>NW_027223763.1:28257021-28864729 GCF_028538775.1 Myotis yumanensis | reverse complement strand
ATCCATTTCCTCTAAATTTTCAAATTTGTTGATGAGAAATTTTAAGTTTAACTTCTTTATCATTTTTTTTCTCTCCCATATCTGTAATGATGTTTTCGTTCTCATAACTAATCTTATCTGTTTTTACTCTTTTCCCCCCTACTTGGGCTTGCAAGAAGTTAATTTTATTAGCCTATATAAGAACATTTTTAAAAAAAATATATTTTCATTGATTTTTGAGAGAGAGGAAAGGAGAGGGAGGGAGAGAGAGAAACACTGATTGGCTGCCTCCTTCAGACCTACTGGGGATCAAAGTTGAAACTGGGCATGTGCCCTGACCAGGAATCGAACCAGTGATCTCCTGGTATATGGGTCGGTGCTCAACCACTGAACCACACTGGCTGGGCAAGGACATTTTTTAACTTATGCTCTTTAATACTTTCATTTGTGTTCCATTTCATTCATTTCAGTTTTTATTATATCCTGTTTATTTTTTGTTTCTTTTCTTGTTCTTTTTAAAATTTATTGAAATAAGTACTGCCCTAACCGGTTTGGCTCAGTGGATAGAGCGTCGGCCTGCGGACTCAAGGGTCCCAGTTCGATTCTGGCCAAGGGCATGTACCTTGGTTGCGGGCACATCCCCAGTGGGGAGTGTGCAGGAGGCAGCTGGTCGATGTTTCTCTCTCATCGATGTTTCTAACTCTCTATCCCTCTCCCTTCCTCTCTGTAAAAAATCAATAAAATATATTTTTTAAAAAATAAGTACTACCTCTATTTTTCCTTTTTTTTTTTTTTAAGCTTGCTATCTTTATGGCATTCCAGGGATATATAATACAGAGTAATTGAGAAGGTTTCTAATATTACACTGCTTTTTCATTCAGCATTTCAATTTTGTGAACATGATAATTTTGTTATTTTTCAAAATCAGCTTTAACATATGGTAACTTACATCCAATACATTTGATCAATGTTAAGTGTACAATCCCATGAATTTGACAAAGATATTCAATCATGTAACCACCACCTCAATCAAGACACAAAAAATGGCCACCACCCCTGAGGTTCCTACCTACTTTTTAAAAATATATATTTTATTGATTTTTTACAGAGAGGAAGGGAGAGGGATAGAGAGTTAGAAACATCGATCAGCTGCCTCCTGCACACACACACACACACACACACACACACACACCACTGGGGATGTGACTGCAACCAAGGTACATGCCCTTGACAGAATCAAACCTGGGACCCTTCAGTCCGCAGGCCGCCGCTCTATCCACTGAGCCAAACTGGCTAGGGCCCTGCCTACTTCTTTGCAGGCAATCCTCACACCACTTTTCACCTGTCACTTATTGCCCTGGTTGGATATCAGTATTATCACTGTTTTCTGCCTGGTATATCTTTACCACATCTTTATTTTGCATATTTCTTTATCACTTTATCACTTTTTAAGTATCTTTCTTTTAAGTAATATGGACCAGAATTTGATTGATAACAAAATCTGACAATATCTTAATGGAAATGGAAGAATTCAGCCCACACATATTTATTGTAATGAGTGATGTATTTGATTTGTTATTTCCATCTTAGTTGGTTTTAAATTTTTAAACACTGCTGTGAACTCTTCTTTTCTTTTGCTGGATTGAATGAATAGCTATTCATCCCATTACCCTCCTTGTTAATTTGTAGTTTGTCGTTCTATTAATAGTTACCATCCTTTGCCCTGTTCTCTTAGACACATGACTCTTCTAGTATGTGAACTGTACTATTTCACAGAACAACAACTATTTCCATCATGCTCTATTTATCTTCTACTTCCTCCCCACCCTAATATATATATGGTCTTAAATTACTTTCACTACCCTTCCCCCATCTTGGCTCATCCTCCCTACTTGAGGTCTTGGAACACTTACCTTCCCTTTCTACTCACCAGCTGATTCCAGTTTCATTGAGATAATTTAATACTTATTAGAATTTCCCTTACAGTGTGCCCCATCTGTTCCAAGAGAACTTATTTAGCATTTATATTGCATGTTATAAATATGTAGGGCTATAGATAGAAATTATAGTTCATGGTTCATTGCTCCTCACTGCTTTTTTTCCTCTTCATCTTCCCCTATGTTCAAGTCTCTGTTCTGATTCACTTGTTGCTTCATTAATTATTTTTTATTTTCAAATCCTCACTTGAGGATATGTTTTTATTGATTTTAGAGAGAAAGGACAAGAGAGAGAGAGAGAGAGAGAGAGAGAGAGAAACATTGATCCGTTGCCTCTCCTACACACCCTGACCAGAGATTGAATTTGTAATCCAAGTATATGACATCGCCGGGAATCGAACCCACAACCTTATGGTGTACAGGACGATGCTGCAACCAACTGGGCCGCCCAGCCAGGGCTCATTAATTTCTTAAAAGTATTTATCAGCTGAAACCGGTTTGGCTCAGTGGATAGAGCGTCGGCCTGTGGACTGAAAGGTCCCAGGTTCGATTCTGGTCAAGGGCATGTACCTTGGTTGTGGGCACATCCCCAGTAGGAGATGTGCAGGAGGCAGCTGATCGATGTATCTAACTCTCTGTCTCTCTCCCTTCCTCTTTGTAAAAAATCAATAAAATATATTTTTTTAAAAAAGTATTTCTCAGCCTAGCCCGTTTGGCACTCTCACATCAATGTTTCTGTCTTTACCCCTCCCTTTTACTCTCTCTAAAAGTCAACGGAAACCCTAGCTGGTTTGGGTCAGTGAATAGAGCACAGGCCTGCGGACTGAATGGTGCTGGGTTCCCAGGTTTGATTCAGGTCAAGGGCAGGTACTGTACCTGGGTTGCAGGCTCCTCCCTGGCCTGGGCCCTGGTCAGCGCATGCAGGAGGCAGCCAATCAATGTGTTTCTCTCACATCGATATTTCTGTCTGTCTTTCCCTCTCCCACTCTCTCTAAAAAATCAATGGAATAATATCCTCGGGTGAGGATGAAAAAGTAATAATAATAATAATAATAAAAAGTATGTCTTAGATGAGATACTTGGTGACTTTTGCAAATCTTTAATATCTATCTTTCTTCTTTGGCTGGGTCTGGGTCACAGGCCTTTTCTTTCATTAACTCACATTCAATTTTTTTGTCTTTTAACTTCCAGGGTAGCAGGTAAGAAAAAAGAACTTTCTTTTTGCCTGAAAATGTGCCAAGCTTTCCCATATCCTTAAGAGCTTATGATTTTTAACCTTCATATGGCTAAGTGTGTGTCTTTTCCTATCAGTCCAGTCTGGAACTTAAGTCTTTGTTTCGCTCAGGGAAATTGAATCTACTATTTAATGATGACCTCTCCCCTCCTGTTCCTTACTCTGCAGGAACTCATAGAACTTGAGTTAAGTCTCTTGGGTCTGTTCCAATCTCCCATCTTTAACCACATGATTTGCATCTCCATATTTTAGAGATACTTCATTTTAATTTTCTAGACCTGTTACATTTTGAGATGCTTCATCTTTAATTTTCTAGACCCATTTTCGGGTTTTAGCAGTACATCCTCTCCTTTGATTTATCTATGGAAATTTGGGGTTCTGATTTTCTAGTTCAGGGAAATCTTTTTGTTTGCGCTTTACACATTTTTCAATCAGAGATTCACCTGCTTCCTCCAGCAGGCCTCTCTGCCCCTCTGGCTTGCCTTTCCCAGCTTCCAGGGCTGAGAAATTCAATCCTCCACTGGTTTTTTTGGAGAGCAGGGGAGGCCAGCAAAGCCATTGATTGTTCCTGGAAAGCAGACTGTTTCTGGGACTTGTTGCATTGCTCTTGGCTCTGAGGCTCTTTTCCAGAAATTTGTCCTCAAATTCTCTGCCAAGAGCTCAGCAGAGCCCACTTAAAGTTCTTCACCCAGCCCTGGCCAGATTGCTCAATGGTTAGAGCATCAGCCCATGGACTGAAGGGTCCCAGGTTTGATCCCGGTCAAGGACACGTGCCTCGGTTGCAGGCTGGATCCTGGCCCGTTTGGGGCACTTGCAGGAGGCAACCAATTGATGTGTCTCACATCAATATTCTCTCTTTCAGTCTCCTCCCCTCCCTTCCACTGTCTCTAAAAAAATAAAAAATAAATGGAGCCCTAGCACAGTGGTTCTCAACCTTCTGGCCCTTTAAATACAGTTCCTCATGTTGTGACCCAACCGTAAAATTATTTTCGTTGCTACTTCATAACTGTAATGTTGCTACTGTTATGAATCGTAATGTAAATACCTGATATGCAGGATGGTCTTAGGCGACCCCTATGAAAGGGTCGTTCAACCACCAAAGGAGTCGAACCCACAGGTTGAGAACCGCTTCCCTAGCAGGTTTTGCTCAGTGGATAGAGAGCATCGGCCTGCAGACTGAAGGGTCCCGGTTTTGATTCCGGTCAAGGGCACATGCCTCGGTTGCAGGCCCTGGTCAGGGCTCCTGTGGGAGGCAACCAATCTGTGTGTCTCTCTCACATCAATGTTACTCTCTGTCTCTCCTCCGCACTTCCACTCTCTCTAAAAATCAATGGAAAAATATCCTCAGGTGAGGATTAATAAAAGAAAAAATAAATAAAATAAAGTTCCTCACCTACAGCTGAGCGTTATCAGAGGGGGTGTGTAGAGGGAGGTCTTCATAGGGTTGCTACTGGTACATGCGCAAAATCCTCTCACTCTAAGTAATGTAAGTATTACGGACAAAGTGATAATCACCAAAAGACTTAAAAACAGAAGCCATTACTAGGTCAGAACTCAAGAGTTGCAAGAGACAGAAAGTCTAACTTCGACTGACTGACTAAGCAAAAAAAAGGAATTTATTAGCTTGCTTACATAACCAAGAAGTTCAGGAAGCAGATCTTGCTCTGGGCATGGCTGGATCCAAGGCTTCCAATGAAGCCATTAAGGCTTGGTCTCTCTCCATGTCCCCGCTCTGTTACCCTCCTTGTAGCCAAAACCAAGTTGGAAGTTTAGACTCATTTTGACGGAATGCAGAGCAGCGCCAGAGCCGGCGGGGCCTCGGTGGGGTGGCTGGGGATGGCCCCGGGGCTCCTCCCACCACAAACAATTCGCTAAGAACTTCCTGCCATGATCCTGTGACAATGCCGAAGACCCTTCGTCTGTGGGTCCTGGGCTTATTCCTATCCTCCCGCCGGGATCTCAGGAAGGGGGGGAAACGGGAACCCCAAAGGGCCTGTGGCTTCCCCTGACCTGCTCGGGACAGGGCACTCCTGGCTGCAAACAAACACCAGCGAGGCAGGGAGGGCACCTGCAGGCACCGGAGCTATGGAGGCGGAGCGAACCCCAGGTGTCTGGTAAAGTGAGGCGCTCAACCAGCCGGAGGGAGGTGGCCAGGGGCCCTCCGAGGTGTTTGGGGTGCATCCGGCTGCCCCCCTTATTTATTTCCTACATTTGGAAATTGCCCCAGACCTAGGCTAGGGCATGAGAAGGTAAGGAAAACCAAAGGGCTGTGGGGAGAGAGAGAGCAGGGGACCCGGGATTCGGAGACTGGAAGGAAGGAGTTCAAGGCCCACCCAGCCCCACTCGGAGCGAGTCCGCCACGTCCTGCGCACGCGGGAGGCGCCCGACGCTCCGGGAGCGGGAGCCACGGAGCCTACAAACCCGGGGACCCCCCGGGCCTGGAGACCTCACCTCCCAGCGAGCCGCGGACCCGGCAGCCGCGCGCCTGCGCAGAGCTGGTGGCGAGGCCGCGTCCCGCCGCGCGGGGGCGCTCGGAGCTCGGACCTGCACCGGCGGGGGCCGCAGAGCCCGGGGCTGGGCCGGTCTGTGTTGGGGGTCGTTTGAGGCCTCGGCCGAGATGGCCGGCGAGTCCCAGTGGAGAAGCCCTCAGCCCCGGGCCGCGGACACGTGGAGCGTCTCCAGCACCGCAGCCTCCTGACCCCACATGCCGCTGCGGTCTGTTCCCGCATCCGGTACCCGCCCCGACGCCACCTTCCCGCCCACACAGCCCAGCTGCGCTCACCGCGGCCCGGGCTGCTTCTGGGGAGGCGCGAGGGGGGTGCTCAGGTCCGGGAACCCCGGGCTTTGGGCTACTGTGTGTCTGTGTGTGTGCAGAGCAGGCCCCCTTCTCATTGGCACCGCCTGGCCGGTCCCTGGCGCACGCGTCCCTACTCTGCCTTCCCCGGGACTCTAGGAAGGAGAGAGGTTTGGAAGTAAAAGCCTCAGCTTCCCCTTTCTTCTGCCCCTCAAACCTCACGTCTGTCCGACCTGCCTCTACAGAGGCCCTGGGAGGAGATGGTCTAGGCCAGGGTGGGGGTGCAGCTCAGTTACAGAGCCCATTGGGGAGAGTAGGGCAGGGGCTGCTGAGCTTGCAGACTCCGGGTGATGGGGGTTGGGGCGGTCCTCAGTGTAAATGCTAGCAGCTCCGGCCTCCACCCCCGGCACCCACGCCTGCCTCCCAGGCACCCACCCCTGCCCCCCGGCACCCACCCCTGCCCCCCTGGCACCCACCCCTGCCATGTTGATGAGGCTGCCCCTCTTGCGCCCTCCTCCGCAGCCAGGCTCCCTGGGAGTGCTCTGCGCAGACAGCAAAGCTCACACTCCCACCATGTGGGGTCTATTGCAGGTCTGTGGCCCCCGTAATGAAATCTAAGCACTTTTTGAGAAATTTTATTTTAAAACTTGGGGACACAACAGAGGCAGCAGGATGGAGACTGGTATTCTCCTGCCAGGTTCTCAGACCAGGGCCAGGATTGGGTTCTTCAGGTTGCTCGGTTCCAGGATCCCCCTCCCCTTCTCCGCCCCCCCCCCCACCCGTGGCCTCCCCAGGGGTATACCCACCCAGGTCCTCTTAGGCTCTTACCCCCTCCCCCACTGCCCACTTCCTGTGTCTGAGGAGACACTGAGGTGTCAGCGGTACAGTGTATGAGAGCAATAGCGGGAGGACCTGGTAAGACTCCGGAAGGAGGAGGAAGCGAGGAGGGGGCCACTGCCTCTGCTTTCTCCATCCTCAAGAAACGGGGGCGTGCTTTCCCCCTGACTTATCTCCCTCAGGTCAGATAGGAGGCTTGGGGAACATCACCTCCTGTGACCTGGCGGTGGCTGACTGTCTTTGGGGGTTTGCTGGGAAAAAGTCATGCCCCGAACAGGGTAGCCGTCACCCCTGCAACGGAGGAAGCTGGGGCGATGCCAGGCCCTCCGCCTCAGCTGGGTGCAGTCTGGCTGTTGGCGTAGGCCTGGTCCGGGAAGGAAGCTCGGGCTCTGCGGGTCTGGGCACACACGGAGGCATAGAGCTCCGGCTCCCGGCCCGAGGCCTGGGGCTTCGGCTCAGAGTCCAGCACCACCTCTGAGTATTTGATGGGGGTTCCAGGGCTCGGGATCCGGCCCTGAGGGGGCCGCAGCTGCAGGCTGGTATAGCACATCACCTCCTCTGCAGCCTGGAGATGCAAGGCTGTTAGAAGTGCACTGGACCCTTGAAAAAGCAAGCGTCCCCTCCCCCCCCCCACTTCCTTCCCTCCCCTCTTCCTCAGCAACAACTGACTCACCCTGGTGGGGCCTCCAAGTGTTGGATCCTGCTGGTCCGGCCCTGGTTCTTGAGACAGTCGTCCTGGGACAGGTAACAGAAATCTGGTCACTTCTTGTTCCTCCTCCTGCAGCCCTTCATCCCACCCACCCAGGACCTGTTCTCCGTGCCTCTCCCCTCTGCCAGTTTCCTACCTGTCTTCAGATAATGCAGGTTCCCATACAGGGGGACCTCTTCCACAGACCCTCCAGACCTGCAACACAAAGTTTAGGGGGTAAATGGGGACCTCTTGGTAAGGAGAAATGATCAATTATCCCATTTCTGTTTTCCCCCACTCACTGTCCCCCTCCTGAACGGCTCCTTCTCCAGCCACTACTGCATCGGCACAAGTGTGCAGCCAGCGAGATGAGAAGCAGCAGCGTCACAGCCCCTAAGAGGGCCCACAACCCCCAGGCCTGGGGGAAGGAGGGAATTCCTGTGGATGTGAGAGAATAGAGGGGTGGGTATTACTGCCCAGCCCAACCCTCCAGATCCCAGCAGATGGGACATGGGGCCGCGTGACCCCTCCCCCTGTCCCTGCCCCGCCCCGCTTACCGGGCCCTAGCTGATCCGTGCAGTTGGCGCCGCTGCTCATGACTATTGATGTGGGAGCCAAGTCTGCAGGCCTGAGCCTAGGCGTAAGCCTGGCTTATGGTCTGACAGCTGCAGCAGCCCCCCTTACTCCCACCCCTCCCCGGCCTGGCCCCCACAGCTCATCATCCCCAATACTGGTGGTGGCAAAGTCGCTGGTTTCCGGGGAGGAAGGGGGAGGGGAGGGATGAGTGAAAGAACTGACACCGCCCAGTGCCTGCACCTGCACCACCCAGCAACTCCTGAACTTCCGCAGCTCCCCACCTCACGCCCCCCTCGCCCTTGGCCCTCTACCCCCTTTGGCCAGAGAAGAGAGAAGAAGGCCTGTGCTACTGTGTAGCTGAGCCCATGAAGACTCCACAGGGGGCAGAAGTGGCATGAGGCAGGACCCACCAGACAAGGAAGCCAGGCTTTATGACAGAGATTCCCTTTGCCACCAGGTACCTGACTTTTCTCTCCAGTTCTGAGTCTCATGAGGAGAATGTGCTTCTGGATGAACATGCTATAACGTGGAATAGGATTGGGAGGCCTCCTGGTATGTACCATCTCACCACGCCCTAAGGCTGATCCAAGGTGAACGTGTTAGGGTGACCATTGTCATTGTTATTATCCTATACTAGAGGCCCAGTGCACGAAATTTGTGCACGGGTAGGGTCCCTAGGCTGGCCGGCAATCCGATCAGGGCCTTCCTTCCCCAGTTGCCGGCTGCCTTCGTTCTGCGCCGCCCCTGGTGGTCAGCACACATCATAGCGAGCTGTTGAACTCCCGGTTGGTCGAACTCCCAAGGGGACAATTTGCGTATTAGCCTTTTATAAAAGCCTAATATGCAAATTTCCCCCTCGGATGGTCATTCAACCAGGAGTTTGACCGCTCGCTATGACATGCACTGACCACCAGGAGGTGGTGCAGAACATGGCAGGCATCAGTGACCCTCTGTGACCTCTCGCCGGCTACCTGGGGTTGGGGGTGACGGGGACGGAGGAGGTGCAGTGAGAATGCAGGGTGTCTGCTGAGCTTGCTCTCACTCCCCCTGCTACCCTCCCCTGGGACACCAGGGCTCGCACGCCTACTCAAATGCCAGGTGCCTGTGAGGAGCCTGCCCCACACCCACACAGCCTCTTCTGGGTGAGCCGTGCCACAGCCCCTGGGACCGCAGGAGCCAGGCAGGCTCCCCATAGGTTTGCACAGGAGCCAGTCTGCAAGGCCGGCTGGGAGAGAGTGTGCTGCCTGCCTGGCTTCTGTGCAGCACTGCCAGGCGGCCCAGAGGCCCACGCTGCACCCTGGCCCATGACGTCCAGCTGTGTTCACCACATCTCTGCGTGGGGACTCGGGCTCTGTGACTCAGCAGAGGGGGGCACACGGAGGCCCGAGGGCCCAGGTGCTGCCCAGGGCCCAGAGGTCAGCTGGGACCTGCCCTTCCAAGCCAGATGCTTGTGCTTTGATCGCCAGCCAGGCCTAGGAACCACACCCATGAGTGAATTTCATGCAGCGGGCCTCTAGTTCTGGTATAACAGGGCGCAGAAAAAGCTAGTTTCCTCCCTCTCGACCCACTTCATCCAAACTGTCCCTAATAACTATCAATCTCACAAGTTAGTTGAATTAAAGAAACCTCTGCCCCCAGAACTATCCTGGGATATTGAGTCCTGTCTTTGCACCTGTTCACTGCAGGGACTAGAGTACCTGCCTTGCCCAGAGACAACCCAGTCAGTGGGAGGCTATTGATGTGGGAAGAGGGAGTTTAGAGCAGGAGCCAGAAATATGTTTTGTGTGTCCCATACAACGTTTTTGTTTTGTTTTGAACTTTTAAAGATTGCATTAGTGTCCCAAGGATGGGAATGGCATGAGAGGTCTGATCCTCCAGCTGCAGGCAATAAGAGGGTATCATCTGTAGAGAATTTTAAGACAAAACCAACTAAAAATTGGCCTCCATTTTATCACCACCATGTTCCAGCAATTCTAACAAATGTCAGTAATAAAGTACTCCTCTCTGAAAAAGCTTTTATAGACCCAGATCCTACATTGTTGTGGTTACTGATGAGCTTTCTTAAGATACAAGCGTCAAATGAGCACATTTGTATTACCTATCCTTTAGAAAACACTGTCATATACATGGAAGTTCATCTAGAGAACTCCCAGTTATACAATTGGCCCCTGACATAAGCAGCTTCATCTAGGTGTATTTATATCTAGAATTAGTTCTTAACAGTTTGGAGTTGTTCAGGTTCTCTTTGGGCACAATCTCTGTCTCCAGCTCCTATGATAGTACATATTCCTGTATTTAGCCCATGGATTTATAATGAACAATCAGTAGCCCAATGATTGTAAAGTCAAAGAAATTGAACTTGAATTACTTTATGTCATTCCAGAGTTTTTTATTTCTATTGAAAAATTCTGGGATTTATTGTGAAATGGAATTTTTTAAATCTTTGCCAAACATCCTTATGATTACTTTCCCTAACTGTTTGTATGTTTGTTGCTTAACATGCAAGAAACTTTAAAAAAAAATTTTAAAATTGATTTTTAGAGAGGGTGGAAGGCAGAGAGAAACATTCATGTGAGAGCAGAACATTAAAAGCTGCCTCCTGCATATCCCCTACTGGCGATCCAGCCCACAACCTGGGCATGTGCCCTGACCAGAAATAAAACTGTGACCTCCTGGTTCATAGGTTGATGCTCAACCACTGAGCCATACTGGCTGGGCCCTATATATAGTTTTATACTGTCATGATTATATCAGACATTCAATTATACAAATAATTCAGTCTGAATTTCTGACCCTTATTGTTAGCTTATTTTATGGCCCTTGTTACTTGTTTCATTTCCTGATTATTTTTTAAATATATTTTATTGATTTTTTTACAGAGAGGAAGGGAGAGGGATAGAGAGTTAGAAACATTGATGAGAGAGAAACATCGATCAGCTGCCTCCTGCATACTCCCCACTGGGGATGTGCCCACAACCAAGGCACATGCCCCTGACTGGAATCGAACCTGGGACCCTTGAGTCTGCAGGCCGATGCTCTATCCACTGAGCCAAACCCGTTAGGGCTTCCTGATTATTACTGAAAATAATTTTATCCTATAGAAGAGAATTTTAAAAACATGATCCACTCAGTTGTCAAATATGCCAAATATTCCTTGTTAACATTTTAAAACAGAGATTTCAAAGTTTAAAAATCCCAATTTGTTGAACTGGGGGCGGGGGGGAGGTGTAGAAATCAGAATATCTGGCAATAGTGGGCCCAAATTCCCTGAAGGCAGCGATCAGTTAAGGGCCATTTATCATATTATACCCCTGTCCCTCTTCCCTCCCCACCCCCCAGAACCACTTATTTACTTTGACTACACCAACTGGCTTGGAGTCAAGGTTTGGAGTACTGTTCTGACACCCAGGCTGCCTCTGGGTGGTCAAACTCCCCTGGGTTCGGGTCTCTCCCTGCAGTGCCCCCTTCCTTTCTGGAAAGACAGGAAGACATAGTGAATTTTATTCATTTAATACACATGTACCAGTGCCCATCACTTATGTGCCAAGCTCTGGAGATGCAAATGTGAGTGGGAAATGATTTCTGTCCTCTTCAAAGAGCTCTTGGTCTAATCAGGAAGATGGCCCTTCATATCCCAGTCAGTGATAAAAGATAGTGTGAAACAGTGGGAGACTGCCTCAGTCTGTCCGCAAGAAGTGGGAAGGCCTGGAGGTGGGGTGATGTGAGACAGATGATATTGGGACAAGCAGAAAATGGTTGGAATCGCCTAGTCTCTTACCTGATCAACAACACTTAACCTTCAGGAACCTAAACTTCCTCATTTTTAAAAAGAGCTTAATTATACTTAACTGTTGGATCGTTTGAAAACATTGATTTCCTTCAACAAGGACTCACTGAGTGCTCGCTCTGGCAGCACAGATACTAAAACTGGAAAGATACAGAGATTAGCATGGCCCCTGCGCAAGGTAAACACTCAAATTTATTAACCAATGGCACCCCGATGCATTTAATTTAAAAAAAGAAGTGCTTGCTAGAGCCATGTAGGCTATAGGAATAAAATGGTAACGAAAAAGAGAGATGGCATTTACAGTCTAGCGGTAATTAATAGACTACTTGGTTTTTAATGAACTGATTTTAATAAATCAAAATGGATTTTTCCAGCTTTATTGTGATATAATTGACAAAGTTAATGATTCTGCATGAATCTGAATTGTGTAGATGTTACCTGTTGCAGAAAGATACAAAGGGATCTGTCGATGGCTTTTTTTATAAAATGCAGCCGCGCTGAGAATGAGCCCCGTGTGGTTAGTGCGCGGAGACGCACCGCCTGCGTAACTAGAGGAGATGACGGATGACGACCCCGCCGCACACCGCTCGGCTCCCCCGCGTAATGAGTTCGCTTCTTGGCGGATTAACAAGGAGAAGCGGGGTAAGTCTACGCGCATGCGCACGCGGCACTCTCTGCCAGAGATCCGGGGACTTTCCCCTAGGCGCAAATGAGGAACCGAGTCCTCCGTACGTAGCCTAGGCAACAGGCCTTCAGCGCGAACTACGGCTGAAACGCAACCTTCGCGGATTTTTATAGGTCCATCAGAAAATTTACCTTTCGGTTAGGGCGAGAAAATTGATGGTTTTTTAAGAAATAAAAATCACTTTCTGGAATAACCTTCTGAGACTTCTGGCGGTATTCTGGCTAATATAGATAAGAGTAAATAGATAAGAAATTAACTAATAAAAAAAAGAAATTAACTAATTTAGGAAAATTTGGCCAATGGTCCTATGCAAATATGCGTGGCCCTGCCCATACTGCATGGGCGTGGCTTTCTGGGGGCGGGCGCAGCGAGGCCGGCGCGCCTACCCATGAGCACTGGGGCGCTCCGCTGCCTGGCGCCGCTGGGTCTTAGTCTGTCGGCCTGCAATGGCGAGCGCGGTCTCGCCCGCGGGTGTTCTGGGGCTGCTGCTTGTGTCCGCGCTGCCGGGGGTCCTCGGAGACCGCCCCAGCCCCGACCTCCGGGCACACCCAGGTACCAGCGAGGGCTGCTGGGGGGAGGCTGGGACTGCCCTGGGGTCCCAGCCCTATTGACCCTCCTCCGCCCTCCTCCGCAGGGGACCCCGCCCAGGTCAGCCCTAAGGCCGCGGAACCCCGGCGGCCGCCGCCGCCCAAGGACCAGCAGGAGCGGGCCCGGGCGTGGCCTCTGGGGGCGCTGTACACCGCCGCCGTCGTGGCTTTCGTGCTCTATAAGTGTTTGCAGGTGCGGGAAGACCGTGGTGGGGATGCCCCGGGCCTGAATTTCCCAGGGGGGCGTTAGGGTACCAAGAACAAGAGACATCTTCCGGTCGTTCTATGAAATGAACAATAGTTCCTTGGCTTTCCAACATTACGGGGTCATTTTGAGCGTCCAGCGAGGCAATGGATGTGAAGGGCACATGGTAAATTGTAAATAATAAATATCACATGTAGTCTTCGCAACAAGCCAATGAAGAGATTAAGTGACTTGCTCAAGGTCAGAGCTAGTAACTAGTGGAGCTGGGATTTGAACCCAGCGAGTGTGGAGTTCCTGGTGAGATTCCAACCTCGGCACAAGAGGTTGGTTACGGTAGTCAGTGTTTTTTGAGTTCAAGGTACCAAGCAGGCTCATGTTCTTGGGAACGAGGCCCTGAAATATGAATTGACAGTACATTTTGGTGGATTGAAACTGTTGAAATGGAAAGTAGTACCTCCCAGGGCTGTATATTCAGCCCTGGCCCTATCACTCAATTGCATTGGGAAATAGCTCCAGAGCAATTTGGAGATGATGTAAAACTAGAAGGGACAGCTGATCACGATCCCAAATAGACTTGACAAGCTAGGATAAAGGACTGAGTTCAATGATGGAATTTAAAGAGGACAGATAAATTCTATTCTTGGACCCAAGTATAGTCCAGAAGAAACATAACAGCAACAGTTCATTGTTTGGCTAATGAAGTTCATTTGTGTGATGTGACAACCCATTTCCTAAATAAGTACTGTGCGTTATCTTATGATCAGAACATTCCTGGAGAAAACTTGATTCTCTTTGGGGCACTGATTTAAAAGCTCAAGTTCAGTAAAGCAACCAGAGAAAGTCATGTCAAATGAGCACTGACTGGAAAAGATTGGTGATATTAAGCCAGAGAGGACGTAGGGAAGTGAAAGGGGGCAGGGGTGGGGGGGGAAGGCCATTGTTGTCAAATCCCCAAGGGGCTATCATGTTGAAAAGACATGATTTTGGAAGGCTCTTATCAGCACAATGAAAAGAAGATACATGAAGGACAGTTTTTGGCTTTGTATATAAACTAACAACCAGAGCTTTATCAACCTGGAGGGAGCTGTTCTCTTCCAGGAGGTGTTAGAGTAGACTGAATGTCCGCTTGTGAGGGCGTACTGACTGGCTGCTTCATGTCCTGGATGAGGAGCTGGACTAGATGGGATTGTGATTCTCTGAGGTGAAAATCCAATAGTTTTCTCTACCTCAAATTCTCCTCCTCTTACTGGCTTTGGAGACAGGGGTGGGAGCCTTGTTGCAGTATCTCCATTTCCTTCTGCAGCAGGAGAAAAAGGAGGCTCCTGTTCTCCAAGAAGAAGCAGGCAAGAAGGAATCATTGCAGTCAGGTGGGTTTTGCAGGCGTCTTGCTTGGTAGGGAGTTAGGGGACAGCAGAAGGTGACTAACCATTGCTCTCCTCTCTCCCTTACCTCCAGAGCAACAGCTGGCCCAGTTGACACAACAGCTGGCGCAGACGGAACAACACCTGAACAATCTGATGGCCCAGCTGGACCCCCTTTTTGAGCGGTAAGGAGAGCAGTGTGTGGCAGGTGAGAAGTGGGGACATAGACTGGGCAGCCTCTGAGGGGACCTATCTACAGGGTGACTACCCTGGCTGGAGCACAGCAGGAGCTTCTGAACATGAAGTTACATACCATCCACCAGCTGCTACAAAAGAACAAGCCCAGCAAGGATGTGGAGGTTCCAGAACCAGGTAACAGGCTGGGGTTGAAAGTCTGGTGGCGGTAGAGACAAAGTGTCAGAAACTGGGACATACCTGATCTTCCCCTCACAGAGGCGAGCATGCCCTTTCCTGAGGACTCATGCATGAAGGAGGAGAACGAGGAGGCTGGTGACAGTCAGGCTTGGGAAGAGCCCCTACACTGGAGCACAGAGACAAGGAACCTAGCTACTCCGTGGGGAGTGGAGCAGGGGCTAAGGAGAAGATGCAGCAAGGCTGCGGCAAAGGGCCCCAGTCCCAGCCCCCTCTGGGAAGGAGGCACGACAGCTGAAGGCTTAGTAAAACCAAGTCTGTTCTTGTGATTGGATGCTCCTGGGTGCTTTTTCCATTCCAGCTGGTCACACACACACCCATACTAGGTGCCTAAGAACAACTGGCCCTTCTTGGAAAGCTTCCCTTATTAGGACAAAAAGATGCTGCCTCCCAGTGTGAGAGCCAGGGAGATAGAGGGAGCTCCAGTTCTTTTCCTTGTACTCCTGAGGCCCTGTCAAGCCAGCCTCCACGCACAAACTTCCCTCTTCTCATATCACACAGCTGAAACAGGCCTTTCCAAAAAAACAAGAAAACTTTACTTAAATCCAGTGGGAAAATAAAACTATAAAAATAGCCACATTTGCAAAGCCATAGCCTTGATACACGACTGGCCATAGACATAGCACCAAGCTCGGCAGCCCCAAATCCCCTCTTCTGTGCTGGAGGGGCTGGTTCAGTGCAGGTTCAAATGGGTCAGTCTTGGTTTCCTGATTCTTAAGAGCTGGTCAAATAACCCAGTCCCAGGCAAACACAAAATGACCCTTCTCAAACCAGGAAGGGTTCTGTGTTTTGTTTAGTTCTGTGCTCCTGACCCTGACCTATCCCTGAAGTATCTTGGGTCCTGGAATTCATAAGATTCTTCTAGTTCTTCTGGCTGCTGTGGAGAGAAGACAGTTGAGGTATTGGCATGAGCACGCTATTCATACTCTCATCAACTAGGGCGTAGGGGTGGTGGGGTGGTGTCCCACAGATGTAGGACATGAGACAGGACCAGAACTGCTCATCTCCTGCTCCTGGGCCTCACCACAACACTTACCAAGGAAAGAGACCACCTACCTGATGGCCAAAGTCAGACTGTGGTACCAGCGCAGCAGCTCCTCCCGGTCCGTGGACATAAGCAGCAGCTTCTCATGAGGAAAGGACAGCTGGGGAGAGACCACCTCTCAAAGCATGGCTCAGAAAGGTCCAGGCTAAAGCTCAAGGCCTTGCTGCTCCCATGGGGGTCGTTCAGGACTCATGTGAGAACCAGATATGAACCCAAAGACCCAGTTACGCTCTCTCAATGAAGCTGGCCCAATTCCTAAGAAAAGGGTCCAGGCCAAGGAGATAAACGGGGGCATAGGTATTTGAGGCATATGTTCGGCCTCTCCTACCTGACCTAGGACCCCCATCTTATTACTTACACTGAGCAGTCCACCACAAGGGCCCCCCGAGTGTCCAAAGACCCTTTGGAGTTGGCACTGGGCCATGGGGTAGACGGCCCGGCAGAGGAAGGTGCCACTCTGCAGCAGGTGCAATGGGGGTCGAGGCTTGGCCAGGACAAGCACGTCAGAGAACAGGAAGAACATTCGGGGCCGAGGTTCCCCACGGGGAGGCACCACCAACAGCCAGCCCTGGCGTAGGAACCAGCGACCTGGGGGAGGGGAGAGCTGTTATTCTGATGCAACTCCAGGACCATGCTCCGAGGGCATAAAAGAAAAGGGAGGCTGAGGAAACTGGGTATGCGAGTAGGAAAAGGGCAGATTGAGGGCTAAGGGGGAAGGATGCAGACTACCTGAGGTGAGCCCCTTTGCCTGGCGGCCGCTGAGAAGGGCCTGCACACGCCGGAGGTGCTGGTCATTCTTCTGTTTCTGACCAATGGTGTGAACTCTCTGGGCAGTCTCACTTATCAGCCGCGCAGCCCCTGGAATATCAGCCCAACCCCATTCCCAGCACATCTGTGACTCTGGGGACTGGCGGTGGAGAGAGGCTACTCCCTAGGAAGCAGGGTTAGGGTCTAACTTGTTGAAGAGCAGGCAGGACAACGGAACATCACGTACATGTCAAAGGAAGACAGGGTCATACCAGACATTGTTGGAGGTCACAACCCAAAAGGGATACAAGAAAGGCAGCCTTCTGTCTCTGAGTTTTGGCAGAGCAAGAACATACGTGTGAGCTGTTGGTGGTCAGGGCTGTTGGGACTTGTGTTTTCAGCCAAAGCAACGACGAGATTTTCATACCTAGAATTAGACAGTTGGAAGTCTATGAGGGGACATAGAGCTGGGAAAAATTCTCTCTGCTTGACATACTCATAACCCCGTACACGTACTTCCACTGCAAAGCCAGGAAAGACTGCTCTGGCTTGGTAACCCCTCTTTCAAAACCTGGGCTCACACATCACCCTTTCCGATCCCATGTGGAAGAGTCAGGGGCAGACTCCTCAGAAATTCTAAACTGGACCAGGCTCTCATCTCAGCAAACTCTTCCAAATACCGTGTCACCAGCCCGTCACAAGCCCCCGAGCTTCAACGTAGAGTTCCACAGTCCCAGCTAAGGGCCTGAGGCTGCAGACTCCAGGTACTCCAGTGGGTTCTCATCTACTCTTGCAAAAAGGATTCTAGGAGCAATTTGTCCCAGGAGAGAGGCATTGGGACAGACCCCATGAGTCCCACAAAGGTGAGGGACTCAAGAAAGAGAAGCTGGCTGAGTCAGGGAGAGTTCACTCACTGCTGAAGCCTCTGCAGAGGCAAAGGGAGCAGGTCCTGGAGCTGAAGGCCCCCAAACTCAGGGCGGCCTTCCTGAAGCCTCACGAACCTCCGGAAACGCTTGCTTTTCTTTAGTTGTTCCTGGAGTGAGGGAGAGGGTTGGCAGAGAGAGAAGCCACTCCTTACATTGTATTCACCTGCGTACACATCCCCAGCCCTCAGCAAGCTGTGTGCTCCTGAGAGAACCCGTCTCCCTACAGGGAACTTAGCACAGAACTGTGCACCCAAAGGGCTCTATGAATGCAGGGACAGTATGAAGTTTAAGTCTCCAGATGAAGAGGAAATGTATGGGGCAAGAGAGGAAGGACTTGAGGTCACCTTCAAGTTACCTGCAGGGTGGTCTGGGACCTCTCTGCGTTGGCAGCAAATTGGGTGTAGAGCTCCAGGTGGGGGCAGAAGCCCTCCAGCCCCTGCCCCCAGTGCCCTCCTTCCAGGTAGGGAAGCAGCTCTCTGCGTGGGTGAGGACAATAACAGAGCTGCCAAAGAACTGCCCAAGCACCGCATTTCATTCCTTTACCCCTGACCCATGGGTAGTGCTGTTACCCCACTTTACAGATGAAGAACTGGGGCACTGGGCCAAGACCACAGGTGAGGTCACTGGCGGGCTCGGAATGTGAACCTGGTCTCGGTGCAGTGCCAGAAGCCGAGGCGCCCCCTCCTTCCCTCTCCCCACGCCCCTTCCACTCACTGGCTGGCGCCGTAAATGAGCTCCCAGGGCCCAAACAGGGCCTGGCGCTCCGGTGGCCGCAGGGTGCCCTTGGCTCGCAGAATCCCCAGGAAGTACTGCGGAGAGAGAACACCGCCAAGGCGCGGCTGGAATGTGCAGAAGTCTGCCCGGCCCCCAGTGCAGGAGGACAGAGCAAGACCCCGTCCTCGGGATCGCCGACCTCGCAGAGGCCCTCCCACACCCTGGGCTCCCCGCCCCGTTCGAGAGGACACGCGGGGCCCCCACCGTGGCCACCAGCCCCAGCTGCTCCTGGTAGCGCCGCTCGGTCTCCAGCAGCTCCCGGGCGGTGCAGGCGCGTTTCCGCTCCCAACGGGCACGCTGCTCTTGCACGGGGCACCGGGCCCGGGGGCCCGGGTTCTCCATGACTAGCTGACCCGTGGACATTTCCGGCCACAGCCCGCGGAGATTCAAATGCCAACCGCTCAGGGGCGGGGCAGCGTGGAGGAGCGCGCCCCCTGGCGCCGGGAGGCTACGCGCAGGACGGAGCATGCGCGGCGGCCTGCCAAGCAGCGTCTCGTCTCCGCTGGGGCCTCGTCCCACCGCCAGGGCGGCGCTGTAGGTACGTGAGGTCCCGGAGTACAGCCGAGTGGGGCAGGTGAGTGACTCTCCTGAGTGGATCTAATTGGGGCAGCAGCCTAGACTTTGAGCCCGCTGACTTGGGGGTGCAGACACTGGCAGGGCCTGTGTCCTATCGGTAGAATTGGGAAAGGCGCAATCATTGCAGTACATCTTCTGTAAGGGGCCCAGACGCTGGGGTTCAGTCGTTTTCAATGCTTCTTTACAATTAGGAACTCTCACAAGTCAAAAAGTTTGAAATATTTTGGCCTCTGGACAAAAGTTTATAGGTTTTGCCCGGCCGGCGTGGCTCAGTGGTTGAGTGTCGACCTATGAACCAGGAGGTCACGGTTTGGGCACGGGTTGCAGGCTCAACCCCAGTGTGGGGTGTGCAGGAGGCAGCCAATCAGTGATTCTCTCTCTTCATTGATGTTTCTATCTCTCCCCCTTACTCTCTAAAATCAATAAATATATTTTTTAAGAAAGTTTATAGGTTTTAAGTTACTAACTTTGTTTCTTATTCCAAAACTTACGGCCAGTTAGCTTCCAGTCAGCAGGTGTCGATAACTAACACAATGGTTCTGAATTGCTTAATTATGGCTAAAGGCAAACGCCTGCAGTTGATTAGCCTGTGATACCTAGTGTACCAGATTTTCCTTTTTTAGCTCTGGAGGGTCAATTGGCAGTGCCGTTGTCAGTATATATGCAAAAAATTTAAAGTGTGCCTCTCTTATTGCCTAGCAATGCATTCTAAAGAAGTAGATATGTGGACAAAATTATATGTGCCAAGATGTGAAGCACAACATTGTAACAACAGATAACCTAAATGTCCAAAGGTAGTAAATTGGCTAGGAAAAATGTGGTACAGCCATTTGAAAGAATAATATGAAAGCATTAAAATGATGTTAAAAAGCTATCAATATGGGGAAAGGTACATAGTGTATTGCTGAGAGAAAAAAAGCAGACTATACAGCTGTTTGCACAAGATGATTTCATTTATGTATAACATATATGACTAGAAGGATAAAACAGTGGTTTTTATCTCTGGTGATGAGATTGAGAATAATTCATTCAACAGATATTTATTAAGCACCTACTCAGTGCCAGGTCCTGGATCATTGAGATTAAAGGGGTGAATAGGACTTTTCTGCCTTCCTAGGTTTTCTGCTTGAGCGTGCATGCATTACTTTGTAATCAGAAAAAAAATATTAAAAACTCAGGTTTTAGATAGACTTTGGACCCCATGCCTATTATCCTGGATTCCTAGGAATCTGGGCCCCATGCCAAGAACCAAGTTACTGTCAGGGACCTGAGGTCTCCTCTAGCTCTCTGACATTCTAAAAATTCTGAGAAAGGAAAAATGCTGGTCTTAGATCAGGGAGAAACAGCTTGATGGGCTTGGTGGAGGAAAGAGAGAGTTTGGGTCAGACTGTACCTTGGAACGGATTCCAAGGAGACTGGTGAGACCATATAGCAGGAAGCCTGGTCTCAGGAGAATGTGGGACGGTTTGCAGTAAGATCTCAAGTGAGGACGGGGACAGATATTCCCATAGTGACTGGTATCACGTGAGCCCATTTGATGAGAACACAGCACAGCATCTTGGGGTGCAGTGGTGGTGGGTGCGTTTGGGTATGCTGCCAGTGTGTTAGGGTGCTTTATAGAGTCGACTGTGAGCTCAGAAGGGGGAGGAAGAAGAGGGAAATGTCGAGAAGACACACTGAGTATAATTAGAGACAACTGATTTCCTGGAGACCACGTCTCCCCCAGAGCAAGTCAGGCACACCCCATAGTCTACCTGGAACAGACAGACTCTCTACTCCCAACTCAATCCCCAAAGCCAAAGGAAGGCAGGACCAGTGGGAGAAGGTCAGAAGGCAGCCACCACCTCTCTATTCTTTAATTACCCTCAACCTCTGCTTTCAACTCACTGGATGCTGGAGAAGCCCTAGTGATGCTTTGAACAATAATTATCAGTTATTGCACAAGAATTAAATGCCTCTTATATGCCACATCCTGTGCTAGGCATGGAGATGAAACAATGGATAATGAAATACGGCCTCTGCTGTTATTGATGCTGATAGTCTAGCATGGCAGACATGATAAGGAGTCGCCATAAAGTGAGATAAACATTACAAAAGATGTATAGGCTTTTATGCAGGCAGGAGTGACCCCATCTAGGAGTCAGGGAAGGCTTCTTGGAGGAAGTAACAATGGAATTGATACCTGAAGGATGAGCAAAACCTGGTGGGGCAGAGTTGGCAGTAAAGTAGAGGTGAGAGAGACAAACAGCATGAACAAAGTTTGAAGATAACACACACACAGTGCATTCAAGGAACTGCTAGAAGTTCAGTAAGATTAGAGCATAGATTGCAAAAGAGAGAGTGATGAAAAAGGAGACTGGAGAGAGGTCAAGCCATGGAGGGAATTTATACCAGCAAGACTATGTCATAAGTAATAGTAAACTCAAAGTGGCTAAACGATAAGATATTTTATTAGCTTATGCAACTGAAAAATCCAGATGCAGGTAGGGTTAGCTTAATCCAGCAACTCAATAATATCACCAAGGATGTAGGATGTTAATTAGGCAGGTGCTTATGGATCTGATGTGGAGAAGAGAGTCCAACCCTGGGATACTTGTCTGTCATGACCTTGTAGAAACCATGGAAGTGGAGGAAATTGCCTACAAAGACTATGAAGAGGGATGAGGGCAGAAGGCATGAGACTTTCCAACACCAACCCATTTCTTCTCATCCTGTGCTAAAAATGGCTAATATCAGTTCTAAATGGCTAATGTCATAGTGGGCTAAATGGTGGTCCCCATAAAGATATGTCCATACCCTAACCCCAGCAGCCTGTGATGATGAACTTATTTGGAAAAGGGGTCTTTGCAGATGTAATTAAGCTAAAGATCTTGAAATACGATCATTCTGGGTTACCTTGGTGGACCCTAGCCAAGGACGTGTTCCTAAAAGAGGTACCAGTGGGGAGACAGGGAGAAGGCCCTGTGAAGCTGGAGGCAGTGATTGGAGTTATGCAGCCGCAAGCCACGGAATTCCTGGAGCCACCAGAAGCTAGAAGAGGCTCTAAAGCTTTCAGAAGGAGCAGGGCCCTGCCAACACTTTGATTTCGGATTTCTGGCTTCCCGAGAGAGAAAAATTCTGTTGTTCTGAGCCACCCAGTTGGTGGTAGTTTGTCACAGAAGTCCTATGAAATCACACAGATGATGAGGTCGGCCAGAACTACAGGTCGGCCTCAAGGCCCCAGAAGGGCTTTGATCTGTCTCTGCTTCTAATCCATGGCCGGGGAGTGGGAGGCTTTTTCTCCTCCCCACCAGCGAATAGCTCCCTCCTTGCGAACAGACACTAATGACCGAAGACTTGGCCTTAACTAAGGTTGTGCACCAGGTGGGGCGGGGGGGAGAGGGGGGGTGCCCCAGTCGATCAGTCCTGAGTACACTCTGTCCCAACCTGGGGAGGCTCAGGGACCAAGACTCTGGGAGCTCAAACCTGTTTTGGAGTTTGGCAGACTCCCAGCTGGGAAGGTACAATCCCAGGTCACAGTCCACATTCCCCACCCAGACCAAAGACACAGTCACACACAGAGACAGAGAACTCGAGAGAGAGGCAGCCCCATGCAGAATGGCATTTGGGAAGTCAGGGAGCTATAACAAAGAGAGGTCTGCACCTGGACACAGCTCTGGACTCTGAACTACTGAGAGAGAGCAGCAGAGAGGGCAGGGAGATGTGTGGACACACAGAATGGCACAGAGAAATATGCAAAGAGATCCTGACAGAGACCTAAAAAGGAAAAAGATGGAAACATTCAGACTATTTGGAAAGAGGGAAAATGAAATAGAGCTGGGGTTAGTGTTGAAGAAAGATGTCCGGACATAAGGACCCCAGACTCCAGTTAGCATGGTGTTTCTGTCTCCTGTGCTTTCCAGAACCTCTCCGCCTCAACTAGATCACTTGTTTCCACACTCCATCTTGTCCAGGTCCATTCAGTTTAGATATTCCCATGGACCTTCCATGTATCAGGGGCCAACCAGGGTGCTGACAACACAGCTGACCAAGTCAATGAGGTGACCATCCAATGTGCACACTGGATCAAACTGCCATCGATGGAGGGCTCTTAATTTGGCTCCAGAAATGGCAATCTAGATGGTTAGACTAATTACTTTCTAAAATGACTGCTTCAAGAACAGCTGTTGTTCAGCCATGTAAGCTTTCGGTATACAGTATAGCAGTCACTCTGACAAGGCATAAAATGGGGTGCCATAAAAATGTGGTATCATAAAAAGCATGGAGTCCTGGGGACGAGGAGAACCTAAGGCCTTAGACTTAAGACCATAGAACTTAGCTCCTTTAGCTAAGCTCCTCTGACCCCCAAAATGCCTTTCAAAATTAAAAAAAAAATGTGGTATCATGTTCCTGGAACAGTTGTGGTTCAACATGCACAGGTTATTGACTACGAGCTCCTTTCCCTGAGGGCAAGGAAGTCAGCTTAGTCAATTTGGTTTTCTCAAGTCCAGGCAAGGTGATCTGCAGAGAGAAAAATGCTCAATAATGACTATTGAATAAAAGAATGACTCAATCAATCAAATACTGAACCCTGCCTTTATGGAGCTAAGGTATTAGAACAGATAAAGCATCATAAATCATCTTAATATGAATAAGATGGTGGGCAAGGTTATTAGCGAGGGCAGGCAAAGCACTGTGGTGGCTGAGGCACCAGAAATCTCTTCCTTTAGTGCAGAGTTAATCAAGAAAGACTTCCTGGAAGAAGTGGCCTTTGAGCTGAGCCTTGAATAATAGAAGGGATTTAGACAGGGGAGATAGTAAAACTATTTAACATGGTAGTGGGTACACAAACACTGATTCATCTGAGTGGAAGCTGGCTCAGGCATTCTAGTGGGTTCTGGAGCCCTGCTGTGATAAGAGGTCATGAGGGGGTTGGGAGAGTCCCCAGGAAGGAGCTGGGGCAGCAGGAGCACTCTGGAGTGAGGGGCTAGTTACCAACAGAATCAGAAATATTTCAAAATATTTAATTACCTTTTACAATCACACAGATGCACAATACCTACTGAATGTTAATTTCAGATATCAACCTCCTGTGATGGCCTTACTCTGATTTGCTTTGTTGAAGCCATAGGGGCCTTACTACAGTGTGAGCTACAGAACAGTAGAGGCTGTTTCCAGTCCAATGCTGTATCCCTAGGGCCTAGAACAGTACCTGGAGGATTGGAGGAGGGTCAATAAATGTTCGTTAAATGAGTAGGCAGAGACTGGGAACCCCAAGCCCATATTGGGGTCCTCTCATTTGTCTCCTAGCACCCACTCTCCCCCTCCAATCCATGCTCCAGTCCTCAACATGACCTAATATGGGAATTGCATTCTGTCATTCTCCCAAAATATTTGATGCCTCCCCTTTTCCCAGAATACCATCCTCCCAATCGTTATTACCGAATTGAACTTCTACTTCTTCACAGCCCTGACCGAATCTTCCTACTTCTGCATTACCTTCTGAGGCAGAACCAAGTCTCTCCCCTAAATCTTATGGTAGTGTTTGCTCTCACTCCCTGGACATGAGCTCCTCAGGACAGCAGCTGTGTCTTAGTCATACTTCTAGCCCAGTGCCTGACATATGTTATATGCTAAATCAATATTTGTTACCTATAAGAGTGAATGGCTGCCCTGGCCAGTGTGGCTCAGTTGTTTGAGCATCTCCTGGTGCACTTGAAGGTTGCCGGTTTGATTCCCAGTCAGGGCACATGCCTGGGTTGCGGGCTTGATTCCCAATAGGGGGCATACAGGAGATAGCCGATCAATGATTCTCTCTCGTGGATGGTTCTATCTCCCTTCCTCTTTCTCTAAAAAATCAATGACATATTTTTAAAAAATCAATTAAAAAAATTTTTTAAAGTGTGAATGGCAGGCATTCCCAGTAGTGAGAACTATATGAAGGAAGGCAGTCATTTGGGAAAAAAAATGAATGGTTTAATTTGGCTGGAATATGAGGGACAGTAGGAAGAGATGAGATGGGAAGGTATCTTGGGTAAGATTTTGCAGGGATGTGGAAGTCAACTAGAGAGAGAAGATGGGCAGATGGAAGATACTTTGATAGACCGTAGGAAGTCAATGAAAGTTTTTGAGCAGAGGTGTAATATGATGAAAAACAAATTTACTTTACACCCATCAGAGTCCCTCTCATACATATACTCAGTTTTCCATTCATACTCAAATTAACCCCCCACCTACCCATCCACCCCCCTCCCAGAGCTCCTGCGGCAGCTTGCCCTACCCCTTCACCAGCTCCCTGGCTGGGCAGGGGATGCACACATGGTCTGCTTCCCTCTCGCTGTCTTTCCCCTTCCCTGCTTGGGGCTGGGAGGCAGGCCAGGGTTAGCTGAGGCTGGCGGGCAGGCAGCCTGGTGGTGCCAGGGAAGCCTGCGCAGTGCCAGGTGGTGCCTTAAGTTCCAGGCTTACACCATGACCCCGATAACCTTGTGCCTACGCACACACCTGCCCTCACTCCACCCCAATCCGGGCTATGGTATGGAGGAGGGGGCACAGGGCCAGGCAGAACGCAGGGACTTTGGCTCCATCTCTACAAAAGGGAACTCTGTGAGTCAGCCTGCTCCCCTCCAGGCTTGCTCCTCCCCCACCCAGCTCCTGTTTCCAATGCACGTACACCCCGTACACACCGTGTCTGGGACACCGTACAGTCAGCCACATGGCTCCCCTGGGCCCCAGTCCCTGGCTCCCTCTGCAGATCTCAGCTCCTGCTCCAGGCCCCACTGTGCATCTGCTGCTGTTACTGCTGCTCTTGGTACCTACCCATCCCCAGCGCCTATCCCGGATGCAGGGGACTCCCTCCATGGGAGGAGATTCATCTGGGGAAGATGATCCACTGGGCGAGGAGGACCTGCCCAGTGAAGAGGATCTGCCTGGAGAGGAGGACACGCCTGGAGTGAAGACTGAAGCAGAAGAGGACTCTCTGAAGGTAGAGGATCTACCCACTACGGCTCCCGGGGACACTCACAGGAACAACAAAGGTAAGTGGTCGTCAGCCCTTCAAATCTAGGCTCCAGGAGGTGTGTGCTTCCTTTCACCAAACTCCCGCCCAGGCAGGGATTGTTCAGGGGAGAGGAGCCTGTTGGCCGACAGTGGCCTTTCCCAACCCCAGGGTTCCGGTGATACCAGACCCTTTCCCCTTTCAGAGCTAAAAGGGGATGGTGGGGAGACAGGAATGAGGCACAGATGGAAAGAGATAGTAGGAAGAGGTGGGAACAAAAGGGGAAGGTTGGAGAGGAGAAAGATACTAGAAACATGAAAAGAGAGAAAACGTAGGTAGGGAGGAGTAAGCGTATGAGGGGAGCGAAGAGGAAAGAGGGGGGCTCCGGGGAAAGCGCAGGAGGGCTTGTGGAGGTCACCTCATCCTCAGTTTGCAGGTGAGGAAACAGACCTGGGAAGAAGGAAGTAGCCAGTAGGGGCCCTGGCACCTTGACTCCCAAGCCAGGAATTTCGGGAAAAGAAAGGAAAGATGCTCTACTGATTTGGGCCTGGGACTGAGGCCTTCCCCAGCCCCCCCCCCCGCCCCCCCCCCATTTTACTAACACAGTGGCTGCAAACTGGAGGGCCCTTAGGATCTCAGCTTTAGGCATTTCTGTTCCCTGCTATGCCTCTGTAAGGCGTCTGGGTTTGTGAAGCCCGGGTAGTGAGGGGCCCCCCACCTCGTTCTGGCCAGCGGGGAGGGTCTGGGCTCAAAGATCGCACTCCTAACCCTTCTCATTCATGCAGGGGATGACCACAGTCATTGGCGCTATGGAGGTGAGACAACCGCCCCGCCCGCACAGACCCAATCTGGGCACCCACGCCTGCTGGTCTGACCCCCAACCATAATCTAGTCCTGGGCGTCCCACGCACCGCATCCACATCGGTCCGATTTCTATTTCCCGCCCCAGTGTCTTCAGACTCCACCTCCTCACTTTTTCTATCCCGCTTCCCTAAAAGTTCCTGATCTTATCATTAGACTCCTGTTCATACTCCTACCACAGGCGACCCGCCCTGGCCCCAAGTGTCCCCAACCTGCGCCGGCCGCTTCCAGTCCCCGGTGGACATCCGCCCGGAGCACACGGCTTTTTGCCCCGCCCTGGGACCCCTGGAACTCCTAGGCTTTGAGCTCCCGCCTCTCCCCGAACTGCGCCTCCGAAACAATGGCCACACGGGTGAGGCGGGCCGGGGCGGAGCCTTAGGGAAGGGGCGGGGCTCCCGGGTTCCTGGGCACAGTCCCTGCCGTGCTTGGGGACGAGGCTGGCTCTCGGGGCGCCGAGCCCACTCACCGGCTCACCGGCTCTCCCTCGCAGTGCGGCTGACTCTGCCTCCCGGGCTGGAGATGGCCCTGGGTCCCGGGCGGGAGTACCGGGCCCTGCAGTTGCATCTGCACTGGGGGTCTGCGGGTCGCCCCGGCTCGGAGCACACGGTTGGCGGCCACCGTTTCCCTGCCGAGGTGAGCGTGCAGCTGTCTGCAGCGGGGCGAAGCGGGGCGCTGGCGAGCGGATCTTGCCCATTCCTACCACCTGTCTTCTCCAGATCCACGTGGTTCACCTCAGCACTGCATTTGCCAAAGTTGAGGAGGCCTTGGGGCGCCCAGGGGGCCTGGCCGTGCTGGCCGCCTTTCTGCAGGTACGAGCCCTGGGCGTCCCCCACACCGTCCTCCGCCTGCCCCCAGGCTCAGTGTATTTGCCCCATCCCAGCACACTCACCCTGGCACCTGCTTATCCTCATTCACTCATTAGTTCATTCATTCAACGCCACTGTGAGGGAGGCACTGGGCCTAACAAAGGATTCGAAACCGTGGGTCCTTGTCTCTATGAGTTCACAGCCAGTGACCGCGGCCCACAGGTAGACATACACCAAGGACAGAGTAAAAGAGGTGGTCAGGGAAGGCTTCTCGGAGGAGGTGAAACGTGAAGACTTCACTAGTGGGAAAGAAAAGATGTTCATGCAGAGCAAATGGTATGTGCAAAGACTCAGAATGTGACCCACTCAGGGAATGACAGATGCAATAAAGGGGACATCAAGAGGAGTGATTTCTTTAACGCCCCTATAACAATAATACCCCCTTTGTGAAATGCAATCAAGTCTAGAGGAACATTCAGTGACCTCTTTTCTCTGGACCTGTAATGATTAAGACCACATACACAGTGATTAGAGGAAGCTGGTAAAATGAGGAGACGTTGAGACACGGGAGGCTCATTCACACCCTAACTGACTCCTGAATGCCAACCTCAAAGTACAAAGTTCAGAGAAGTGCCTCAGAAAGAACATGTCCTTGCTCCAAGTCAATCACATGGATTATTAAGGTGAATGCAGAGGTAACATGAGTACAAAGGTCATTATGGTTTTCAGGAGTGGGGCCCAGGTCATGAAGGCCTTGTGTCTTAGTGACCCACCCTCCTCCACCTCCTCCTCCGATTTGCTATTGCACACTAGCCTGCAGCGCTTGTTGGGTTAGTTCGCAGAGTAAGTCAACTCTGAGTAATAATGCATAAGATTTTGTGTTTCCCCCAGCGTTCTCAGAGCTGAGAAATGAGGGAGGACTCTGGGCACCCCACCTCACCTTCAGGCCGCTAGCCATGGCCCAGATGCATGTATTACCTTCCTGCACTGTCATCTCCTAGGAAGGCCCAGAAGAAAACAGCGCCTATGAGCAGCTGCTGTCTCATTTGGAAGAAGTCGCCGAGGAAGGTATGCAGATGGGGTCTCTCCCACAGGCAGAGGGTTGACGTGTGAACTAGACGACTATGATCTTGATAATAGCTATGAAGTTGAACAGAGGCAAACACGCAAAAGCAAACTTCCGCCCACAGGTTTTATGGTTTAAAACCAAACACCGAATAAAAAACCAAAATAAGGCAAAAACCAAATAAGACCAAAAACAAAAATGTGTTTGGAACTTCTGGAGTTGAGTCTGGGGAGCTCAAATTTTTCTGAGAACTATCTATTCTTCATAAGCATCACATATTTTTATATTTATTTATTTATTATTTTTTATTGAAAGATTGCGTGGCTTGGAAGTTCATTTGTAGCCAAGAGTCCTCAGGTCCCCATGGGGAGCCAGAGATGGTGTGGAGCTATGGAAGTCAAAGAGGAAGGGAGAGGGAGAGAGAGAGAGAGATAGAAACATCAATGATGAGAGAGAATCATTGATCGGCTGCCTCCTGCACGCCCCACACTGGGGGTCGAGCCTAAAACCTGGGCATGTGCCCTGACCAGGAATCAAACCTTGACCTCCTCCTGGTTCATAGGTCAATGCTCAACCACTGAGTCATGCCAGCCAGGCAAGCATCACATATTTTAAATATGTAAATACTTTTGTTGGAAATCTTTTTCTTCTCAGTCATTCTGGGTCATTTTGAATCTCACCCAGCTGGATGTTAAGTTTTGCTAAAATACAAGGAGCTATGCTTTTTCAGTTTTTTTGTGTGTTTTTTTTTATAGTTATATTTATTTAGATTAGAAGTTATTCAGCTCATTTCCTTTTTTTATTTTCTCTGAGCTTCACTGTGTGGCCCAGCATGTACCATAGTAGGCAAAATGAGAATGAAGACTCAGAGGGAGCAGCTAAGGCGCAATTCTCTCCCTCTGTGCGGCTCCAGAGCCCTTCGCTTGCTCCTGAGTTGTCTTGTGCTGAGTGTGGGGAAGGGATGCACTTAGTGAAGAAGTGGTCTCAGGGAACTGAGTCAACGTGGCTTCCGAGATATGAAACTGTGTCCCTATCCCTATACCCAGAGCTTTGGAGGGGGGCCATCTAGGTGAGCTTCCAGCACAGGTCCTCTCCGCAGACTCAGAGACTTTGGTGCCAGGACTGGACGTATCTGCACTGCTGCCCTCGGATCTCAGCCGCTACTTCCGATATGAGGGGTCTCTGACCACACCCCCCTGTGCCCAAGGGGTCATCTGGACTGTTTTCAACCAGACAGTGAGACTGAGTGCTAAGCAGGTGGGGCTGGAACGTGTGGGGATGTGGGGGGAGGGGTGTAGAAAGAGGAGGCATAAAGAAAGGGTGGTGTGGGAGAGAGGGGGCATGGAGGGTGGAGACCTGAGGTACTGTCTGTGAATAGGCCTCTGATCCGCTTCCTTGTCTTGGGCCCTCCTTCCACTGCCTAATGACCTCCATAGCTCCACACCCTCTCTGACTCCCTGTGGGGACCTGAGGGCTCTCGGCTACAGCTGAACTTCCGAGCCACGCAGCCTCTGAATGGGCGAACGATCGAGGCCTCCTTCCCTACTGGAGCGGAGCGGACTGTTGAGACTGTTCAGCCAGGTGCGGCTTTGTCTGTACCCCATGTCACTGCTGCCCAGCCCAGGTCTCACATCCTCCCCTGTGCCCTCATTTGTCCGTCACTGGTGGTCACAGCCCCGGCTCTAATGTCTCCCTTTTCTCTTCAGTCCATCTGAACTCCTGCCTCGCTGCTGGTGAGTCTGCACCTCTCCTCTGGCTCCTGATGCTGGGGACGACCCTGGGCACAGTTTAGTCCCAGGGACTAGTCAGGACCACGTCTACTGCCCTTCCTTTTCTGCAGAACAGACCTCCAAACCCAACAGGATAGAGTGTCAGGTCATGGTGGGGGGTCCTTTACTGTCCCCCACGGCAAGAGTTGTTCAGAATGAAGCTCCAAAAATCTAGCATGTCTTTTTCCCAAATGACCTCTTTTACTTCCTTTTTAGGGAGGAAAAAAAGGTGCTTGTTTTCCCCATTCATCTCCATCCCTTTGCTGGTCTCTTCTAGTTTCTGATATGCTGGGGGCAGCTGGAGAACTTAGGGCTGGGTTGGGGAGACCCAGCACAGGGAAGTAGGCCCTGAGGGGACCCTACTGGCTCTCACACCCTGAGGCAGTCTCTCCTCTCCCTACAGGTGACATCCTGGCCCTGGTTTTTGGCATTCTCTTTGCTGTGACCAGCCTTGCCTTTCTTGTGCAAATGAGAAGGCAGCAAAAGTATGTATTGTACTGACCCTGTTCCTCAGGCACAACCCCCACTTCCTGTGTGGAGTCCAGAACAGCTTCATGCAAATTGCACAAATGAGCTGGTCCTGGGCCAGTTTTCTGATTAGGCTTCCCTGTCGTGTAGACATCCAAGTGGGAGCAAAGGGACCGTTAGCTACCATCCAGCAGAGGTCACCGAGACTGTGGCCTAGAGGCCTGGAACTTGGAGAATGTGCCGAGAAGCCAGCCAGAGGAATCTGAGGGGAGCTGGAGACTTGGGTCTGTCCTGCCTATTACACCACTTCCTTTTTAGTCACCAAAGATTTTTTTTAAAATAAATGTTTCTAATAAAATATGTGGAAGGTAGCTTTGTTCCCCAAATCAGGATAGTGTATCCATTTCCTACTGCTGCTATAACAAAGTATCACCATCTCAATGGCAATGTGAATTTATTCACTTAGACTTCTGGAGGTGAGAAGTCCAAAATGAATTTTAAGGGCTAAAGTCCAGGTGTTGGCAGGCCTGGGCATTGATCAGAGAGTGTTTCCCTGCCCCTTTCAGCTTCTGGAAGCCACACATTCCTTGGCTTGTGGCCCCTGCATCACATTGCTCCATTGTCACATCTCCCGCATCCACTTTTGACCTTTTTGCCTCCCTCTTCTAAGGACCCTGGTGGTTACATGGGCCTATTCAGATAACCCAGGGTGACCGCCCCATCTCAAACATCTTAGCTGACTCACAAGGTCCCTTTCCCATGCAGTCACATTTCACAAGATTAGGGTGTGAACATCTTTGGTGGTGGTTGGGGCGGGGGGGGGGGGGGGTCATCTGCTATCAGGAAGGGGGCAGAAATTACTGAGATTGTGGAAATGGTCGTGTGTGTGTGTGTGTGTGTGTGTGCGCGCGCATGTATGTGTATGTAGACCAGTGTATGTAACTGGGAATAGGGCAGGCTCAGCGTCTAGGCTTAAAATCACATTGAGGCTTTGGGGCTTTCTCCTGCTCAAGTAAATTCTGTGTAGCTTTGCAATTTTGTCTTCAGCTTATGTTGCCTGGCTCAGGCACCTGCTGGAATGGGGCAGTGGTGCTGACAGCAGCTCCTTTGCCCTTTGGGGAGTCAAGTCCAGAATGTAACCCCAGCCCTCTGGGCCTCTCTGCTCCACACAGCCTGGTCGCCACCCCTCCTAAATGAGCGGAACCCCCCACCCCCAACCCCGCCCAGCTACCATCAAAAAGGAAGTCATAGAGCACAGACCCAGGCCCTGCTCCTCAGGGGCCTTCCCACTCCATTGCTCCCCTCAGGCATCATCTCAGCCTTCTCCACGTTGGAAAACTACCACCACCATTGCCAACACCAAAGAAAGGCTGAGAGGGCCCTGTGATACCAGTAACGTCAGTTTTATTGGGTTGGGGCGGCAACTGTAGCCTGGCTGGAGGCAGGGCCAACCCTCACAGGTTGTTGAGTTCCAGCAGGGTCTGGTCGAGGGTCTGGTGAATCTCCACGTTCTCCTCCTTGGCACTGGCCAAGGTCTCTGTGAGAGGAAGCAGCACATGAGGAGGGGGAGGGGAGACACTAGGGGACAGACGTGGGGAGCATGGACACGGGGTGTGACAAACAGACATGAAGTGGGTTGGAGGCACATGAAGACACAGCATTCAGGGACTGGGGACCCCATGGCAGGGGCAAATGGATGAACTGACCAGGACAGACATGGATGCCTCACTCAAGACTCTGGGGTCATGGAGGTGGGACGGGAAGGCCTAAGTCATAAACTAATTTACCATTCTTCTTGAGAAGCTTTAAGAGAGTTGGAAACAGAAGGAAGGACAAAGACTTAGCCAGGAAAGAGAGGGGTAGACAGACAAACTTGAGGCAGAAAACAGACCTGCAGTGAAAAACCCACGTTGCTGGCATCCAACGTTTTTCCAAACTTCATCTCAGACCTTTGACAACCTTCTTACCCCTCCTCTCCCCTCCCCACCCCATCTCCCTTCTGGTCATTCCTTGAGATCCTGGAAGCCCAGCTCAGCGCTCCAAGGTCAGTGACAGGCCTGGGTCTGCAGAGGCACCGGGAGCGCAGGGTGATGGGTGGAGTCATACCATGCCCACATGCAGCAGTGACAGTGACAGACTGTGCGTGCCATGCAGAGGGGATCTTGGTGTGGGCCACAGAGCTTTGTGGGTGTCACAAGATTGGGGTGTCTGTAAGAGCCAAGGTCTCAGCAGTGCTCTTGTGGGGGAAAAGGAAGGAAGTGCTCTCTGGAGGACAGGAAAACAGCACGGAGACCAAGTTGAGTTTATTAAGCAGCAGAGAGAGGTAGAGGCCGGAGGGTGGAGGGTGGAGTGATGGGTAGAAGGAAGAAGCAAGTGCCAGGGTGGGCAGCACGTGTGATGGGTGCTCTCCCAGGCTGCGCCCAGCCTGGCTATGCAGTGTTGGCAACTTTTCTCCTCCTGCCTGATCCCTCCTCAGAGAGAGAATAGAAAGGAGAGGAGAGAAGGGGCCGAGGGGGCCACACTGGTGAGGGGCTCAGAGAGAGGTGATGTCATTGAGTGCGTTGTCCAGCTCCTCGCTGATGGCCTTGTACTTCATCTTCTGCGCATAGACTTCGTCTGGAGGGGGTCCAGGGATGGATGGGAGTGTGGGGAGAGGGAATAGAGGGGAAGAGGAACGGCAGGAGAGAGGATAATGGAAAGAGAGAACAAGAATCAGAGAGAGGTGGGCAAGGACGAGTGAGAGACAGAGGCCAGAGAGCAGGCTAGTCAGTCCTCAGGGCTCCCTCCTCCCTTCTCTGTACCCCTGTCTCTCTTGTCCTTCTCTGTACCCTAAATTGGTTCTTCTGCCAGGAGTTGCTGCCTCCTCTGGGGGCCTGGGGGCACAGTGCTTTTTGATAAGCAGGAGTGCTCGCTTCAAGTGAAGAGAGTTCAAGCCAGAAAGACCTAAAGTCTTACAAAGTTGGAGATAAAACAGAGGCTTGCTTGAGAAGGCTGGACACAAGGGAAACCGGAATTATGAAAGTGAAGGGTTATCGTACAATCGGAAGGAAAGTCAGTCCTAGGCACGATGTTGGTGACAGTGGGAAATAGCCATAGACTAGCAAATACCTGCATGATTGTTTACACCAAATCTAGCTTAAAATAGTACTTTACATCAATGTTGTCTTGCAAACCTAGATGTTAAACCAAATAGCTCTCTAGGTCACGAAGAAGTCTCTGTGATATGGCTCCCCTGTGTTGCACTTGGAGACAGACTTGTCTAAATCAGTGCTACTCATTGTGGTCCGAGGACCGAGCAGCAGCGTCTGCTTTACCAGAGAGCTTGTTAGACGTACAGATTCTCCAGCCCAAAGTCAGCAGTCATTTCGGAGCAGGACCCAGAAATCTGCCTTTTAAAACCTCTGGGGGACGCTCAAGTTTAAGAAGCACTGGAGGTGTCGCTGGTTACGGGGACTTAAACGGCAGGCACTGAGCTCCAGAGTGTGTGGAGTCTTAGGTGGTACAGCCCTAGTTTATCGGTCACAGATACTGTATAATGGGATGCGAGGAAAAGGGATGAGCTCACAGTCACAGGGAGTGCGGTTTGGGGGTGGAGGGGCGACTTCCTTTACCTTCCAGGTCATCGATGGTTTTCTCCAGCTTCGCCACAGACCTTTCGGCAAACTCTGCTCGGGTCTCAGCCTGGGAGTAAAGGCAAGATGCGGAAATGACCCCAAAATGAGGCCCTCCCAGACACTATCACTTAAGGCAACCTTTTCCTCTATCCCGGTCTCCAGACTCCCCGCTACAGGCAGTCTCTGCTAGGGACTGTGGGGCTTGACGGGAAGGTGGGGACTTGAAGGACGCTCACCTCTTTTAGCTTCTCCTCCAGCAGTTTGATCTCCTCTTCATATTTATCTTCTTTGGTGGAATACTTTTAGGGACATACAATGCCATTAGTAGATTGCCTCCACACATCCTTCATTTCTCCTGGGCCCCGCAGGCTACTCATGATCTTGTCTCCATGGACCATCCAGCCCCACCCTGCCTGGCCCATCACCTCCCTCCCCTGCAGGACCCCATCCTCACTGCCCCTCTACCCCCCTCTACCTTGTCTGCTTGGGCTTCCAGGGATTTCAAGTTGTTGGTAACAATTTTCAGCTCCTCCTCTAGGTCCCCACATTTACTGCAGGGGATGTGTGGCAGGGTGGGGTGTGAGGGCACAGTGGGGGGAGACAGTGGAGACGGCACAGTGGGGGAGGGGGAGGAGAGAAGAGAAGAGCAAAGTTGTGAGAGTGACAGCAGGCAGTGTTCGGAGCCCCTGGCCCTTCCCGACCCCCAGCAGATGAGAGAGAGCAGCCTGAGATGGAGGGGAAGGTGAGATGAGAGAAGGCGCTATTGCCCAGAAAGGTCCAGAGAGGTCACTACCTCCTCTTCTGAGGCCATCAGGGACTTGAGGGCCTGGTCCATGGTTCGAAGTTCCTCCTCCAGCTGCCTGGCTCGGCTGGGGGCAGCAGGTAGGGGTCAGAGGACAGGACCTGTCCCTAGGGCCCCAAGCCTGAGAAACTGCTTTCCCACTGTGCAGAGTGCCCATGGTCACCGGCTCAGGCTAAGTTTCACTCCCACCCCAGGGTAACCTTACCTCTCAGCCACCTCAGCTCTTTCTTCTGAGCGCTCCAGCTCTCCTTCCAGGATCACCAGCTTCCTGGCCACCTGAGGTGAGGCAGGAGAGAGAGGCATAGGTCCCTGGTGAATGACTAGGGGTGTGTGGAGCGTGGGAGTGAGAGGAAGTGGAGCGGGGCTGTCACCTCCTCATATTTGCGATCTGAATCCTCAGCGATGTGCTTGGCCTCCTTCAGCTGCATCTCCTGCAGTTCCATCTTTTCCTCATCCTTCATGGCTCGGTTTTCAATGACCTTCATTCCTCTGTGAGGCAGAGAGAGGGGTGAGGGTGGGGTCAGGACCAGCAGAGAGCATCCCCCTTCCCTGGCTCCACCCTGAGGACCCCCTGCCCACCTCTCGCTCTCATCAGCTGCCTTCTCAGCCTCCTCCAGCTTTTGCAGGGCTGTAGCGAGGCGCTCCTGCGCCCGGTCCAGCTCCTCCTCTACCAGCTGAATGCGGCGGTTCAGGGAGGCCACATCTGCCTCGGCCTATGGGTCAAAGGTGAGAGATCAGACAGGCTTTGTCTACCTTGGATGAGGATCAGGGAGGATCCAGAGGATGGTAAGATTCTTATTAGAAAGAACCTAGGTTTCCTGTCTTCCTATTTTTTACCCTCTAACCAACCATGTATCTTCTGCCCAGACTCTATGCTCCAGCCCCAAATACGCATTCCTCAACAAGCTCCAGTCTCTGCTACAGGGCCAGTGCAGGCACTGAGCATAGTTAGGCATGCAGCTCTGTCCCCTCAGAGAACACTCCAAGTGCTGGGACCAGATCTGAGGCATCCCTGACTCCACAGCAAGGCCGGTCAAGGTAAGGGAGTGGGGAAGAATCAGGCCAACTTAACAGCAATGCTGCCAAAAATAGCCAATCATAGAATCAAGTTCAAGTGACGTCACCAGTTGCCATGCAGACTCCCAGCAAGGGGCTCTGGAGGAAAGCCAGACCTGTATGGGGACACCAGAGCTGTAGCAAGGGGTTCCCTGGCGAGATGAAGAGGCAACTGGGGGCAGTGCAAGGGCAGCGTGAGTGACGGATACTCAGACACTGATCCTAAAATACACAGGCAAAACGTGGAGGTTCTGGAGAAGTTCCATGGGAACTGCTGATATCTTGAGGAAAAGAGAGGGCAGAGCAAGAAGGAAGGGCTCCAACAAAAGAAAAGGAGAGAAGCAGTCCAGTCTGGAACTAAGAGTTTCGGCTCTGAGTTGGACTGTTCTCTCTGAGCCACGGCTCAGCCACTCAACACTCGTGTGATCTTGGGCAACTTATTTAGTCTCTCTAAGCCTCGGTTTTCTCCTTTTAAAATCCGAGTTGACAATAGCAGATCCTTCTTCATAGACTGTTAATCAACAGGACAATCAGGGATTACATAATGAAACAGGTTCTCTAGCTCCTTGCTAGATCCACTAAACTGAGATCTCCAGCGCAGGAACTTGAAAATCCTATTTTTATTTTTTTAAGGCTCCTAAGCAATTCGGATGATTTGGGGGAAATAAAATAATATGCAAAAAAGCACGTGAACACATTGCCAGCAGAGTCCACACGCCATAAATGTTAGTTATCCCTGGTGCTTCCTCAGACACAAAGACATAGGCACCCTGAGATTTAAGACTGGAGAGGAGAAAGGATCAGTGTAGGGGAAGAAGTGAGAGGGGAGAGGGGGTGCAGCACTGGGGACAGAGGGCGTAGAAAGCAGGCCCTGGTGGTACGAGGGTGAGGGAAACAGCACCATATATAGAAAGTAGTAGCTTGTCCTCCAGGTGCTGAAGGCCACGTACAGTGACAGGAGCCCATCGTGGGCACAGGGCCGGATGACTCAAGGCGGAAGGACTCTGGGAACAGCACTGGGGGTTGGGAAGCATGACATGGGGGTTGGGGGGGGGGCGACTCAAGAGAGAGATGAGACTGTGAAAGGAAAACGCTTCACGATAGTGGGGTGACAAACAACTGGGAAGTCCTGGGGTCCTCATGACAGGACGGACATTTACCATTTTCTGCTTTTCAAGCTCTTGGTTATGGATGCTGCTTTCTAACAACAGACAGGCACTACTGTCGCCATTGGACAAATAGGGAGCAGGAAAGAAGGGAGAAATGGAGGAAGGAACTGTGTAAGTCACGTGTGGTGTTCAAGGTCACAAAATAAGTTTGGGCAGTTTCCTTTCTCCTCCTGGCACTGCTGCCCAGCTTCCCCAGCTCTGTCCCTGTCCACCCTCCTTCCCTCCAGCCCCCACCCAGCTCCTTGAGTTTCCAGTCCTGCCTCCAGCTGCACTGGGCCTTGGTTATTTATAGAGTATCAGATGCCCAGGGTTGTCTTTGCGAGCAGCTGCGTGCGGGTCAGTTCCCTCCCAAGTGCCAAGGCTGGTGGAGAACCAAAACCAAAGGTTGGAGGTCAGGGTGGGCATGGGGGGAGGGAAGTGGGAAACATGGATCATGGTCAACACAAACAGTGATGCCATCTCTGAACCCTCATTCAGACCATGCTTATGCTAATCCCCCCACCCCACCAACACATCTGTAGGCTCGTCTTAAACTTAGAACAATCCTGGGTACAAGGCAAACGGGGAAACTGAGGCAGAGAATGGTACAAGTAACCGTGTCCAAAGTCTTACGGCTATTCTCTTACCTCAAGGTGGGGGTTGGGAATGACAGGGGCTAGAGAAGTCTGGTTAGAGAGTGTGGGGTGGGCAGAGGCATCCGAGTGAGCAAGGCCTGCCAAAGCAGCTGCCCTGGCATTTGTGGCCCTGTCCCTTTGCCCTGTGGCCTGGCATGGTCTCGAGGCTGACAACTTAATGAGGGTAAATAAGGGGCCCCAGTGCCCAGCAGGGCTACCGGAGCCAGAGGTCAGGGCCAGGGAATTTCTAATGCCCCCCCAGGAGTGTAACTCAAGTCAGGGCCCACTTTCAGATTCCTCTCTCTCCCCCTGCCTAACAGCACCGAGACCCACACCCCACCAGTGTAGCTGTAGTCTCCTCTCCATTTTCAGCTGCAGGATTAATGGAGGCGGATGGCGAATTCTTGTACCACCCACCCCCACGATGACTCACTGTTTGATCACTGTACGTCGAAAGAGCTGGAGCCAAAAGGAATTACAAGGCTCCGTCCTCTGAGGGAAGTGGTAGGTGGTTTTGATTTACCCACTGCCTGGGATTATGATTATTTGTGCAAGCTTGCCCTGGCCCGGGTTCCTGAGGGAAAACATTTCTGTCCTGGTGCTGGGATATATAGGTCTCCTCTCCCTTCATTCCCATGTCCAGGACCCCTCCCAGTGTGCAAACTCCCCTCCCCCCCTGCCCCCCAGGTCCACACTCACATCGGTGGCCTTCTTCTCAGCCAGCTCCAGTTTCTCCTGGGCGTCCTTCACTGCCTCTGAATACTTTTCCACCTCATCCTCCGTCCCTTTCAGCTTCTTCTGGAGGGCCTGCTGTTCCTCCTCCAGCTGGAGAGAGAGTGCGGTTCAGCCAGGCCCGGCCGGGCCCCGGGGAGGAGGCAGGGGTGTGTGAGGGGTACTAAGATAATTTAGAGGCTGTCAGGGAGGAAGAGGGATAGCAGAGGAGAAGCAGTGCAGCCAGGAGAACTGAGGGCGGTACAGAGTTTCCAGCCCCAAGAAGCAGGGCCCCTCATTGTTCTTCAAGGGCAGGTGTGGGAATTGGGGGACGGTGGGTCCCGGGCTCTGGTGGGGAGGATAAAGTCTGGCTCTGGCTAGGTCCCTAGGGGTCCTATGAAGGTGCACTGTACGGGGAGAGAGCCTCAGAGAGCACCTAGAATAAGGGACACGGGGCAGAGCCTACCCCACCCTCGTTGGGGGTGGGGGTAGGGGGTCGCCCTAGGGCCAGGCCCTGGGTCTCCACCTGCTTGCAGCGGTCCTCAGCTTGCTTCTTGTCGGCCTCGGCCTGCTCAGCGCGGTCGATGGCGTTCTCCTTGTCCAGCTTGAGCATCTGCATCTTCTTCTTGATGGCGTCCATGGCTGCGGTGGGGGACGGGCCGGCCGGCGGCGGCGGTGCGGACCGGGGGCAATGGGCTGGCTGCGCGGGCTGGGCGCGCGGGCTGGGCGCGCGGGCGGTGGGCGAGGAGTGCCGGGTGGGACTGGGGCGGTCCCGCCGCGAGGGCGCCTAAAAGGCCGGGAGGAGCCGGGCGGAGCCGGGGGCCGGGACCCTCCCCCGCCGCGACCCGAACCTTGTAGGGGCAGAAGCTCGGCCCGGTCGGGGGGCGCGGTCGCCCCCGGCGCCCACCCCCTCGGGACCGCCCCCTCCGGCCCCGCCCCTCCCTCCCTCCCCCCACGCCCCCTCCAGGCCGTCGGAAGGGAAGGTAGCCCGGACCGTCCGGTAAAAAGCCTACCCCTGCGGAGGGAGTGGCGGGGCGGGGAGGGACCCTCGGGCCGGGGGGCTCTGCGCTCGCTCCTGAGTGACAACCCGGCCCGGCGGCAGCTGCGGCGGGGCCCCCGGGGCTATTTCGGGGCGTGAGCTCACGGCAGCTGCCCGGGCGCAGGGACCGCGTGCCCCCCCGGAGCTGCAGCAGCCGCCGACCTTAATTTAGAAGTTTCCTGCAAATCCCCCCCGGATTGAATGTCTCCTGGGAGGCGGGGCCCCTCCGCGGCGCGATGCCTCAGTTTACCCCCAGCCCCGGACGCGGGACTGGCGTTGCCGACGCGGCGGGGATCACGGAGCGCCTCCCGGGGACCTGGGGGCATGGGGGCAGGAGGGGCGCCCCGAGCAGGGGGCGCGGCCCGGGCTGCGGCCCCCGAGGGCGGGCTCGACCTCTCCTGCCCTCGCTCCCCCTCCAGCTCAGCCCCCGGGGCCAGGGCCCCTCCTCTGCGGTCGCCCGGCGGCCGGGAGCCCAACCCCGCGCCGGCCCGCCCCGCCCCCACGTGCCCCGCATAGTTTCCACGCGGCGCAGCCGGGAGGGACGCGCGCCGCCCGCCCTCGCCCCCCTCCCCGGGCGCGTCCCTGCCCCCGCCTCGCCCCCTCCTCGCCCCGGAGTCCGGCCGCCCTCCAGTCACCCTGCCTCCCCCCCCACCCCCCCCCACCCCCGGCGTGGTGGCCCCGCGCACCCCCCTTCTCCCAGCGGACTCTCCTCTCCCCCCGAGGCCGAGTTTACGCCGAACTTTCTTTTCTGCCCTTTTTTGGGATGTTTCCCCGAGGGGAGGCGGGGCTGGGCAGGGGCGGGGCAGGCTGGGGGTCGGGAGCTGGGGAGAGGGGGCCCCCAGCCAGCCGAGACCGCGAGCCACTGCCCCCAGAGCCGGTCCTGGGGTCGGGAGCCTGGAGCGCGGGCGCGGGGCTGTGTTCGCTGTTTCCTGGGGACGGGGTGGGGGAGAGGGAGTGGAGAACCGCCCCGGGCGGTTAAGGGGGGCCGGGCCGAGGGAGCCGGGGGTGGCGGGGGGAGCGCTTCGCCTCGCTCCCCAGGGGCCGAGGGGTGGGAACCGGGGACCCGTGGGCCTGGCCTGGGCCGGGGGTGGGGGCGGAGGCGGAGGAGGGGAACGTCAATGTATCTCGGTCTGTGTGGCTGCTGCTCACGGAACCAGCCGACCTCTCACTGTGAACGCCCTCCGTCTCCCCGCTTTCTGGACTCAGGAAAGGCATCGCTCGGCCCCCGTCCACCCCCAACTCACCTCCAGTACACAGGCCTGCACTTCATGCTGCTTTCATACTGAGCTACTTACTGTAGGCGCTGGAAATAGCCAAACTTTTCTTAAAGCCTCTGCCCTCTAGGCATTCTGTTCCCCCTCCCTAGCATGCTCCCCCTTACCTGGCCTTACAGGCTCAGGTGGAGTGTCCGCCCCTCTGGGAAGCATCCCTGGCTACTTGCTCTTTCACCCCCTCCCTAATGGCTGTATGCTCCCGGTGCCGGCTCCTCGATTCTCATCATTGTCCCTTTTATAACTCTTACCTGTTGGTCTTCTCCCCTGGTCTGTGAGTCCTCCAATTCCGAATCCCCCCTGCCTAGCGGAGCATCCGGCATAGAGTTGGCACTGGGTAAACATTTGCCAGGTGAATTTTTTATGCACTGGGTCCCAGATACCCCGAAATACCAATACTATGTGGATTGGTCTTAGAACCCCTTACACTCTTAGACATTGAGTGGCATTTGAAGATCCAAAAAGCCTTCGTTGAAGTAGGTTACATCTATCAATATTTACCATATTAAAATGGGAGCTGAGAAAAATTTTAAATAGTACTTCATAGAAATAAACCATGTTTTTCATGAAAAATAACTATACTCACCTCCCCACATTAGTGAGGATGGCCGTTATTTTACATTTTTGCAAATCTCCTCACTCTCTGGCTTAATAGAGGACAGCTGCGTTCTCAGACTCTACTTGGCTTTCTGTCTGTTGCTCTACTTTGGTTTCTTTGAAGTACTATATATGAAGAAAATCTAGTCTCACTCAGAAACATAGTGGGAAAGAGAGTGGTGTATAGATAGCCTTTTCAGGTAATTGTGGATATTCTTGCTATAACACGAACACTTGACAAATGGTAGTTTTTCAAAGGTTAGGTGCAAAGTGGAACCTGAAACCATATCAATAGCCTTTTTTACTTTAAAGTCCATTGGTCTGTATTGCACTTGGGTGGTTTTACCCAGGAATAATTTTGTAACATCACACATCGGTCATGTGGAAAATATTGATTCACTGAGCTAAGCAAATGTTCCAAATGTTGACACATTTGAGTATATATATATATATATTTTTAAAATTACATTTCTGAATATCAGGAGTGTTTTCAACAGGAAAGTTTTGGGACGTTTTGAAGCTCATGGTAGCAGATACAGGTTTTCAAAATTCTAATCTTTACTTGAAAGCTCCAATTCTATCCTTGGCACCAAATACTGTCAGGTTTTTCTCTGAATTGACAGACCCACTTTGCTCCTTTGTGAGAAAAGGTCGGCCTGCTACCCAAGTCTGATCATCATGGTTCCTCTGCCGGTCATCCTTTCAGGTCAACGGGGAGTTCCATGAAAAAAAGCAGTTGGCTCATCTCACAACTCAACAAACTAAGTGCTTTCCTCAAGACACCATCATACTCTTGTGTCTAGCGGAAGCTCTATGCCCACTTCCCAGTTCATCACAGAGAATATTGGAGACTTGTTACTCCAGGGATAAGATTTAATAAAATTAATAAGGTCTCACTGCTTCATTAAGGATGGTCTGGAGTGAAACTAGCATTTTTTTTTTTAAGTTGCTAGTGCATGGTGGTGAGAATACAATGGCTATTAGTACACTGTCTTTTTTATTTTATTTTATTGATATTTTACAGAGAGGAAGGGAGAGGGATAGAGAGCTAGAAACATCGATGAGAGAGAAACATCGATCATCCGCCTCCCGCACATCTCCCACCGGGGATGTGCCCGAAACCCAGGTACATGCCCTTGACCAGAATCGAACCTGGGACCCTTCAGTCCACAGGCCGACGCTCTATCTACTGAGCCAAACCGGTTTTGGCAAGTACACTGTCTTGATTTGTGCTAAGGCAGTTTACCCACTAAGGTTTTTACAACATCAGTACAAACGTTGACCCTGAAAAAGGAAAATAAAGGCTTAGTATTACTATGAGAATAATCTTGACCTCATGGATCCCTGAAAGGGTCTTGGGAACCCCTGTGCCTGAGGACCACATTTTAAGAACTGCTGGTGTAATGGGTACTCAGTTCACTCCCCAGAAGGCTCCCCAAGGCATCACTAGTGAGAGTGTGTGGTTGGGGATGTGGAAACATGACAGGGAAGTGGTAGCAGGAGTGAACAGCTGTCCTGGGCTCATAGCTGGAGTTACCAGTCTGGACTACCACTTGCTGGGGAGGTTGGAGAAGGGATTTGAGCTCGAAGATCCTCAACTCACTATGCTAGGACATTGAATCTGAGCTTAGAGGGCCACAGCAGTGTGTGTTGGAGTTGCCAGTCCCCTGCGTCAGGGAGGTGATAATACATCTCTATTTTCCAGTGCTTAGCACGGGCATGGCTTAGTAAATATTGAATGAATTAATCACAGGTGACAGGAGCAAGAGTAGGAAGTTGGCACCTTCCTTAATGGGCTGCCCTGGGGAGGACAAAGTAATTCTGTCTTCTTTATACTGACTCTAATGGGGTGGGAGTAGATGCCATGGCCTCAGGAAGGTGAAAGGTGCCCTGAGGAGCAGCAGATGGTGGTATTTGTGTTCTATTTGGAAGGAGAAGCAAGGAAACATATTGGGCAACAGGGTTGATTAAAGAATCACGCATGAAAACAGTGGCACTCCTACAGGATCTGCCAGCTAGTCCAGGCAGTGTGGGCAGAGGAGGCGAATGCAGAAGGAAGTGGAAGCACCCATCCCTCAACTCCCTTCTCCTTGACCACCTCCTCCACTGAACCTCCAGGTCAGCAGGCAGCTGGAACAGGGCTACCAGCACCAGCCTGGCCACTAGGGGAGCTCTGCTCCTAACTCTACAGCCTCACACCTGGGTCAAGCTTTTTCAGATCCTTTTCTTCTAGTGTTATTCTAGGCCAGTGATGGCGAACCTTTTGAGCTCGGCGTATCAGCATTTGGAAAAACCCTAACTTAACTCCGGTGCCGTGTCACATATAGAAATTCTTTGATATTTGCAACCATAGTAAAACAAAGATTTATATTTTTGATATTTATTTTATATATTTAAATGCCATTTAACAAAGAAAAATCAACCAAAAAAATGAGTTCGAGTGTCACCTCTGACACGCGTGTCATAGGTTCGCCATCACTGTCTCGGCAGTAGGACAAGACCTCAGAGGGGCTAGAAGCGCCCCAACCCAGTCAACAGAACCAACCTAAGGCAGCCCAGCTGGATTTTTTTTTTGCCCCAACCAAATCTGTGGCCATAATTCTCTTAGGCTCAGACACTTTTATTTTACAGGCTTATTATTTTTAGCTTTTGAAAATTCAAATTTGGCCAAGGCTGGATTTGTTCACATACTCTGAGCAGTTATGAAGGACAGAGTGTCCCTGGTAGCCACAAAGCACAGTGGCAGCTGCTGTCCCTGCCACAGAAGACAGACACTTGGGGAGGAATAGGCGCTGGCCAGTGAAATAGGGGACAACAGGAGTATGACTTCTCAGGGACAGCTTCCCGGCTAGAATGGCTTTAGGGATGTGGGTGCAAGGAGGAGGAAGGGGCCTCACGGGCAGATCGCCATCGTCTGCCCCACTCCATTCCTGAGTCAGATCAAGCTGGTGGCAGAACTCAATCCCATCCTCTCCCCCTTCTGGGGGGAACTCCCATCTCATAAAGCCAGGCAGAGTCGCAGGCAGAATCACCTTTATTGGAGCATGACCTGTTTGAGGCTTCTGACCCCACAGCACCCACAGGTAGCTGGGGGTGCAAGAAGGAGGATAGTATCAAAAAGGATGAGTAGAGCTGAGGCTATGGGACTTGCCAGAAGCTGCTGGCAGAGTGGAACGGGCTGGGGCCTTGGCAGGTTCAGAATGAGGTACAGCAGCGTTAATAATACTCTTAGAGCGTTAATACTCTGGGGAGGGGCAGGCACTTAGGGGGCCTTAGGGCATGAAGGCACTTGGAGTTGGGAGGGGACAGGGGATGTGCAGCAGGACCAGGCAGGGCCAGGCCCGGGGTTTGGCAGGCACTTTGGGGAGTGCTGGGGTTGGGCAGGTTGGGCCCGACAGCCCAGAAGGCTTTGGTAGTGGCAGGCACAGTCTCTGGGCTGGGTCTGCGTTAAATAGAAGCGGCTGCGTTAGTGCTCATCTCGAAGCTCTGAAGGCAGGAACTTGTACTGTTGCTGTCGGATCTGGGCCAGCTTCTTCCGCGCCTCCTCCAGCTCCCGTTCCTTCCGGAGCATCTCTTCCTGGGCAGCAATGATCTGAGGGATGGAGATCAGGAACTCAGCTCAGCGAGTATGTGCAGAAGGGCATAGGGTAGCTGGGACCAACGTTACTGCCCTGCTGACGGTGTCCCTCAGAGCGCCCAGGGCAGAGCTCACCTGGGCAATGCCCCCGACCATCTTCTCCTTTACCACCACTGTCTCGTTCTCCTGGTCTTCAAAGGCTGCTGCCTTCTGTGCCGCCTTCACCAGGTTGTCCGAGGCTCGCTTCACTGCATTGCCGGCAACCTGGGCAGCATGAGGTTGAGAATTCAGGTAGGGTTCCCAACTGAGAGTCCCTCCACAGAAAAGCATGTCTTAAAGCAGCACAGTCCAAGGTACAATGGGATGGGTTAAGGTTCCTCACCTGAAGCCGTTTCATTGCTTCAGAGTCCTGGTCAGCCTTGACCTTGCAGGCCACAAGGAGCTGGGCTGTGGAGGCGGCTACCTGCTTGGCTGATGAGATGAGCTTCTCCTGGCTGGCGTGGCCTTGTACAGCTGCATTGGCTGCCTCACACAGATTGTTGGTGGCTGCAGCCACCATCCGAGCCTAAAGTGAGGAGATAGGATTAAAATGTGCCTCTTGCCCTGGTCCACCCCCTCTCTAGCCTTGTCAAGTCTCTCCAGCTCAGAGACCTAGTGGGAGTTGTACACTCACAGCAGAAATGAGGCCCTGGGACCACTGCCCATCATCCAGTGCGTTGGCGGGAATGGCGCCCACCTGTGGAGGAAGGAGGAGAGCTTGCTGAGACCTGTGCTCTCCGTGCATGTAAAAGCCTCCCTTTACAAGGCTGCCGCTATCCCTATGCTTCTGGGTATCCAAGTACTTACCTTCCCTTGGGCTACCAGTTCCCTCTGGGCAGCTGACGCAGCCTTTACCAGGGCACTGGTGGCTGCTGCAATGGACTTAGCAGCTTCCAGTATCTGCTCCTCAAAGTTCAAGGACTCATCCGCCTCCTGCAATGGAGACAAAGGTTTCAGAGAGAGATGCAAAGTCAGAGGGGGCTGAAGGTGGGGACATTATGCCATTAGGAGGGTAGGGAAGAGGGAGGGAGCGGGACTGACCTTGGGTTTGGCCCGGGGCTTCAGCTGCTCCAGCTTTTTTGCTGCAGCCTCAATGGCGGCTGCAGCTCCCAGGAGCTCATTCTCAGCAATGACGGTAGGGTCCTCTGGGTCCACCCACTCTGTTCCTGAAGGGATGAAGGGGGGAAGGAAGGGGCTAAGCCAGAGCAGGGAGGTCAGTGGCACAGGGCAACATGGTTCGTATCACCAGGCCCCTGGGACCTGTGGGGACTAGTGGCAGAGGCCAGCTCAGAGCAGTGCACCCGGGAAGCGAGCATCTCCCATGACAAAGGTCTCCCTTTCCTCCCTGCCCCTGGTCACCCCTCACCTTTCATGGCCTCAGCAGCCTGAATGAGCTCAGTGACTGAGCCAGCTACACGCTTTGAGTGTCCTGTCAATTGCTGCTTCAATTCTGGGTTTGGCTTCTGCAGGGTCTGGGGAAGAAAGGGACGGAGCAGAGAGCATCAGATTTTAGCTTCTACCCTGACCTAAAAGTGGGGCAGACCGTGGCCTCCCGACACCATCCCTAAGCCACCCCACACCACAGCCCTCAAACACCACGCTGCCTATCCAGGTGTGCTCTGCACACGTGGTAAAGACAGTGGCTGCATGTCACTCACCGGCTGGCAAGGAGCAAGGAGAATGGTGAAATGAGGAGAAAGAAGAGATGACGAAGGTAGAGAAGGAGGAAATCAGATGGGAACAAAGGAGATAAGAAAAAAAAGAGAAAGAGGTGAGCGGGAGAACCTAAGATGCTAAGAATGATGGGGCACCAGTGGAATGGAGGCTTGGAAATAAGAACAGATTTGGGAAATAGGATGATGGGGTGGGAGGAGATTTGAAAGAAATATTAGAGAGCTGGGTCTGAGACTTATGGCAAGAGGACTGTGCATTCAGGGAAGCTGGTATGAGGAGCAGGAAACTTCCTCCTTACCAGGAGCACATGGTCCAACAGTTCCAGGTAGCCATTGGCACATTCCCGGCCATAGTGTAGGGCTCGAAGCCGCACATCAGGGGCCACTTCTGGGTGGTAAGCAGCTTCCTATATCACAGAGTAGTATGTTAACTTTAGGATCCCAAAGAGCTTCAGGTCCCCCAAACCCCTGTAATTTCTCCCCTACCATACTCTGCCATAAGGCTGCTTCACTGCCAGGGTTACTACCTTGCAAGCCCGAAGCATATCTGCAATAGCACGACGACTCAGATTGGCTGTGGCAATGACATCCTCCTGGCGACAGGAGTTGCCAGCAGCAACAGCTTTGGCTGTTGCCATGGTGATACCCTTGGTCATTCGGATGAAATCTTCTGGGGTAGAGGTCTTGGCAGGTGGCTCTGGGGAACAGAAGACCTGTTGGGGCAGAACAAGAAGAAAAATTTTACAGTGAGACTATAAGACAATGTACCACTTACGTAATCTGGTTCATTCATCCCTGTGTTCACTCAACAAGCATTTGCTGAGTACTTATTGTAGGTCAAGTCCTGGGAGAAGTTCACACATTCATAGCTAATATAATAGCAGGCAGCTGGTCATCATTTCTGACTGCAGTGATTGGGGAGGGTTTGTTTGAAATTAAGGAAGCAGCTTTTGAGGTGGGTTTTTATTCCTAAACTGCAAAGAAGACTTGAGGGGGTGAGTGGCTGAGGCAGGGCAAGAAGGAACTGACTGGGGTCTTAAGAGATACAGCTACCAGAGGTGCACGCTCTCCCTCCTGGGAGCATGCCCACACCTCCCCCTGCCCCCTCCCTCTTCTTCCCCCCACAGGCATGCATCTACTAAACTTTAAGGGACCCCATGAGGCTTGCAACCAGAACAGAAATGGACAGCGGCAGTTTGTCCCAGGCAATCACCTTGAACCTGTCTCAAAGACCCCCTTTTCTCTGACAAAAGAGTATTTTGGGTAAATGGTTGCATGTGAACACCCAGAATATCAAGTGGGACAGTATTAAGGCTCGTTCTAGACCAGCGGTTGCCAACCTTTCAGACCTCGCGGACCACCGGTTGGCGACAGCTGTTCTAGACTATATAGATGGAGAAAAGGTTGTTGGGGCCTTGAATATCAGACCAAGGTACTTAGAATTTTACATACTATATAGAAGTAATAAAAAATATTTTGATGTATGTGTCCCTCCAACAAATTATTAAAGATCAGCTAGGTGGCAGATTCTGTGTGAGGTGCTAGGGATGCAATGGGGAAAAAGATAGACAAGGTCCTTATTGTGGAGCTTATTTTCTAGTTCTGGATACAGACCAAAAAGTAAGTAAATAAGCAGAAATGCTAAAGACTGTGATTTGGGTTGTGAAGGAAAGGAGGCGGGTGCTGTGATGAGAAATAAAAATGAGGTCCTGTCTGGCCAGTGTAGCTCAGTGGTTGAGCATCGACCTATGAACCAAGAGATCACAGTTTGATTCCTGGTCAGGGCACATGTCCGGGTTGCCAGCTTGATCCCCAGTGTGGGGTGTGCAGGAGGCAGCCGCTTGATGCTTCTCTCTCATCACTGATGTTTCTATTTCTTTCTCCCTCTCCCTTCTTCTCTGAAATCAATACAAACATATTTTTAGAAATACGATTAAAAAAAGAGGTCCCATTGCAGATAGGTGATCAGGAAAGGCCTCTCTAAGGAGCAGACACTGAAGCCGAAGCCTGAAGGACTGAAAGGAGCCAAATGTTCAAAAAGCTGGAGAGAAGCAAGTGCAAGGGCCTGGAGTGGAACTGGGTGCAGAACAAAAGAGGGACAGGGTGGGCCTGGGGAAGTCAGCAGGAGCCAGGGACGGCCATGGTGAGTGAGGAGTGAATCTACCACAGAAGCCAGGCAGTCACTAAAGGGTTTAAATAGTAAAGTGACATGATATAATTTATATTTTAAAAAGATAATTCTGACTGTTGTGTAGAGAAAATGGATTGGGGGGGGGCGAGTAAAGAAGCAGGGAGATGAGAGATGAGATTGAGGCTATAGCATAAGTATAACTAAGGATTGATGATGGTTTGGATGAGGTGGTGGTGGTAGAGATGAGGAGAAGAGACAATGAGATCCGGAGGGAGCATTATCAAGACTTGCTAATGGGCTTAGATGTGGGGAACAAGAGAAAAACATTAAAGCTGGGTTTCTGGCTTTAGGACTGAGTTACTGACAGGTGACATTTCCTGAGATGGGAAGGACGAGGGAATAATCAGGCCCGGAAGGCAAAAAGGGAAAAGTTTCCATTTGGACATCTCCAATTAGAGATGAAAACAGCATAGCAGAAGGATGACTTCAGAAGTGAGAAAGATGAGGAGGAGAGGTGGAACTGCCAGAGAATAAAGGCAGGGAGACCCGTGAAAACTGGTGTAGCAGTCCCAGTGAGGGAGGGCGAGCAGAAAGCTGAATGAGTGCTGACTGGGCCTGGAGAGGAAAGAGAATGGAGAAGGGTAGCTGGAAGGACTTGGCAATGGCCTGATATGGTGAATAAGGCAGTGAAGTCAAAGATGACCGAGGGACTCTTTATGCCTGGGAGGTTGTTACCACCATCCACAGGAAGGAAGTAGCATGTCAGGAAGGAGAGTGGCTGGAGGGCACTGCACCCCGGTGCTAATGTCAAACAGGCTGATGAAAATAACTAACCTCAGAATTGGGAGTCAACTTCTTAGAGAGCAATAATGAAAGTGGTTGAATTTGCCAAAGAGAAGAGAGGAAGAGGCTCTCTGTACGATGTGGGACGGCCTCTTCATTCACTAGGTTGAAGGTGATGCAATGACGACTATGGAGATGTTAGAGGCAAGAGAAAAACTAGTGTCCCGAAAGCCAAAGGAAGAAAAGTTTTAAAGAGCGGCTTATTTCCACACTCCAATGCGGCAAGTAGGCCACTGTGACGGGAGGAAGTGGGAGGATGGTGGTGAAAGAAGACAGTTGTAAAATGCTGAGGAGTGAAAAGGTGAGGAGGGGAAGCCCGAGCGTAGCCCACTTGAGAGGTCTGGTGATGCGCGAGGGGAATGTGTGTGACTGTTTACACTTCTGTGAATACATGTGAGGTGCAGCTGCAGTCTCGCACGATCCCTCTCTGACTCGAGGCCCTGCAGCCCCGACGCGTGCTCACCGCCAGTTCCTGCCGTATGTGTTCTGTGGTTGCCTCCAGGGCCCGTGTGCCTTTGGTCGCCTCATCTTCCACAGCTTTCACAGTCTTGAGCAATGATGTCACGTTGGTCACCATCACCTAGGGGTGTCAGCGGAGTGGGGAGGGTCATTTTAAGGAACAGGAGGAAGCACTTGGACCCATTCCCTCTCCCGAGGCTGTGCTCATGCTCCCCAACCTTGGCAGAGTTCTTGAGCTGCCACACAGCAGGGTCATCCCCAACTTTGCCGGCTGCAGCCTTTGTGGCACTGATGAGGTCTCCCAGGGCCTTGGCCACATCTTTCACGGCGTTGATCAGCACCACCTGTGTGGGAGAGCAGAGGCTCTGGTCTGTGGGAGGAAAAGGGGGAACAGGAAGTGCATCTGACCAGGATTAGGGGTGTTAGGTGGATACCTGGGTCTCAGGGTCCTCGGATCCCAGGCTGGCTGCACCCAGCTTGACCACATCAGCGAGGCGGGTGATGGTGGACACAGAGGACTGGGCGGCCTGTGCCAACTTCTCCTGGCTCCCGGCGGCATTCTGCACCAGGACCTTGGTGTCCTCCACCAGCACCTTCGCGGTCTTCAGAATGCCCTCCCTGAGGGAGGCCCAGCCCAGTCAGCTCTCCTCAGGTCCCTTGCCCTCCAGCCTCTCCAGGCCCCACCCCACCCCGCCTCCCTGAGACCCCATCCCCTCCTCACCGGTGGTCAGCGAAAGTTTCAGCACCCTCGCGATTGAGTGTGCCGGCTGTCGCAAACATGATGGTGGTGTCCAGGTCGGCAATGATGCCGGACACAGCACTGGCCGCTGTGATGCAGGCCTGGGTGCCACGATTCCCGGCTTGGAGTGCAGCCAGCACGTGGGAGACCTAGGGGAGGGTAGTCACACGGTGACTGTGGCAGGTCACTGGGTGCCTGGGAGAAGGCACAGAGGAGAGGGCGGGGAAAGGCGGTGGGGCTGGAGGCCATGGATGAGCACTGTCACCTTTTCTGAGACTCTCCGGGCACACTCTATGAGTTCCTTTTTGGTGTAGGCGTCACTGGGGCTGCACTGCAGGGCGCCTGCCTTGGTGACCAGAGCAGAACAGCCGTGCCCCAGCTCCTGTACCCGGTGCTTGATGTGGGCACCGATCTGTGAGCAGATGGGAAAGGGAGATGGGTTTTACCAGAGGCACAGACATTTCCACTGTGCTTGGGAGAGTCACCAAGTACCTAAGAAAACATGCATCGCAGCACAGACTTTTCCTGTTTCATATCCTTTCGACAGGAGGTCACCTCCTACACATGGATAATAATAGCATGTGGGTACCGGCTGGTGAGGATGGTGTTAAGCAGTGAAGAGGAGAGTGGAGAAGCACTGTATGCGGGGGCATTTGAAATCACAGGGCCATGGATTACAACTTGGCCTGTATGTGGTTGTGGAGGGTTTTGGGGTGGGGATTAGGTGTGTCTTGCTGAGATTCAATTACTAGCTTTCTTGGAAAGCCAGGAGCTTAGGGAAGGAAGGGCTTCATGGCCCTGCAACAAAGTAGAACTGAGAAGGGCATACAGACTTGCAGCAGAGCAGCAGCCATAGGCCCAGAAGAGGGTTGGCAGAGGCAACAACAGCAGACTGGGAAACCCCACATCCCAGGCTGTCTCCCTCATCCCTGTACCTGAAGGCTCTGAGCCTGTCCCCACACAAAGCTCTGATCGCTCTTCAGTGGAATGGCCCTGAGGGTGTGTTCCTCGTTCTATGAAGACTAGAGGGAGTTGTGGGTGGGACAGCCACAAAGGCTGACTTGATGGGGACAAGGGACATGCCACTGGGGTTCTCTGTGAGGAGCAGGGGGAAGGTCACAGCTGCTTCCATGTTTACCTCTTCGTTTTCAGCAGCAACTGCTGCAGGCTTGGCCTGTAAGGCCAGACGTCCATAGTCACTGGTCAGCTGGTTAGCAAGAGGGCCCAGCTCCTCAGGGCTGGTGTTGGACTTGGTTACCTGGTAATGATGGGAAGGGTGAAGTTATGTCCAAACTCAGCTCCCCGAGGGCAGTCCTCTTATACTCTTCCAAACTCACCATCTCTTGAACGGTGACGGCAATGGCTTTGGCTGTCCGCACCATAGTTGTCTGGTAATCCACGAAGGAACCTTCTGGTTCACCCATTGGTCCTTCATCTAGCTGAGGGGGAGAACGAGGGAAGGGGAAAGATCGTCAGGGTCTCTGCCACTGTGCTCAGGAACCCTGGCCCTGGATAGCCTCAGTGCCCACAGGCACCCCAAGACGCTAACCTGGTTGATGGCCTGGCTGATGGAGTCCACCATGCCACCGACGACCCCAGCAGCACTGGCTGCCTCATTGAGGGTTGTTGTCAGGTCCTCTACAGCCTCTGTCATCATCTGCACAGCCTCCTCCAGGGCTTCCTGGGTGTGAGCTGCTTGCTGTGGGTAAGAGTGAGTGAGTGGAGGGCGGGCCTGCTCCTGCTCCTCTAACCACTAACCAGCAGCCCCTCCCTCCCAGACCTCAATACCTTGGGGTTGCCGCCAGCCTCCTTGGCTGTGTACAGCAGCTGCAAGGCAGACTCTGCCAAGGTTTTAGTCTGGTCCAGGAGTGCCATCTGCTGTGGGTGGCTCAGGGTCTTGGAGGCAGCACCCACTGCAGCCAGGGTGAGTGGCTCAAAGTACTGCACCATCTGAGACACCTGAGGCAGGGGTTGGGATGGCGGTCAGCGGGGCCAGGTGCCCTCTTTTACCTTACCCCCGGAACGCCCACGTGTCTCCCCAAATACCTTGTGTCCCAGCTGGGAGGCTTCAGCCCGGGCAGCACTGGCCAGTGGCTCAATAAGGTGGGAGATTTCCTGCACTGCAGTGAGCATCTGAGTGTGCAAGGCCTGCAGAGGAAGTGGACTTTAGCCTGGGACCTGGACTAGGACCCTCTGCTCGCACAGACCCCACGCTTCCTTCCATACCAAGCTAACTCCCCTTGGCATGTTGCAGCCTCTTGATGTCTCTGTGAAGCCCCTTCCTGCATCCCTGTCTTCAAGTCTGTCCTCTCTCTTCTCAGACACAACCTTTCACAAACCCGCTTCCCTTACCTCCTGAGAGATCCCCTCGCGGGGAGCAAGCTGCTGGCTGACCGCAGCAAGGGAAGCCTGGTCGAGGTCCCGCAGACAGCTGTTCAGAGCTGCGATGGCCGCCTCACACTCCAGCTGCCCTGGAGCCTTGTCCCTGCAGACACATCAGAGGCTCTACCACCAAGAATATCCCCTAAAACAAAGCTAGCCTATCTATCCCTGTATCCTCCGAATCCGACAGCAGGTGTCCCCGACACTATCCCATCTAATTGCATCTCAGCACCCACCCCTCCATTCTGCCACAGTGCATGTCCCCCCATCACACTGGTTCTCCATCCCCTCAGTACCTCATGCTTGTAATAAGCTTCTTGATGGAGTCCGAGACAGTGCGGGAGTGGCCAGCCAGCACTGACCAGCGGGGAGGGTCCCGGGGATTGACTGCCAGGGCCCGAGCCGTCTGGATCAGTCCCCCGGCGCTCTCCAGCATTGTCTTGGCAGAGATCACAATGGGCTCCATGGCAGCCCGGCCCTGGGAAGAGAGGAGGGAGGTGAGTCTCATGACTCCCAAGGAGATGAGGTGGCAGCTGGCTCATCAGTCCTCCCTTCACGTGGCCTCACCTCAGGGCTGATCTGGGCAGGAATGCTGGCAAACTCAGGGTTGGATGCAAAGGCACTCAGATTGTCCACAGCCTCCAGCAGAGGGGCTGTTGCTGCTTGGCACTGGGCACGGTTCTCGTCCGTGAAGGCTCCGTCTAGCGCCTGCAAGTGGGAGACAGAGAGGCCCTCAGGACGGATTGTAGGCAAAGGAGGTGAAGCCCAGGTCTCCCTCCTGGGCTTCAAGGTGTGGGGACAGGCGGGTAATGACCAGTAAGAATAGGAAAGGGCTTGGGCTCAGGAAGACGGGATTTGGTAAAGGCCTGGGGGAATGATGGCGGGGGGACTCAGGGGAGAGAAGACTGGACAGGTCAGGGAAAGGCCGGGAATTCAAACACTGGGAACCTTGATGGTCTTGACAAGATTGGCTGTGCTGTTGGCCACCTCCTTGGCCGATTGGACAAACTGGCGCTTGGCGGTAGGATTGGCGGTACGAGCAGAAGCCAGGCGGCAGCTGTTACACAGTGCCGAGGTGTGTTTGGCCACAATGGTAGCTGCAGAGAGCACCTAGGAGACAGACACGTGGAGAGCCATGATGAGGGCAGGAGGGAAGGGTACACACTCAGGGAGGAGCCACTATAGAATGATACCTTTGGAAATCTAATTAGGAAAGACTTGGGAGACAGAGATTCCCAAAGATGAACAGGGTGTGAGGGAGGGGGAAATAAAAGTCAGGAAGACTAATGGAGAACTTCTAATAGGTCAGTAGGAGAGTAAGTTCAAGCATCTACAGAGTAATTGTGAACTCAGCAGTAACTGAAAGAATGATGAGAAATGTGGCAGGAAAAGACAGTGACCCCAAGAGAAGCTGTGTGTGGAAGCCGAGAGATGGCTCTCCGCCCTCTCCTTCCCCACACGCCCTGCATCTCCCCGTTCCCCACGGGGCCAGTCCATCCTGGCTCAGTATCCTTTCCCAGACTTGCCCATGGTACCTGTTTCCTTGGGTTACCTGGGCTTGGGTACAGCCAGACTCCCCCAAACTCTGACAGGCCATCTGAATTGCCTGGTTTGCACGGGCAAACTGTGTGGGCTCCACCAGCCCTTGTTGTCCAGCTTGGCTGTTGGGGTCAGAAACACCAACCAGATAAGCAGCCTGGGGAGAGAGAAATTCGGGGTGAGGAATAAAGAATACTCCTCAGGTAGGAATCAAATAGTGACAGTGGGGACAAAGGAGAGTAGGAGTAAGTTTAGTGACCGGGGTTCTATATGAGTAGAAATATTAATAAACAATACAAATTAGGTATTCACAACTTAAGTTATTAAACAATATTAATGAAATGGTTATTAACAAATTAAACCATCATTAATAAGTTATTAACAAATTAAATTAAAGGTATGTGTAAACTATAGTGACACTATAGAAAGCTCCCCACCCCACCCCCTGCATGCAAAGCCTCTTTTAAAGACATAGTTCTAAAACTATGGAGGTCATTAGGCTAATTAACATTTACAACTCCTCCAAGCTTCAGAGATTTGGAGAGAGGAAAGGGTATAATGGTTGCCAAAACTTTTGTATGCTTGGAAAACTATCATAAGGCTTGGTTTGTACTTCAACACATGATAGCTTTGCTTTTTCCTCTTCATGCTCTTCCAGAATAAGTCAAGCCATTTAAAGCAGGCCACCCAATAGAAAAGGGAACGGGAGCTAGGGGAGATTGAGGGAGCTGGACGGCAGGCCTTTAAGTCAAGATGATGAACTTTCAAGCTAGTATTAAGAATTCATATACTAAAGCAAAATATTCTCAGAGCTACCACAGGTTGTTTTATATTTTATAATGTGGAAAAAGGCAAAGTTAAGTGGTAACTCAGATAACTGGAAATTTAGTCATTGGTACTTTAATCAAGTAATAATTATGTGAAAAATTATGGACATATGCTAATTAGTACATACCAAGAAAGCGAGGGCTGGAAAAGGCCCAGTGTTGGACACTGTAATCATAACCCAAAGCACCAGGGTTCGGGGAGACACTGATCGTAACTGTTGGTGTTCTATGATTACTGACAAATCTCTGTACTCCAGGAGGGATAAAGAACCCGTTTCCATAGAGTCGGCTTGGGAAACATAAGGTGTGTCAGGCTGTGAGGAGGTGGGGTAGGGAAAGCAGGAGCATTCCAGGAGCCACTGAGAATAACCTGTGCAGCTGCCTCGGTGAACCCACAGAGGGCCTTGGAAGCTGTGGCAATGGCCTCTCCGAACTCCGGCAGGTTTCCATTCTTGGCATTTTGGGAGATGCCAGTCATGGCCTCACCCAGTACCTGAGGAACAGAGGGTGTCAGGGGAGTCAGCTTCTGTCATCAGCGGGGTAGAGCAGCCCCTGGGTAGTTCCAATTCCTGCCCTGTCCTCCTGGGTTCCCGGCTGCACTTACCTTTGAGTTCTCCATTACACTGTCCAGGCAGCCAAAGTAGGACATGTCACTGATGGGCTGGACTGGGTTCTCTAGGAGTTCCCGGACCGTCTGTGTAGGTGGAGAGCCAAGTAAGACACCTCTCTCACTCCAAACCCGGAACACCTTCCTCAACCTCAACCCTGCCAAGTGCCCACCTCCAGTTCTCGCAGGGCATTGTCACACTCTTTCTGGCCTGGCGCCTGCTGGGTGCACATGGTGATGAGCTGGTTGATGCTGTCGGTCACTGCCCTGCGAGGAGCAGAGAGTTCAGTGAATGGGTGCACAGGTCATCATTCCTGGGTCCTATATACATGGGGAGTCTCTAGCTATTTCTCTTTTGTATGGAACCACTTCTAAGCCAGGGACATCTTGTGAAATGCCCCTTTCCCAGTCTCTCCAATGTTCTAGGGCTGGGCTTCCCAGCTCCTACTTACCGGGCAGCTGCAGCCAGCTGACTCTTGAGGTTGGGGGCAGCCGGGTCTGTGGACAGGGCCTTGGCAGCCAGAAGAAGTTTGCTTGAAGACATGGAGATGCCCTTCAAATTGGACACAACCTGGGCCCGGTCCTCCTGGCTCTGTTGAAGGTGAGGAAGTCAACAGATTGTCTAGTCCTTTCTTACCTGTCTCTAAAAGGTATCTTCTCTCCACACTCAAGTACTGCTAGAGACTGGGGAGGGGAGGGAGCCAGGAGCAGGAAAGGACTCCCTGGTCACACAGGTGCCTTATCTAACCCTCTTCATACCGGAGCCTGCCCTGCCATCTCCACGCCAGCTTCCAGGAAGGTGCTGAAGTCCTGTCCAAATCGACCTGAGGCTCGAGCCAGGTCCTGAGGGGTCCCCCGAGAGGCCTGCACCAGTTCTGTGGCTGCCTGATTCAGCCCAGCAGCTGCTTCATTCAGCCGGCTCTGAGCTTCTTGAAATGTCCCGGTGCTGGGAGGAAGCTGCAGGGTCAGAGAGACATCGGATGCAAGAATGCGAGGGAGAACTCGGTAAAGGAGTGCTGGGAGGTGGGCCCAGAGCCTGGGAGCAATGGAAGGGAGTAAGTCTGGGAAGTTAGGCTCAGGGAGAGGTCTGGAGATGAAAGGAAAAGCCCCAGTCCTCCTACCGAGTCACTGAGGAGTCGCTTGCTGGCATCTCCCACTGCTCTCAGGGCGTTATCCACATCGCGCTGGCCAGGTAGGCAGCTGACACAGCGGTTCAGTGCCTGGGTCACTGCTTTAGCCACCTGAGGCAGGAAGGGGATGAGGTGTCAAAATGGAGACAATGTGGGAGATCCCCTCCTCTCCCCATGGGACACTACTGCCTCTGAAAGTGAAGGGGAAAGGGGGTGTTGTAGCTGAGTGGGCTGAAGTTAGGGTATCAAGTAACAGCGATCAGCTTCCCCAAACTTGGTGTTTAGCTGTCCCTGCCTCAGCCTAACTGAGAAGGTGTGCTAGGGTGGAGAGAGAGGGTGGGGTCCAGATCTCAGGAGCAGACCTGAGAAGCTGTGCCTTTGTCAGTGCAGATGAGGCTTTGCCCATCGGAGTGGGCCTTCTCATGGGATCTGGGGGTGAGGGAGGAAGTGGCCCCTTCCCAATACCTGACCTGGGCAAGCCGTTGCTGGTTCTCAGGGTCCCCTGGATGGCCAGTTGCCTTTTTTGCCTCCTCAATGAGGCTGCTGGCCTTGTCCAGGACATCACTGGCCGTGTCAAGCACAATGGCCTGCACTGCAGGATCCGATGTCAGGGCAGCTACGCCCCTAGCGGCCTGGGCCAGGGACCGCAGTCCACCTGCCACATCCCGTGCTGCAATACCTGGGAAGACAGGAGAAGAAGGAAGAGGGGAAAAACCCTTCATCACCAGGCCCTGGTCCCAGTGGTCTCCTCTGCCAGGCCCCATCCCTCATCCAGCTCCTACTCCCCCGGCCCCCTCACCAGATGCCCATTCCGGGCCCTGCCCACAGACCTGCATAATTCTCATTGCCCTGGGCAACCTCCCCCAGCAGCTGGGCGATGGCAGAGCTCACTGCTTTGGTGCTGTTGCCCAGGTCCTGGGCACACTTCTCCATCTAGGGATAAAAGGGGAGTCTCAGAGGTGGGGGATCAGATACAAGGGGGACTGGGAAGGGGGAACTTGAGAAGCTACTTGGGGGCAGCCAGCAGGTAAGTGAGCGTCTGGGAAGCTCTGGGGCATAGGTGGGAGAAAGACGTCAGGGTTTGAGTAAGAACAAGATCTTGAGCATACTTACCGTCTCCCCAGGTAGGGGTTTAAGCTTGCCATCTCGAGCAGCTGCCTTCACCTCCTGTAGGTCTCTCTCTAGATTCTGTACCAAACTCAGTGCAGAATCCATCTCCAAAGGCCCACATGCTTCCTGAGCCTACAATGACATGGGGGTTTGGGATGTACGAGGTACCGCTATGTCCCACTGATGATTCAGGTTACATGATTATTCCTGTTTTAGGTTATTCTGCAGATTCCCCAGTATCCCAGGACTCCACCCTCATCTTCCAAAAAGACAGCCAGCTCCCATACCTTCTGGGCAGCGGTGCGGAGCTCAGCCAGTGCGGTGCCAAGGTTTTTAGCGCATTGACTCAACTGCATGGCTGAAGCCTGGTCCTGAATTGTGGGCACTGAGGCCTTCGCAGCTGCCACCATCTTCCCACCTGGCTGTAGGGAAATAGGTAGGCAGATGAAGGGCACCATCCTTCCTCTGGGCTTGGTACAAGGACTGATGATAGCCAGGACGTGGTGAGCATTTGGGCTGAGTACTGGGACAGAGGCTACGGGCAGAGATTTAAATTGTGGGAGCTATAGGGGACACAGGAGGGTGGGAAGGGTCTGGTCTGAGAGGTGGGGAGAAGATGCCTTGCCTGAAGGAAGCTCTGGCTGGCAGCAATGAGAGCTAGCTGGGCGCTGGGACTGTCAGGCTGGGCTTGGCTCCCTCGGACACCTTGCACCAGCAGTGGAATCTGCTCTGCCACAGCCTGCAGATGAAAATGTCATGACAGTCACCCCATCCCCAAGCTGGGGGAAAGTCCCTCTCCTCCCACACCTCCTCCCACCCCATGCTTCCTGGAGTCTCACCTTGCAGCTCTGCACCAGCAGGGGCTGGGGGCCAGCAGAGACCTTGGGGGTGGAGGCTGCATGTTGGGCTGCAGCAATGGTCTGCGTAGCCGAGGCGGCAGCCTGTTTGGCTGCGTGCTGTGAGGAAGGAGTAGTCAGGACAAGCCCCAGGCATTCCCATGCCCAGTCCCTGGCCTATCCTGCCCATGCCATCCTCCAAGGAAATATTAAGTGACTCTCTTCACAGGTCCCTCCCAGCCTCAGTCCTCCCACTGCATGCACACAATTGCTCCTGGTTCATTTCCCAGCCTCACCTCGAGGCGCTGCACCAGCTTTTTCTTGATGGCATTCTGTGCAGCTGCATTAGTCGCCATGCGTAGGCCCTCAGCTGCCTCCCGTAGCCGCTGCTGCTGCTCCTCACTGTCAGGGTTGGCAGCTGCTCCCTGAGAGGTGGAGAGAGACAGCCATCACCCTCAATAAGCTCTGCTCTGACCTCTCCAGACTCAGACTTCTTCTCCTGAAGTCATGATCACCACTGAGAGGAGCCCTCTCAGGCCAGGGGATGGGAAATCTGAGGTGGACCCTGGATTCCCTTAGGGATGCTGAAACCCCTTCTTTAGGTGAAACTGTTTCGTTTCCTCTTTGGGGAAGGGATCATATTCTCTCCCCCCGCCTCTACAAAATCCCACTGGCAAATGGGGTGAGCAGGACTCTCTGGGACAAGAATGCAGTTTGGAGCAGGGACCTCGGGAATACCAAGGCAGGGGACCTGATTACTCCTGCAAACTGAAACATCCAGAGCCCAGGGGCCGGGGATTCTTCTGGCTTCTTCCTGATGGTCCCCTGCACCCTGTGCCCCGTGTCCTACTGCTTTGTCTTTGCAGTGCTAGCAGCGGAGGCCCTGGGGCTGAGGCCTATGTGCATTCACAGGAGAGACCAGGAAGCAGAGGGATCCAGGCAGGTGATGGCAGCAAAGTAGGGAAAAGAAGAAACAGCAGACCTTGGACTCAAAGGAAGAAAAGGGGTACAGTTGCCAATCAGGCAGCAAGGACTCTGGGAATCATACTGGCTGGAAGCTTGGGCCACCGTCCACCGGCAACTTAGGGACATATTTACTTCCTAAGAGCTCCTGTATTTGTTCTCTTGTATTTTCTGCTTCACTTGGGTCTCCCCATCAGATGAGGGTGACCGTCTGGACTGGTCTACTTCCCTTCAGGGCCCACCCTGGGAGTCTGCACAGAAGTCTCTGTACCTTGGCAGCCTCCACCATCTTGGCTGTGGCATCAGCCAGGATCTTGGCAGCGCTTAATAGCTTGCGGGAGTTCTCCAGGTCACTCTCCCCTTCGGCATCAGCCTTGATGGCATTGACCAGGTCGGAGGTAGCTTGGGCCAGGATGCGGGCCTGTCGCACCATCTCACCTGAGGGGACAGGGCACAATCAGGTGAGGACCCGAGACACTGAGAGGGTGCCAGGGGTGCAGGACAATGGTGCAGACAACGCAGAGATGAGGCTTTTTGTGACCACAGAGACTTGGGAGAAATTCTTGAGTGATTTCCTTGGAGTTATTATTTTCTGGATCTAGGATCTTGGAGAGAAACAAATTTCCCAGTGGGCTTTGATGGGAGGGAAAAGTCTTCCATGGGTATTTTCAGCAAATAGGATGAGACATGTTTTGTAAAGGCTTTAGGGAGTGATGGGTGGGGTAAAGCGCCTAATGCCACCTTCCATCTGTTTTTATATACACTTTCATATATTCTTCAATGCGCCACGGAAGGCAGGGCAGGGGTTCTACTCCTGCTTTACAGACGGGGAACCCAGTCTCCTGTGCTGAGTCCTTAGGGGGAGGTGGCAGGTCTGCAAGGGAATGTCCAATGGGCTCGGCGAACCTCACTGGGCTTCTCTGTCTTCCCAGGAGTGGTGTCCTTACCAGCATCACCCATGGAGCTGAAGATGTTCTCGGTGACAGTCAGGATGGTGTCAGTGGCCTGGTCGTAACGACCAGCAGGCCCAGCCCCAGTCGCATGGGCCCTCACATGCTGCAGCAGGTCATTCAGGGCCTGGGTGACGGCTGTGGCTGCCGCCCCAACCCCCCTCAATAGCTGCCCATCCTCTGTTGCTGCCTGGGAAGCGGACACACAGCCCTCCACAGCTTTGGCTACTAGTCGTCCGGCCTCCACCAGCTGCTCTTGGCAGACAGGTGAGCTGATTGTAGGTGCCACCACCTGTGGGCAAGCTGAATGTCAGAATTGTAGGCAAGGGAAAGGAGTCATGAGGCGGGGTGTTTGTCACTGGGTTGGGTAACGAGACCACGGGAACCAGAGAGATAAAATAAGAGGCTCTTGTGTGGGTGGCAGCACCCGCCTTCGGCATGGGCTAGAGCAGAGGTTCTCAACCTTCTGGCCCTTTAAATACAGTTCCTCATGTTGTGACCCAACCATAAAATTATTTTTGTTGCTACTTTGTAACTGTAATGTTGCTACTGTTATGAATGGTAATGTAAATATCTGATATGCAGGATGGTTTTAGGCGACCCTTGTGAAAGGGTCGTTCGACCGCCAAAGGGGTCGCGACCCACAGGTTGAGAACCGCTGGGCTAGAGCAACCTTTGGGACTCACCTTGGTACAGGCCACCAGCTGGGAGGTGGACAGGGCACACTGAGTTGCCGCAGCAATAACCTGGGTCTGAAGACCTGAGTCCTCCGTCCGCTGGGCCACACTCTTGGCCTTGAGGACCAGGGCAGCTGCAGCACTTGCCACGGCCTTGGCTAGTTGCATCAGCACCTCCTGTGAGAGAAAAGCAGTCAGCTTGGCCTGAGATCAGGCTTGGATCCCTGGACCCTTCTCGGAGGCGTAAGCTGGTTCATTATTCCCACTGACTCCAATCACAGGACAGTATGCAGAAGCAACCAGAACCTACCCCAAGCCCCTGCCTTGAGCGCCCAGTAGGACAGAACCTACACCGAGAGAAACAGAGCCTACACCCAAGGGAGAAATGTGCGAGGCGGATACACTCGGTCGGCGATGGGAGGGAAGGGCAGCACTGTTACAGGGGTGGACAGAGGAGGTAATTAGAGGGCCCCTCTCATCCCCAGCTTCTTTTCTTCATTTCTTCTCCATCTTGGGAGCAGTCGCCCTGGAGTCTTGGGAACAAGTCCCTGCACTACCCTCCCTGATCCCATTTCCCAAGCCCTGCCTCCCCATCTCCCATCATGTCCTGCTCCCCAGGAGGCTGGGGGAGAGGTGCAGAAGCGAGTGTATGCGGCTCAGAGGACAAAGCTGGGAAGGCCCAGGCCAGAGGCCGTTACCGTGGGGGGATCGTGGGGAGATCGAACCCCAGACCCTCTGGGTGCACATATCTGCATGGGAAATTCAGGATGACAAGTCAACTGAGGAAAATGGAAACTGGCACGGGGTGGGGAAGGGGCTAGAGGAACAGTGTCCTCAGGGTGGTAAGGCCTAAAGGACGGCAGGGGTTTAAGATGTCCTCGAGTGAGGGCCAGGGTTATGTATGGGAAAGATAGGGAAAAGAGGACAGGTGGCTAAAAAATATAATCAATGAGGACCAAGGGTGAACTAGTTAGTAGGTTAAGTTTGGATTCAGAGGTTCTGAATTCTCATCCCCTAAAAAAGGATCGGAGGTTCCCAGTTTCATTCCTGGAGACAGGTTCAGGTTAGCTCTGAGGGGTCAATTCAGAGAGCAGGGCTAGGAGCTGGACTCAGGATCAGAGGTCACCTCCTAGGAGCTGGGGTTCTGGGGGTTGGGTAAGTCACCAACCTGGAAGTGGGGGTCAGTATCACTTTCCCCAATTTGCTGCAACAGCTCCCCACTGGCCTGGCCCACGTTCCCAGCTGCTTGCAGCAGGTTCTGACGGGGCTGTGGAGAGTGAACACCAGTCAGAAGCTGCCCAACCCCTGCCCACACGCCCATGGGTCCTACGTGCTCAGGGCTCCCACACTTTCATCCTGTGGCTAGAACTGTCCCCTCTTCCTTGGGCTTGAACCCTCTGTCCTCCTCAGCTCCATCCCATAGCCCCTGACCTCAGCGCTGGCCGGCTGGGCGCTGCGCAGCAGTTCTGACACTGCGCCTGCGAGGCCCTTGGCTGCCTGCAGCAGGGGACGGCCACTGCCGCCTTCATCCTCCAGCAGGGCGGCCAGCAGCTTCACGCCACGGGACATCTCCGTCAGGTTGGAGGAGATTGTGGTGACTGCGCAGCCCACTGCAGTATAGTCTGTCTCAGCAGGGTCCCCTGAGAGGAGGAAGGGGAGCATGTGTGAGAGGCAGGGCAGACTAGAGGACGGCTGGGAAGGAGCACAGTCACAGGCACCCAGTCACACACGTGTCCTGAGAGACGTCACACTGTCCCTTCCGTGAGTCAAGGTGCAGTCACACCCGAGCCTGTCATACTCGTGCTTGCACACGCTCGCCCTCCTCCTAACCCACCACACAGTGAGCTCGGCGTGCAGCCTACCTGCTGTCAGGTTCACCACGGAGGCAGTACCGGCTGTGATGGCATCTACCTGGGAGTGGATCTCATGCTTTGATTCATCCATCTTGTTCTTGCGCCAGGCCTTAGAGGCCTGAGAGAAAGAGAAACACACCTCAAGATCTGCTCTGTTTTGATGAACCCCAACCCTGTTCCCTGGAGTCTCAGCTTCAGTACAGCTGACCTCTCCTCCATCCCATACTCACAGCATCCTGACCCAGAGGGGGCAGAGTGTCAAAGTCATCCAGAGTGGCCTGAGCGGCCTGCACAGCCTGCATGCTGGAGTTGATGGTTCCCGTGAGTGCCTGCTGGGCCGAGGTCTACAAGGAGAGGAGGACGAGGGAACACGGAGAGAAGGTATGTGAGAACTTGAGGCCAGGGAGAGGAATACAAATAGGGTCGGGGAAGGGACTGCCTAACTTGGGGCTGGGCCCAGCTGCGGTCGGGGGCGGGACTAGTACTGTGGTAGCAGTGGGGGCGCTCTTACCAAAGGAGGCATGTGTCCTCGGTGCATCTGGCCACTGGTAATCTGCTGCTGGGCCGGTGGCATGCTGCCCACCTGGAAGTTCTCAGGACCAGAAGCTCCAGAGCGCATGATGGCAGGCAGGGCCACAGAGCCATGCTCCACTTTCCCCACCCGGTTATACTGCTGCTGAAGGACTGTCGACCTAGAGAGGGGACACACTGAGGAGCACTCAGGCCTCCTTCCTCTCATGCCCTTCCCACCAGCTCTACTGCCGTCGCAGGGCCTGCGGTCTGAGTGGTGTGTGAGGTCTCCTTAAGCCTTCGACTTGTTACAGGACTGCTCTAAGTATTCCATACCCCGCAACACTATGTGGAGTCTAGGCTTGCCTTCCCCGCCCCTGAAGGATGGGATCAGCCCAGCCCCCTTCGTACTTTTTGGGGGACACAGAGTCCTCTAGCATAGTAGACTCCTCATCTCCCTCCATCCCAAAGTGGTCTTTGCTTTTTTTCTGTAGAAAGGAAAAAAGGAACAAGAGTTAAGGAAGAGGAGGTGAGGAAAAGGCAAACTCTTTTTCCCCCCAATCACCCATTTTCCAGAATCTGGGTCCCCATTTCTAACGGAGCAGCTTGGGGAGAAGGTACAGGAAGATAAAAAGAAGGCTGGTGGGGAGTGCCCACCTTCTTAAGGATGATATCTATGTAGCCGGCGATGAGCTGTGCGATCTGCTCCCCCTCAGTTGTCTGTACTGAGTAGTAGCCATCTTGGTAGTCCCCGAAATCCTAGGGTGACAAGGGGGGGCTCAGTGGGAAAGCTTGGTAATCTGTCCAGGATGCAAAAGGGCAAATGGGAGCCCCAAGGTCTAGCTGATGGGGTTTCTTCCCACGCCAACAGCCCTCTAGGACGAGCTTGCCTCATTTTATTTCTCCATTTTCATCAATCTCCTATTTCTCTATGTCCCTCACTGGAGGGAAATATTTTATTCTGAGCAGTGGTCTTTATGCTACACATACTATTTAGGAAATCTCTTTTCTCTCAGGGTAATAAAATTAGAAGGACACTAACATTTACCATTAAATGACCACACTTGAAGGTTAGCACGTTTTAAAAACTGAAAACTAGCATTTACTAATTTCTCTCATTAGGGCACTTTGTCAAGTTGGTATCAGTTTCAATTCATAACACCAAAATTATAAAGCCAGAGGGGAATATTACAGTGCACAGTTGCTGCTGAAACAGGGAAAGCATGTTTTCCATCACCCTTTTCTTCCCTCTCCCCATTTCCCGTGATCTCAGTTTAACATTTACAATTTGTTCTATTTATCTTAATGAATAAGTTTCATTTAAACGTCACCTAAGTCTCTAGGAGTCTCTCCTCTCCTTTAACCTCCATATTCCTGCAATAGTTCCAAATTCTCCTTTTTATCTGGAGTCGCATTCAGTACACCTGCCCTGAGGGAGGTGGAAAGACCTCTGCAGCTGCCCATTCTCTGAAATTTCCAAAGCCATTTCCCCTGAGCCCCCAAGGCTCACCAGGGTGAAGCTCTTGGGAGAGGCAGCCCAGCGCTTGATGTTGGTGAGATTCCATTCCTGGATCACCTCCTTGGTCTTCTCATCCACTCGCATCACACACTCCTTAGTGATGCCCAGAAGCCTGGGCACCAGCTTGTTCTTTCCTTTCATCTTTTCCTGTTGGTGTTGGTGTTATAGGTCAGAGGTTGAATGAGAAGTGAGCCGTCAGTTCAGATTAAGACCACAAGGGGGTGCTGAGGTGAGCAGGAGCGCTAAACGAGGGTGTCTATGGGTGGGCCCAGGACAAGGCTACTTTAGGGAAAAGGGAAAGGGAGGGAAAACAAAGGGTAGGGAGGGATGTGGTGGTGGAGAACTGACAACAGGCAAGCTTTCACTAGGTAGAGAATGCTGGGAAACGAGACTGAGGGCAGGATCCGACTTTCAGAGAGGCAAGGGTGAGAGTGGAAGCAAGGACAGTGAGAAGGTCCACAACCCACCTTAACCAGGAAGAAGGAGACACCGTAGGTCTTGAGAGAACGGGCTAGCTTTACGTAGCGTACCTTGGCCTCAATCTCACTCATCTGTCCACAATTCTTGTGTGCCTTAGAGCATGAAATGAGAAAAGATTTAGCAAACTCTGGGGAGGATAATGTCACAGACAAGGAGTTAGGTTGGGATGTTAACTGTAAGGGAGAGTATTAGGGGGATAAAGGAAAGGTGAGGGAGTGCAGAGTGTGAGAAATGAGAGGGTGAAGCGTTGGGGGCTGATAAAGGATCTGCAGGTGCGAAGTTCAAGGGACACAGGTAAGGAACTGGCAGACATTCTGGAGGCATGAATGGACAGTCAGGAGGCAGGTCAAACAGATGGCCTTTGGGGCTGAATATTCAGAGTGCGGGTAACACCTTACATTTGTACAAAGGCATACTTTTCACAGTAATTTCAGGTGCACTGTCTTATACGCTTCTCCTATCAACCCTAGCAGGGCAGGGACTGTTATCCCATGTGAGAGGTAAACAAAAGAAAACAGGAATATTGAGTTGCATTCCACGGCAAATACAGTGATGGAGCTGAGACTTTAAGCCCAAGTCTTCTGCTTTCTTGGCACAGGAAAGGCGGGAGCACAGCGCGGTGGGTAGAAGCGAGGTGGGAGCAGATGGGAGGGGGCAGGGGTCCATTTAGTCAGTAGGATTAAGCAGCAAAGCTCCCAGGTCATCCCAAACGTTTTCCCGTCCCCATTCACCTGAAAGATCTTACGTTCTCCCTTCTGCTTCACATACTCCTTGGGCAGGAAGTCCTTCAGGCTACACCAGAAAAGGGAGGGTCAGCATGTAGTGGATGGCATCGGGGACATAAGGGCCATGACTGTGGGCCTAGGGGTGTGAGGAAATGTCTACACAGTGTTAGCTTTAGGGAGAAGGAAGACTCTGAGGGAACAGAGTCCGAATTGTTCCTGAAATCGAGGTGACTTAGCATTAGCTCTTGAATGCAGCCTGTGTCTCTCCCTACAGGGAAAGGGACTGAGGGAACTTGAGTTGGAGGCTCAGTCCCTGAGGGAAAGAGGGTCAAGAGCATGATTTCTGGGAGCCAGGAGCAGAAGGTGCTCACTAGAATGGCCATGCCTGTAGGACGCTTGAGTAAAAATGTACCCTTTATTTCCCTCTGGCCACTGCAGTAAAATTCCTCAGAGGATCTCAAGAAAGCTATATGCCTGCTTCAGACATACGTAGCAGGGGAAGAGATGTGAACTATATTCATATTCCACATGAGGCCAGTAAGAAGACAAATGGCTGATAGGAGCTAAAAGGGTACCCATGTGGTCAAACCCTGGCACCTCAGGAGAGAAAGTGGGGTGAGAAGGCCTGGGATGGAGACAGGACTATTGGGGCCACAGAGGCAGAGAGTCCTGGGCGCTGACGGGGTGTGGAACGTTGAGTCACTCACTCAAGGAAGCCCGCCTTGTGCTTCTGCTCATTGTGGGGCCCAAACTGGATCTGGCATTGGAAGCCAGCAAACTCACAGGCCTTGTCAAAGGAGACAGGGTGGGAGCCATTCAGGATATCATCTCGTGCCTGGAGAGCAGAGGGAAAGGAGGTGAATGCTGTGTGCCCCTCGCTGGCCCCGCTCCCACCTCCACTGCCCCAGGCAAATCCTCTCCACACCTGCACATAGAGAAGGTTCAGCTGTACAGGGTCGCGAGAGTCCACATTCTGGTCTGAGTAGAAGAACTTCCTCCGCAGCAGAAGCGTCTCGTTCTCCTCCACTCCTTGCTCCCTCAGTGTGCGGCCGTGGTCCAGCCAGTTCACTGGGACACAGAGTCTGCTCAGTGCCGGGCCCCATGGCCCCTGTGCTATCTCTGGCTTTTTGTCTGTTCATTTCTTCATTTCCTACCTTCTCCCACTCATGTGCTAAGTTCTGTGAGTATAGGACTTTGTTTGGTTACTGATGCATCCCCCGTGTCTGAAACAGTGCTTGCAAAAGTGGGTGTTCAGTAAATAACAGTAAGTGGCTGACCCCTGCCACCCTGACCATTTCCAGGGCCCACTTATTTCTACTTCTGCTTACACTCATCATCTGTGTGCAGTTTCTGCTTTAGTTTCTCCATCTTCTTCTCATCTCGGAGCAGTGTCTTGTCCTTTCGTAAGGTGCCTGTCACTTCCTCCTTTTTCTCTTCCATGAGCTCTCGAACCAGAGAATATTCATCATGGTTGGTGATGCCTGGAGGGAGGAGAGAGGGAGGGGTAGGAGGCAGCGTCTTTTGCCAGAGCTGGAGCCTCCCTCCTGAGCCCTGAGCGCCCTTACCGATACGGGCACAGATAGTCATGAGCATATCAGTGACGGTCTTAGAGTCATCCACCATGATAGTCTTCACAGTCCCATCCAGCATGCGGATCTTCAGGGGCCTCTGCTTCTTCCTGTACTCCATGGTGTCCTGTGGGGCAGGAATAGGAGATAGGGGCCCACTTTAAGCTAGAGGCATTACTTCCTTTTAACAGGGCCAGAGGGAGGAAAGATTACAAGGACAAGAACGGCTCACTCAAAGGCAGGGTATTATGACTGCTCGTCATAGACAGAGAGCATGGGAGGGGTCAGAGGCAACAGACGTGGGTGCTGAAAACAGGAGGTGGAACCGGGAAGTTGATGGAAGAGGATGTTGGTGATCCTTGATGAAGCGACACTCACCCCATTGCGGAGCATGTAGTAATCCAAAGCTTTCCCGGCCTCCAGCCATATGCCCTTTTTGGGGTCATCATCGGACAGAAACAGCCCAAAGTCGCTGGCTAAGAGAGAGGATGGATCACCTCAGAATTGAGGACCCCAATGTGGCTGAATGGCTGCATCACTGCCCTTACTAGTTCCTCAGGGACTCAGGGCTAAAAGGGGAGGGCGGGAACCATGGAGCATAGACCTGAGGGATAAGCAGCCTTAGGGGGCAAAAGGGTCATCCCTCGAGGCTAAGAGCCTGGGAACACAGAAGGGACTGAGCAATCCTGCCCCAGTCACATGGGTAATCAGACTCACGAGGTCCAGCTGGTGCCTCTGGAATCCGTTCACGGATCATGCGACAAGCATCGTACACCATGGTGGACGGCTCGAACTGCATCGTCTTCACCACATTCCCAATGCTGATCTTCAGCGAAAGTGCAACCATGGTGGCAGCTTCTCTTCTCCAGCCTGGCTACACCTGGCCCATGGCATCAGGGTGTTAGGACACCCTCACAGGAGGAGAGAAGGTCTCCCATATGGAGTCCCAGGGAGGGGTGTTTTTGAAAGGGACTCACCAAAACAGACAGTAATGAGGCTGCTTTTGTTTTATTTAGTAATTTTAAAGAGTGAAAGGTTAGTTACATCAAAAGGACCAGTCCTAACCATCTAAGACATCTGAAGGAGAAGCTGGTGTGCAAGGTGCAAGAGCAGGTCTGGGATTCCATGTTACCTGGGACGGCGCCTGTCCTCACCACTAGAATCTGTGCCTCCTTTCTTTCTTCCAAGTGTCTCTTTCTTGCTCCTTGTCTCTGCTCCTTTCCCAGCCCGACTCTGCCTTGTTTTCATCTTTTCCGGGTTCAGCCTTTTTCTCTCTGTCTCACATGGAATCCTGCTTGCTGGCTTTTCCCTGTCTGGGATTTTCAGAGCTCTGCCCTGACTCATTGTGTGACCTTCTCTCTCACAGCTTCAGCTTCCTTCTCTACAACCTGAAGATATTACATTAGATAATTCCCAAGGGCTTCTGAAGCCTGCAAACACTGAGTCCAGCTAGTTTGGCAGGAAGACCAAATACTGGCTGTTCAAGCCACCTAGATGCACTCCTGTCCCAGCTTTCCTCTAACTTGAGATGTGCAAGGAGCTTCGCCCATATTTGGCTTCCCTGGCAATCAAGCTAGAATAATGACCCTCCAATCCAAAGGGATCTCAGAAATTATCTAGTCAACTCTTCAATTTTGCAGAAAGAATCAGACCCTGTGGAAGAACGGGGCGGGGGGGGGGGGGGGGGGGGAGGGGGCGGGGGTGTAGGTTCAAGGCAGGTCAGAGGAAGAGCCCGGTTCTTCTAACCCAGTCCCAGCTCCTTCTAAGTCAACAACCCCTCACAACCCCTCCCACTCTCTCCTCTTCAGTAAGTCCTTCTCAGACTCTCCCTCCGGCTCCGCTCCCTCCCCGATGGTATTTTCAGTGCTTCTCAGGATACTAGTCCCAACCTGCCGGCCGCCGGCCTCCTGGCACCAACTCTAGTGGGCTGGAGGAGCCACTAGAGGCGGCAGGTGGCGCATAGTGCACAGGAAGCCAAGTCTGCCTGGCAGCTGATGATGTGACCCAGCTCCGTAAGGGGATTGGCTTCTTAACCGAGTGAGCACATCCAGGCTGCCCGGTCCCCTCCTGGTAAACTGCTAGCCCCAAGTGGGATAGCAGGATTAGGGGCAAAGTTGGAAGCAGAATTAGGAGTGTTGGGATACAGAAGATAGTTGAGTACCAGGGAAGTTGAGAGGGGTATATTTTTTTGGGGTGAAGAAATTAGAAAGGATGGGGTGTGGGGGATTGAAAATTTAGGTAGAAACAGGAGACAGGGCAGGGCCTGGGTTAGGGTCTAATGGACCATTTTGACATCCTCAACAGCCAAGAGTCTCAAAAGAGAGGAAACCACAGCTCGCTCTAACTTTACTCCCAAGCAAGAGAGCACCCTCCCCGTCTCCCGGTCCAGCTCTCTGCCCACCTCCCCATTCCCTGGCACTTCTCCCAGGAGGTGGACAGACCTGGATGTGGGGTCTCTGGAGGACTGGAGCGAAGCTGGTGGAGGAGTCTGATGAGGAGCCGAGGGCAAGACTGAAAGGACCCTCCACCCAAAGCTGAAATTGCACATCTCCCCCCATTTCCTCCGGACATATGGACACCCCCTTCTTCCTCAAGTACGGAAACCTCTGGTGAGACCCCGATAAGGGAGTTGAGTCATCCCTACCCCTACTCTCAGGCTGGTCCTGAGTGGACATCCACAAGTTACCAGAGGGTGGGAAGGGAAGGGAACGGAGGAGTGAATTGAGGGTGATGAGGGCATAGAACCAGGCCCCTGGAAGTATAGGGAGAAGCTACCTAGTTCCTGCTCTGGCCTGAGAACTTTCTTACCCTTCCCATATTTTATGGAGGAAGCGCAACAACAACACCCCCCCCCCTCAAGTCCCCCTCCCAGGGAACTCCTCCTCCCTCAAGACATTCCTGAGATACATTCCAGAGGAGTTGGGCAATTGGAGGGGGGGGGGGGGGGCGGGAGAGGGATGGAGGACAGGAGGTCAAATCCCAGCAAGGAATGGAATGTCAGTATACCGGGGATGAGGAATGTGGGGCACATAGAGAATACAGTCAGAGCAGATACCCACAAACGGAGGCGCAGAAAGATAGGGAGGGAGTTAGAGAGAGGGACAAAGCGGGAGAGAAAGCTAAAGACAGAGTCAGAATGGAAGAGGGTTGGGGGAGCAACACTCAGTCTGTTACCAAATTTGGCTTCTGAGTCCGCAACCGCGAGGAGGGGGAGTGGTGAGGGTTGTGGGTGAGACTGACATATCCGGCCTCAAGTTGCTGGAGGCTCATTTAGGGCTGGACTGGGCAGCTAAAGGTCTGGACCTGACCTCTCCCAACACCGCCTCTCCTCACCTATGCCCTTACCCATGCACATTCATTCTCCCCAAACGTACCCCAAGAGAGCCTACGCACAGGGCTCTTTCCCACAAAGCTACTTACACTGTCTCTAGATACACATTATCTCAAACACACAGCCCCTACACAGATCCCATCACAACCACATTATCTTCCCATAAAGACCTCATCCCACACACACAGCTTCCCCACAAATACACCTCTATCAGCAAGCACAACTGTCGCCCCACATCTCTTCTCCCATTATGTAGCTATCCTCCCTCCATTCATCCAGCAAGCATTTCTGAAGTCCTGCTGTAGGGAAGACCCTGGGAACCAAGATAAGCCCTCCCTGGTTTTTGCTCTCAAGGGGCTCCCAGTCAGAGTAGTGGATAAGTTAAGCACAGAATTGTACCAGAGGGCAGGATGTGGTAAAAGCCAAGAGGTGTGTGCTCAGGGGAGGATCCCTTTAGGTTAGGGAAGGAGGACCAAAATGTCTCCATGAAAAATGTTCTTAGAAGTCAGGATTTAAAAAAAATAAAGGTAATATAGAAATAACAGCCATCTATCTTTTTATTAACTATATGTCCATTGCTTTGTATACATAATTTCATTTAATCCTTACAACAACCCTGCAAGGTAGGTGTCATTATTTCCATTTTTACAGATTATAAAACTGAGGTTCAAAGACGTTAAACACTTGTTCAAGGTACTTGTCCAAAGTCACACACTTAAGTTGTGAAGCCACGATCCGAACCCAGGTCCCTCTGACTCCAAAGCCCAAGCTCTCCACTAGACCAGCTGCAGATGAGTCAGGGGTAGCATTCCAGGCAGAGAGAATAGCATAAGCAAAGGTGAAGAAGCAGGAAATCACGTAGGAGCATTCAGGGAAGTGAGTAGACAGGCTGGCTGAAGCACAGGGTACCTGCAAGGGAGCAGTGATGGGCAAGTCAGGGTTAGATGAAAAGGCCAGGGAGGACTAGAGAGACGTATGAGGGATCTGACCTACTGGAGGGTAACAGGAGGCTAAGGGAGGCTGTGAGTAGAGAAGGAAAATACCAGAACTGGACTTTAGAAAAATAACCTTGGAGATTAGAAAGACACTGCATTTGCATAAGTGAGAAGTAATGAAGCCAGAGATAGAACAGTGGAGAGAAGGATGTCACTCATTAGGAAGTTTAAGAGGTAGAACAGACAGGACCTGATGACAGTATGTTCTGTCAACCATCAGGAACCAGAACCCAAAGTCAGGCTGGGTTTTTCTTGTCATTAACAGCTACTCTGTAGCTGGGGAAGCTTGAGTTTAGGTAAGAAACTGGGAAGGGGGAAAGGAAGGATCAGGCTGAGCTGGGAATGTGAAGATGAGGCTGTGGTCAGGGGATGTGGTTAGCCTTTGGGGAAAAGGGGATGGGATGTGGTTAGCACTAGGTAGGGGCAGAAGGTTAGTGCACTGTGCCTGATGGGTACTGGACTTATTGGTGTGACCACTTTGTAAGGTATATAAATGCCTAAACACCCTGTGGCACACCTGAAATTACTGTATGTCAACTGTAATTTTTAAAAAAATCAAAAGCATGTACATACCTTCCCTTAAAATTAAAAAAAGAAGAAAAAAGGGGGGATGGGGTTAGTGACTGTATCGGGCTGGAAATGGGGAAGACAAGGTTATAGAGGAAGGCTGGGGAAGATGGTAGTAGATAATCAGTCACCAGATCAGGCTGGGAGAAGGGGAAGAATAATTATGTGGACAGTGGCTAAATCAGGGAATGATGAAGTGAGGTCACAGGCTAGGTCAGGCTACAGAAGGCTGAGAAGAGATGGGGCTGTGGTCAGTGGCTAAATTAGGCGGGGATGGAGGAAGAGTGAAGGGACACTGGAAGTGTCTAAGTAAAGCTGGAGTGGTGGAGGGGGGATGGGCTGCAGCCAGTGGCTGGGTCAGACTGCGTAAGGGACAGTGCTATGGTCAGTGGCAGGGTCATGCTGGGAGTGACTTGGGGGTGTGGTCAGTGGCCTGGCTGGGCGTGGGATCTGCAAGACCCAGTTTCCTCTTTGGGTCTCATTTCCTCTTTTCTGTTTGGGGAGTGGGGGAAGGGGACCTACAACTAGACCAAGAAATTAAGGAGGCTTAGAACCAGGGGGTGGCACAGAGCATGGACTAGTTCTGTTGGGCTGGGTGTAGGCTATTCATCAGACGACCAAGAAGTATGCAGATGAATGAGTGAGTGAAAATGGTGGGAGAGTGCTATGAAATGATGGGAAAGCTCAGATTTGCTACTGTCAACTTCTTCAATTTTACTTGCCTCAGGTCATCTACCCTGACCTCAACCACCACCTCTAGAACTGACCCTAATTCCTAACATTAACCTTGACCCTAATTTGTTTCCTGTTTCCCCACACCGGCTTTGACATTCATCCCTTTCCTGGCCCATCCCTCCACTATTTAGTCCTAAAACTGACCATGCCATGGTTCTCTAATCCCTAAAAACTGAATTCCTAACCAGTTCCTGTTGTTGACCCTGAACGCTGACTTACGGTTGGCCATCCTAGAACACAAAATAGTGACCTTAATCCAAACTTTGCACACATCAAACCGACCTGACACACTAGTAACTCTAAATGTTTAACCTGGGCTCTATAACTTCTAAAGCTAACCTTGATTCCTCAACCCAATTCCACCTCATCCCAGGCTCACCCAAAGCTCTCCTACCCACATACCGGCTATCAGCAAACCTCAAAACCGATCCCCGCCCTGCACCTCACTGTCACCCCACTCCCCGCCCTCCCCAAACTCATCTGAGTCAGAGGATCGCTCCCAGAAAGGGCCTGGCTCCCCAAAAGGATCTACTTTAAATTCCGAGCCCAAGCCAAAATAGACTGGACGCTGACCTCTCCAACAAGCCCCGAAACAGCAGGCGCAGGAGTCAGGGGCCCCGCCCGCGCGCCTCCCGCGCCTGGCCTCGCGGCCCCACCCAAACGCTCCCGCTCGGCCCGGTCGGACGTACCTGCGCTGCCTGGCTTATGCCCCGCCCGCCGGCCCGCTAGCCGGCTCGTTCTCCCGGTGGCTCCCGAGATCCGGCCTCGCCCTCCCTTCGGCACTCTCTGGGCCACTTCCGTCCCCGGAACGTCCCCCACCCGTGGGCGGCGCCCTGGGCCCGCGCTCTATGGTTGCGGGGACTGCAGGAAGCTGCTCTGGCCCCAGCTCTCGGTGCTCGGGATCCCACCGAAGACGGGCCACCACTCCCGGCAGGAAGCGAGGGTGCGGCGCAACCCGGGGGAAAAACGCTCCGACTGCGCTCGAGTTCCCCTTTAGTCTCTGATCCTCCGTTTCCTTAGCCCGGGGCGCAGGCGGAGCCGGGGGCGCAGAATGCCCGCCCTCAGGGTGTGAGGAGGCTGCAGGGACGTCCCCTTTATTTGCATAGCTCCCGGGACGTGGCGCCGCACGTAGGCCACTTCCGCGTCTCCGAGAACTCCAACTCCCAGAATACCTCGGGGTCTGCGTCACTTCCGCTGTGTTGGAAGCTGAGGAAAATCGAGACTGGGAGGCGGAAAGCCGGCTGAAGAGGGAGTCGCGGTTAGGTGGGGCCGGCTGACCGTCGGTGGGTGTTGTGCCTGGGATTCGGGGTTGGGGCCAGGTGGAGGGCTGAACTCCTGTGTTTATGTCCATTTTTCCCGGTAGATTTCCCATATGGAGCTGGCGTTGGACCCGGGTGAACAGGACCTGCTGGGCTTCCTGCTAGAGGAAAGGGGAGATTTGGGGGCGGCGCCCGATGAGGTCTTGGAGGCTCCGCTGGACTGGGAGTTGCCGCTTTCGGAGGTGGGTGGGGGCTCTGAGGCCGGTCGGCGCGGGCCGGGGTGTTCGTGGGGCATGGGTGGTGATAGGTCCAGGACTGTTCATTTGAACCCCGTGCAGGCACTGAGCGATTGGGACGTCGAGGATTTCCTGCGCTCCCTGCCGAGCCCCCCAGCGTCGTTGAACATTTTCAGCAACTCTAATCCCTGTCTTGTCCACCATGACCACACCTACTCTCTCTCCCAAGAACATGTTTCCATAGATCTAGGTGAGCATGAAATAGTGAAGTTTGGGGGGAAGGAGAGGACGCAAGGGCCTGGCTATTCACTTTCCCTTTTGCAGATAGTGGGAGCTGTGGAAAAGAGGGGGTCCAGATGACCCCCCTGCACGTGGAGGACCCGGAAGAGCAGGTACTGGACTTGATTTTCAGGAGGATTATTCCCACATTGCGGAGGTGGGGCCGGATCCCTCACTCCTCTCTGACATCCCCTTGCTCCTCTGCTGCCCACCTTTCCTAACCCCAGGAGGTTGTTGGGCTGATCCTGACAGATGAGGAAAAGAGGCTATTGGAGCAGGAGGGGCTTACTCTGCCTGGAACGCTGCCTCTCACTAAGGTAGGCCTTCCATCGGTTGAGTAAAGGCTGGAGGGGGGTTGTGAGTCCCAAGTAGGCCAGTTCTGTTAATTTTATCAGTAACTTGAAAAAGGACTGAAGTGAGAAATTTAGCAAATTTGCTGTTAATAGGAAACTGGGGGATGTAGTTAGTATGCTAGCTGCAGGGGGAGATCCTGGTTTTGTGGGGCTTACACGAATTTGCGTGTTCTCTTTAAGAAGAATTCAAAAGTATTAGTGCGTTAGTAGTATAGGGACTTGGAAAGGACTGCAAACAAGGGGTCCTGACACTTAGACTTCACTGCCTTCACGGTAATCCATCTATAGCTGAAAGGTAGAGTTAAGTTTTTAGGCTGGATTAAGTAGTATAGCAAGAATGCGTGGCAGCTTCACAAGCATGATATACTATGATGCAATCATTATTTACTGGCAAAGATTAAGAAATTTTAATTTCTTCAAAGCATGAATCAGCATTGTGATATGGTTACTAAGAAGGTGAGTGGGGTTTGGAGGCTATATTAAGAGGTATTGCCTCTAGAAGGGCAGCTCCTGTCTTGTTCTTCATTACACTGGATAGACCACATCTTACTGTCCAGGTTTGAGCCCAGATATTAAAAGGATGTGGTCCATTCTGAGGAGATAAATGAGGTAAATTTTTGCCCAGATTAACTTAGGAAATGTTGAGTGCCCTAAAATAGCCAAATTAAAATAGCATTTAATTTGTTCTATATGGCCCAGAGAGTAGGTATTAGGTAAGTGCAATGGGTGGAAGGCAGGAGTTGGCTCAGAATAAGGAAGATTTTTAATTAATAAAATTATTAAAAATGGTCTGGCTTGTGAGGGTGTTAACAGCGGGTCCTCGGAGGCATTCAGCCAGAATCGAAGTGCCTATTGGTAAGGGAGGCTGTAGAAGGGATTTCTGCATCGGGAAGATGATTGAACTCAGTTACCTTCTAACTCTGGTCTGAGACCCCCTTTCCTTGTATTCATTCTCTCAGATGGAGGAACAAGTTTTGAAACGAGTACGGAGGAAGATTCGAAATAAAAAGTCTGCTCAGGAGAGCCGCAGGAAGAAGAAGGTGTATGTGGGGGGTTTAGAGAGCAGGTATGACGGGAGAGGGACTCTGGGGTTGGGGGAACAGAAGTAGTTGGAAGTGGGAGGTTTTTGAAGAGAGGAGCCAGGCCATATCCCCACATCCCTGTTATTCCCTCAGGGTCTTGAAATACACAGCCCAGAATCTGGAGCTACAGAACAAAGTACAGCTCCTGGAGGAACAGAACCTGTAAGCACCTCTCTGTAACATCACTCCCTCTCCTGCTGTCTCACTTTTTTCCTGCTCCACACTTGATTTCCAACTGGGCAGCTCCTACATGCAAGGTCTGATTCTTTGCCCTTATTTGGTTTCTGATTCTAAGCTCACAGTAATGGGGAATACATTCACACATAACGAAGGATAAGTTAAGTATCAAGAAAGACAAGAAAGCCCAGCTGGAGTGGCTCAGTGGTTGAGTTTTGACCTATGAACCAGGTCACAGTTCAGTTCCTGTTCAGGGCACATACCCAGGTTGTGGGTTCGACCCCCAGTGTGGGGCGTGCAGGAGGCAGCCAGTCAATGATTCTCTCTCATCATGGATGTTTCTCTCCCCCTCTCTGAAATCAATAAAAATATATTTTTAAAAAAGAGAGAGTAAGAAAGACCTCATAGGGCAGATGACATTTAATAATAGATAGGACTCTAGGAGTTGGGGTGGGGGTATAGAAGGAGAGGAGCGTTGTAGGGAGAGAACAGAGTAGTTCAGTTTGGCTGGAACCCTAACATAGGTGAGTTGGGCCAGAGGTAGAGAATCTAGACTGCCTGGTGAGGGTTATGTGTGTAGCTAATTAGGCAGTGTAGAACCACTGACTATTTGCAAAGGAGTTTAAGTCAGGGCAGAGGTGTGTATTTGTTTTAATGAGGAACTTTAGGCATTTTGTCCACAGAGAGGAGGAAGTCATTTGCAAAAATAGGACATAAAGAGAATTACTGTTTCTAGGTCTCTCTCATGTATACAGGAGGTATACATGTTATTAAATTTAAATTTTTAGAGGCTCTAGTGCAGGGGTCCTCAAACTACGGCCCGCGGGCCACATGCAAATACAAATATTGTATTTGTTCCCGTTTTGTTTTTTTACTTCAAAATAAGATATGTGCAGTGTGCATAGGAATTTGTTCATAGTTTTTTTTAAAACTATAGTCCAGCCCTCCAACGGTCTGAGGGACAGTGAACTGGCCAAAAAGTTTGAGGACCCCTGCTCTAGTGCACAGATGGAGGGGTGGCCTTAACAGAAAGGTTTCATTGTATCTCAGGGTGCCAGGATAGGGCTGCTCACTGTCCCCTCTTCTTCTAGGTCCCTCCTGGATCAGTTGAGGAGACTCCAGGCCATGGTGATTGAGATATCTAACAAAACCAGCAGCAGCAGCAGCACCTGTGTCCTAGTAAGGATGGTGATGGAAGGAGAGATCCTTCTTCCAGGTGCAGGGATGGGTGCAATCCAGAGCTCTTCATCATTTCCTTTTCTTGTGTTCCAGGTCCTACTGTTCTCCTTCTGTCTCGCCCTTGTACCTGCTATGTACTCCTCTGGCACCAGGGGGAGCCTGCCAGCTGAGCATGGAGGTGAGGGGCTTGAGGATAGTATTATGGGTGAACTAGTGGGAGAAGCCTGGCCTGCTTCTAAAGAGTCTTTTTCTTCTCAGTATTATCCCGCCAGCTTCGTGCCCTCCCTCATCAGCTGGAGCTGTCTGTCCTGCAGTCGGAGGAACCAAAGGATAGCTCAGACCATGAGCTCCAGGCTCCTGGCAACTCTTGCTGCCTGCCCTCCCACATGCCTCAGGCTCCGGGCACAGAGCCTCCCCTGAAGTTGCCACTCCCTGATCCCTTTTCAAAGTTCGCCTCCCTGGGTCCCATCGTTCCCCTGCATGCAAATCTCACAAGAGAAGGGGAATGGCTCCCTGCCCACAGCCCCATATCTGTTATCTTGCAGGGCAGATACTCAGGCTAGATGGGAGGCCAAATGAAAAGGAATACGAGAAGGCTAGTTTTAGCATCTGTGCCCCGTCAGGATGCCTTAGGGCTCCAACACACCACACTTACCATCTTTCTGGGTCTTTTATTTGTACCCATGTATGTCTATCACCCCATGAATGGACCTGGGGGAATCAATTGACCTTGAACATTTCATGCAGTGAGGGGATGGGATGAGGAAATAAATAAATAAGTGATTCTGATGCCTGGGTTACCCTCGACCCCTTTACTGGTGTGAGTTGGTGGGGAGAAGGGGAGGGGAGCATGATTGTCCTAGTGGCTCAGGGTTGCAGAAGACGGGGGCTAGGGAAGAGCAAATGCCATGTGGGATTTATGTTAGTGCCTCCCTCCCACAGTTCAGGGGGCTCACTCTGGACTTGGGTTTGCCATGACTTCCTTTGGTCCGAGTTTAGACCCTGTGCTTAGTCCTGTGCCCTGGATGTTTGGAGCTCAGCCTTTTTATGCTGCTGCTGCAGGGCCAGCTGCATGGCCCAGATGCTCAGTGGCCGCATGTAGGCCAGGGAGCGGAACACTCGCTTTTGGCAGTATGCCTCCGGGGTCTGGAAGCCCAGGCCCAGGCGCTCCCACACAGTACGGTAGCAGCCTTCAGCTGTCTGGAAGCCCTCGCAAGTCAGGCCCTGTAGGGAGAGATGGCAGTCACATTAGTTGGCACCCCCTGAATAGTCTCTAACTGGACAGATGGAGGCAATGGGGTCTCTGCCCTTAGGCAGTTCCCAGCTAACGGGGGAGATAAATTTAACCCACAGGCAGATGACTGAAGGCAGGAGATGGAATGCATGCCAGGGGAAAGAGGGAGGCTTTCTAGGTGAATAAGATGGCATGGGTTAGGCAGTACAAATAACTGAGGGCTGAGGAAGTGCTGGGCCATGAGACAGACAGGGGAGAGATGGGGAAGGCAGTGCATTACCTCCTGGATCATGGTGGCTGCCAGCCCATAGACCACGCCCACCCAGACTTCATCAGACTGGACACTGGATCTATCAGGGACACCCTGGGGCTGCATCCCATTCACAGCCCCCATGGTCCCTCCTGCAAAGGCCTGGACATTGAATTCAAAGATAGTTTGGAGAGCACGAACCACGTGTTGGGTAGGAAATACCTAGAGGGGCAAAGGCAGAAACAGTCTCTTAAACTTGCTTCTTCCAAGAAAAACCCACCTGGTTCCTCCTCCTAGTCTCTCTCACCTCAGTTTCTCCTTCTCCTAGGCCACTAGCCCTCAGGAACCACTGGCCAGCACACTGGTCAGACATGATGCTACAGGACTGAGGCTGAGAGCTGCAATCATAGTTGTAATAGCGGCCTGGAGTGGAGGAAGGGCAAAAGTAAGTCTCTTTGTGTTCCCACAGCTGCCTTAAGACTCCTTAGGAATCCCCCAGCTCACCATTCCATAGCAGTCTCTCATAGGCTTGCTGGCCCCGGCTAAGGATGGAAGAAAACTTATCTTGAATGTCCTGTGTCCCACACAGAGCAGCCATCTGGACCATCATAGCCACAGCTGCCAGCCACAGTCCTCCACAATAAGCACTGATCAGGAAAATGGGTTTAGGGGTCAGACTTGGCAGCTCCAGCCATTCCCATGCTATATAACAAGCAATGAGTCACCCTTCCTTGAGCCCACAGTCCCTTAGTGCTTAGTTGCCATCTCAGGTCCCCTGTAAATCCCTGTCCCCCAACCTGGGGCCTGTGGTGACCCAAGCGTCATAGGTCTGGTCTGCATAGCCTCCATTTTCAATGAGTCCATCTTGGTCCTTGTCAAACTTCATTTCAGACTCCATCACGGCCTAGAGAGGGACCAAGAGAGTGCAGACCTAGATACTAGGGAAAGACAGCCAGCTCTCTCTCCCCAAACACCAGTCATGCCCCTGTACATGCATCCCTTACCAGACACACAGGCCACATGTCCCTCAGGAAGCCCTGGTCCCCTGTCAGGTAATAGTCCCGATAAACCTGCAGCACAAACTTCAAATTCAGGTCTTTCCAGTCAGCAGTATCATGGATCACATACGCATTGACCCGGAGCCATGGCTCGTCATCTGCAGGAGGGAAGGGAACCTGGTTTATTTGTGTTGGTGGTAGGGAAGAGGGAGGGAAGCTGACCTTGAGGTGGAAGGATTTTTACCTGGGTCCCCAATATCATGGGGGATGACATTCCTCCTTTTCACAGGTGCCATTACCCCACTCATCAGGTACCGTCGCCATGTCAGGTCTTCCCCAAGTGTGGCCAGAGCTGGGGGAGCAAACATACAAGTTGGGGGGCGGGGGGGGCGGGGGGGAATGGGCAGTCTTGGGGTGGTGTAAGGCTGTGTGTGACCCCAGAAGGAAACCAGTAAATCGGGTATAGGTTATGATGGGGGAAAAAGACAATGTGAGGGACCACAAAGGTTCAGGGGTCGGAGGAGCTAAGGGGGCAGAAGAGGCACAAAAGAGACCCTCACCCATGTCATACTGCAGGCTGAGCTCGAGTTTGGGCCATAGCATGATGAGGGCGAAGGAAGCGTAGAAGTGGACATCATATGTGTTGTACATGCGATATTCCTGGCCTGGAGGAAGGAGGGATACACACTGTTGCCAGAATTCCTCTTCATGTTCCCCTCCCTACCTAGCTTGTCCTCTGGAGTTGGGGGTGGGGCACTGTCACACTATACCTGCCAGTTACCCATCATCCCAACCAATGACCTGGGCAGGCAACACTCACCATCCTGCCTGGTGGTAGGGCACTAACTGGCCTCACAGATACGGCCTGCCATACTATGGCCACCAGCAGCCCGTACCTTCAAGGTAGCCAAATCGACCATACTCCGTGAGGAGGGGGTGGAGCTGACACATGCTCCCTCCCAGCTCCTCTGGTAGGGAGTCCTCAGGAACTTCCAGCCATACTGTGCCTCCATCAGCCAGGAAGTAGAGTTCATTGAAGAGTGCAGATTTGTACCAGGCAGGCAGGGACCTGGGGAGTCAGGAAGGAGTGGTCTAATAAGTGTGGACCTCCCAGGAAAGGAAGGACTCTGCGGTTCAGTTGAGTGGGGGCACTAAGTGAATCCCAGCTCAAGTCTGCCGACTTTGGTGGGTGGAGAATGAATTAAGGAGCCCCAATTGGAGTGTGAGTGCCTGGGAGGAAGGGAAGAGATGGCCCCATTGACACCTGTCATCCAGTACTGGGCTCTGCCAAGCTGAGATCCTCTCTTCCCAGTCTGCGTATTGGCACAGTGCATAGTGACTAAGGGCGGGTGCTGCATCACCATCTGAGCCAAAGAACCTTGTGTATCGCCTGGGATGAGAAGAAAGGGGAGGGGTAAGAACATGGGCTCCAGGTCACACCCTACCACCTTGGATCCCTATTCTCTGTCCCCTCACCTGTAGTAGGTCTGGCCCTGAGCTCCAAACATGATTCTGGGCATGTCCCAGGCCAGTGAGAACTCCAGGCGGCACCGGCCTCGAGGTGGCAGCTTACTCGTAACACACACAGCCCCAGCGATGCCTACCCCTTTCTGCGAGAGGGTGCTTCGACCTGAGAGAAGCACAGAGGAATCAGCACAGACACCTCCTTCATCCCCAAGGATCCCTAAGACGGGAGCAAGGCCAATTCATTACCAGGCCTCCCACCCTGCTCTCAAGACAGGGACAATCTCTTTTCCCACCACCTCCCTGTTAGACCCCCCCATCACCAGCGGGGGAGTCCAGCTGTCCATCCTGAAGTAGATCCTGCCACACCTGCTGCCCAGTGCCGTCAGGGTCAAAAGCTGTGATGTGGGTTACCGTCGTGTCTGCCTGTTAAAGGGCCAAAAGCTGTGAAGGGAAGCTCCAAAGAATGCTGGCTTCCAAACTGCTCAAGCTCCTGTTACATATTCCCACCTCCTCCAAGTTCCACAGGCTTATGGGCTGTGGTGAGAGTGGGACTCAGGAGTTTGGGAAATGAAGAGACCACGGTGGGATGGGGTGGGCTCGGGCTGGCTGGGAGTAGGGGTTGCAGGTTAAGGTATAGTATAGGACAGGCGGCTCCGTACCGTGAGTCGTGCAGCCACAGCCATCGTGTAGGGATTTGGAAGGGTTGGATGATGCAGCAGCAGCCCCCGTATGGTCTCCCCATTACGCTCCAGACAAAAGGGTTCATTCCACAAACCCCCTGAAGCATCGTCCCCACCTCCCAGTCCATTCCGCATGGAGAACATGATGGACACATCCAGGGCTTCATCACCTTCATTTTCCACATCCCACACAAAGACTCCTACAGGCAGACTGCTGTCCTGGGAACAAGAGATCAGACTCAGATGGTCCCAGTGTGGCTCCTCCTGGGCCCATTCCCCATGATCAAGCCTTGTATCAAGGACCTGACTCAAATACTCCCAATATATTCTTTTTAATTTTTTTTTTTTTTCAAATTGAGGGAGAGGAAAGGGAGAGAGATAGAACCATTGATAAGAGAGAAACATCAATCGGCTGCTTCCTGCATGCCCCCTACCAGGGATCAAGCCTGCAACCCGGGTATGTGCCCTGACCGGGAATCAAACCAGTGAACTCCTGCTGCATGGGCTGATGCTGAACTTACTGAGCCACACTGCCCGGGCCTCCCAAAATATTCTTTTTTTTTTTTTAAAATATATTTTATTGATTCTTTACAGAGAGGAAGGGAGAGAGATGGAGAGCTAGAAACATCGATGAGAGAGAAACATCGATCAGCTGCCTCCTGCACATCTCCCACTGGGGATGTGCCCGCAACCCAGGTACATGTCCCTGACCGGAATCGAACCTGGGACCCTTCAGTCCGCAGGCCGATGCTCCATCCACCGAGCCAAACCGGTTTCGGCTCCCAAAATATTCTTGATTTCCACTAGCATCTCTCCATATTCCCAGGCAGGCTACCTACCAGGAGACAGAAGACCAGTTGGGCAGTGGTCCTGGAAAACAGTATGATGTTCATGCTCCAACCCCTTTCACAGGTCATGGAATTTCCAACAGAGACAGATCCCAGGGAAGGGAGGACAATGGAGGAAACAGAGGGACTCTCACCTGGTAGTCATGGGGCAAGATGGGTGTGATCTGGCGGCAGGTGAGGGTGACATTCTGGCCAGGAAGCTGATAGACAGTCCAGGCTCGGGGATAGAGGGCATGGTAGAATGCAAAGAACCCACACAGGCCCCAGTTCCAGCTGCGCAAGACACTTGGGCGCTCCACGGACAGGACTTGCTGGTACACAGTCTGCCCTTCCCGACGCAAGCACACTGTGAACTAAACCAAGAAAGAAGATAGGCTAGAACCTGGTAACCCACAAGCACTTCACACTAGTCTCCCTCTCTTCCAAGTAGCTCCTCTGCTTCCAGAGCCTGCAATGGTTACCACTGCATCACAGCCTCACTCACCCCCAGGCCTCTCCCCCAAGCTCAGTGAGTCACCACCACGTCCGGCCTCCTCCATTTATCTCCCAGACTTCCTCTCCCTTCTCACCACTGTGGTCTTCTTGCCCTAAGCCAGCCCTCGCCATCTCTGCTTTTACCCTCCATCCCTATGCATCTGGGTATCAGTTCTTTCTTATAGACAAATCAAGATATGCTAGTCTGTGTTTAGGTTTCAGTGACTCCCCATGGCCTTCAGACTAAACTCTTCTACCTGGATTTCCAGACCTTGATCTGGCCTGTCGCTGCTCATTAGACTCATTACCTGTTGAAGCACCTATATTCTGGTCATATCAAATACTCTATGCCTTGAGCACACTACATTTCCTCCATGCTTTTGCCCATGCTCATTCTAAATCTGGTGAAACACCCCCGTCTTTTTAGGCCTAGGCCAAATACCATCTCTTCTCTTCAATCGTTGAGTCATTCTCCTGTGTATCCCCCTATGCCTCTAGTGTGTGACAATGTGTTTATTTACATTCTGGCTCTGACTGCTCCATGGGTTGAGGGCAGGGACCCTTTCTAGTTCACTGAGGTCCCCCTCTCCAGCTGTGACTCCCAATCAGTCAGGCAGCGTTGGCATGAGTAGGAAGAGAAGGGCAAAGTCTGCAGCAGTGTCCTTTTTTGCTCAGTGTCTCTCATTTTGGCATTGATGTGGTCTCACAGTGTCTTCTTCTCAAAGTCCCCTAATAAAAATTTAAGCTTGCCCGGCCAGTGTGGCTCAGTGTTGAGCGTTAACCTATGAACCAGGAGATCACGGTTCGAATGCTAGTCAGGGCACAAACCCGGGTTGTGGGTTTGACCCCCAGTGTGGGGCGTGCAGGAGGTAGCTGATCAGTGCTCTCTCATCATTGATGTTTCTATCTCTTTCTCTCCCTCTCCCTTCCTCTATAAAATCAATAATAAAAATTTAAGCTTTGCCTGGCCAGGTGGCTCAGTTAGTAGGCATCCCATATACCAAAAAGGTTGCAAGTTCAATTCCCAGTCAGGGCACATACCCAGGTCACCAGTTTGATCCCTGGTTGGCATGTATAGGAGACAACCAATCAGTGTTTCTCTCTCCATACCCTTCTCTCTAAAACATCAATAAAAATATGCCCTCAGGTGAGAATTTGAAAAAAAAAGATTTAAGCTTCTGGAGGATAGGGCTATGAAGGGTTGATATCTCTTCCCTTGGTTCAGAGTATGTCTGATATTTTAAAACATATATAAAAAAATAGTTTTGTGTTTTTTTTAAAAAAAATTTTTTTTATTGATTTCAGAGAGGAAGGGAGACGGAGAGAGAGAGAAACAACAATGATGAGAGAGAATCATCGATTGGCTGCCTTCCACACATCCCACACTGGGGATCAAGCCTGCAACCCGGGCATGTGCCCTGGTCAGGCATCGAACCATGACCTCCTGGCTCACAGGTTTGACGCTCAAACACTGAACCACAAAGGCTAGGCAAGACCATGGGCTCTTAACCACAGAGGGAACTGAATCCCAGTACTTCCCTTTACCAACCATATGATCTTGGGCACGTTACTAAACTCCTTTAGATCTTAGTTTCTTCTTCTGTAAACGGGTATAATAATATACTTACCTTATAGGATTGTCTTTAAGTATTAAATATTACACAAAAGTTCTAACACATGTTAAGCATGCAATGACTACTTTAACTGTAGAGTCATGATTCTGGAAGGCATTCCCCTTGGGATACCTGAGTGATGAGCCAGAAAGGAAGCTTGGGACCATTGGGCAGGGTTGGTAAAGCTAACTAGGAAGGGCACTGTCATTAATTGGACTCAAGGTCTGCTAGTCATTTCTCCTTTGAAGATGAGCTGAAGCTGGAGGCATCCCTTAGACAGGAAATAGGAACTTGGTGGACAACTCAACATGAGAGGTCACTAGAGATGATGAAAAGTAGATCACATGCCTCTGGCAATCTCAGCCCAGGAAGGAACAGAGGGAAAAGAAGCAAAGCTTCAGAAAAGGGAAGGCTAGAAATCTGTGCTTGGGAGACGAGGGGCTTCCCAGGCCCTCAGCCAGAGAGACCAGAAGAGTGATCACCAGCAGAGGAGCTGACCTCTGGCTGAGGGCTGGCAAATCATGGTGAGCAGTTGGTGCTTTATATGCATCTGTTTTCCTCATGATTTGCAGACATTGGTTTTGTTTCCCCTTCTGGTCCTACCATGTGTTCTTTCAAGCAGGTGAAGTGATCTGGGAATTCTCTGCACTCTGTGGCTGAGTACTGGCTCAGTGAGTGGAGCTGGGGGGCAGCACGTAGGTAGAAGGTATTTATTAGAAAAATGGAGGGCAGAGGTGCCAGGGCTGTAAACTCTTTCAAGGAACGTGTACTCTGTGAGTGTCTCATTCCTACAGTACACAGGGCTGGGCACACAGGAAGCATCCTGAAAGGACTTACTGGACTGAATCATTTACACATCTGCCTGCCACATCCTACATGGCTAAGAGGCCCTTCCTGGCATGGGGAGGTACTGTCTTGGCCCTCTCCTCCACCACTGGCTCTTACTTGGTCAGCAATGACTGTCCGGTGCTGGTACATTCCAGGATTAAGCTGCCAACGACAGAACTGGCCTCTCCAGCCTCGGGTTATAGTGCCTCCTCCGATGCCACCCAAGGGACAACCTAGAAAGAGAATCAGGACCATGACTAGGGTAATGGGTAGAGGAAAACAAGCCCATTTCTCACTTTCTAGACTATAAAGATGGGTTCCTCTAAAAACCATGGGCATATGAAATCAACATGTACACTTTAACTTATACAATGTTATATGTCAATTATATCAATAAAGCTGGGAGGGGACCCCCTAGGGCAGTGGTTCTCAACCTTCCTAATGCTGCGACCCTTTAATACAGTTCCTCATGTTGTGGTGACCCCCAATTTCATTGTTACAAATTGAACATAATTAAAGCATAATGATGAATCACAAAAACAGTGTAATTATATATGTGTTTTCCGATGGTCTTAGGCAACCCCTGTGAAAGGGTCATTCGACCCCCAAAGGGGTCGTGACCCACAGGTTGAGAACCGCTGCCCTAGAGGCTGGGGGCAGTAAAGCTTGCCTAAGTGGAAACATCTTTGCCTCACTCTGTGCCCTCTCTGGAGGCTGCGCCCTCTCTGAACAGGGCAGAGCTGGGGTGGGGCTCACCATAGATCTGTCTCAGGGGTACAGAGTTGATGAGGTCGATGAAAGGTTTCTTCTTCTCCACCTGAGTCTTCTGGTACCACCACTGCAAGTACCTGAGGAGCAGGAGGCAGTGTGATGGAAGGGGTTGTGGGCGAGTGCCTTCCCGGCTGCAGTCGCCTACCTCTTTCTGGACACCCAGCTGTGATTTCCCATCACATGTTCCAGGGATCCCACCTTTGCTTCCAAACCTCCTCCTCTCAACTTCTCTACAGATCAAGGTCCCCTCATCTTCCCAGTCCCCAGCTTACAGTGTGGGACTGTCTTTGTTTCTTTTCTCTGTTCTCCTCAGGAGCTTTCTGATCTTTCCTCACCTCTAACTCCATGGCCACTGCTTTACTCACCCCAGCAGCTTTTGTCCGAGGTGTTGAAAGGGCCAGTTTTGATTTCTAAGCTGTAAGTTTTGTGATTTTGCTCTCTTGTAATATCCCAGTAAAGTCTTAAAAAACAACAACATTTCCCTGGGCTTGTCACAGCTCTGTGTCCCACAGGCAAATGATTCTGTTTGGGATTCAATGACATCTGTCCTAGACCATCTTCTAATCTTACTTTCTTGCAACCCTGCCCTCTCCCAGTTCTACTCCCTACCCAGCCATTTTATATTCACTATTCAAGCACAACACTTATAACCATGTACTTGTGTAAGTAACCCTTCTGAGCCTCAGTTTCCTCATCTACAAAATGAGGATACCTCCTGCCCTACCAAACTACCCACCTCATGGAATGAGCAAATGACATAATAGGTAGGAAGGCCATAAAGTGGAATACCTGTGTCAGGTATGGTCATTACTTGTACATACACTATCTCAATTCCCAATCAGATGCTGTCTTGTTATTTCAGTGTCCTCACGTGAGTCTGACATACTTTTAAGTTCCTTGGGGAAAGGGACAGTGACAACGACTAGATGATTATTACCCATTGCTTCAAGCACAGGGCAGGGCACGTGGTCTGCAGTCAATATTTGCTGAATTTACATATGATTGTACAAACAGTGGGGCGTAAGAGAGATGAACATAGACAGGAGCAAGGGGAGGAGAAATGTGCATAACGAATAGGGAAGTTACATTCTGGGGGTAGAGGGAAAGGGAGGGAAGACAAAGATGAGATGATGGGAAAGCAGACGATCCTTCCTGCCAACTTAGAGGAAACTGGACTCTGAAACTAGAGGCCAGAAAGGACTGGTGAAGGGAAAGAGAGTGCAGTGGGCATTAGGGCAATGAGGAGAGGCAGAACAAAGGAGTATCTAGTATAGAACTGGCACTTAAATATTTATTGAATGAATGGACTCTGTCTGGGAGAGCAATCAAAATTGAGTTCTTACCACACTGAGGCCAAGAGAACTCTGTCTTTTTGGAGCTCCTGATTCGAGGACCCTCAGTTCAGCTTTCTCTTAGGTTTCTCCCATTCCCCGAATTTAGTAGCTGACCATTCTTGACCTATTTGGCCTTTCCATAATTTCAGCCCCAACTTAAGAATTACCATTCAGAATTCTTCCGTCTCACCCCTGTTTCTCCCCAGAGCAGGACCTCATCCCACTCCAAAAGCCCTGTGTCAGTGGCCTGCACTCTATGCTGATGTGGGAAGCCAAGGTCCAGGGGCCTGCGCATAGCTTCAGGCCTCTGATGCAGCTCATACACAGGGACAGAGGGGTAGGATACCCACCTGCTCTTTTTTTTAATCCTTGCCTGAGGATATGTTTTTATTGATTTTAAAGAAAGGGGAAAGGAGAGATAAAGAGATAGAAACATCGATGAGAAACATCTTTAAAGAGAGAGGAAGAGAAAGAGAGACTGGGAGAAACATCAATGTGAGAGAGAAACGTTGATCAGTTGCCTCCCGTATGCACCCCAACTAAGTATGTGCCCTGACCGGGAATTGAACCTGCAACCTTTTGGTGTATAGCAGGGGTCCTCAAACTACGGCCCGCGGGCCATATGCAAATACAAATTTTGTACTTGTTCCCGTTTTGTTTTTTTACTTCAAAATAAGATATGTGCAGTGTGCATAGGAATTTGTTCATAGTTTTTTTTTAAACTATAGTCCGGCCCTCCAATGGTCTGAGGGACAGTGAACTGGCCCCCTGTTTAAAAAGTTTGAGGACCCCTGGTGTATAGGATAATGCTCCAAACAACTGTTCTTGACCTCAATGTCCCCACCACATGCACCCCAAAGTGCTTCTCTTAGCACCTTAGCTCTACATTCTATTTTGACCCAAAGGTTGGGCTAGGGATGACTGTTCTCTGGTACTGGCCACCCACAGTTACTAGCAAAGGAGAGGCATTCCTAGGCGGCACCAGGCCCTTCCCACTACCCAGGTCTGGGGTTAGGTAAACGGACTCCCCACCCCAGCCCCAGAGCACTGAATGGGAAAGGAAAGGATCCATTTATTTATTTTTAAAAATCCTCACTCGAGGATATATTTTTTCATTGATTCTAGAGAAAGACGGGATGGGGGAGGGATGGAGGGAAGGAGGGAGAGGGAGAGGGAAAAAAACACATCAATGTGAGAGAAACATCCATCGGTTGCCTCATGCACGGGCCCTGACTGGGAATTCAACCCTGGACCTTTTGGTGAATGGGACGTCCCTCTAACCACTGAGCACAACCAGCCAGGGTAGGGAAGCACCCTTTGGCTGTCAGCGCTGGGTTTCACAGCCTTCAAGCCTCACTCCGTGGCTCTGTGTTTACTGTGTAGAATGACTCAGGATGACCTCAGGGTGATGCTTTTTGTCCTCACATCCACCTGTTCCTGTTAATGGGTCTTGGTCTCTAGTCTCTAGTTTTTTAATTCAGTGGGGATATGGAGGGACTTAGAGGAGTTCTACAGCCAGAGTAAGCTCTTCGGGTGTCTGCAATCCTTGGGTAGGGAGTGCGGGGGCAAGGGAGACACCCGGGCAGGCTCTGGAAGGCTATTCCTAAGAGCTCTGGGGACACCTATGGCAGTGCCTCTGATCAGAGGGCCAGTCTATCTCAGAGTAGAGTGAGCAGCACCCCTCATCACCCTCTCAGGATTGAGAGAGCTGGCAGCCTTGGAACTAAAGCGTGATGGGTGCTGGACTGTAATGTGGTGTGCCTCAATGAGGTACTGAGAATACTCCAGCTGCTCAGGGGATTCTGAGACGCATCCCCGCCCCAATAAAACAACATTGTGTCAGTACCTCAGCAGCCACACTATCCTTTCCTATCCTACAACACAGAGCTAACTCCAAAGACCAATCTTTGGAAAAGAGGGAGCATGTGAGAGGGAGCTTAATGGGAAAGGCTGGCTGCAGGCCTAGATGTTTCTGCTCTTTCCTACTAAAAAGGCAAGTTACTGGGAGTAAAGGGTTGCAACAAGATGTGACCTGGTCTTACTCTTCAAAATCAAGGCTTAGAATCTGTTGGGGATAAAAGCCACTTGATTGGGTCAAGGCACATCCCGCTTTCTCACCCCTTCCCACTTCTGCTGGAAGTCTCGTGCTGGAACCAAGTGAAGCCTCGGGACTCTAGGCGGTGGGATCTACTCACCTCAAGCCCATGCCCAGGTGCTTTATCAGGTTGCTGAGGGAGATGTCATTGGCATTAAAGGGTTTCCTCTTCTCTGCAAACTCATGAGCCAAGCAGATGCGCCAGCCAAAGGAAGGCACCTGGTAGCCCTTGGCTCTCCCCTCGTAGGAGGCCATCAGCTGCCCAGGGTCCTCCGGATCGCTGTAGCCCCGCTCATCTCGGGATCGACTGTCCTCAGGGCTCTCGCCGTCAGTGACCTGCACAGCCTCAGAGTCTCCAGTGTCTTTAGCGCAGTAAACCTGTGGGTCCCCTTTGGCACAGCTGGTCTGCTCCGAGGCGGGGACTCCGGTCCCCATGCTCCCTGGATCCTGGGTCCCCACGACCTCGATGGCCCCAGGTCCCGCGCCTTCTGATACAAAGTATCTCGCCAGCCAAGTGCAGAGGCGGATGCCGACTGTTGTTAGGTGCCGTCCTGGCGGGCCGGCCGCTGGGGGAAGCTGCGGTGAGCAGGTGTCTCCGTGTAACCCGGGAGCTGAGGCTGCAGCTGCGGCGGAGGCGACAGCAGTGAAGCCGCCTCGAGCTCCCCGTCGTCGTCTCTCCGGGGCCTGGGCGGGAAGGGTCGGGCCTCGTCGTCATTGGGCCGCGATGATGAGCGAGCCGGGCCAAAGGGCGACTACTGGGCCAGCGGAAAGGGGAGGGGCCGGCCCGCGAGGCACCGCCCCCGGGACCGGCCGGGGCGCGCGCGGCCGCCTCCGCCTCGTCCCCGGGCCGCGGCACCGGGTCCCCCCGGGCTGGGCGCCGGGTCCCGCCGGCCGGGGACTGGGACAGCGCCCGCGCCCAGGTGCCAGGCCGTGGGAAGGTGACCCACGGCGGCAGGACGCGAACCCCTTCCGGTCCGGCCCGCCGGGCGCTTCCGGCAGGAAGGGGCTCGGTCCCGGGAGGGAGCCGAAGGGAAGTCCCGCCTCTACCGCGGACGCCGTCACTCACGGGGCCGGGACGGGAGGGGCGGGCAGGTGAGGGCCTCTGTGCGCCGAGACCCCCGGGTTTCCTCCTGGCGAGGTGCCTGGGCTGCGGGCGCCAGGGGACGGGTGTCCGAGGTCTGGGGCTGGGACGTGGAGCCGCGGGGGGCGGAGGGCAGAGGCCGGGCTGGGGTTAGGGAGGAGGGGGACTAACCAGGTACTGAGAGGAGGGCGGGCAGCGGGCACCCGGAGCGACGCCCTCCGCCTGGGCAGCGCTGAGCCAGCTGGCCCTACCGCCCACCCGCCTCCCGCACCCAAAGGCAGGCGCTTCCCTCCGACGCCGCGGTGCTGGCGCCGGTCTTTTGCGTCCTCACCCCCGAGCTCCACGCAGACACCCCCCCCTGCCAGGGGACTGACTTCTGACCCGCTTTGTTTCCTCCCAGGTCCGGTTCCGGAGCTGACATGATCGAAGTAGTGGCAGAGCTGAGCCGGGGTCCTGTGTTCCTGGCGGGGGAGGCGCTGGAGTGTGTGGTGACGGTCACCAACCCGCTGCCCCCCACGGCCACCTCGGCATCCAGGTGGGAATGCTGGCCCTGAGGTGGTCCTCTGGCAGGAAGCCTGGTGTCTGCAGTGCGAAGCCAGAGCTCAGGTTGTCCTGCAGCGACACCGCCACCTTCCTGCGCATTGTGCTGTCATTGGAGCAGCGACTGTTTATCCGATGGGGTTGGCATAGCTCTCCACTCTGCCGTCCACCCCCCTCCCCCATTCCCTTTTACCCACAGTGCACTTCTCTATTTAATGGTCTCTTTTTCTTTTTATTGAGCTTATTGGTTAATAAAATCATGTAGGTTTCAAGTATACAGTTCTATAATATCGTCTGTATATTGTACAGTGTGCTCATTACCCAAAGGCAAGTCTTCTGTCACCATTTATCCCCTCTTTGCCCTCTTCTACCTTCCCCACCCCCCTCTCCCTTCTGGTAATAATGGTTTCCTTTTGGGGTCCTGATTTCCTGGCCCTAAGACAGCACCTAACCATGTTGGTCTCTAGACAGTGTGGTAGGGCGTTTGGGAGAGCTCTGGTGAGGTCAGGAACTCCCCTGATGCCTCCTTTACTTCCTCCCACAGTGAGGCTCTGGCCTGGGCCAGTGCACAGATCCACTGCCAGTTCCATGCCAGTGAGAGTCGAGTCGCACTGCCTCCCCCAGACTCCAACCAGCCAGATGTTCAGCCTGAGAGCCAGACTGTCTTTCTACCACACCGAGGTTAGAGACGGGCAGTTGCCTTTGGTGGGATGAAGGTGGAATTTTTAAGTTGTTCCGGCGGGTCATTACAGTCTCCGTGACTTGGGGATGTGGGGGTTTCAGTTGTTGCTTTGGGGATGTAAGACTGTTGCTATCTCACAACAGGAAAAGAGGGATAGCTTACTGTGAGCTGTCATTTGTTGGCAGTGCTTACTGCCCCCACTTGATGTGCTAGCCTCGTCCAGTACTGGACAATGGGGTCATTAAACTGCAGTCTTTATCTTTTTTAGGTGAGAGGGGTCAGTGTATCCTTTCCACTCCACCAAAAATCCTATTCTGTGACCTGAGGCTAGAACCTGGGGAGTCCAAATCATGTAAGTGGCTGTCTCCCACCCCTTCTGAGATTCCCGGAGGGAGGACTTCTCTGGCTGCCTCTGGCTGCCCTGACTACTACTTCCCAACCAGACTCCTACAGCGAAGTGCTGCCCATAGAGGGACCACCCTCCTTCCGAGGTCAGTCAGTTAAGTATGTCTACAAACTGACCATTGGCTGCCAGCGTGTCAACTCACCCATCACGCTACTCAGGGTCCCTCTGAGGGTTCTTGTGCTGACTGGTAAGTAAGGGTTCCTGGAGGGAAGGGCTAGGGAAGAGGCTCACCAAAGCAGAAATGGGGTTAGAGAGCTGGTGAGAGGGGCTGGAGGGAAGCTTCCTGGTCTTAGGGCAGGTGCGAGGGGGTTGTAGAGGGCGAGCTCTGGAGAAGAGGTTTAGATGTGTACCCCAGCCATGTCTCCTCTGACCTGCAGCCCTCTCAGGTTGGGGTCCACTCTTACCTAACTTCTACTCTTACCTCTGTTCCCTCCCAGCACTACTTCTCTGCTCATTTTCTTTCCAGGCCTTCAGGATGTCCGGTTTCCCCAGGATGAGGCTGTAGCCCCATCCAGTCCATTCTTGGAGGAGGATGAAGGGGGGAAGAAGGATTCATGGCTAGCTGAGCTGGCTGGGGAGCGCCTCATGGCTGCCACATCCTGCCGCAGCCTCCGTGAGAATCCTTTCAAGATTGTCCCACCCCCTCCTCCCCTCCTGTCTCAGGGGCAAGTTCTCCTAACTGCCACATGCTTCTGAGGATCCACTAATACCTCACCCAGATTATAAAGAAAAGGCACCCCCCCCCCGCCCCCGCCCCCGCTTTTGGCTTCTGGCTCCAAGTCCTAGACATTCTCCAGTGTGGACTCCAGGCTTACAGTGTCCTGTTTCCCCAGATCTATACAATATCAGTGACGGCCGAGGAAAAGTTGGGACATTTGGCATCTTCAAATCTGTATACAGACTTGGCGAGGACGTGGTGGGAACCTTAAACTTAGGGGAAGGAACTGTAGCTTGTTTGCAGGTGAGAAGGGAGAGAGGCTTATGGGATGCTGGGCTTGAAGGGCTAGGGTAGCAGAAGGGCCTGCATAAAGAGGGGTGGTATGTATAGTGGAGAGTGGGGTCTCTGGTAAAGCAGGCTGAGGCTGGGCTGCCCTCTCACCTCGAGTCGGCAGTTCCCAGTGCCTGCTAGCACACACTGTTCTTGCTCCCAGTTTTCAGTAAGTTTGCAGACCGAGGAGCGTGTACAGCCAGAGTACCAGCGGCGCCGCGGGGCAGGGGGTGCCCCCTCTGTGTCCCATGTGACTCATGCCCGACACCAGGAGTCCTGCCTCCATACAACCAGAACCAGCTTCTCCCTCCCCATCCCTCTCAGCTCCACCCCAGGCTTCTGCACTGCCATTGGTGAGACCCTGACCATTATCGGAGGTGGGGAGAGAGCAAAATACTGTCCTTAGGTACAATGTAATGGATCCTGATTCTTAACACTCGGACACACATCCAGTTTCTGACCCTTAACACTCTATTAGATCTTCAACCTGTTTCCTAGATGCACTGACCCCTACACGCTTAACAGCTTTGGAGCTCTCCTTCCCTACCCATTCTCACGGGGACCTGTGATTCACTGATCGCTGATTCCCGAGCCCTTTAACTTTAGGCTATCACATCTTGACTGTCTCACATTTGGGCTGTTAGATTCTTGACATTGCTGTCCTTATTGTCACATTCTGGTTAACACACTAGATTACTTTGAAAAACCCCTTGATCCTAGCTCCCTGTCCTGTGATTTTTCCCCCTCCCAAATACAGGTTTTTGCTAATTTGCTAACCATACCCTGTCATTGGCTTTTAATTCTAGCTTCTAATGCCTCTGTCTATGTCTTTTTTTCCAGTGTCCCTGAAGTGGCGATTGCATTTTGAATTTGTAACATCCCGAGAACCAGGTTTGGTGCTCCTACCTCCTATGGAACAGCCGGAGCCTGTCACCTGGACAGGGCCTGAGCAGGTGCCTGTAGACACCTTCAGCTGGGACCTCCCCATCAAGGTGCTGCCCACAAGCCCGACCCTGGCCTCATATGCAGCCCCAGGCCCCAGTACCAGCACCATAACCATCTGAAACTGGCCCACCACAGCACTACTTTCTTCAGGATCCTGAGAACTCGGCACCTGGACTCTAGTAGGGCCCGTTTTTTCCACCTGGGGCCCAATGACACGGACAATGAGAAGCAGGCTTTCAGCTGTAGCATTAATTTATTTATTCAGAATAAATTGGCAGCTGCTAGTGGTTTCCCTGGAAGTGGCAGCAGCAGTGGGCAGTCAGCAGAAGGGTGATCAGTTGAGTTTAGCCGGAGTGGGGAGCAGGAGCCCCAGGCACAGGGGTATTAGCCGAGCCCCACTCTGGGTCAGGCCCTCCCCCTTTGCAGGGCAGCCGAGGGTCAGATTTTTGTACCAGGGAGAATTGGCAGGTTCCTGCCTCCTGTCGTACCTCACACTCAGCAGGGAAGTCGATGGGATGCTGGGACCTGGGGACCCAAAGGATGGGGAAGGAGTCAGCACAGTGAAGGGCCACCTTTCCCTCCCCACATTCCCTTTCTCCCAGCAGTCCTCCCAGATCTTCCCCTGGTGCCCCTTTGGTCCCCCTAACTAAATTCTCACCTACCATAGTTGGATTTTTTTCATTTCATAGCAGCAATATTTTCCTTCTCGATCCACCCCTACCTTCCACACTTTGTAGCCTGAAGCTTTCTCTCTCACACTCTTGTTACCTTCAGGTTTGGTCGGCCTCATACTGATATTCTGTTCATTCTAACATGACAGAATCTAGTCCTGCCCTGGCCATCTCTCCCATCAGAGCCATTCTCTCTGGCCGTTTCTGATCACTCACGTGTCACAGCAGCCCACTCCGACAGGATGCAGGCAGGTGCAGTGGAAGCAGTCCTTGCGGAGCCAAGACTCACCCAGGGTAAAATATTTCCCTTCATAGTGGCAGGGGGCTGGGGAAGAACAGGAAATGTTAGTGTATCGGGGAGCAGTGGCGGCAGATAGAATCATCCTGGAGTAGGAGAGAGCTACGGGCACACTCTCCCCATAGTTAGTCTTTCCTTTTTTGAGTGACCCCGAATCATCTCTAAGCCCCCCTCCAACCAGTGAATGCCCTCTGCTCCTTTTCCTTTCCTAATGCCTCACCCAGCGTTACCTTGAGCTTGGAAGTAGCATTTGCTGTGGACTCCTGGGTGCTGAAGGAGCAGAGATATCACCAAGCAGATGATCCTCCAGCCTCCCAGGATCCCCTTAGCCTGTCCAGCCCAGAACATCCTTAGGGCCATTTCTGGAGCACAGCCCTTTCGGACCCTCTTGGCTTCTGGTCAGGCTACTCCGGTCTTGTCTCCTTGGCTCTTCTTCGTTTCTCTCCTCGAGTCTTAGTGTCTGTCTTTTCCCCTGGGCTCCTGTCTCACACCATCTCCGTGCCCTCTGCTCTCACAGGCTTGGAGATGTTTATAAAGTGAGGACCCTGGCCCCCTGCTGAGTAGAGCTGGAAAAGCTGTAACTCTGTTTCCTGGGGTGAGGGCATGAAAACAAGAGGTCCAGCTTTAACAAGCTGTGAGAGCTGATTCATGCCCCTGCACAGCTAGGGGGAGGGAGGTGGCCATGGAGGAGGCACTGGACTGGGCACTCCCCCAGCAAGGAGGTGGGAGGGGTGCGGGCCCCCAGGTGGTCCCCAGATCTCTGACCTGGAGAGAAGGAAGCATTCCACCATCTCCCACCCCACTCCACCCCACCCCACCATACCACACACACTCTCTCCAGGGGTGGATGTGCTGGGATCCCTGCCTGGACCGGAGGGAGGCATTTCCTGGGGATGGCTAATCCTGTGCCCCAGCCAAACCCAGGAGCTGCTGTAGGGTGCGACGGCCAGAGGCTCCAGGAGAGCAAACAGGCACCTGGAGTGGAGACTGTTTCTCTCAGACCCCAGGGCAGGGTCTCCCTGAAGTATCCTAGAGACATGGCTCCCCTGAGATGGGGGTCAGGGGGTAGGTTGTCTCTTTTCCACAGGCATCCAGAGATGGGCTCTCCATTGTTCATCACCCAAACATATAGCAGATAGGCGATCTCCCCGTCTGGATGGTTTTTCAGAGGGACGTTTCCTCCAAATGCTCTAACGTAGGAGTCGTCTGTTTCCCAGAGGTGCCCCTCTCTCCTGTATGTTATGGAGGGAGGATTTAGGAATTTACCCCTTGACATACTCTTCTGGGTTTCCTGCAGGTTGTGGAGAACCCGAGATGGGTGATTAAGAGCAAAGGTTGCAGAGTCAGACTATTGGATTCAGATCCTGACTCCACTTAAGAGCTATGTGACTTTTGGCAAGTTACTCACCTCTCTAAATCTGTTTCCTTATCTATAAATTGGGATGGTACTACTCGTAGGGTTGCTAAGAATATTAAATGAGATCATGCATGTTATCTGTCCCCAGCACATAGCCCTCAGAAAATATTAGCTACTGAGGTTGGTGCTAGAGCTCAGAGACAAAATGGGTAGATATTCCTTTTAATGACATTGAGCTTCTGCTGTCTCCAGGCATAGACTCATGTCCCTTTCACACTCATGCTCCATGTCATCCCTACCACCTCCTTTAAAAACTACCTCCAGGAGCATTTTGGTTTTTGGTTTTGGTCTTTGTATCTTTGAAATTCTAAGTGTTTGGTTTGAGCAACAGTGTTGCTGATAAAACTGTTTTCCCTAGGCCAGTACCCTCACTTCTACCCTGGGAAGAGAGATTTTCTTATCCTACCAGCTCACTTAGTACTGCTTTTTCTTGTGGATTTTGATCCATTTCTTCCCATCCTCACTCATGCAAACTCTCACGTTCTCTTTTCTGATCACTCTAATGCTGGCCATCTCTTTGGTACCAATGTCCTCTGGCTAAACTGGATTTCTTTCATTTTTCTACACGCCACAGGCTCCTATTCCAGGGAGTCCCCTCCTACCGACAGGGCCAGTCACTTTGGCATGGATTTTATTTTTCCATCCAAGTCTCTAGTCCCATTTACCCCGAGACTCCTTGTCATCCAGTGGGTCAGATACAGCTACTCTGGCTGACTTCTGTAGAAGGTTACCCTGCCTCTCCGCTCTTCACTGTTCAGAAGCAACTCATCAGTCCACCTCAAACTCCCTATCTGTCCTCTTCCAAGGAGACAGCTTAAGTGGAAGGAGATGCAGACTGTACCACACTTTCACCCTCGTCAGGGCTGATAGCCTTTCCACGTTAGAGGAGTGCCAAGAGAGAGAAGGAACCTCATGGCTGAAGCAGGGTGCCCTGATGTAGGCTGGCATGTGGGAGGCATGGCCTTGGACTGCTCTGTTGGCTGGAGCAGGTGGATTAGGAAGCCTGTCTACCACAAGGGCCCAGCAACCTGGTTCGTGGTCAATAGCTCTGCTGCTGCCTTTCTGTGCGAGGGACACTAGCTGACACCTGAGGTCTGGATCATGGACTACCTTCTGCTCCTGCAGCCTGGAGCCAGCCTAGTAGGGGGCGACACTAGTGGAGAGCTAGAGAGCATGCAGGTGGTGGCGGTGATGCTGGAAGGCGAAGGGGCCCAGTGGGGATTGGCGTTGATGGGGGGGCATGGCGACAGAAGTGAGAACTGCCTGTAATGAAGATGAGGTAGGAGTAGGGGGCTCCTGGGAAGAAAGGCTGGGGCTGAGCCAAGATCCCTCTCCCAGGGTGGGGGAGTGGCGGGAAGGTGTCGGTTGAATCCATTTGCATGTCTATTGGTGTGTGTGTGCGTGCGCATCTGTGTAGGTTCTTGGGGCTGGAGGCCCAGCTTTTGAGTGTGTGTGTAGGAGTGTTAGTTATTAGGGCTCAACCCCGTGATTCCTGATTCCTGCGGCCTCCGAGATGCCAGTTGAGGGGGCGCCTCGGTTGGCGCGCGGGGGCGTTTGGCGCACGCCGCCAGCGCGGGGACAGAAAACATCCGCCGGAGGCCCGGCCGGGCAGCGCTCCAGCAGCACCGGGCAGGTGCGCGCTGAGGAAGTGAGCGCATTCCGGCCCCCCAGCCGCCGGCCAGCTCTCGGGTGAGTCACCGCTGACCCCCACCGCCTTGGCCGGATAGGAAGGATTGGCTGCGGCCGCGGGGAGGTTTGGGGAACCGGAGTTCCAGAGGGGTGGCTGCAGGGAGCACCTGGAGGGTGATGGAAGCACCCGAGAGAGTTGGGGAGCAGCGAGGGGGTGCTGAACGTCCAGGTTCTGGTTCCGCCCCAGGTGGGAAAGACCTAATAGAGGCCGAGTGCAGAGCTTGTGCCTGAGTGGAGCAGGTGGGAACGAGCCCCTGGGAGAACGTCCTGGATCAGGGAGAAGGCCCTAGCGTGGGGAGGGAAAGGGGCCCGGGCAAATCGGAGAATCCGAGTCCCGGAGGCCCAGAAAGGGAGGGAGGGTTGCAGCGCAATGAGGAGGGCGAGCAGCCGGACGACACCTCGCCAGTGTAGGCCTTGGCCAGCCAGAGCCTGTAGGTGGAAGGAGACTGCCATGTCAGGTAGGCAGGTGGGGATGGCCACCCCCTAGACTCGGTCAGGAGGCCTGTGCACGGGGAGAGTGAAGAGTAGGTAAGGGAGTGGGGGGAGTTAAGGTTATTTGGGTGCAGTTGTGGCTAGGTCACGAAAGGCTTTAAACACACACACATTTTTATTGATTTCAGAGAGGAAGGGAGAGGGAGAGGGAGAGAGAGAGGAACATCAATGATGAGAGAGAATCACTGATTGGCATGTGCACCTACCAGAAATCCAAAGGTGACCTCCTGGTTCATAGGTCAATGCTCAACCACTGAGCCAGGCCAGCCCAGCTCATTAAAGGCTTTGAATGCAGATGTGAGGAATTTGGTTTTGTTCTCTGAGTAGGAAGAGTAGTGAATGGCTTAAAAGACAAGATTATTTGTATCTAGCTTTATTGCCTGTCATTAAGTCTTTGTAAAAAAAAGAGAGAGAGAGAGAGATTGATTTGCAACTTTTTATAGTTATTTTAAATTGCATGACTATATTTATCAAACAATTTAAATCTGTTGAATTTTGTTAATAATTGAAAAATTTGACTCAATTTCTGATTTGAAATCCAAAGTGAGGCTACCAAGATGTTATATAGTATTGAGCCTTCCTTCCTTTGTCTTGCCTCCATTTTCCCCTCACTGATTTGACTGAATTCCATGTCTTTAATGTCTCTGTTTTCTGTATCAGTAGCATAGCCCTTCTAGTTTTCCTCTCCCTCATATTAAGGTCTTTATTTATTTTTTTATATATATTTTTATTGATTTTTTACAGAGAGTAAGGAGAGGGATAGAGAGTTAGAAACATCGATGAGAGAGAAACATCGATCAGCTGCCTCCTGCACACCCCCCACTGGGGATGTGCCCGCAAGCAAGGTACATGCCCTTGACTAGAATCGAACCTGGGACCTTTCAGTCCGCAGGCCGATGCTCTATCCACAGAGCCAAACCAGTTAGGGCTGTGGTCTTTATTTTTAACCTTAATTTTTTTTCTGTCCAGTCCTTTAACCTGCCCTATGTATCCTGAACCAAGTAAAACATTTCTTGGGACGGAGGCATTGGGCTACAATGTACAAAGACAAGTAACTCTGTTTTACCATATATGTTAGGTTACATACTATCTTCTGTGTCTTTGTATGTAGCTACAAAGTTTCTATATTTTCCCTGTGGCTGATAAGGAGAGAAAGCTAAAGTAGTTTTTTTAAAAAATATATTTTTATTGATTTCAGATAGGAAGGGAGGGGGGAGAGAGATAGAAACATCAATGATGAGAGAGAATCATTGATCAGCTGCCTCCTACATGCCCCCTACTGGGGATCGAGACTACAACCAGGTATGTGCCCTTGACCAGAATCGAACCCAGGACCCTTCAGTCCCCAGGCCACACTATCCACTGAGCCAAACCAGCTAGGACCTAAAGCAGTCTTATTCATGACAGTATTTCTACAGCATAGCAATAAAGTCCAATTTCTCTTCTAAAACCAACTCTAAAATGGTATTTGGTATTTGTCTGAAACTCATTCTAATTCTGTTATGGTCTTTATAATTTATGTTACCTTGGGCCAATAGCAATTATAAGGATTAGGATCTTTATAATTTATTTTTAAGATTCTTAAATCCTACAGTTGCCTTTGGCTCCAAACAAGAAAATCTGGGTCAGTTAATTAAAAAAACAACAACACCCACTTTGAGCCCAGTTGCTTTCTCCTGTGCTGTTTCAGCTCCAGCCCTACCTTATTCCCAGTGGCCTTCGCCTTCATTCCTGCTTTGCTCTGCTGGGCATCTTTAAAGGAAAACTTCACACCAACTTCCTCTACTATAAATTCTCCCTCCCCTCAATTCTACACTTCTCTTTGCCAACATACACCACCGCTTCTTCAGTGAATTTTTTTTTTTTAAGCTCACAGCCCTTTCTGGCTCTTTTCCATCTTTAACACTCTTGTTGAAATCTCTTTTCCTCTCCTTTCTCTTTGGGAAGACTTCAGATTTTTAAAAGGTAATGCTTTATTTATTCTGCATGATCCACTTCTATCTTCTTTGCTCTTCTATCACCTTTTTCTTATTCTGGATTGTTTGTAAAATCTATCATGCTTGCTTTCACCAAGTCTTCGGCCTTCCCTTTGTGATTAAACAGTCTTCTAGATATAGCAAAAATGCTTATGTTTCCTTATTTTTCCTATAAGAAAAAAAGTTTTCAAATTCACATCTACTTCAGTCTCTTTTTCCCACATTCTGCATCCAGACGCATGACCATTATTGTAAAATCGACTGAAGCCTGGTGTTGGGCAGGGCACTGTATAATGAACTTCATATCTTAGTGTCAGATTCCTAAATGCTTGCCAGTAATAGAGGTTTTCATGTGTGTGAATAAATGTTCTCACGTACACACACAGACTAAAATGCACAGAAAATAGAACCATAAGTCAATATAAGTATAATATAAGTATATGAACATGGCCCTGGTTGATGTGGCTTGGTTGGGCGTCGTCCTGTACACCAAGAGGTCACCAGTATGATTCCTGGTCTGGGCATGATCCCAGTGGGGGTCCTGCAGAAGGCAGCTGATCAGTATTTCTCTCTCTCTCCCTCTCTCTCTCTCAAATCAATTTTTAAAAAAATGGTGGTGTCTGGGCCAATCTCCAGAGACTTGATTTAAAAAAATAAATAAAAATGAATATGTGTTTAGTATATTACATTATAATCAGACCAAATATATTTTAGGGTGAAAGATGAGGATGGGTAAATTTATAGCTAGGATAGAAGTTTAAGAGACAGCACCGTTTGGCATTCTGTATTCAGACTGGAGAAGGCTGAGAGGAGAGTCATTCCTGTGAACATGAAGAGACTTCATGAAAGAGGCTGTGTTTCAGGAGCTGAGAGAGACTTGTAAGGCTGTGATGAAAGGTAGCTGGGTGGGAGGGAGGGGCCAGAGTTTCAAGAACATACAATTGCTATACCCAAACAGACCAGTGTTCTCTCTGGCAGAGAATATAAAAGATGCTATGGTTGTAGTTTGGATTTCAACTATAGTTAAGTTTCTATTAATAACCCATATTGAAGTTTTCCTACCCCACCTCTGGAACCATTCTCACCAAATTTTTCTGTTTTTTGTTTTTTTTTTCTGCTTGCACTCATAATTAACCACCCTCTAATTTAACTGAATTCCCTATTTGCTTTTATTTTTCCTGCCTGCTCCACAATCTGCTTATTGCAGTAGTGACTTTTAAAATTCCATTTATGAGACTCTCGCTTTTATCTCATTGATAAATTGCTCTTTTCTTAAAATTATAGACTCAAACTAAATAGGCAGAATGCATCTAGTTCTCATCGCTGGAAGGTGACAGAGTAGATTTTGCTTGATTGTCTCTACCGAAAGGAGTGCGTTACTTCTCCTGCAGTGGGGGCTGCCAGTTCTGCTATCTAGCTTTAGTTATCTCATATTTTCCTGGAGTTTTGCTTTTTGAAACAGCATGGAAGAAATTTTTCTTTTCAGTGTGGCAGCTCTTTAAAGATTTGAAAGGGGTTTGTTTTTTGTCTGTGTGTTTTTCCCCTCCAGCATGTCCAGTAGAATTTTCTGCACTGATGGAAATGTTCCCTGCCTGTCCTGTCTAATGATTAGGCACCAGCCCCTTGGAAATGTGGCTAGCACGATGTGACTACAAAACAGAATTCTAATTTTACTTAATTTTAGTTATTTAAGTTTAAATAGCCAGATGAGTTGAGTGACTCTTGTGTTAGCGAGCTCTAAAAACTCTGGAACTTAGTACTTCATCACTGGCTGTCTTCTGACTGTTTCAAAAAAATCTTACGGTCACCTCAAACACAGGAAAACACGCAAAGCTGGGCTCTTGTCTGTTTGGAGGCCAGTCTTACATGTTGGCACAACCTAGAAAAAAACACAAACCTAACCTCTAGAGTCCTGATAGTGTCAGTTTTTTTATTTCTTTATTGATTAAACTATTACATATGTGTCCTTATCTCCCCATTACCCCTCCCCCAACTTATGCCCCCACCCCCCTGTTGTCTGTGTCCATTGGTTAGGCTTATATTGATAGTGTCAGTTTTTATAGAAGCTTTCTTAGGAGGGGTAAAAGATGAAGGTTTCCTGTCATCTTCCATAACTCAAAGCAAAACTTAAAAAATTCCTTTTTTTTAAAAAAAAAATATATATATTTTATTGTTTTTTTTTACAGAGTGGAAGGAAGAGGGATAGAGAATTAGAAACATCAAAGAGAGAGAAACCTCAATCAGCTGCCTCCTGCACACCCCCTACGGGGGATGTGCCCACAACCAAGGTACATGCCCTTGACTGGAATCGAACCCGGGACCCTTCAGTCCGCAGGCCGATGCTCTATCCACTGAGCCAAACCAGTTAGGGCAAAAAATTCCTTATTCAATCTCTCTCTTTCTCTAAGGGAAAGAGCCCCTGAAGTTCCTCTCCATAATGGCTGCCAAATCCCTCCCTTCTCTTTTCTCTCACAAATGACTTTCCTCCTCTTTGAACCTTACTCCTCCATTCTCTGTGAGCACCACGTCTGCCCTCTTCCCTTTCGAGGAGAGCTCTTAGGTGTGTCTCCAGCTCCTCTTCCCTTTTATGATCTCTGCTCAGTAAATCCAGGGAACTTCTGGAATCGTCTTTCTTGGGGGTGATTGTGGCTAGGAGGTCATAAGTAACTTCTTTTCCTTTCTCACATAACTCTTGATCTCCTTCTAGAAGTTCTCTCATTTTCTTTTGTCATTGCTGAACAGTCTTCAGCATTCTTTTTGCAGAAGTTTCTCTAACATCTTTTCACTCCAGATCTATGCTTAACAGATCCTAAAGCTACTTCTTCACAATTCCTTTATCCATTTGTCTTTTAAAATTATTTTGCTTGTATATTATTTTTAATAAGCGTATCCCCTCTTCACCAGCCTTCTACATTGCATAGGCTGCCTCCAACCGGGGGAGCAGCATTCATTTCCCACTGCTGTCCCCGGTGCCCTTTGTCCCGACTCCCTTCCCTGCTCACCATTGTTGTCCACGCATCCCTCCCAGTATTGTCTGTTCTTCTCATCTCCTCCTTGTCCATATTTATAATAACGTTCACTATTTTTAAAAGATCATTTTTGGGTTCTCATTTTTTCCAGGGGCTCTCCCCTAAGTCTCTGTCCTGTGACATAAAACTGCATGCAGCATTGATCTCTGTGGGTTGGAGAGGTACCCTCTCCATTGTGACAACCCACAATACCTCCAGACATCGCCAGATGTGCCCTGGAGGGCAACATTTCCCCACCCTCTCCTCTTGTTGAGAACTGCTGTTCTAGAATATCACCTTTCTGAAGTTGATAGATGGTTATACTTTTTCTTCCCAATTTGTGATTTGTTTGCTTAGCCTAGATTTTTAAAAGTGTGGTCTTTGTCTTACTTGGTAGGAGGGAGCCTCTTAAAATTGCAGGTTCCTGATCTCATCCGAGGCCTACTGAATCAGAAATTCTGGAAGTGGAATTTGGAAATAAAATTTTTACAAGGCAGTACCCCAACCCCTTCCCAAACAGGTAATTCTTATGCCCTGGGCTTGACCTTCCTGTGGTATAACTGCTGCATTACCCACATTTTTTTCCTGCAGGTCTTCCTGGTTGCTCCAGCTTTGCTTCCGCTCTTGGCCTCATGATGCCAACACAAATAGGGAGGCCTCAGGTTACCCGGACAACTGGAGCACAGGAAACCGTAAAGGCGCAGCCCTCCCACAAGGGATCAGACTGTGGCCATGCCGGCTTGCTTTCACCGAAGGGACTCAGTCATACTTCCTACTCCCCGTTCTCCAACTACCCAGTATAGCAGATACCCAGGCCCAAGTCACAGACCCTGATTTTGCAGACCTGGTAGTGGAATATGGAATGAATGGGATGAAGAAAGGTGAATGGAGCTTTTTCACATTGATAGTCCCTGTTACCTTGGTGATAATTGAGTTTTGTACTGGTGAGAATTAGATTCCCCTGAAAGTTGATAAGATTATGAGCTGTAGAGTCCCAGTTGCTTCATTGGACCTTGAGTCTTGGATCTCTTTGCATTCCTGGCTAGATGTTTTTACAATTGGCTTTGGGTCGAAGATTTAGCAATCTACTTCTGATACACTGGGAGCAGTGTATGTTTAGCAAGAAAAGAATAGTCAACATATTATGAATTTGGGTTCTATTTACATTTCATTACGAAACTAGACATTTAAAGGAAGATTATCTGTTTTGATTAAGTATTTAAACATTTGTACATCATAAGCATCTATAGACACAAGCAGCAGAGCTTTTTTTAATTAAATTCAAAATAATGTGGCAATTAACTGGTTAAACCCACAAGTAAATGAAAATCTACTTGCATTTAGATGCTTAGAAACTGTTGAATTGATCCAAAACCAGAGTAGGCCACCTCCGTGGACCATGCATGGCAGGCTAGAGCGAGAGAGAATCAAGGCAGACTGGATAGCCCTTTTCAAACAGTTGAAAGACTGTCCTGTGGAAGGGTTAGAATGGTTCCAGAGGTGGAATGCAGACCTTTATTTCAGATAACAGTGATGGGGCACAGAATTTGGCTTAATAAGGAAGAACATTTAAGTAGTTAGAGGACCTCAAATTGGAATGAGCTGACATTAGGCAATGAACTACTTGTGACTGAATTGTTTATATGGAGGTTAGATTATCATTGCACAAGGTTTGGATGAGATTTTGGACATTAATTTGAGTTTGGCCTATAAAGGGAAGCAGGTAAATTTATTGGAAGTCAGTTCACCCTTTCTATTATATGATTTTGTGGCAGCTATTAACATCATTACTATTTTCCTGGGTACCTCTCTTTGCTAATTTTACCCCTTGAGTCATTGAATATTAGAGCTGATAGTAGAGTCTTTAGATATTTATCAAATGTTGTTCTCTAGTCCTCTGGCGATTCCTCAAGAATGCCTCAAGGGTGGCTGAGAGGTGAAATTAAGGATAGCTGGCGCTATTAGCCCGTTAGCCATGCTTCTGTGAGAACAATCTTGCCTTTAAAATTTTTTTCCAGCCAAACCGGTTTGGCTCAGTGGATCGAGCGTCGGCTTGTGGACTGGGGGGTCCCGGGTTCGATTCCGGTCAAGGGCATGTACCTTGGTTGCAGGCACATCCCCAGTGGGAGGTGTGCAGGAGGCAGCTGGTCGATGTTTCTCTCTCATCGATGTTTCTAACTCTCTGTCCCTCTCCCTTCCTCTCTGTAAAAAATCAATAAAAAATATTTTTTAAAAAAATAATAAAATAAAATTTTTTTCCAGAAAAAAAAAGAGTTCTGAAAAATACTCTTAGAGACCCCAGTATTCCAAGTTCTTCATTTTATTGACAGGCAAACTGAGATATGGAGCAGAGAAGTGCCTTGCCAGAAGGTCACATAGCTAATAAATTTCACAGTTGGAATTCAAATCTAGCTCTTCTAATTCCAGTCATTTGTGGGTTTTTTCCCCCTCTACTAGTCTACCTTCTTATAATTCAGTAAAAGTTTCTCTTCATTTCACTGGCCACAACTATAGTCCAGAATTTTATTTCTTCAGCTTTACTATTTCCTATTCGTCACTGAGCTAGTCTCCCTGTTATCCAATCTCTCCTTCTTCTGGTCTATATCATATACACTGTTGCCATGTTATTCTTCATGAAACATGGTCTTCATCATGAGATTTCCCTGCTTAAGAACCTTCTCCATATTGCTGAAAGGAACTTTTCAGCCTGACACATGGTTAACATTCTTTAGGATCTTCATTGTTCAGCTAAGCTGAGCCCGAGTCCATCCTATTATGGGTGATTAATGGGCCATATAATAGTGAGATTAATTGAGACCCACCCTACCTCTAGACTCCAACTTTGGCAGAATTTTTATGTGTACAGTTTTAATTAAGGATAATGAGAAGATACAAAAGAAATAGAAGACTAGAAAAAAAATAGATCTCATAAAAAGAAGTTGCATAACAATGTTTTATATAATCCTATTTGTAGTACAAATACATACATAAAAAACACACACAAAAATGAGGTGTATAGAAATTGGAAGAAAACACACCAAATTGATAACAGACCTTAACTTTGATGAGGTGGATTGAGAAAGGAAAGGGGATGGGGAGGAATAAAAAATATATTTTAAAAAATATTTCTTCCCAGTCTGTGGCTTGGCTTTTTATTTTTAATGATTTTTAAAAAAAATGAATATTTCAGTCTCATCATGGCTTCTTTTATATTGCCTTTTTATTTTCTTTATGGAGTCTTTTGAAGAGCATAAATTTTAAATTTTTGTGAAATCTAATTTTTTCCTTCTTTCTTGTATGACTATTGCTTTTTTGTGCCCTACATAAGAAATCTTTGCTTACACCAAAGTGACAAAGTTTTTCTCCTGTGTTTTTTTCTATATCTAGAAGTTTTAGCTTTTATATTTCAGTCTTTTTATGTTTATGATTCATTTTGATCATTTTCTTAACTTTCTCCTCGCAGCACAACAGGTGCAATAGGAAAAGACGAATCTGAAATGAAGATTACCTCTCTCAAAACAGACATGGTAGGATATAAACATTAGCTTTTTCTGTGTATTGTCTTCATCTACTATTTATTAAGTATTAACGATTCACTAGTAAAATATATATCAGTCACCTACTGGATCAGGTGCTGGCAATACAGTGATGAAAACACTAGACAATGTCCTTGCTCCATGGAGTTTACATTTTAATGGGAGTGGTTGTGGTTTCTTTTGTTGTTGTTTTTTAAATATATTTTATTGGGTTGTTTTTTACAGAGAGGAAGGGATAGGGATAGAGAGAAACATCAATAAGAGAGAAACATCGATCAGCTGCCTCCTGCACACTCCCCACTGGGTATGTGCCCGCAACATACATGCCCTTGACTGGAATCGAACCTGGGACCCTTGAGTCTGCAGGCCGACGCTCTATCCCCTGAGCCAAACCGGTTAGGGTGGGAGTAGTTGTGTTTTAGTGAACATCCCATTGTATGATTGGCAAAGTCAAGAAAATGTTATTGTGATTCCTCAACTGAAGGAAGAATTTCAGTTCCTTGGCAAACTACTTTATCTTCCTGTATGATAGAGAGGAAGAACCTTTTTCCACAAAGGGTCACTGATTTGTTGAGAAAAGGGACTCAGGCTACATATAGTCAGCTACAGTGCAATATGGGGAGTGGCATCATAGAACAGGGTGGAAAATCATAGTAAGTGAGCTCATGCTTCTGTTACTGTTGAGGAATAGTGACCAGACTTAATGCTTTCTTCTTTAAAAAAAAAAAAATACTTTCTATTAATTTCAGAAAAGAAGGAAGAGGGAGAGAAAGATAGAAACATCAATGATGAGAGAGAATCATTGATCGGCTGCCTCCTGCACACACCTGCAACCCAGGCATGTGCCCCCACCTCCTAGTTCATAGTTCGACGCTCAACCACAAAGCCACACCAGCTGGGCTCTTCTCTTTTTTTAAAAATAATCTTTCTTTCCTTTTTTTCTTTTCAAATTAAAAGGTAAAGTTTATTTTTTATTTGTTTATTTGTTTGTTTGTTTATGTTAATCCTCACCCGAGGATATTTTTCCACTGATGCTTATTTCCACAATATCTCATATTTGCTTTTTTTAGGGCGAGTGGAAGAGAGGGAAAGACAGAGATATATCGATGTGAGAGAAGAACATCGATTGGTTGCCTCCTGCACGAGCCCTGAGGGCTCAGGTGGGGAGGTGGGGGAGAGCCTGCAACCAAGGTATATGCCCTTGGAATCGAACCCAGGACCCTTTGATCCGCAGGCTGTCACTCTGTCCATTGAGCCAAACTGGCTAGGGCAATACTCTCTTCTTTAATTAAGCAAAAACAATTTGTTTTTTGTTTCAGTCCCATTTAAAAAAAAATATTTTATTGATATTTTACAGAGAGGAAGAGAGAGGGATAGAGAGTTAGAAACATCGATGAAAGAGAAAAGTCCATCAGCTGCCTCCTGCACACCCCCCACTGGGGATGTGCCCGCAACCAAGATACATGCCTTTGCCTGGAATCGAACTTGGGACCATTCAGTCCGCAGGCTGACGCTCTATCCACTGAGCCAACCCGGTTAGGGCTCAGTCCCATTTTTGATATCTTTTTTTTTTTTTTTGCCAAAAGAGTTCACTGATAGTATCTTCAGAGAACTGCTAGGCCTCTTTTCTGGTGGCCAGAGCACCAGGTATCTCTATAGCTAACCATTCACATTTTCTTTAAAACAAGTCATGCTCTGTGTTAATGATACCACCTTTCTTCAAGCCACTTCAAGTGTCAGTAATAAGTGCTATTTACTATCAATATTTATAAACCAGTATTAATATTACGTAACTAGATAAATGATGTTAATTCAAATCAGGGTAAAGCCACTATAGCCCAGGTGATTTTCATAGAAGAAATAAAGCTTGAACTAATTCTTTTTTTTTTTCTTTTTTTTTTTTTTTAATTTTTCGCTAAAAGTATTACAAAGTGTATTACATAAGTGTCCTTTTTTCCCCCCCCGCCCTTGACAGACCCCTGCCCTCCCTTACCCCCCAGTGTCTTATGTCCATTAGTTATGGTTATATGGATGCATACCAGTCCTTCGGTTGATCTCTTAATCCCCTCCCTCCTCCCCCCCAACCCTCCCTGGCCTTCCCACTGCAGTTTGACAATCAGTTTGAGGCAGCTCTGCCTCTGTATCTATTATTGTTCAAAAGTTTGTAATGGTCTTTATTATCCATGAATGAGTGAGATCATGTGGTATTTTTCCTTCATTGACTGGCTTATTTCACTTAGCATAATGCTCTCCAGTTCCATCCATGCTGTTGCAAATGGTAAGAATTCCTTCTTTTTTACAGCAGCATAGTATTCCATCGTGTAGATGTACCACAGCTTTCTAATCCATTCATCTACTGATGGGCACTTAGGCTGTTTCCAGATCTTAGCTATGGTGAATTGTGCTGCTATGAACATCGGGGTGCATATATCCTTTCTGATTGGTGTTTCTGGTTTCTTGGGATATATTCCTAGAAGTGGGATCACAGGGTCAAATGGGAGTTCCATTTCCAATTTTTTGAGGAACCTCCATACTGCCTTCCATAGTGGCTGCACCAGTCTGCATTCCCACCAGCAGTGCACAAGTGTTCCTTTTTCTCCACATCCTCTCCAGCACTTGTCGTTTATTGATTTGTTGATGATGGCCATTCTGACAGGTGTGAGATGGTACCTCATTGTTGTTTTGATTTGCATCTCTCGGATGATTAGTGACTTTGAGCATGTTTTCATATGTCTCTTGGCTTTCTGAATGTCCTCTTTTGAAAGGTGTCTATTTAGATCCTTTGCCCATTTTTTGATTGGATTGTTTATCTTCTTTTTGTTAAGTTGTATGAGTTCCCTATAAATTTTGGAGATTAAGCCCTTATCAGATATGACGTTGGCAAATATGTTTTCCCACGAGGTGGGTTTTCTTGTTGTTTTGTTGATGGTTTCTTTTGCTGTGCAGAAGCTTTTTATTTTGATGTAGTCCCATTTGTTCAGTTTCTCTTTAGTTTCAACTGCCCTAGGAGCTGTGTCAGTGAAGAAATTGTTTTGGCATAAGTCTGAGATTTTGTTGCCTTTGTATTCTTCTAGAATTTTTATGGTTTCCTGTCGTACATTTAAGTCCTTTATCCATTTTGAGTTTATTCTTGTGTATGGTGTAAGTTGGTGGTCTAGTTTCATTTTCTTGCATATATCTGTCCAATTTTCCCAACACCATTTATTGAAGAGACTATCTTGGCTCCATTGTATGTTCATGCCTCCTTTGTCAAAAATTAATTGAGCATATTGGTTCGGGCTAATTTCTGGACTCTCTATTCTATTCCACTGGTCTATATGTCTGTTCTTGTGCCAGTACCAGGCAGTTTTGAGAACAGTGGCTTTGTAATACAGCTTGATATCTGGCATTGAGATCCCACCTACTTTGTTTTTTCTCAGGATCGCTGCAGCTATTCGGGGTCTTTTTTTATTCCAGATGAATTTTTGGAGAGTTCGTTCTAGATCCTTGAAGAAGGCCATTGGTATTTTAATGGGAAGTGCGTTGAATTTATAGATTGCTTTGGGTAGTATGGACATTTTAATGATGTTGATTCTACCAATCCAAGAACATGGTATGTTCTTCCATCTGTTTATGTCTTCCTCTATCTCTTTTTTCAACGTCCTATAGTTTTCTGAGTAGAGGTCTTTTACCTCTTTAGTTAAGTTTATTCCTAGGTATCTTAATTTTTGGGGTGCGATGGTAAATGGGATTGTTTTTATAATCTCTCTTTCTGAAAGTTCACTATTGGTATATAGAAATGCCTCGGATTTCTTGGGGTTAATTTTGTATCCTGCTACATTGCCAAATTCATGTATTAAGTCTAGTAGTTTTTTGATGGAGTCTCTAGGGTTCTGTATGTATAATATCATGTCATCTGCAAATAAGGACAGTTTTACTTCCTCTTTTCCAATTTGGATGCCTTTTATTCCTTCTTCTTGCCTAATTGCAATGGCTAATACTTCCAGGACTATGTTGAACAGGAGTGGAGAGAGTGGACATCCCTGTCTTGTTCCTGTTCTTAGGGGAAATGGTGTTAGTTTTTGTCCATTGAGTATGATGTTGGCTGTGGGCCTGCCATATATGGCTTTTATTATGTTGAGGTATGATCCTTCTATTCCCACCTTGCTGAGAGTTTTTATCAAAAATGGGTGTTGGATTTTGTCAAATGCTTTTTCTGCATCAATTGATATGACCATGTGGTTTTTTTCTTTCAATTTGTTTATGTGATGTATCACGTTTATTGATTTACGGATGTTGTACCATCCTTGCATCCTTGGGATAAATCCTACTTGGTCATGGTGTATGATCCTTCTGATGTACTGCTGGATCCGATTTGCTAAGATTTTGTTGAAGATTTTGGCATCTATGTTCATGAGGGATATTGGCCTGTAATTCTCTTTCATTGTGTTGTCTTTACCTGGTTTTGGTATTAGGGTGATGCTAGCTTCATAAAATGTGTTTGGAAGTGTTCCATCCTCTTGGACTTTATGTAGTAATCTGAGGAGGATAGGTTTCAGTTCTTCCTTAAAAGTTTGGTAAAACTCCCCTGAGAAGCCGTCTGGTCCTGGGCTTTTGTTTGCTGGAAGCTTTTTGATGACTGCTTCAATTTCTTCCATCGTTATTGGCCTATTGAGATTTTTAGATTCTTCCTGATTGAGTTTTGGAATGTTGTATTTTTCTAGGAATTTGTCCATTTCCTCCAGGTTGTCTAGTTTGTTGGAGTAGAGTTGTCCGTAGTATTGTTTAACAATCATTTGTATTTCTTTGGGGTCTGTTGTTATTTCGCCTCTATCATTTCTGATTTGGTTTATTTGGGACCTCTCTCTTTGCTTCTTGGTGAGCCTGGCTAGGGGTTTGTCAATCTTGTTTATCCTTTCAAAGAACCAGCTCTTGGTTTCATTGATTTTCTGTATTGTTTTTTTGGTCTCTATTTCATTGATTTCTGCTCTAATCTTTATTATCTCCTTCCTTCTGCTCACTCTGGGCTTTTCTTGTTGCTCTCTTTCTAATTCTTTGAGTTGTAGAGTTAGATGATTAACTACCATTTTTTCTTGTTTTTTGAGGTAGGCCTGTAGAGCTATAAACTTCCCTCTCAGGACTGCTTTCATTGTGTCCCAGAGGTTTTGGATTGTTGTGTTTTCATTGTCATTAGTGTCCAGGATGTTTTTAATTTCTTCTTTGATGTCATCGGTAACCCAATCAATATTTAATAACATGCTATTCAGCTTCCAAGTGTTTGAGTATTTTGGGTTGTTTTTATTGTGGTTTATTTCTAACATTATGCCATCGTGGTCTGAGAAGATGCTTTTTATGATTTCAATCTTCTTGAATTTGTGGAGACTTTGCTTGTGACCCAATATGTGGTCTATTTTTGAATATGTCCCATGAGCACCTGAGAGGAATGTATATTCCGCAGCTGTGGGGTGAAGTGTTCTGAAGATGTCAATTAAGTCCATCTGATCTAGTGAGTCATTTAGGATTGCTGTTTCTTTGCTGAGTTTTTGTCTAGCGGATTTATCCAGTGATGTTAGTGGTGTATTAAAGTCCCCTACTATGATTGTATTGTTGTCGATCTCTCCCCTGATACCTTCCAGGAGTTTTCTTATGTATGTGGGTGCTCCTGCATTGGGTGCATATATGTTTATCAGGGTTATATCCTCTTGTTGTATTGATCCCTTTAGTATTATGAAGTGGCCTTCCTTATCTCTGGTTATGGCCTTCACTTTGAGGTCTATTTTGTCGGATATAAGTATTGCTACCCCAGCTTTTTTTTCATTTCCATTTGCCTGAAAGATATTTTTCCATCCCTTCACTTTCAGTCTGTGTGAGTCCCTTCTAATGAGGTGGGTCTCTTGTAGACAGCAAATGTATGGGTCATGTTTTTTTATCCATTCAGCCACTCGATATCTTTTGATTGGACCATTTAGTCCATTTACATTTAAAGTTATTATTGAAAGGTACTTGTTTGTAGCCATTTCTATTTTTTTGTGGCTGCTTTCTTTCTGGGCTTTTTATTTCTTCTTTTTACACCAGTCCCTTTAGCATTTCTTGCATTGCTGGCTTGGTGGTGATGAACTCCCTTAGCCTTTTTTTGTCTGTGAAGCTTCTTATTTCCCCTTCAATTTTGAATGATAGCCTTGCTGGATAGAGTATTCTTGGATTCAGTCCTTTGCTTTGCATCACTTTGTAGATTTCCGTCCATTCTTTTCTGGCCTGATGTGTTTCTGTTGAGAAATCGTTTGATAATCTGATGGGGGACCCTTTGTAGGTAACTCTCTGTTTCTCTCTTGCAGCCTTTAAGATTCTCTCTTTGTCTTGTACATTTGCCATCGTTATTATGACGTGTCTTGGTGTCGGTCTTTTGGGGTTCATCTTGCCTGGGACTCTCTGTATTTGTGTAACTTTTTTCTTCCCCATATCTGGGAAGTTTTCTGTCATTATTTCTTCAAATAGATTTTCTAATCCTTGCTGCTCTTCTTGTCCTTCTTGCAGCCCTATTATGCGTATGTTACTTCGTTTCATGTTGTCCTGAAGCTCCCTTAGGCTCTCCTCCTGTTTTTTAATTCTTTTCTCCAGTTGCTGTTCAGATTGAGCTTGTTTCTCTGCCTTATCTTCTAACTCACTAATTCGGTCTTCTGCTTCTTCTAGTCTGCTGTTGAAACTTTCCATGGTGTTTTTGATTGTAGCTATATCACTTTTCATTTCTTCCTGATTCTTGCATAGGTTGTTGATTTTCTCATCCATCCGGTGAATGAATTGTACAACCATCATTCTGAATTCTTTTTCTGTCATGTTGCACGCTTCAGCTTCATTAATTTCCTTTCTTGGTGATTCTTCATTGTCTTTCCTCTGGGTATTGTGTCGTCTCTTCATTCTGATTATCTCCTGATGGTTCAAAGGTTGAGTTGCGTGGGCCTGGGCCGTGCGCAGTGGGAGGCTCCCACCACCCTAGTGTCACTGAAGAGCTCTGACACTAAGATGTGTGGTTGTTGTTGGTTGGTGGGAACCAGGCTCGCTCTGTGTCAGTGTTGCCAACACTCAATGTGGCCTCGCGCGTGCCCTTAGAATTAGGGACCCTGCCTGCACTGTGCTGAAATAGAGGCCCCCCTGACGCGTGTTTAGCACCAGAGCAGAGCCCCCTAGCTTGCGCCAGGAGTCAGAGTTCCCCAAGAGTTCAGTATCAGAGTCTCTGTTGCTTCGCGCAACCTCACCTTGAGAATCAGGGTCCCTGTGTGCCCTTGCACCAGGAATTGGATTCACTGGCTCTTAGTATGAATGCACAGGAAATCAGGATCTCAGGCGCAGGTGATAAGAAACACAGTCAAGTCACTGGTGCTTGGTGCTGCCTCCTGCCCTGAGAAACGGGGTTTCTGGGCCTGTGCTAGGCGGACAAACTCCCGTTCGCGCGATTGCTCCCAGCCCAGGGCTCTGATGCCAGCAGTGCGCGCAGGATTAGTTCCTGGTGCTGTGCGCGTTTTTGCTCCCAGCCCAGGGCTCTGATGCCAGCAGTGCGCACAGGATTAGTTCCTGGTGCTGTGCGCGTTTTTGCTCCCAGCCCAGGGCTCTGATGCCAGCAGTGCGCACAGGATTAGTTCCTGGTGCTGTGCGCGTTTTTGCTCCCAGCCCAGGGCTCTGATGCCAGCAGTGCGCACAGGATTAGTTCCTGGTGCTGTGCGCGTTTTTGCTCCCAGCCCAGGGCTCTGAAGCCCGAAGTGCGCATAGGATCAGTTCTAAGGTGCTCGCGCACTTTCAGGCCAAAGTTTCTGCAGCGCTGAGGCCCCGGCAAGGGGTAGGTCTATCAGTTAGTTACTCTGGCACTGCCCGCGATCCTGGGGGAAGGGGGGATGGGCTCTGCTACTCACGGATCTGCAGCAGGGATCTCCGAACTTTCCGTGTCTGCAGGTCTGTAGCTGTGGTCACAGGTCTCTGTCCCCAGTGGCTGCAGGGTCCTGGTATGCGTCTGAGATCAGACTGGGTGGTGCTGAGGCCAGGATCCTAGTCTCAAGCAGCTCTGTTTCCCAAGATGGTGTGGTCGCTGTGCCTCTGCTGGCCGCCGAGGAGTGTCCGCCCCTCCGTGGAGGGGCGCAGGCCTCCTCTGGGCTCCCGCAGTCGCGCCGCCCGCAAGTCGCCGCCTCCGGGTTAGTAGCCGCTGGGTTAGTAGCCGATCTCTGGATGCCGGTAGGTAACCGCTTCCCAAGATGGCGTGGTCTCGCCGCTGCGCTGGCGCCCAGGGGGAAGTTTCAGCCTCAATCTCTAACCATCCGCATTTTTCAGGAGTTCTCTGTCTTTCCTGGCTGCAGACTGTCTCTCAGCTGAACCTCCCCAGCTTGATCGGGCTGGTTGTTACCCGTTTCAGCTGCTCGCCCCTATCTGCTCCGGGACGAAGGACCAACACGTCCGTCTAAGCCTCCGCCATTTTTTTCTCTCCCTTGAACTAATTCTGAGAGGATTTTGGTAGATACAAATAAAGAGGGCAGATTAATTTGGATTGATGGATTTGAGGAAGAAGAAATTAACGATTGTTCATGGTGTGGCTCCCCTATCATCTATCCAGAGCAGACATTATTAATCGATCATGCACTCATTCTTGCTGAGTGTGGGCACAGACTGGTAAGCCTGGAACTAGATGGGGGGGGGGGGGGGCGGGGGGCGGAATGTAGATTTTAAATGGAGAGATATTTTGAAAGTGGCATCAGTGAGACTTCTTGAAAACGTCTGACCCTGGAAGTCAAGATGTGGGGCATTTTCATGTGCAACGGGGAAGCCCTTGGTGCAGAGACTACAGGAACAGTTTCTGTTCATATGTGCTCAGTACACAGACATTGGAGGGGTGTGATAGGCATTACAACCAGACTCAGAAAAAGAATGCCAGGGGAAGACAGTGCAATGGATTCTGCCACAGGGCACCACTCAGGGATCCTAGAGTTATACCAGCTACAGAGTTGGCCCATGATCGCCAGCAGTGTAAGCAGCAAACAGGGTGAAGAAACATTGCGCTGGGTATAGGAGGCCAGAGGACCACTTGCTCAAGTTCACCTCTTTCCTGCTGCTGCAGAGTCCCCTTCCCCTCGTACATCCAGATCCATCTCAAGCAGAGAAGCAGGGGAGAGGCGGCTATCTGAGAGACCAAGAAATTTTTATTCAAGAGAGTCTGAGCAGTGCCTTAAAGACTGTCTAAATGGTCAGGTCAGACTATGTTAAACTGATCTGAGGACTTCTGAAAGGTGTGGGATCCCAGCTGTGAAGATGTAGTAGACCTTTAGGTGAGTAGCGTGTACCAGTTAACTCATACCATCATTGACGAGGTAAGGCAGGGATGATGCAGGCCTGTGTCCCTGTTCCCATCTGAGGTAAGTTAGTATAGATGCCAGAGGCATGTGGCCTAGCTGAGCAGGTAGCTCAGTGCATGCAGCTGCAGGGGGCTGCTTACTCATGTGTACCTGCCTCAGCACCAAGTGTCCCAGCACCGGCCGCACCTGTTGCCAAGGAAGAACCATGTGGTTGAAACCCATCCATGATACCTGACCCTGTCAAGCCTGTGAGGACAGATTCTTGTGGTCTGCTATTTCTGTTAGCGCCCACCTTAAAAAAAAAAAATCTTCTTTATTAAATTTTGAGAGAAAGAAACATTGATGTGAGAGAGAAACATCGATCAGTTGCCTCCCACATGTGCCAGCAACTTGGGTATGTGCCCTGACCAAGAGTGGAACGCGCCACCTTTTGACAAATGGGACAAAGCTCCAATGAACTGAGTCACACCGGCCGGGGCTGTCGGCACCTACCGTTTATTTTTCCTCATCTGGAGCTTTCTACCATACGCTTTTCTCCTTGCCAGGATTAGTCAGAAATTAGCCCATAATTGCTGTCTTCCTATTCCCAAAATCTGTGACCTTTATGTTCTGGGTACTGGATGCAAGGGATGCCTGTTGCCCTGATCTTATTTCAGGACCTCTGACTAACATACCCTGAGTGTAAAGAATGAATTTGCAAGCCCAGTGGCGTCTTGCAATTCCTACATCGGAGAAGCTTAAGGGCAGAAATCTGACTGGAAGGGAAGGGAGGCAGATTAGTCTTGAAGGTGAGTCCACAGAGTAATGTGATTTGCTGACAAGGACTGACCACCAGAAAAGTAAAAAAAATGTGATTAATAAAAATATGTACTTTGTTACCTGACTGGTGTGGTTCAGTTGTTGAGCGTCGACCTAGGAACCAAGAGGTTACAGTTCGATTCCCGGTCAGGGCACATGTGCAGGTTTCTGGCTCAATCCCCAGTGGGGGTCATGCAGGAGGCAGTTGATTAATGATGTTTGTCTTTCATCGATGTTTCTATTGCTATATCCCTAAAAATCCTCTCTCTCTAAAAATCAATAAAAAACATACTTAGAAGAAAATATGTACTTTATTCATATAAGTGAGCTTTGTAAATGTGGAATCTAGGACTTTTTAAAAAATCTTCTATTGGCTAATTATTTCATTTAGTTTCTTGCATCCCTAAACAAGGTATGACACCATTAACCTGACCACTTAAGACATGTGCTTTGCTCACTATTTATTTATGTATTTTTATTTGGTTTCTTTTATGGGGAGGGGAAGGAGTTCATTGCCATCGATGCCCACAACTCTTCCTCAGGTGCTCCAAGCAGTCTTTCCCTCTGTGAGCTGTACTGTAAAATCCTATCATTGCTGTTGGGCAACATCAAAATACCTTATATATGTAGCAATGACAGCACACATGCCCACACCCAATGAAGTAAGGTCATGCCCCTGAAATTATCTCCATTGAGGTGGCAGGTGATGTCATGACTGTGGATAAACTCACCAAGGAAGTGAGTATGGAAAGGAGAATGCAGAAAGCTGAAACTACAGCATGGGGGTGGGAAGCCTACAGCTCAGAGGAGGAAGAGGGTCTTGCTGGAGTGAGAGAGCACCGGACAGTGAGATGGAAGGATGACTGGGATAATGAGCTGTGGCAGGAGCCATGGGAAGAGCTTTAAGAAGAAGGTGATGGTCCACAGTGTCAAATGTGATTGAGGTATAATGGAGGGACTTACTATGATTTATAAACTGGGACTTCACTGTGTTCTTCCTGATTGTTTATAAAAATTTTACACTAGGCTATTTAATTCAATTCAAGTATTTATTGAGCTGCATACTAACTGTGGTAGGGCTGTATAAAAGAGTTATAAAATGTTTTAAGTAATATATCTTTGTAAACAAATATACTGTAATTTATATATAAAAGCTACATTAATTTTTATTGGTATATTTGTTAAATGGAAACTACAGACCTATTTCAATAACATAAAAAATATTTTGGTATCTTTTCATCCCCGTGATACCGTTTAAAAGAGAAAACACCCTCATATACTTCTTATTACAAAAGTAATACACAATCATTGAAAATACAATCTACACTAATAAAAGAGAAACATGGTAATTGGCGTATGACCGCTACCCCTCCCATTGGCTAATCAGCGTATCCTTATGCAAATTAACTGTCAGCCAAGATGGTGGCCGGCAGCCATGCACTGAAGCGAGCAGGGAGGCTTGCTTCCTCCAGGGACTGCAGGCTCCAACGTTCCCGCCTCACTTGCCGGCCTCTCAACTGCAACTCTAAGCAACTATATACTATGTTGCAAATAAGAAGCTAAACAAAACCGGCTTTCAGTCAGCCCCGGACTGCAACATTGTATTGATGTTTTCAGCAGCAAGGCCTCAGAGCTAAAGCTGGCCCAGAATAAAAAAAAAAAAAGAAAACAAGTAACAGTTGGGAGCTTTTAGTCAACTGCCAGCGGGAAAACAGCCCTCAGCCCCTCAGCCAGCCTGGCCAGGCACCCCAGTGGGGATCCCCACCCTGATCCAGGACACCCTTCAGGGCAAACCAGCCGGCCCCTACCCATGCACCAGGCCTCTATCCTATATAGCAAAAGGGTAATATGCCTCCCAGCACTGGGATCAGCGGAGCAGCAAGGCTCCCGGCATTGGGATCAGCGTGACAGGGGGCAGCGCTGCGGCTCTGTGAGTGACAGGGTGAGGCGCCCCAACCCCCCCGCCCCCACGGACCCTGCTCTGTGTGTGACAGGGTAGAACCATAACCTCTCCATCGGCCCTGCCCTGAGTGTGACAGTGGTGGCGCCCCAACCCCCTGATCGGCCCTGTTCTGTGGGTGATAGAGGGTGGCGCCCCAATCCCCCTCCACGGGCCTTGCTCTGTGTGTGACAGGGTAGAGCCATAACCTCCCCATTGGCCCTGTCCTGAGTGTGACAGGGTGCAGCGCCCCAACCCCTTGATCCACCCTGCTCTGTGTGTGACAGGGGGCGGTGTCCCAGCTCCCCTATCGGCCCTACTCTGTGAGTGACAGGGGGGAGCTCCTCAACCCCCTGATGGGCCCTGCTCTGTGAGTGACAGGGGGCAGCGCCCCACCCCCCTGATGGGCCCTGCTCTGTGAGTGACAGGGGGCAGCGCCCCAACCCCCTGATTGGCCCTGCTCTGTGAGTGACAGGGGGCAGCGCCCCACCCCCCTGATTGGCCCTGCTCTGTGCGTGACAGGGTGTGGCGCCACAACCTCCCCATTGACCCTGCCTTGAGTGTAACAGGGGGCAGTGCCCTAACCCCCCAATCAGTCTATCCTGAGTGTGACTGAGGGTGGCATTGCAACCTCCCGATCCGCCCTGCTCTGTGCATGACAGGGGGCGGTGCCCCAACTCCCCAATCAGCCCTGCTCTGAGCCTGACCAGGGGCTGCACCTAGGGATTGGGCCTGCCCTCTGCCACCCGGGAGCAGGCCTAAGCCAGCAGGTCGTTATCTCCCGAGGGGTCCCAGACTGCGAGAGGGCACAGGCTGGGCTGGGGGACCCCCCCGCCCCCCGAGTGCACAAATTTTTGTGCACCGGGCCTCTAGTTAAATATAAAATTCTAACTCATACTATCCCCAAAGACAGCCGTCTCAACATTTTGATTTATGCAATTCGAGGTTTCGTGTGTGTGTGTGTGTGTGTGTGTGTATTTTTAATGAAACTGGGTTCATTCCATACATCTTTCAACCTATTTTCACTTAATGATGTATGGTGAACAATCTTTGATATCATATATCTCTGAAATAATGTTTAATGGGCTGCTTGGATTTTAATGTATAAGGGTAATATAATCTGTAATAATAAAAGTGTAATATGCTAATTAGACCGGACATCCTTCCAGATGACCTTCAGGGCAAAGCCGGGGCTGTGAGGGAAGCCTGGGTCCCAGGTGCCTGCCAGTGGCCATAGGGAAGCCTGGGTCTCAGGTGCTGGGTGCTAGAGGGAAGCCAGTGCTGGCAGCCGGAGGAAGGAAGGCCTACTCTGGCATGAATTTCATGCATCGGGCCTCTAGTTTAATTATACAATGCCCTATAATTAGAAATTTAGATATTTCCTAACCTTTTATTATTAAAGACAAGATTGTTGAGTATCTTTGAGGTGAAAGCTATGCTTTTTTTTTTTTAAACATCAATATGAGAGATGCATACGCCCTGATTGGGGGTGGGGGGTGGGGATTGAACCTGCAACCCAGGTACATGCCCTTGACTGATTCTCTATCCACTCAGCCACACTGGTCAAGGCTAAGTCTATGATTTTCTTTAGCTAAATTCTTAAAGTGGAATTGATAGGTTAATGCTAAAAATATTTTAAAAGCTTTTAATGGAGATTGCCAAGCTGCTTTTTACTGTTGTACCAGATCATACCTCACTAGCAGTGTACGAGAATACCATTTTCCCACACACTTGCTAGCATTAGGTATTATTTCTGAAACAATTTTTATAGATGAAAAAATAGTTCTTCATTTAAATTTTATAGCCACTTAAAATTATATATATGTATATACATATATATATGTGTGTGTGTGTATGTGGTAAATAGTGATTCTTTGAAGATAAATTTTATCAAAAGAACTAAAAATTATTCTAAATTGGCTTAATGAAGTGAAGGATCAATCTGGATGCTACTGTGTTTTTTTTTAATTCTCACCCGAGGATTTTTTTCCATTGATTTTTAGGGAGAGTGGAAGAGAGAGGAAAGACAGAGAGAAACATCAATGTGAGAGAAACAGTTCGATTGCCTGCATGAGCCCTCACCAGGACTGGGCTGGGGAGGAGCCTGCAACCAAGGTACATGCTTTTGACCGGAATCAGATCCTGGACCCTTTGATCCCAAGGCTGACGCTCTACTGAGCCAAACCGGTGAGGGCTGGGGGCTACTGTTTTTAATTGAATGTAGATGTGACTCTGAAGTGGTCACATTTCTGTTCCCTCACTTACTAACTAGTAGTTTTGGGTAGTGGTTAACATCTCTAGGTCTGTGTCTTTACGAAATGGGACTATAATAGAACCTGTCTTAGAGGGCTGTTAGGCAGGTTAAATAAGTTACTAGACGTAACACTCATGGCACATTGTTGGCATAGGCACAAAATAAACACTAGAATGCTCACTAGTGAGGTTGATTTTCTGTGTGACTCTCAGACTGATAGGAGGCAGCATCACAAGGGGGAGTTTAGAGTTTTTTAAAGATATCATTTTGGGAGGAACCCTCTAGACTCTGAAGGATAGTGTTCTTCCCGTCAACAAGATATAAGATGACTCAAGGGAGGGAGTCATGAGCTTAGTAAGGAGTACTTTCCTCTCTCTCGCCCCAAACCAGGCAAGAGGGTATCAAAGAGCATATACATGAAAGAGAGACTGATCTCTCATTCCCTGGTTAAACTATGTTTGGACAGTAGACTTGGTAGGCTCTGCATTGATCTGAGAAGAGGAAAGGAAATTAAAGAGAGGTGGAAGGACTGGGCAGGGTGATGGTGGAATAGCTTGGCTTAGCAAAGACGCATGAGTTTCTTGTGGTCAAAGGGACCCTGGGAAAGAGAGCTGGACTTGAGCATCTTGCTGGTAGCCCATCTGACAGGCTGCCTGCTGGACAGAAGATAGAGGGGTTAAAGGAGATGACTTGGAGCAGGGTTGTCTACATTAGAGGCCTCATGGGACTTTCTAAAGAACATACACAGTGCCCTATAAGAGATCTGGCATTTTGACGTCTGCCTGGAAACAGGCTGGAATGGCCTGTCATCTACAACCAGCAGTGGTTTGTGTAACTACTCTGTTGACTGACGAGACTGTTATCTCTTTCCTCTCTGTTTTCTTCCTGCTGCGCAATCCCAGAAGAGCTAGAACCCCTCTAGAGCGCCTTCTAGAGAACTAGAAGAGGAAGAGGAGACGTCATAGAAGGGACCATATACTCCTCCTCACTTCAGGTTCCTTAAGCCATGGCTCGGGCTTGGGCTGGAAGAGGGGAGGAGATGACTTCTACCTTGAACCTGAGATTGGAGTTTAAACCAGTTGGGTTGGAGTGAGTTCTCACGTAACCAAAAGGGAGCAGAGAGGTGTGGAATCTGTTCATGCTGTTGTGATGAGTGGGAAGGAGACATTTATCATGGCATAGGTGAAGAAGGCTGGTAGGAGAGGAGCTTATGTTTACATCTCACTGAATTCAGTGCTCAAGAGATAAGTTAAATTTATCACTAAATCCATCCTTGAACCCATTGTCCCATATTTCTCTGCAGTCTCAGAGGAAATAGTCCCCCGCCCCTCTTTTTTGGTAAAGTGAATCCATTCATCTGTGCTCTTGTTTATTCATTGAGAAAACATTTATTTGACTGTAAAACGTCTTGCACGGTGTTAAGGTACAAAGATTAAATATGACAGTTCTTTCTTTTATGGAATACACAATTTAGTGGGGTAGGTAGAAAGTAACTATCTACTTTAAAAACAATGTATTGCCCTAGTTGGTTTGGCTCAGTGGATAGAGCTTCAGCTTGTGGACTGAAGGGTCCCAGGTTTGATTCTGGTCAAGGGCACATGTCCGGGTTTTGGACTCGATCCCCAATAGGGGGCATGCAAGAGGCAGCCGATCAGTGATTCTCTCTCATCACTGATGTTTCTGTCTCTTTCTCCCTCTCCCTTCCTCTCTGAAATCAATAAGAATATATTTTAAAAATTTAAAATAATGTATTAAGGGTTATAAAAAGTGGGGTGGAAGGCTTCAAAGAAGAACAGTTAGTCAGAAGTCAAGGGAAGATAAGACATTTCAGGCTGATGAACTAATGTGGCTCACTTAGGGAACTAAGAATAGTTCTTTATGTTTAGAAGTCAGACGTAGCAGCAGAGAAGGCTGGAGAGAAGGCCAGAGCCAGATCCTAGTGGGCTAACATGCTTGTTCTCTATCCAGGAGGCCAGCGGTTCTTAACAGCAGCGGTACTGCCCCTGGAGGGGCATTTTAAACATTTGTGGGGCGTTTTTGATTTCTGTAGTGATGGGAGGTGGATTTTACGGGCATTTTGATAGTTGGGGACCACAAATATTGGACTCTGCAATGTGCAACGTGAGAACAGTTCCACATAATTAAGAATATATTGCTTTAAAGTAGGTGTTTATTTTTCTACCAACCCCACTAGGTCATGTATTCCATAAGAGAAGAAATGTTATCTTGTTACTCTTCATACTTCAACATTGGCAATACATTTGGGATGTCAAATAAATGTCCTGAATTTCATATGATTTAGAGATCCTGAGTTCTGCCTAATTTTTGAATGTTCCACCAAACTTTTGTGTAGGGTGTTATTGTTATATATAAATAAATTGGTCTGTTATTAGTTATCCTAACACCAGTGTTTAATCTAGCATGTTTTTAATGTGATGGCCTCTGATCTTACTTCTCTTAAATCCTAACTGACTCATTTCTTATAGTTAGGTACATGCATCTGAGTGCTTCCTTAAGTCTTCTGTAATACTCATGTCCAACCATTTATGTATCGAAATACCTATTATTATTACTGTCCTCATTCCTCTTTTATATCACAGCTAGGAAAGACACTTTTGGTGTTTTGAAATTATGTGTATAGATAGGTTGTTATCTATGGATTTCATTTTAGATCAATAAAGGTGCTGTTATTTTATTTTATTTTTTTAAAATATATTTTATTGATTCTTTACAGAGAGGAAGGGAGAGGGATAGAGAATTTGAAACATCGATGAGAGAGAAACATCAATCAGCTGCCTCCTGCACGCCCCCTACTGGGGATGTGCCCGCAACCAAGGTACATGCCCTTGACCGGAATCGAACCTGGGGCCCTTCAGTCCGCAGGCTGACGCTTTATCCACTGAGCCAAACTGGCTAGGTATTATTTTAAATATTTATTAGAAGAAGGGAGACTTAGGTCTGACAGGATCAAGTCACTATGTAGCCATTGCTTTTCAAAACATTATTTCGAGCCACAGAGCTCAAAACTTTTTTGCTCATGAGCTCCCTAAAGTAATAATAACCCTCTCACACAGTTTTAAGTTGAAATCTTACATTTATTATCACAAATTTAAATTTATGAATTGTTAATGGGAGATAGAAAATATTAATCCCTTTATAAGTTGAAATAAGCTGAGGATTTACTGTAATAATAAATATTTCATGATAATTTGTTAAAGTAGAATAAAATCTTATTGAATAAAGCACACCAAATAAGTTACTTATTTTTAAAAATATTTTTTTTATTGATTTCAGAGAGGAAGGGAGAGGAGAGAGACAGAAACATCAAACACGGGAGAGAATCATTGATTGGCTGTCTCCCTGCATGCTCCCCACTGGGGACTGAGCCCACAACCCCAGGCATGTACCCTGACCGGGAGTCAAATTGTGACCTACTGGTTCATAGGTCAACACTCAACCAATGAGTCATGCTGGCCAGGTGGTCACTTAATTTTTTATCCATGGCTTTTATTCAGTGTATTTGAATTTTTTGATGGCCTGCACAACTTTCCAATTACATTTTTTCATTTGTTTTAAGTCAGGTCACTGAAGTATAATTTACATACAGTACAATTCAATTATTTTCATGTGCTCCAGTTACGTTTATTTATTTATTTTTACTCCAGCTACTTTTAAAAAGAAAGTGTGTCATTAATGTAGTCTCCTTGGGCTGTGCTGATTATAGGGAATCCCAGCATGGGCTAAACAGCTCATTTCCAATGCCAAGTTTTACCCTGAACAGAAGAATGTACATGGTGGGAAAAGGCAGGAAGCCCTATCGCTTTAAAGTACCTTGATTCATCTTTAAGTTTCCCTAAACCAAGGTCTTCATTTACATACCCCTTTGCTTGGTGTCCCTGCAGTTTTCACACCCTAGAACAGTTCGTCATCACAAGATTTGGCCTAGGCAAGGGATATGACTTTCTTTTGCAAAGTGGGAGGACTGTGTGAACACCGGCCCATTCTTGGGCAGATCAGTTTTAGGGAAGAGTCCACGTGGAAGATGAGGATCTGGAAATGCATTCCCTTGAAACCACCTGAACATACATACCCCTTGGGAAATCTTTCTGTGCTCCCCCTGTTTGAGAGGTACCGCCCAGAGGTTCAGGGGTTCAGATGGTGCTAAGGGCAGGGGGCCCCAGGTTTTGGGTCCTGCACTGCTACTTCATCTACAGCAGCTGGGCTTCTTTTCTGTTTTGTGCTTAAGCTTTTATTTGAAGGAAGGGTTTTGCTGCTAAAAATAACAGTTTGAAAAACACAGCTTTCATGGGGAACCATTTAAGGATTTTAAGCAGCAAAGTGACATAATTAAGTTTTTGTTTCAAAAAGTCACTTTGGCATCTGAACACATTGTGGAGGATGAATTGGAGGGAAGTGAGACTGGAGGCCCAGAGAGTTGTCGCAGAGGCTGTTGAGACATCTAAAGGAAAACTAAGAAATGGCAGTCCTGGCCCGGCTGGTGTGGCTCAGTGGTTGAGCATTGACCTATGAATCAGAAGGTCATGGTTCGATTCCCAGTCAGGGCACATGCCTGGTTTGCAGCCTTGATCCCTGGTAGGAGACATGCAGGAGGCAGCTGATGGATGTTTCTTTCTCATCAATGTTTCTATCCCTCTCCCTAAACTCAATAAAAACATATATTTTAAAAAAATGGCAGCTCTGGGTTCCATCCCAGAGTGGTGGCATCCACTTTAGATGGAGCAGGGGCTTCCTGGTTTGCGAATCTTCATCCAGCTGCCTCTTGCATTTACATTTTCTGCCTGGCCTTTGCCTCTGTGACCCCTGCCTTAGAGTAATCTTTCCTCTTTATCCAGTAGATCCAGGCTGCCACCAAGTCTTGTTGTTTCTTGCCGGGAGCCGGTCCATCCTTGCTGCTTGACACAGTCACTGCAGAGAAGAAACATCTGCACAGCATATGTTTCAAGGAACCTGGCGTATATGGCATACTGTTCTTAATATGTTTGCTCCCCTTAGCGCTATGTGTTTTAACCAAGGTCACCTCTCTGAGAAAGGTTGTTTTCCCAGGTAGGGATTTTTCCCTGAAGTTAGGGAGGGAATAAAACCCCTTAACTAAGTGCCAGGTGGGTAGTTAATCACTTTAACTAAGAACAATCACGCTTAAGCTACATAATCTTTACTCCCTGGAATAAGAAACGCCCTAACCTTTGGAATAGAAATTGATAGGATTAAAATCAACTGGTATAAATACAGATGTAACAAGACAACAGAAGACAGAGCCTAGAGACAAGACTTGGCTGGAGATCCTACACAGAACCTAGAAACAGAACCTATCGAGAGAACCTGGCTGAAGAACCTAGAGAGAGAACCTACACACAGAACCTAGAGACAGAACCTAGTGAGAGAACATGGCAAAAAATCCTGGACAGAACCTGGCTACAGAACTTGGCAGGAGAACCTGGAGAAGCTGGATGGAGAACCTAGCGAGAGAACATGGCACCAGAACTTGGCTACAGAACCTCTGGTGGGAGAACCTTGCTATGCTGATCAACTGACGTAGCCTCCATGTCATTCCTTCATCACTGACTCCGTCCACACCTTTAGGGACCCCTGGACCCGCTGGGGTTGGACCCCAACAGTTTCTTCCTTCAAAGTATCTCACATGTATTTCTCTCTTTACTATTAATCCATCATCCCAGACCAGGCACTTAGCATTTCATGATTAGATTTCTCTAGGAGCCTCTTAACTGTCTGCCAGCCAACCCTACATCGCCACAGCTAGCTACTCTTTTGGTTGTACTGACATTGCAGCCATGCAGAAGAGTACAGTTGTGTCGAATCTTGCTTCAGATTTCTCTGCCTCCTCTTCCAGTCTCTGGCTTCTCTAGAAAATTCTAAGCAGAGCAGAATGAAATAGTGATGAATACTTTTCAATTCCCTACAAGCTGCTGTGATCATGTTTCCTTTGTTTCTTTTTATGTGAGATATTTGTAAATTGAGGGCTTAAACGGTGAGGGGACACATGCCACTTTTCTCAGTGAAAGATTTTGTGAAGACAGCAAGTAGAATTTTAAGTGGAGTGGAGAAAAAATAGGACAGAGAATATTATATTTGAGACATTATGCTATCAGATGATCCTCAGGGGTGGTGAGTAATTACTGGGGTTGGTGATAATGGTGAAGGGTGGTAATAGGAACAGAAGGAAGCAGTATATGTAGCTGGGAAAACAGGCCAAGTGTGGAAGAGCCGTGGATGCCACTGGCACCTTCCTGGACACTTACAGAGGTGCAGGTCCAAGTATGGGTGGGGCAGACAGGTGAAAATGGGCACTTGGAGCTTGAATCATCTTGAAGATAAATTCTCCTGACAATTCTGAAATTCTCTCTTAGGGATCACTGGCTCTCCATGAAGGTTTTCCATAGAAAAACTCCTCTTCTAGACTATCTTTTCACAAAATGTATTTCTGGCCCCTTAGAGTACATTACCAGTTCAACTTTTATTTATTTTATTTTTAAATATATTTTTATTGATTTCAGAGAGGGAGGGAGAGGGAGAGAGAGAGATACAAACATCAATGATCGCCGAAACCGGTTTGGCTCAGTGGATAGGGTGTTGGCCTGCGGACTGAGGGGTCCCGGGTTCGATTCCGGTCAAGGGCGTGTGCCTGGGTTGCGGGCACATCCCCAGTGGGAGATGTGCGGGAGGCAGCTGGTTGATGTTTCTCTCTCGTCGATGTTTCTGGCTCTCTATCTCTCTCCCTTCCTCTCTGTGAAAGGTCAATAAAATATATTTAAAAAAAAAACACAAAAAAAAAAAACATCAATGATCGGCTGCCTTGAGCCCACAACCCCGGGCATGTGCCCTGACTGGGAATCAAACCAGTGACTTCCTGGTTCATAAGTCGATGCTCAACCACTGAGCCACTGCAGTCAGGCCCAGTTCAACTTTTAGAATACATATCTAGACAGGTAAGTTAGAAGCTGAGATCTGATTTGAAAAGATTTTAAGTTTAAAAACTTTTTAACTCTAAAAGAAAGCATTGTGTGAGGGCAAAGTAAAACCCCTTGACCTTTTAAACAATAACAGCAGCTCTTTAAGGATTTGGAAGGCGAACTGGACCTAAGCCCAGCCGGCGTGGCTCAGTGGTTGGACACTGACCTATGAACCAGGAGGTCACGGTTCGATTCCTGGTCAGGGCACATAGCCAGGTTGTGGGCTCCATCCCCAGTGTGGGGCGTGCAGGAGGCAGCCGATCGATGATTCTCTCTTATCATTGATGTTTCTCTCTCTCTCTCTCTCTCTCTCTCTCTCTCTCTCTCTCTCTCTCTCTCCCTCCCTCTTCTTCTCTGAAATCAATAAAAACATACATATATATATATATATATATATATATATTTTTTTTTTTTTTAAAAAGGACCTAAGGTCTAGAACCGGACTGTGTGCTGCTATATAAAGAGAGGGAAGTAGGGCAGGGGAGGGGTGTGGCCACATGAGCAATAATGGGGGTTTGACCTGTTTTCAGGATTCTATCTCTCCCTTGCTGGGGTTAAAAGAAAATGCAGAATTTTAGTAAAGTCTTTCTTTGTTTTCAACACATTTCACTATGTTTCTCTCTCTCTCTCTCTCTCTTTTTTTTTAATATATTCTTATTGATTTCTGAGAAGAAGGGAGAGGGAGACAGAGAGAGATAGAAACATCAATGATGAGAGAGAACCACGGATCAGCTGCCTCCTGCATGCCCCCTACTGGGGATCCAGCGCGCAACCTGGGCATGTGCTCTTGGCCAGAATCGAACCCAGGACCCTTCAGTCCACAGGCTGACGCTCTATCCACTGAGCAAAACTGGCCAGGGCTATGTTTCTCTTTTTACACTGCTTCCTCCTCTCCCTTATTGAAATGCTGCATCTGAAATGTATCTTTTCTGCCTCATTTTATCTCATTTTCCATGGCTGTTCTCCTGCCTCTGTTGGCAAGTTCTCTTGGACCTGTCTGTCTTGTGTGCAGGAGAGAACGGCATATAATCAAAATCTTGTTCTGCAAGTCAGGTTAGCCAGGCAGAGAGAAGACTGGAAGGTGTTTTATTTCTCTGGAGTCTTACAGGCCTGGAGGCACGGTCCGGTGCAGAGCAAACCTGAGGGTCCAGAGTTAGCTGCAGAATCAGGTAAATCATAAAACTGCTGCGTGCTGAACTGGGAGGCAGGTGGCAGCATCGAGGCTTGTCATGAGATCAGCATGAGTCTAAATCCCATGGTGGTTCCAGGACCCAGCAAGGGGCTTGAGGTTCCTTTGGCCTGAGTGTGACTGAGGTCAGGATTTCTTTGCACTAAGGGACAGGGCAGCTTGGAAACCACAGCAGCTTCTAGCAGCAAGCTGATCCGATGCTCCACAGCTTCGTTTTGGATCAGAAATGAGGTGTTTGGGCTGGCCCTGTCCCAGAAGGAACTATAGACAGTGTCTGCGAAGGAGGCATTATCAGCCTCACAGAGAGAAAGTTGGATCCTATCTGGCTCAGGCCAGCAGGATCTTTAGATTTCCCAGGCATTGGAATATATAGGTAACCAAAGTTTTCATTTATCTAACGTTTTCAACCCTCCATCCCCAAATGAAAAACAAAACAAAAACCTTTCACTGCCGCCCTAACCAGTTTAGTCTAGTGGATGGAGTGTTGGCCTGTGGACTGAAGGGTCCTGGTTTTGATTCTGGTCAAGGGCGCATACATTGGTTGCAGGCTCCTCCCCAGCCTAGGTCCTGATCGGGGCTCCTGCAGGAGGCAATCAATCAATGTGTTTCTCTCACATCGATGTTTCTCTCTGTCTTTCCCTCTCTCTTCTACTTTCCTTAAAAATCAATGGAAAAGTACCTGCCTCTTCTCACTTTCTAGTATTAGTGGCCAGTGGAAGGAAGAGGGAGGGGGAAAGATGCTTGAAGAGACATATCACACACTTGAACTTATTTGGGAGTCTGGGCAACAGTGGTGTTCCAGAGAGACTTGTCTGGGTCTTTGGTGGCCATTGCCCTGTAAGCATGGCTTCATATAGTGAGTTCCATGAGTCAGCAGAATATCTGTACAGAACGCCACCTTAGAGACCAGCAAGCCTGATTTTAGTCTCCGCTCTGCCATCAAAAACCATCAGGTCGGGGGAGGAAGCTATGTGACTTCCCCTCTGGGACTTAGTTTCAATCCTCTTTAAAGGAGGGGGTTGCACAACATATTTATAAGATTCCTTCTAGCCCTGGCATTCTGTGACTCTGGCAGAGCTTGTGTCATTTGGGACTTGCTTCTCTCATTAAGCTGCATGTAGTTGCTTGAAAAGTATTATTTGGTTAGCTTGGTCTAAAGTTAGAGCCGTCTCTTTTCCTGTCACCCTTTTGACTATTATATCCTTCTTTTCCTTGCTCAGATAAAACAAAATTCCTTTTCACTACCAGTGTTGGAAGCTGGAACTGCAGTTACCATTCCTCCTTGTTAAAAAACGAGCTGTCTTCCATTTCTACTGGGCTTGGGGCAAGAGACATTTGAAGGGGGGCTTGCCTTTGGTCTTGGAGCCTCATGGGTCCAATTGTATGCTCCTCAATGGTAAGGACTGTATCACCCAGCTATTTTTTTTATTCACCCCTGCCGCTGTGCAAGGCAGCCCGTGTTCCATAAAGAAATACCGTCCCTAAGAATAAAATAGCATTAAATTTCCCCCCAAACCACTAGATGTCGCCTTCATCTCAGAGAAACTATGCCCCCTCCTCTCCCCCTGCACCCCCACCTCCCACCCTCCCTCCTACTACACAGAAGCTCTCTCCGCTTGCACTGTGATTTCTGAAGTGGCTTGAAGGGGAAGACAATCTGTGGCTCTTGGCTGGGGGAGGAGAATGGGTTTATGTGCATGTTCTTTATGACAGCTGAGAAAAGCTCCCCAAGGTCCCCTTGCTGTCCCTCCCAGCAATCATGATATCATCCCTCACAAGCTGTTCCTCAGAATCAGATCCGCACTCCGGATATGGGGTACCTGGGGTGAGCCTTGTAGGTTGGAAGCTTGGGAGTGGGGTGGAACCCAAGGGGGATAGAGTGGACGTCTGTTGTTGGGGGAATGTTCTGCTTAGTCAGTCCCTGAGCTTTTATGGGGTGCTGGCCTGTGCTGTGTGGGGAGACAACAGAGACAAGAGTCTGTTCTGAGCTCCTGCCCTGCAGCAGATGGTCTGGTGGAAGCCCAGTGGGCTGTGGTGGGGCTCGGGGGACATGGGAGGGCACCAGAGGGTGGGGAGGGAAGAAGGAGATGGGAGCGTTGAGTCCTAAGGAAGAAGGAGACGCATGGGCATTGTAAGGGCTCAGGAAAAATCGATCCTGGGCGCCTCCTGGTCCTGGGGGGGCCGCCTTCCGGCACGCAGGCATGTCTCACTGGAGGAGAGAGGTTCCTGGAATGAGAAGGGTGGGTGAGTAGGTGGAGGACTAGCGAAGATCCCAAATGCTTGGGGATTGCTGACTGCTTCCTGCAGGCTGGCGTATTGGAGGGACTCAGCCAGGCGACCCTACCCCAGAGGGATCCTGAGGGCTGATAGGAGAGTGTGAGGCAGAGAGGGCCCGGGGGCCACGGGGGCAGGCCCTTAGGTGCAGGGACACCCGGAAACCTCCCGGCCCGAGAGGCCCCGTGCGGAGCCCCCGAGTTGTCCCGGTGGGTTTGAGAGCCGGGAGGACCCGAGGCGGCCCCGTTGGGGGGTGGAGGCTGGGAGACGGCAGGCCCCGGAGGGTGGGGCCGGGAGGGGAGGAGGAGGGGCTGCGGGGCGGGGGCGGGCGGCCTGCCCGGGGAGTCACACTCGGCCGCCGCCGGCGGCGCAGCGAGCGGAGACGGGCCGGGCCGCGGCGACCTGACCTGGACGAGCGGCGCCGGGGCCCAGGCGGGGGGCGGGAGGAAGCGCCGGCAGCGCCTGCAGCCGGGCCCGGAGGAGCGGAGCGGAGCGGGGACACGGGCGGGGCCGCCGCAGCTCCGGATGGGACCAGCGCCCTGGGCCCGTTAGTCCGAGCTGGAGCTTCGGAGCAGCCTTCCCCGGGAGAGTTGCCCCTGCCTTTCTCCGCCCTCCGGCCGGGCCTTGCTTCGCTGCCCGCCTGCCCATGTCCCCGTCCTTCCGCGGGGCGGGCCCCCTCCCACCTTACCCGGTGGTCCACCTTTGCGCCGCTCTCTGCCCTCCTAACCCCTCCAGCTGCGACGGCCCCCCAGGCCTTTCCTTTGTACCGGCCTCCCCCCCGGCCCCCACCCCATCGCAGCCTCGGATCCCCTTTTCCTTCTTAACTTTGGATTCAGAAGCCGACTTCACCCCACGGCCCCCATCCCAGTGGCAGCCCCTCGGCCCCTCCCTCCTCCCGCCACCCCGCTCCTAGTCCTCAGCCCTCACCCACCCCGGGGCCCTCCATCCCCCCTCTCCCCCCACCACTGTGCTCCCTGCCTGCCTGGCTCGCCCTCTCCTCTCCCCTGGCCTGGCCGTCGTCCCCGGTTCCAGGCTGGGTGGTGCTCGGGCCTGCAGGGTAGGCCAGGGTGGCCCCCGGTTCTGGGGCCGGCGGGGCTGCTGCTTCCTCCCCATGGCACTGCCATCACTCCTGCTAGTGGTGGCAGCCCTGGCAGGTGGGGTGCGTCCTCCCTTGGCTCGGAACCTGACGCTGGCGGTGGTGCTGCCAGAACACAACCTGAGCTATGCCTGGGCCTGGCCCCGGGTGGGTCCGGCGGTGGCACTAGCCGTGGAAGCGCTGGGCCGGGCACTGCCCGTGGACTTGCGGTTTGTCAGCTCCGAACTGGACGGCGCCTGCTCCGAGTACCTGGCACCCCTGCGCGCCGTGGACCTCAAGCTGTACCATGACCCCGACCTCCTGCTGGGCCCCGGGTGCGTGTACCCCGCCGCCTCCGTGGCCCGCTTTGCCTCCCACTGGCGCCTTCCCTTGCTGACGGCGGGGGCTGTGGCCTCTGGTTTTGCGGCCAAGAGTGAGCATTACCGGACCCTGGTGCGCACCGGCCCCTCTGCGCCCAAGCTGGGTGAGTTCGTGGTGACGCTACACGGGCACTTCAACTGGACGACCCGCGCGGCCCTGCTGTATCTGGACGCTCGCACGGACGACCGGCCTCACTACTTCACCGTGGAGGGCGTCTTCGAGGCCCTGCAGGGCAGCAACCTCAGCGTGCAGCACCACGTGTACGCCCGTGAGCCGGGGGGTCCTGAGCAGGCCACCCACTTCATCCGGTCCAACGGGCGCAGTGAGTGTGGCCGCGGCTCTGGGAGGGACAGGGAGGAGGGTCACCGTATTCTTGGGGCTCATCTGCGGTCGTCATGGGCAGGCGCAGATGGAGACGGGCGTGGAGGCGCTGTTTGTGGTGGTTGGGGTCCAGAAGCATGTGGACAGAGCACCTGTGTGAGGGCTAGGGCATGACACGATGGGAGCTTGCTGACGTCATAGGCAGATGTAAACAAGGAAGAAGATCGTATGAGGGGCGAAGCTTGTGTCAGGGGACAGGGTGGGGTTGGGGAGAAATTGAATTTGGGGAGCAATGAGAGTGCCCTAGAGTAGTGAATGAGTTGATGGCCACTTCAAAATGGGTGACTATCTGTGAGCAGAGACTGGGATACCAAGACCCTTTATAGTGTGGATCTATGATAAATCACTAAAACATGGATGACTTTATCAGTGGGCTTCAGGGTTCAACAGATGGGGTTGGGAAAGACATGTAAAGCTCAAACTGAGAAATTCTGAGCAGCAGTGCCTTTGAGCCCTGGGAAAGGCAGGGCAGTGGGGGAGTGAGGAGGGCTGGATGGGGAGCAGCAGGCAGGGGTCTGGGAAGAGGAGGGGCTGCAGGCTGATAGCTCCCTTCCTCTGGGGCTGGATCAGGCTCTGACCTCGGCCAGATGGTCCACACAGCCCCAGGGTACTTATGGCATAGACTCCCAGGGGCGGGTGGGGAGCATCTGTTGGGTGGTTGATAGCTTAGGGCACTCTCTTCCTTACTAATGATGGCAGTGCAGATGGTTTCAGAGAGGGGGCTGTCTGGGGACCTGGATGCGTTCTCAGGGTGCCCCCTGTTGTATACCTGCTCCCAGTTGTGTACATCTGCGGCCCTCTGGAGATGCTGCATGAGATCCTGCTCCAGGCCCAGAGGGAGAACCTGACCAATGGGGATTATGTCTTCTTTTACCTGGATGTCTTTGGGGAGAGTCTCCGTGCAGGCCGGCCTTGGCAGGACAATCGCACGTGGGAACAGGCCCAGGCCCTCAGAGAGGCCTTTCAGGTATCATTTAAGCCAAACTTGAAGGAGGTGGGGGAAATGGAGCTTCTTTGGAGATTCTCTGTCTCTCACAAGACCCCACAGGAGCCCAGGAACAGGGCAGGGATTGTGAGCTGCAGGAGTGAAAGGAACAGAGGCTTTTCTAGTCTAGTATCATTCTTTACTACTCCCTCACCTTGGTGACTCCTTTTCAGTGCGTCTGCCAAGGCTACCTCCTAGGATCCCAGAACACTGACTTTCCTAAGTGCCAGGAGTAGACCGTAGTGTGGGGGAGAAAAGTTCAGGAAAAGATCTGGTCCCAGCTGGTAGGAGGGCATGCACCCTTTTTGGAGGGGCAAGGCGCGATGTGATACAATTAGGTACAAGTGCTAGAAAAGATATGATTGTGTATCCTGGAACAGCACTAAGAACTTTAGTGGTTCAGAGGAGGGAGCGTCAATGTGGCTGGGGTTAGGGATGGCTTTTATAAAGGAAGTGAGACTGTTGTGACTTTAAAGATAGATGTCATATTCCTAGGCAGAGTGTGAGCGAGGATCCAGGCAGCCTGAGCAAAGAGAAAAAGATTGGAATGGGCATGTTTAGGGGATCAAGAAGATACTGACCTGACAAGAAAGAAGGGTTCACCTTACATAGGTACAGGAAATAATGTTTCACTGACTCATGTATGTAAGGAGAGCTCTGAGCTAAGATGTAGGCACTTGGACTTGACTGTGGATCCTTGAGATTTTTTCGTAAAGAGAAATATAACGACAGAATTCAGGTTGGATTGGAAGAAGAGGAGGCTAGAGGCAGTGAGGCCACCTGTGAAAGGTTAGAATGGAGTGAGGTGATATGACTTTGAAATAGGGTGATGATAGCAGGAATGGAAACAAATGGATTTGAGAAACAATTTGTAGGGAGAATTGACATGACTCTGTTCATTTCACTCCTCTTATCAAAACTTTCAATGCCTTATTTCCTACAGAATTAAGTCCCAACTCATTATTTTATTTAAGACCTTTTACAGTCTGTCCTCAACCTACTTTTTCAGTCTTACCTCCTACTGCCCTTCATGCCAAGACTCCAGCCCCTGACTCCTGGGCCTCTCTGCCCCCCCACCTTTGTGCTCTTTGATTATTTTGTCTGAATACTCTTCCTTCCCCCAAAAAATCTGCCTCTCAAGATCCTACCCATGAATTGTTCCCTGATCCACTCACCAATATTTCACTGACTTTTGTATGTAAGTATTTATTATTTATTTATCCATATCCCTCCTTTTCCCAAAAAGGATTTGGGATGGTGTATGGGATAACCTTAAGGTCCTTTTAGCTTGGAGATTCTTTGACTCTAAGTAGACGTTTATGAGGGTTGGACTTAGATGGCCATCTTCTCCAATGAGTAAGATTTCATGAGTAAGATTTATACATGCGATTGTGACTGACTAACGTGCATCTCACTGTGAATGACATTATCTGTTTGCATGCCTGAGAATGAGTTTGTGACTGTCACACCTGAACAGGCAGTGGCAGGACAGGTTTTATGTCATAACTTTTGCCTAAAACAGCCTTCTCACCTTTGTTCATCTGGATAATGCTTGCAGATCTTTCAAGGCTCAGACCAATTATTTTCTCTTCTTGGAAACAATCCCTGAATCCCCCGGGTAGAATGAGTTTCCTACTCTTGTGCTTAACTCTGTCTACTGTGGAGTTTATATACTATTCACTCAGTGTTTAATTCATTTGAAGGCTGACTTATTCTCTTAGTGTTTATTGAGCACCTGCTATGTCCCAGTCACTGTGCTAGGTATTGATATACAGTGGAGAACATAACAGATGAAGTCCCTGCCTTTTTGGAGCTTACATTTAGTAGAATAGACAGACATTAAGCAAACAAATACAAATATAAATGGTGATGTGTTAGTAATTTTTTAAAAAAGACAATAGACCGGTATAAAGAAGAAAAATAACAAGGGGATTGTGTTTAGCCAGTTTGGTCAAGGAAGGTCCCTAGGGCCCTCCTGGATGGAGGATCCCATAGCCTTTGGGGTGTATTTTTTCTGTGGAAGGAACACCTCTGTTTCTTGCATGAGAATTTCTATCAGCCAAGGGGCCCCAGCACTTAGGGTAGGGGGAGGAGGGATATTGTTAGCTAACAGTTCTATAAATTAATTCCCAGTTTTCCTATTCATTGTAGGCATTATTCAGACAGAAAGACAGAGGGAGAGTTTTCTTACAATACAACAGGAGGCGAAACAGGCCGTCGGGAATATGCTGATGGGAAAACCAAGGCTTGGGGTGGGGTGGGGAGGGGATGAGAGGATGAAAGGGTGTCCTCTGGCAAAGCTACTCTTGTCCTTTTCCAAAGCTGAAGCAGGGCAAGGGTGAGGGAAGTTGGGTGGTCAGGTCCAGCCAAGGATTAAAGAGCAGAGCACCCTACTCCAGAGATACCTGGCCCACTTGGGTCCCAAACCAAGCCAGTCTGAAACAGGTGGCAGCAGAGGCGAGGAGGCCTTGATACAGATGCTCAAAGCTTTCCCAGGAGGGTCTCATGTTCAAGGAAAGGTCCCAGCTCATGGAGAGCTGCTTGAGGGCAGGGATCACATTCATCGTTGTATTCCATGTGCTGAGTACGTATTTGTTGAACTGAATTAAGGTGTATGTTGGGGACAGCAGGGAGAGGGCTAGGAATTCGTCTAGACAGGAATAGAGCTGGCAGGTGCTGTAAACCAGGATGATCAACCAGGGAAGATAAGCAGATGCAGTGGAACTAAATAAGCAAATGACTAGGCTCTGAGGACCCAGAGCCCCTGACTGAGCATTTGAGGACTCCAGGGTCAGGAAGCCAGGCAGAGGCCACGACCTAGGTGGGGACACATGCAGCTAGAATGGAATAAGCACTAAACCAAGGGCTGTGTGGAAGGTGAACCTCTTGGGGAGGCCATTCTTTGTCTTTTTAAGTCACAGTGAACAGGGCTTCCTGCAGCTGCTGGAGCAGGTCGCAGTGTGGGTGGCCCCTCAGGCAGAGGCAGCCGTCTGCTGCCCTTGCACTCTTCCTGGGTGCACTCCTGGCTTCCACCGACTGCTAAACCCTTTTTTTTGTGTATGTCTGTGTGTGTGTGTTGAAACCCTTTTTTTTTGTGTATGTCTGTGTGTGTGTGTTGGGTGGGGGGATGGCGGGGGGGCGGGGGGAAGGCTTTGCTTGTTTTGTGTGTGTTTTTTTTCACCTGGGATCCATTGTGAAATAGAACATAATTACTTACCTTCACTTCTCTTTGATTCCCGCACAAGCACAGAAGCTCTTTGAAGGTTCTTCCTCCCTCCCTTCCTTCCTTCCTTCCTTCCTTCCTTCCTTCCTTCCTTCCTTCCTTCCTTCCTTCCTTCCTTTTTTACTAGCTAGTAACCCCAGCAAAACAGTCTAGTGTAGCAGTTTTTAAAGTGTGGTCTTGGGATCCTGGGGGCCCCTGAAATCCTTTTAGGCAACAGTGAGGTCAAAACTATTTTAAAAATTATACTAAGATGTTATTTGCCTCTGTCACCCTCCTTCCATGATTGTCCAGTGGAGTTTTCCAGAGGCTACGTGACGTGTGATGATGTCATCCTCTGGCAGCTATGGGAAGTGTGCTTGTGTTTAAAAAATTTGTCAGTTTTAATGTCTAACATTGTAAATATGACAGATATAGTCCAAATAAACAAAAGTTCTTTGGGGTCCTCAATAATTTTTAGCAGTGTAAAGGGGTCATGAGACCAAGAAGTTTGAGAACTGCTAGTCTAGCAAACAAACAAACCTCTCTAGGTTTACTGTCTAAAAACATGAAAAACCTACCATTAGCCTTTATATGGAAACATAAATTGTGTTAAACCTGATCTTTTCCAGCCCTTTTACTGACTTTTTCATTGTTTGCCAACAATATCCCACCCTCCTATGGTTCTTTAATTCTTGGAACAGATGTTACTCAACGAACCCTTCCGACCCCATCCTCAGTCCCTCTCTCCTTTTTAATTTTGCCCGAGAGCAGGAGGGCATTAGAAGTGTGTGATCAAAGCATCTGAATGCTCCAGTAAGAATAATTACCTCACAAAGCGAACTCCAGGCTATAATGAATGTACATTAGAAACTGGCTTCATTATTTCCTACCTGGGATACATTGATATAAAATAGATCATATGTGACATGTCTGGTATCTCTATATGGGCTTTCTGTGGCAAGAGCAAACAAAACGGATAGAAATGACTAGATTTAAACCTGTCATTTCCCAGTGTCACGTTTCACAATATATATATAGATCTGAGGTCTTTCCCTGAGGTTGCAGAGCCAGTTTCCCGTCCAAGGCAGAGGTCAGTCTCAGTGATTGTGCAGGACTGGGGTGGAGGTGGAAGCCAGTGTGTTCATCAGCTAAGAGAGCGGAAATGTGTGAGGCCAGCGGGAGTGAGGCAGACACCCCAGCGAGAGACAGGGACACACTGACTTGTGGCCAGTGAGATGTGTGCGTGGCCGAGACCAAATGTGTCGTTAACTTATCTATGAAATGTGTGTAGGCGTGTGACTGTGTGTTTCCTCTGTGACGCATGTCTATTACCTAGTGACGTGTAGGATCGTGCCAGTATGCAGGACGGTGCTGCCTATGGTACGTGTTCCACACACGTTGGATGAATGGGCTTACGGCTTTTCACAGATGGAATCACTGTCTCAAAGTATTTCCCCCAGTTGTCATAGGACCTGAAATCTCTGATTCACAGGGTGGAGGCACTGTGTTTAAATGTCCCAAATGGAAATGTAAACATTTTACTGATAATAGTAACAGTAATTAACCCCTCAGAGAGGAGCTGTTGCCCAGTGGCACCCTTGAGCAGGACCAGGTACCCAGAAGGAATGGGACAGAGATGCTGTGAGTGCTGTGGCAGCTCTGTAAGGAGGCCTAGGTGGTGTAGGGGCTTCGGAAAGATGAGGGGCTGGGCTCTGGGGATGGAAGACCAGGCTCCACTGTCCCAGAACCATCCTGTCTACTTTTCATGGAGGTGCGCCAACCCCCCCCGCAGACGTGTTAAACACACACTACACATACCCCTCACACACACGCACACAACATAGAGTTTAGCATCCTCTCAGCCTTCAGACTCACCCACGTATATTTTATATCATGTGTATTTCACCAAGTGTCCTCTCCTGCTTCCCCTCTTCCCCTAAAATCCATCTTGGACATCCTGTTCACTCTTCCCCATGTGCTGTTGGGACAGATGGTATTGGTCATCACATACCGAGAACCCCCAAATCCTGAGTATCAGGAATTCCAGAATCGCCTTCTGATAAGAGCCCGGGAAGACTTTGGTGTGGAGCTGGCCCCCTCCCTGGTGAGTAGATCTCTTTCCTGAGGATCAGGCCAGGCTTTGAGGGAAGCTCTCCTTCCTGACTCAGCATTAAGCAGTGGCCGTGGAGCCAGCCCTGCGTTGGGGGCTGTCCACTTCCATCCAGGATTTTCCTTCTGCTCTAGCATCCAGTGAGGTAGGGGTGAATCTTAGGAATGAGAGGAGGGAAGAAAGCAAACCAGAAGAGAGAAGAGGTAGAAGGAGACCCCAGCAATGGGAAAGGGGGTGGGGCCGGGGCCTGGCAGGATATTGGAGAGCACTGCTGGAGTTTCCACCCCCAGATGAACCTCATCGCCGGCTGCTTCTACGACGGGATCCTGCTATATGCCGAAGTCCTGAAGGAGACAATACAGGAAGGAGGCACCCGGGAAGATGGACTTCGAATTGTGGAAAAAATGCAGGGACGAAGATACCACGGTAATAAAGAGGGTCAGATGGAGGCCAGAGGGCTGCTATCAGGCTCAGAAGTGGAGCGGGTAGAAGAATATACAGATATCAGGCAGGGAGGAGAGTTAATAGGGATCAGAGAACATGGCAGAAGTGGACATTACTGAAAGTGGGGTTAGGGCCCTGACCAGTTTGGCCTAGTGGATAGAGCGTCGGCCTGTGGACTGAAGGGTCCTGGGTTCGATTCCAGTCAAGCATATGTACCTTGGTTCCAGACATATCCCCAGTAGGGGGTGTGCAGGAGGCAGCTAATTGATGTTTCTCTCTCACTGATGTTTCTAACTCTCTATCCCTCTGCCTTCCTCTCTGTAAAAAAATCAATAAAAATATATTTAAAGAAAATAAAAATAAAAGCAGGGTCAGGGACAGACTGTGTGGTAATTGGAGGAACTGTGGAGATAGGCGAGGGGCCTAAGGTAGATCTCAAAGTAAGGGCTATGCTTTTCTATCTCAGGTGTAACTGGACTGGTTGTTATGGACAAGAACAATGACCGGGAGACCGATTTTGTCCTATGGGCCATGGGAGACCTGGATTCCGGGGACTTTCAGGTAATGGAGGAGGAGGCAAGAAGGAGAGTGTGGGCTTTGCGAGTCCAGCTTTTAAGGGTTCAACGGGTTCAATCAGAGGAACCAGGGGCAGGGACTGTTTCCTTTACTGGAGCTGCATCTGGGTGGGTAGGAAGTTGGGGGAGAGCAGCCAAAGAGCGGGGTGCTCTGGGGAGGAGGCTGGTGGGAGCAGGCCTGTGGGCCCAGTCCTCTCTCTCCTCCCAGCCTGCAGCCCACTACTCAGGAGCTGAGAAGCAGATTTGGTGGACGGGACGGCCTATCCCCTGGGTGAAAGGGGCGCCGCCCTTGGACAATCCCCCCTGTGCCTTTGACCTGGACGACCCATCCTGTGATAAAAGTGGGTGTGTGCGGGGACTGGGAGCACTCCTTCCTCCCTTTCCTTCCCGTCCTGTCTGCCCTCACTGGCGCCCCACCTTAGCTCTACTGTTACCTCTACTTCTACACCCCTCCTTACTCTTCCCCTCAAGAAGTCTGTCTCCTCCCTGCACCTGAGCACCACCCTCCCCATGCTTACAGCCCCACACGCAGTCTTCCTCAGGGTCCCCTCTCCCCTTTAGCTCCATTTTCAACTCTGGCAATTGTGGCGCTGGGCACAGGGATCACCTTCATCATATTTGGTGTTTCCAGCTTTCTCATCTTCCGGTGAGTTCTGCGCTTTTCCACTGACTTCCCGTCTCCCACCTCCCATTGCCACCCAGCATTCTGGCTGAGGCCAGGTAGTCCCTATACCATGGGCTGGGGGCAGGCCTCTTAATTTGGAGGTTGTCTCTTGGACCTAATGTCCTCCTCTCTAGCCTTTTTCTTTCGTTGTCTTTTAGCCTCAGTGTTGTTTTCCCCCTTTCGGTTCGACACGGGGTATACCACCTAGTGATTTTGAGTGGGTCTTATAAGGGCAAAGGCGAATTTTCCATGGATGCTGCCATTTCCAGAAAAAACGTTTACCGTTGGCCTCGGTGTTTCTAAATGAGCACACGGCGTGTGTCAGATATGTCAGTCCTGGGTCTCGGGTGTAACAATAGCAGCTTCAGGAGCTGCAGGGGAGCCCCTGCAGCCCCACCGTTGGTTTATGGGATGGTAGGATCCGGCTTGCCAGGCAACTGAGGTGTGCAGTCCTTACAGAAAACTGATGCTGGAGAAGGAGCTTGCTAGCATGTTGTGGCGCATTCGCTGGGAAGAGCTGCAGTTTGGCAATTCAGAGCGATATCACAAAGGTGCAGGCAGTCGCCTCACACTGTCACTGGTGAGCCCTTGTCTCAGCTGTACCTCCGCTTTCCTTTGAGTTCCTGTCCTTTCTTACCCTGGACCTTTCCCAGCACATTGGCCTGTAATGATAGCCCCTGCACTACCACCATCATCTAATGTTCCTTTCATCCTTCCGCCTCCATGTTGCCCTTGGCCCCAGCGGGGATCCAGTTACGGCTCGCTTATGACAGCCCATGGGAAATACCAGATCTTTGCCAACACCGGTCACTTCAAGGTGAACAGTCATCCGCTTGTTCTGGTCCCCACCATTTCATCCTGTTTCATTCCCATCTGTCACCTCTTCCCATAAACCTCTGCCCCTCATAATGTTCAGCTGAGCTCCTAGATCTTCCCAGAGTTCTCCAGTATTCCTAGAACCCAGAAATGCCTTCTGATATTAATTTTTCCTTTCCCCCCTTCACTCCCACCATCAGGGAAATGTTGTTGCCATCAAACATGTGAATAAGAAGCGCATTGAGCTAACCCGGCAGGTTCTGTTTGAACTCAAACATGTACGTAAAGGTGTATGGATTGAGGGCAAGGGGTAAACAGGGACAGGGAAGAGAAAGGGGAGGACTGTGAAGAGTGAAATTGGTTAGGAGGGCAGTGGGTTCATTTATAAATGACTTTGAGTTATAAGTACAATTGAGAGAAAGGCCCTCTCGTATAGTGGTAGATTTCAGCATCTAATTTTTAGCTCTCTCAATTCTCTTTTCCTTCCCCCCCTTTTTTTTTCTAGATGAGAGATGTTCAGTTCAACCATCTCACTCGCTTCATTGGTGCTTGCATAGACCCTCCCAACATTTGCATCGTCACTGAGTATTGTACTCGTGGGAGTTTACAGGTGTGGGATAGGTGAAGGTTACAGAGGTGGAGGAGACAGGCTCAATGTTACATTGACTCCATGCAGCTGATAGCTAGTGGGACGAGGGTAGTCACATAATCCATTTCATGTCACTTGCCAGGATATTCTGGAAAATGACAGCATCAACTTGGACTGGATGTTTCGTTATTCACTCATTAATGACCTAGTTAAGGTGAGTCTTCCCTCTGACTCTTTAAGAGTTCATCCACTTTAAAATGCCTCCATTTTTCTATGTTTGTTTATGATTTCTCCTTCTAGTCCTCTCTCTATTTCCCCTATTTCTATTGTTGAGTAATAATGGGTAAACAAAGGGTCTGGGATTTTTAATTGGGGGAATGAGTTTTATCTGCCACAGACAGTCCTGTACTTATAGAGAATTTTTGTCTTTCTTCCCTAGATATCTCAAATCTCTCTCCATATTTTTTATTTATTTTTAACCCTCCAAGAGCTCATATTAAAATCTCTCAGCAGGGAAAAGATGAATGGGGTCTCCAGAAATATTTATCGCTTGTTTTTTTTTCACAATTTATTCTCTGACCAATATTTGGCACATCTGTTCTTTTGTTCAGAAAAACTGAAATGTAAAAAAGAACATTTACTAGTAAAACTAAGAGAAACCAAGGAAAATTATAGTAAACCTTTGGTATCTTCTACTATATTACGTTTCAGCTAATTTTAGGTGACCCAGAAGTCCATGGATTTGCAATGGTATAAATTTGAATCTTGCACGGGTTGGACAGATGTTTAGAAACAAGTGTCATAGTCAATAAGCTAGCCTAGTGGATCATTCGTACCACACTTAAGCCAGCTTTGGTAAAAAATAAATAAATAAGTAAATATATATATATATATATATTTTTTTTTTTTAAATTTCAGAGAGGGAGTGGGAGAGATAGAAGCATCAATAATGAGAGAGAATCATTGATTGGCTGCCTCCTGCCCTACTGGGGATAAAGCCCACAACTCGGGCATGTGCCCTGACCTGGAATTGAACCATGACCTCCTGGTTCATGAGTTAATGCTCAACTAGTGAGTCACACTGGGCCGGGCCAGCTTTGATTTTTCTGCTTAACTCTCATAAGGTTATTTTATCAGCCCTATGAGGCCAGAAGTTTCAGGCTTCTGCACTGGCTTGGCAGCTGTCTCCTACTTTTGTCCATTTCCAGGTTTTTATTTTCCCCCAAGTTTTTCTAATTTACTATTTTCTACACTTTCTCTCTGGCCTAGCATCCCCTCTGGTAGGTCAATTTCCTCCTCCATCCTTACTTGCCTACCTACACATGGGTATCCATTAAGGTTTACAACTCATTAATCTTCCTTGATACATCTAAGTACTCTTGATACTTGCTTGGGTCTCAAGTCATGTCTTCCTAAGTAGTGGCCATGCACTGGAGGCCACCATGGGTGTCATATCATTCTTGGCGTTCACTCTCATAGTTCTGCTCCCTTCACTACGCAGAAGCCCGACTGCCCTTTCCAGGCTAATAACTGACGGCTCCCCTTGCCCCTCCTCATAAGCATTTCTTCTCTCCCTAGTGCCTGGGTACCAACAGCCTGCACATGGCACAAGGAGGAGATGGTTATCCCATTCTGCCTGTCTCCTTGGGTGGAAACTGTGTACAGAAAGCCTTCCACAACTAGCTTACTGTTTTTATGGCCCCAAGATCTTTAGATAGCTGGCTAATGCCTGTCTTATGGAGAGGGGGTATCCTAAGTTAGAAATAATCCAATCTCATGACTTGATCTGTATCCTGCAGGGCATGGCCTTTCTCCATAACAGCATTATTGCATTCCATGGGAGTCTCAAGTCCTCCAACTGTGTGGTGGATAGTCGTTTTGTGCTCAAAATCACAGACTATGGCCTGGCCAGCTTCCGATCAACTACTGAACCTGATGACAGCCATGCCCTCTATGCCAGTGAGACCTCCCCCCACAACTCCTCAAACCCACTTTTATATGGCTCCTCTAGCCCTGGTCATTTCCACCTAGGGAAGGTGGGAGAGGGAGATGGTGTGACAGTAATATGGGGAGCATTATGGGGATGAGCCCAGGTGGTCTTGGGAATACCTTTTTTGAGGACCAGCCTATTCCCTCTTTTCAGAGAAGCTGTGGACTGCCCCAGAGCTACTCAATGGGAACTCCTTGCCAACCACAGGCATGCAGAAGGCTGATGTCTATAGCTTTGGGATCATATTACAGGAGATAGCACTTCGCAATGGTCCTTTCTACTTGGAGAGCCTGGACCTTAGCCCCAAAGGTGAGAGTCAATCTACTACCCCTACCCCCTCTCCCCCACCTGGGGGGCCCTGTTCTTCATCCAACCCCTTTATCTCCTTCAGAGATTGTTCAGAAGGTCAGAAATGGTCAGCGGCCATATTTTCGGCCTAGCATTGACCGGACCCAACTGAATGAGGAACTAGTTTTGCTGATGGAGCGATGTTGGGCCCAGGACCCAGCTGAGAGGCCAGACTTTGGACAGATTAAGTGCTTCATTCGCCGCTTTAACAAGTGAGAGGGCACCGAGGGGCAGGGGCTCCTCATCAGGCCTAGTGGATGAGGTGGGGCTGGTCGGGTCCAAGAGGGTGGGTTGGTTGGGTAGAAAAATACTGAGAGTCTTGAGAATCTTGGAGCAGGTACCATATTCTGGCCTTCTCCCCCAGAGAGGGTGGCACCAGCATACTGGACAATCTCCTGTTGCGCATGGAGCAGTATGCCAATAACTTGGAGAAGCTGGTGGAGGAACGCACGCAGGCCTATCTGGAGGAGAAACGCAAGGCTGAGGCTCTGCTCTACCAAATTCTACCCCAGTGAGACTTTTGTCCCCCTTCCTGACTTTTCCTTTGATATTCTGCTCTGTTGGATTCTGCCTCATCAATCTCCTGAGAACTCACCTCCCAACTGCTTTGTTACATCTGGCCACAGTGAGCCTTTGTGGCTAGAGACTATTTTCATCCGGTCTCCAAATGAGCTGTGCTACCTTCTTCTTAGGACATTGGTCTACCATGCCTTTGCTCCAGCAAGTGTATGTAGAACAATCCCAACTTGAGACATTTAGCCACCATCCCCAGGGAGCCCATTCCATTCCTCCATCGCCTTTACAGCTTACCTTGCTTGTGCTAGACTGTGCTGTCTTCCCAGCCACCTTCCTTCTCCTCCACCAGGCTCAGCTTTCATGTTAGAACTCATTTCTGATCCAGCCATACACTCCTTTCCTTTCTCCCTGTCTCCTCCTCTTTCTGAGCTTGGCTCAAACTGCACCCTTGCTTTCTAGTTCAGTGGCAGAGCAGTTAAAACGGGGAGAGACTGTACAAGCTGAGGCTTTTGACAGTGTTACCATCTACTTCAGCGACATAGTTGGCTTCACAGCTTTGTCAGCAGAGAGCACCCCCATGCAGGTAAGAGCCATGGGTGAGATTAGGGGGTGGGATAGCGACCTGGGGGAGCTTCACTGGGACATAGGGATCCTTGATAATAGGAAAGATTGGTTTGTTCTGGAGTTCCCGTGTGGCTTTTGGGTTAAGAATGCTTAGAAGGTTGGACACAAGTCTCAGGGCTTTAACTTTCCCATCCATTCATTAGGTGGTGACACTTCTTAACGACCTGTATACCTGCTTTGATGCCATAATTGACAACTTCGATGTCTACAAGGTGAGAGCTTGAGGCTACCCTTTCACTTAGACCACTTTAAAACCCAGTCTCCCTGAACCCCATACACCTTACTTGTTCTGTGGTCATTTCCCCTCCTGACTCTCCAGTATCCTAGAGCCAGAATGCCTTTTGTAGACCAATGAGGCTCTGGCACTCTCACTGTACCTTCCAGTCAAATTTCTTGTGAATCTTTAGGCTTCCCTAATGGGAACCATCACAAGATTTAGCCCCTATCTGCTACATTTTCCTGAGGGTATGAATACAGCCTATCCATCTTTTCTCTTCTCTACATCCCCTCCAGACATAGAAGAATCATACAGGATGTGGGTACAGGAATGATTAATTGGGGTGAGGGACAAGCTATGTTGTAAAAGCCTTTTGTTGAAGTCATTGAGTTGGCACAGGGTGGGCTTTATTGTGCTTGGGAGTAAAAATTACTTGGATTTGCATATTGGCTTTGTGGTTAATTGTGTGGCCTTGGGCAAGTAACAGAAGCTCCCTGTGCCTCAGATGTCTTATGTGTAATATGGGAATAGTTTTTCTTGTGGAAAGTGCTTAACATTGTGTAGCTAATATCCCTTCCTGTCCCTTTGGATTTATTCTACCATCTCTGTTATAATTGTAATATAGACCTCCCATAAGCCTTTACTAAGATTCACCAATTTTTAAAATATATTTTTATTGATTTCAGAGAGGAAAGGAGAGGGAGAGAGAGATAGAAACATCAATGATGAATCATTGATCGGCTGCCTCCTGCAGGCCCCCTACTGGGGATCGAGCCTGAAATCCTGGCATGTGCCCTTGACCGGAATTGAACCCCAGACCCTTCAGTCCGCAGGCTGATGCCATATCCACTGAGCCAAACCAGCTAGGGCTGATTCACCAATTTCTTATATATCCCCCCATTTGTTTTATTTTAAAAATCTATATAATTATTTTTTTGAAGCATTTAAGAGTAAGTTTCAGGCATAGTTCTCCTTTATCCTAAACAGTTCAATGTTTAGTCACTAAAGACAGGGACATTCTCTTACACAGCTTCAGTACAATAGACAAAACCAAGCCCCTGCCTTCTTACTTTTGACAGTTTAGACTGTCTGAGGCCCATTTCATTGGGCCTGCTTGACCTCTTCTAGCTTCTGTCCTATTTTCTTGCTTCCCATTTCCTGACAGCAGAGCCTGTTTGCCCATGTCCTGTTGCAAACAGGGTGCCCATTAATTTAGCAAACATTTACTGAGTATTCACAGGTACTGGGGAGGAGCAGGAGGGTTTAAAGATTCCCCTTCCTGCCCCCGTATTCTCAGGACCATAACACTTATTTTTCTCGTCTATGTTCTGACCTCCCAAAGGCTGTCAGGAGACAAGTGGTGTTCAGCTTGTCTCCTTGTACTCCTCCCTGGGAACTGATACAGGTACAAGTGACATTTTAATCCCCCTCTCAATCAGGTGGAGACGATTGGAGATGCCTACATGGTGGTATCTGGTCTCCCGGGCCGAAATGGTCAACGCCATGCCCCGGAAATTGCTCGTATGGCCCTAGCATTACTGGATGCAGTTTCTTCCTTCCGCATTCGCCACCGACCCCATGACCAGCTGAGGCTACGCATAGGGGTCCACACAGGTAAGGTTAACACTCACTCCAGCCCTAGTATCCACCTTCCCCAGGCTCTCCCAACCTGTGTCTCCTCATAGGGCCCGTCTGTGCTGGGGTCGTTGGCCTGAAGATGCCCCGCTATTGTCTTTTTGGAGACACGGTGAACACTGCTTCCCGAATGGAGTCTAATGGTCAAGGTGAGACATTAGCCCTCAATCTCAGCTTCAGTCTCAATCTGTGTCCCCCTTTTCTTCTTTTCAGAGTTCCTCCAAATCTCTCAATCTGAGACCACAGTTCCTGACTGCCCCATCCTTGGACATATTTAGGTTCTGGTGCATGGGCACTGGGAAGACCGAGAGCCTCCTGAGGGGTGGTGGTTGGGTAAAGCTTTCTCTGACACCACCAATTCTTCTGTTGCCTTTTCTTTTCTTCTTCTTTCCACCATTCCCCATCCCACCCCAGCCCTGAAGATCCATGTCTCCTCTACTACCAAGGATGCACTGGATGAGCTAGGATGCTTCCAGCTAGAGCTTCGGGGGGATGTGGAGATGAAGGTGATGGCAGGCCATGGGGAGAGGGTTGGAAAGGGAGGATGAAAGTGACTATGGGGATCGTGGGGGAAGAGAGGGAGATAAAGGGAATAACACAGAAGAATCTGAATTATATCCACTCCCCTACTCCCAGGGAAAAGGGAAGATGCGAACTTACTGGCTCCTAGGAGAGCGGAAAGGACCCGCTGGACTTCTGTAAACCTCAGTTCTTTTCAAGTCAGTCTCCTGCTACTGGTACCTGGGTAGGCAGTGGCTATCATCTCTCCATACACCAGACATGGACATTGTCATATGGGATGGAAACCAGCGTGCACAAAAATCCTATCTTATATGGAAGTTCTTGACCTTTGAAGCTCAGCCTTGTACATATACCTGCCCCTCTTTGGCCTGGTCCCCTTCTTCCCTACCTTCTGTATATATCTGTATCTAAACCAGAATATTTTGGTCAAATATAAAACAAACAAAAAAATAATGATGTCATAGTCGGGGTTAAGGGCAGTTCCAAGGAAATGTTATGGGTATGAACATGGAAACTCAGGGAATCACTGACTCAGGATGAGAAAGAATCCTTTATGTAAAGCCCCTTCACCAAGTATAAACAGAATTCACTTCCTCCCACCTTTCCAGTACAGACAGAAATAGATTCCATATTCCACATCTCACTTCCCTCCTCAACCCTTAGACAGTTCTACCCGCCTCACCACCCTGCCCTCTTCCCTGACAGCCAAGAGAAGAGATTTGTCCCAATTGGTGGGAATAATTCTCAGGTCCATCAGGAAAAGGCTGTTCCAGGGACAGAGGCACTGGTGTTGAGAAGCTGCAGTTCTTCCGGAATGGCGTGTCCAGTGTCTTGATGTTACTGACACCCTATAGGAATGCCAGAATAAGGACAGATCCTACTCTCTGCCAAGCCAGAAGAGAACAACCTCTTCCCTTCCTTCTTCCCCACTCCCAACATCTAGTCACCCTCACACACCGGTAGCTGTGGTGCCCTCTGTATCCAGAAAGTTTCAGGTTGCTCCTTGCAGTAGTCATGAGACTGAGAGGGAAAAATACTGAATAACTCTTGGCCTGAAGCCCCCTTTCTAAACCTCTGGGTCTGCTGCTCCCCCACAGCCCCCCAAAGCTCAGCTTTACATGTGGGGTGGAATGAGTTCTTACCTTTGTTGGGGCAGGAGCCCCTGCCTGCACCAGCTCCTTTTTGTAGTCATGGTGTGTCACAGACTCAACCTCAAATTGCTTCCTTGTCAGTTCTTGCTCTGCCTGCACCTCTTTACTATACAGTTATGGGGGCATAAAAGCTGTTCTTCCCTGGTTTTTGTCCTCCCCCTCCCCTTCCCCCTTCATCCAGACTCTCACCAGATCTGGTGGCACAGCAGTATCTCCAGCATGGCTTCACGTTTTCCTGTGGGAGTGGGGGGTGGGGGCAGGGAGTGGATAGAACTGACAAGTCTGGTTAGGAAGCAGGCGCAGAATAAACAAAGTTGAGAAAAGGAAGGAAAATTGTGGGGGGTTGCCCTTATACCCATTGGACAATCTATAGTCCCACCAGAAATTCCTTTCTCTTTTTTCTCTGACTAGTGGACTCATTCTGACCCATTCCCTCATGCTCCACACCTCGAATTGGCTGACAGCGGTTTCGTGGGGTCTGGTATGCGTCTTTCTGGGTGGTGCTGAGGGGCATGGGTGATTGGAGCTGCAGGGTTAGCAGTCCCTGGTGTCCATGTCGGAAATAGAAACTCTCGGAGCCATCCTGCATGCTTGGGACTTGATCCAGATGGTTGGTGGCTCTCTGTGGGCCCCAAGTTGAGTGATCATAATATCCTTTCTGTTACCCACTCTCATCATACTACTATCTTCCCCAGGCAACTCCTTTTAAGAAAAGGGAGTAGGTCAAAACCTGAATACCTCTTCCTCCCAGTTGTAGAGAAGGCAGTGGCCCCGTGGCAATGTTTTACTGAGAACCTCACACTTCACTTCAGCCTCAGGGGTCTTCAACAGCCCCCTTTGGGCAACAGGTTCTGAAACTGGCAAAAATGTCCAGGGTTGTTTCTGAGGCTCGCAGTATTGGTAGTGATTCCCGGAGGCATAATTAGGGACCAGCTTTGCCCCAGGATGTCTGGAGCTTGTAAGAGCGTTGGGGCTGAGCTCAGGGTCGGCACAACCAGGGCGAGAATCCAGACCAGTGCCTTTACTAGAACCATAGCCACGGCCAGGGCCAGGGCCAGATCTGGAGCCAGGAACAGGGCTAGATCTGGAGCCAGGAACAGGGCCAGATCTGGAGCTAGAAACGGGGCCAGATCTGGAGCTAGATACGGGGCCAGATCCGGAGCCAGGAACGGGGCCAGTGCTAGAGCCAGGAACGGCGCTAGGGCTAGTGTTAGGGTAATCTGTAGAACAGGGATCCCGAGCAATATAGGAAACATCAGTCTTAAAGCCAAGTCTCCCATGGCCTATCTTGTGGGTAAAACTGGGTCCAGTGCAGGGCTTCCCAACAACACTATTAGAGGAGGGGTCCGAGAGAGGGCTTCGGTCAGAATAGGGCCCTGGGGTCTTTGCAGATAATACAGCTGCTTTGGCAGTGGAGACGGCTGCAGTGGCTGCAGCAGCTGCTGACGCTGCTGCCCTTGCGGCTGCCAGGGCCCTAGGAGTGACATCCCCTTCGGAGCTGGGCAGTACGGGTAAAGATCTGAAAGAAAGCAAATGCGTCAAAAGCTCGGCAGAGGAAGGAAGTCCGCTGACTTTCCTCGTCCCCTAATGCCTGCAGCCAGAGCTGCGGCTCTCACCGCGACCTCGTAGACTCAAAGGTCTTCATCTTCGGACACCAGCTACCCGGGTTGCCATAGAGACGGCAAATAATTCCCGGAGCCTGCGCAGAACTATAGTTGGGCGGAAGTGCCGGGTGGGGGGCGGGGGCAAGTTCCCTGCGGGGCGGAAGTCTTAGAACTGGTGCGGGTCGGGAAGTTTTCTTTCCGTTTGGACTCCATTCCCTCTCATCTCCGGCTTTTAAGGTTCCGCTGATCTAAGGCCTCTCCCTCCATACGGAAGCATGATTCTTTTAAGCTTTCTAAGGTGGCTGTGTTAGAGACAGGCACAGGGCTATTATGTAGGGGATAACAGCAGCTTCCCCGTAGCTCATTCTCAAAAGTGGGGGTAGCCTTTTCAAACATTTAAGAATGAAAATACACCAGACAACAGCTCAAAGGCAGAATGGTGAGACTCAGGGATTAGTCAAAGGGTAACAGCTTTTTTGGGGTGTGATTACTTCACCCCAGTAAAAGGCCCTCACACTGACCACCCTCCTCCCAGATCCTCTTATAATTTGGATTGGCAGCTGGATAAAGGCCATGATAGAGCACATCTCACATTCAGTCTCTTTTTTTTTTTTTTTTTTTTTAAATTGATTTCAGAGAGGGAGAGGGAGAGCGAGATAGAAACATCAGTGATGACAGAGAATCATTGATTGGCTGCCTCCTGCATGCCCCATACTGGGGATCGTGCCTGCAACCCGGACATATGCCCTGACCAGGAATTGAACCGGGACTTCCTGGTTCATAGATTGATGCTCAACCACGGAGTCATGCCAGCTGGGCTTAGTCTCTTCTTATTCATTCAGGCTTATTCCTACTGCTACTTATCTGGAAGCTTGACTCAGGTGGGCCACTAGTCATGACTCACAAATCTATAGGCAAATGCTTCTTTAAATACAGGAAGGGCCTCCTTCATGTCTCTTACTCAGACCATAGTCAAAGAGGATCATAACCTTTTCCTTCCTCTTTGTGGCAAAATTTCTTTATATATTTAAGACAGAGATGCAAAATTGAGGGAGAGCAAGTTTATTAGATCACAGGGTCCCTTTCCTTCTCCCCCTTCCAATCATCCAGGCACAGGGTCCTTGGTCAGTTGGTAGGTTCAACCTGGAGGCCACTGGAGCTGTCGGCCCCCAAGCACGTGAATGTGCAGGTGATACACAGATTGTGCTCCCAGCTTCCCATCATTGATCACTGAAAGGGAGCTTGGGGTTAGTGAGTCAGGACCATGGGAAAGGTCAAAGAATGAAGATCATATTGAGAAGCAGGTATGAGAATTCATCGGTGAAGGGGCTCAATGGCTAAGCCACTCACCAAGTCGGTATCCATCTCCCAGCCCCTCAGTCTTTGCTGTCTTCTTGGCCACAAGGAGAAGGTGTCCTAGAAGCTACAGGGAAAGGGGAGGGAGACAGGTGGCTTTATTTACAAGGAGCAAAACCTCTAGATGAATCCAGGGCTTCCCCCAGCCAAACCCTTGTCCTATTCTTCCCACCTGCTGGTCTTCTTCTTCAGCCTGGCTAATCCGAGGAATGGGCTTCTTGGGAATGACCAGGAAGTGCACAGGAGCCTGAGGAGCCACATCACGGAACACGAGACACTGGGAGCAGTGACAGGCCAGAGGGCACCGTGTTACTTCCACAGGCTGGATGGTATCTATGAAATCCCTATGGGATGGGTCCTAAGGGCACCCCACCTGCTGGTCCTCATACAGAACGTCAGCTGGAAGGCTTCCATCCAGGATCCTAGAGAAGATAGTTGGGGCTGTTCCCCTAGGAGCTGCCTGCTGGGCCTTGGTCACTTCGTTTCCATCATTCACACCTGCAGCTCCTCGGACCTGAAGGTGGGTCAAAACCGAGGGAGAGAGTTGGGGCTGACAGAAGCTGGGGTCTGAAGGTCATGGACGTCACCCTTCTAAGAACCTATTCGTGGTTCCCACACCAAGGAACGGTTCTTCAGTTGCAGACCATCTGCAGCAGAGAGTAGGGTCAGAGTTAGATAACAGGCAGTAGCGTAATGGGACTCTGCAGCAGTCCCAGTGATTTCTGCTTCTAAAATGTCTAGGAAATTTAGCACTGTTCAGGGGAAAGATCCAGAATGAGAACCTGGAGACTTAGTGATTTGCCTTAGAAAAATCCCTAGTGATTTGCCTTAGAAAAATCCCTTCTCTTGGCTTCAAATGTAAAATACAGGGAGCGGTTTACATCATCTTTTAACACTACTTGGAGTTCTTTCCACATACTCTCACCTTGTTAACGTTGCCACTGATTTCCATTATTTACTTTCTGATCTTTAAGCCATGTTACCTGTTTTATTCAGATTTTAATACATTTGCCCTTTGACACAAGGGCGTCTAGGTGTCACATGTGCCCTTTGACGGTGAATTTTAACTCCAGGCCCTGAATCAGTGGAAGAGTTCAGTTCCGTGAACTCGGCCCCGGGGATTGAGGGAAGGCAAGTCCCAGTTTCCCACCAACTCAGAAAGGCTTCTCAAGTCGGTGCTGTCACACTGCGGGGGGAGGACTGGCTGAATCTGACCCCTCCAGGCGCTCTGGCCAAGTGGGGAAGACGAGAGGCTAACACTGGGACTCAGCAGAAGGCCAGGAGCCTGCAGGGCAGCAGACAGGCTGCAGGGAGACCGGAAGCTCCCTTCCTGCAGGGGGCACGAGGGGGCTGCCCGGAGCAGGCGTGGGGTAGCTGGGCTTCCGGCGGGTTTAGGAGGCAGCAGCCACTGCACGGCCCCGGCCCCGGCCTCGGCCTCGGCGCCCGGGGCTGTGCAGGGTGCAGGTCATCGCCAGCTCGCTTCTCCCGCGTCGAGGTTTCGGGGAGGACGATGCCGCGACTACCGGGCCGATCTCACCGCAGAGCCATGGAACTTGCACGCCGCGCTCCGTCCCCGCGAGGCCGCTGGGCTGTGCGCGTCTGGGGAGCCGGGGAGGAACGCGGTCCTCGGCCCTGGTGGCCGTCAGGCGCGCAGAGCCCCCTCCTGGTCCCCACGGCCGCTTCTCACCTGCGGCCCCCGCGGCCCCGCGACAGCCACAGCCCTGCGCGCCACGCGTAGCCCGGCGGCCAGCAGCCCGGCCGGCGCCATCTTCCTCTCGTCCTCGGGAACCCGTCACCCAGGTCAGTCCCGGGGCCGACCGGCCGCCGGGGCGGGGCGCCTGGGAGCGAGCGGCGGCGGCGATTGGTCCCGCCGGCTCCGAGCGCGTCGCCCCGTAGCTCGGAGGAGTGGCGGGATCTTCCTCCCCTGGGCGCCTTTGCAACTCACTCCATTGGCTTCGTCTTCTCTCAGCGGGACCGTCCCTTTTCCATTGGATCTCCTAACTGGTTTCTCCCTCCATTGGAAGGAAAGAGAGACCGGGAGGTGGGGCTGCCCCGCCGCAGTGTGGCCGCCGGCGGGGGGCGCGCTCCGGGGGCGGGGCCTTGCCTCCGGTTTGTGCTCGGCTGCTGAGCTGGGCGGAGAGGGCTGCGCCTGGTCCTGCCCACCAAGCCCGAAGGTTGTGTACCAGCGATTTCAACCCTTTCCATCTCCCGGCACACACTAATTACTAAAATCCTGCGGCACACCGAAAATACATTTTTTAGCGACCTGACCCAAAAGAGGAGGTATAATTTTGATTCATTCCCGGCACAGTTATTGTTATGCTGGCAGTTGTCCTTTTGTAATTTGGCAATGGAAAAAGGTCAGTGCCCCTGACTAAATGGGCAGCTATTGCATGGTTTAAAAATTCTTGTGGCAAGAAAAAAGAAAAAAAAATGTGGCACACCGGTTGAAAATCGCTGATCTAAGGGCAATTCTTCCTTAATGTTCTTGTTAACATTTACCCCAAGATTAAAGATTCTACAGTTTTAAGGATGGTTTTTGCATTTTTCTTTTTAACGGGAGGAGCTGGGTGTGTGTGTCCTATTTTTACCACAGGATTAATAAGCAAATGTTCTTTCCTAATTAGAAAAGGTGGGTGATAGGGTCAGCTCTGTGCCTGGTGTTTTTAGGGAGCAGAGTTAGAAGGACAAGGGAAATGTGTCATGGCTAGGTCTGAAGTATATTTCGTTCTGCTGCAATATATATTATTGACATAAGAAACATGGGGTTCACAAAATGCAAATATACTAAGGTAAATATACCAGGTAAGTTTTAGTCTGATGTTTAACACATAGGATAAAAGTCACCACTGTATTTTTAGTTTGTGTATATGTATGTTTTAGCACATAGCCTGACACATAATTTGTAGAATGAATAACATTTGGTGTTTTCTCTAATTTCTTTTTATAGTATAACTAGAGGCCCGGTGCACAAAAATTTGTGCATGGGGGGGGGGGGCCCTCAGCCCGGCCTATGCCCTCTTGCAGTCTGGGACCCCTTGGAGGATGTCCACCTGCTGGCTTATACCCGCTCCCTGGGGGATCGGGCCCAAGCTGGCAGTCAGACAGCCCTCTGGCAGCCCGGGAGCCCTCGGGGGATGTCCACTTGCCAGCAGGGAGCAGACCTAAGCTACAGTCGGACATCCTTAGTGCTGCTAAGGAGGTGGGAGAGGCTCCCACCACCACCACTGTACTGGCAGCTGCCAGCCTGGCTTGTGGCTGAGCAGAGCTCCCCCTGTGGGAGTGCACTGATCACCAGGGGGCAGCTCCTACATTGAGTGTCTTCCCCCTGGTGGTCAGTGTGTGTCATAGTGACCAGTCATTCCCAGTTGTTCTGCTGTTAGGGTCAGTTTGCATATTACCCTTTTATTATATAGGATAGAGGCCTGGTGCATGGGTGAGGGCCGGCTGGTTTGCCCTGAAGGGTGTCCCGGATCAGGGTGGGGGGTCCTGCTGGGGTGCCTGGCCAGCCTGGGTGAGGGGCTAATGGCTGTTTGCAGCTGCTCTCTGAAGTCCCCAAAGACCTTTTCATTGCAAAAGCCATTGGACACTTTTTAGCCTTTATCTTACTGGAGATCAAAGTGCATCTAACATCACGGCTTACTCCATCCTTCTTAAAACCCCCTCCCTTCTTGGCTTCTTTGAAGCCACTCTCTCCTTCTGATGCCAGGACTAGCAGGTTAAATGTGGGTGTGGTGAAGGCAGATGGCTGGATCTAGCCTCTCTCTCTTTCGCCCCCAATAGGTACTGACTCTGAGGTCTTAGAATATCTATCTCTGGGCGGGGCTATAGCTGCCCCAGACAGAGCCAGGTCAGAGTCCAGTGGCTTCTCCTTTATTGCTGATTTGGACCAAGCTCACACAGGCCTGTGCCAGCTGTTGACAGTGTCTGTCCCTGGAGGAGGGAAGAGCAGAGGTGAAAGGGTCAGGTACGGGGGTTAGCTGTAGGGCCAGGTTGGAGACTGGGTGAGTCAGGGAGCCCAGGGGGACCAGGGTGAGAGCTGGAATGGCCAGAGGGCCCCTGCTTCTGTAGGACCTTGAAGTCAGAGTTGCTGATGATGGTTTCTCGGAGGGTAGGAATCTCTGCAAAAGGCACATAGTCTGCTCCTGGGGGTGGAAACCAATGCAGGTATGGGATACAGGGGTGAATGGGGTGAGGTAGTGTTGGGTGGGATGGTTGAGGATGGGAGAGCCTTTCTGCCTGGCTTTCTGACTACAGACCCTGGAATGGATCCCTGTTCCAGGTAACCCCCTCACCGCGAGGCCTCCCTCCTCGTCGCCGGGTCTCCTCAGTCTCAAAGAAAGTCTCATGTTCCTCCCAACGCCGGTCACAGGCTGCACAGAGGAAATTTGACTCAAAGCAGTAGCAGCAACAGCCTAGGGCAAGGGACAGCCAAGAAAAGCATAGGGAAATGGGGCTTCGCCCTGGGCTGACTACATTTTTATCTCTTTCTCACCAACCACAAACCTGTCTCTCCTGCCAACTCCCAGATACTTATTCCCAAACCATATGCATCCTATCCCCACCCATGCCCACCTCTGCACTCCCTTTGTTTTAGAAGGTACCTTTGACCCTGCAGGGATGGCACCCGGTAGCTGCATGGTTTTCATGGCTGTGTTTGCAGCGACATTGGGCTCTCCAGGCCTTGGGGTCAAAGGTGGCCCTCCTCTTGAGCCAGAACTCACCCACCTCCTCTGGGCTTGACGGTATAAAGCAGAACATGAGGCAGCGGCACTGACTCACATTGCAAGGCACGGATATGTCTATGGGAATGGGGATGGGTGGTAGGATTAGACCAGCAGCTGATGGCCCTGGCCTTTCCATGCCAATGCCCTCTCCCACACCAACACACACACTTTCTCTCATATAGTCCAACACATGACAGTATAGTTATCTCTCCTCATCTGCAAGGGCTGGGAGGGATAACTCAGTTCTCCCTACCTGATATGATCCGGTGCTCTCTCAACAAGTGTCCACAAAAGCACTTGGATTCATCCCCAATTCGGAAACAGTCCCATAGATAGTGGGGGCAACGCCAACCAATGTAGAGACCTGGGAATGGTGGGATTGAGTAAAAGGATGAGTAAGAAGGAAGAATGGCCTGAGCTCCCCCAGGTGTTCTCACCTATCCCCTGGGGGTATGCCTCACCTCTACCCCCAGGTGTTCTCACCTATCCCCTGGGGGTATGCCTCACCTCTACCCCCAGGTGTTCTCACCTATCCCCTGGGGGTATGCCTCACCTCTACCCCCAGGTGTATTTATCCCTACCTATGAGTCCTCATACTAATTTAGATTTTTCTCCTCAAGGTTTTCTTATCACCCGTGAGTGTTTCAGTTCCCTTCCCACCCCAGGATCCACTCCATCTCTGTCAGCCTGTCAGAGATGACTGAACTCAGTCTTTAGTTTCTGAGCAGGAAGATAATAAATGAATTTTTTTTTTTTTTATTGCTTAAAGTATTACTAAGGGTATTACATATGTGTCCTTTTTTCCCCCCCGCCCTTGACAATCCCCTGGCCTCCCCTACCCCCCAGTGTCTTATGTCCATTGGTTATGCTTATATGCAAGCATACAAGTCCTTCGGTTGATCTCTTACCTCCCTCCCTCCTGCCCCCCAACCCTCACCGGCCTTCCCACTGCAGTTTGACAATCAGTTTGAGGCAGCTCTGCCTCTGTATCTATTATTGTTCATAAGTTTATAATGGTCTTTATTATCCATGAATGAGTGAGATCATGTGGTATTTTTCCTTCATTGACTGGCTTATTTCACTTAGCATAATGCTCTCCAGTTCCATCCATGCCGTTGCAAATGGTAAGAGTTCCTTCTTTTTTACAGCAGCATAGTATTCCATCGTGTAGATGTACCACAGTTTTCTAATCCATTCATCTACTGATGGGCACTTAGGCTGTTTCCAGATCTTAGCTATGGTGAATTGTGCTGCTATGAACATATGGGTGTATATATCCTTTCTGATTGGTGTTTCTGGTTTCTTGGGATATATTCCTAGAAGTGGGTCACAGGGTCAAATGGGAGTTCCTGAATTTTTTTTTGAAGATGAATCTGAATCCCGATGAGTTCTCTGTGACTGTTGGGATTCTCATCTCCTCCCCTCCCTATATTAGAGCTCAACTTTGGCTTCCTTGAAGTTTCTAAGGTGAGGGAAAGAGAAGATGATTGGCCAGGTGTAGAGTAGATGGTAGGGACTGGCTACTAAGGAGCATGGTTGTTGAAGGGACATGAAGAGGAGGAGGAGGTTGAGCAGGCCTGGAGTCAAAAGGAGGGCTTCCCTCAGGTTGGCACCTTCATGCTTCCCTTCTGTGTTCCTGGTATTATTAACTAGTGCCCTTGAGAAGGGCTTCCGAGGGCTCTCTGAAGGTCAGGAGAAAGAGGTAGGCCAGAAGTTATGAGTAGTAAAGACCAAAAAATAGAGGCTTTTGAGGCTAAATAAAGGGGGCATGGAAAGGAAAGAGAGGCTAAGAAGTATCCCTGAGCTCAGGCACCAGGAAGGTGCCACAACCCTTTAGAGCCTGGTTTTAGTAGTGGGATCTGAAAATGTCTCAATCTCACTGCAAGACAAGGGTGGTGGTGCTGTGTAAATGTGGGAGGAGAACCAGAGAGCACCTGCCACTCATCCTCCATGAGACCTGAGAGTACCCCAACTTCTAGCCAAGAATCCTGTATGAGTCCCCGTGGAGTGGGACCTTCAGCTGTAGCACTCTTATTCCGATTTAAAGGCTGCAATGAAGTGTCACCTCCACCAAAAAGTGTCCCTGACTTCCCCTTTTCTAGGACCCCCTCTCTTGCCTTCCATGGCTCCCTGTGCTACTCTTATCACAGTACAATGCATTGTAATGAACTGATCACTAGTATTCCTGTTAGACTGTGAGGTCCTCCAAGGAAGGGTCTATCTTTTATCTATATCTAGTCCTAGTACAGGGCATGACACAGAATAGGTGCTTGGAGAACACAGATTGTTTAACTAAATGAATGAACCAATTCCTTCAGGAAGGGAGATAATTTCTTCAGTATGCCAGGAATAACCATGAAGTTCTATAAGGAGGATGAGAAAGAATTAGTGTCCTCTGGTCTTTGACTCTGGCCAGGGCCATAATCCACAATTCTGTGCCTAATGGTCAGACTAGGTTTTCTTGTATTACCTATGATCTCTCAAGGTCAAAAGCCTGTCCAGATGTGGCTTTTGGCTTTGCTGCTTCTGTCTTGATGCTGACGGGGCCTGTAGTGCCAGTGCCCCAATACACCAGGGAATCTTGGTTGAAAGGGCAGAGTATAGAATGAGTCACAATGGGGGTGGGTAGGGACCAGGATTCTACTAGAGGAATTCTGAACTTCATCCAGAGTAGCAGGATACACTGCATGAGCAGGTGAGATGTGCAAATGAACAGGGGTCAGTGCCCAGAGATCAAGGCCTGGCCTGAGAGCCTGGGAGAGTCAAGTCCAAGCACTGATGTAGGAGTCAGTGTCCAGCTTTCAGATGAAGATTGAAGTTTGAATAGGGAGACTGGCAAACCACACCTCAGACTTGATTACAGTGGTCAGTGCCCTTTAAGTGGGACCATTGACATCTAGCTGAGTATTCCGGAATGGTGCCCTCTGCTCTCTGCCCTGATTCCAAATCCTCTTTCTGTTATGAGTGGACAAGGACTGGCAGGGGGAGGAAACATTATCTGGGATGCCATTTTGATTCTGTACAACACAGTTAATTCCATGATCATGTAATCACATTTGCATGATAACATCTCTTTGTGCTTAGAATGTCTTCATACAAGATACAGCTGTTTTTATATGAAAGATGTCTTCAACCCAGCTCTCTCTCCTGAGCTTCAGATCCATAGCGCCAGCTAGCTACTAGACTCTTTCACCAGCATGTTCCACAAGCACTTTAAATGTGTTATAATTATCCCTTCCAAACCTGGCCCTCGCCCTTTGTCTTCTGTTCATCCAACACATACTTAGCAAGCATCTACTCTTGTCTTAGGCATTCAGTTACTGACACCATTCTCCAATCAGTTAGTTAAGCCAATTACCTAGATGTCATTCCAGGCATGTTCCTTTCTCTTATCCTACACATCCAATGATCCAAAGGTTAGTTTTACCTTCTTAGCATTTCTTGAGTTTGTCTACTTTTTACTTCTACCCATTCATTTCTTATTTGGATATTAGCAGTGCCCCACAATGCAGTCTTCCTGTCTCCAGCTCTAACCTTTCTCTAGTCTATCCTACTGCCAGAGTGATCTTACAAAAACACAAATCTGTTCGTTATTGTTCCATTTAGTCTTTTGGTGACTTTAGGTTGCCCTCAGGATATAATCCCAGCTCTTGAGTTTGGTACAGAAATACCTGCACAATTCTGCCCTTCCAGAGCTGAGCGGGGCTACTCTGCCCAACACGCTATGCAGCAGGCATACTGCATTGCTTACAGTTTCCTGCTGGTGCCTGGCGCTGTCATGGCTCAGCATACCTCACGCTTTACCTGGCTGCCTCTTGCTACTCATCTTACAGATTTCAGCTGAGAAGTCATCCCTTCCAAGGCTTAATCCCCAAACTCCCACAATTGGGTGCCTTCCCTGTTTCTCTGTTCATGCAGCACTCTGGGCTGAGCTAAATTATACCAATTATTAGAATTAATTGTTATTGTCCTTTTACTTATTGGTGTCTGTCATTAAAGTGTAAATTATTTGAGGGGTCTTTGCTTGGAAACCCCATCCATACCACCAACTCCACAACTAGCTATGAGCCTCGTACATTGCTGGTGCTCAATAAATGTTGAATGAATAAGAGAAAAGCTTACACTTGATATTTCTCTACAGAGCACATGTATTGACTCTCGAGGGACAGAAGATCTCCAGTATTAGAAGAGAACCCCAAATATCTTTGTTCAGGATTGCATGACACCTAAATTTTAGTATAGAGATTCCTGTTTAAACAAGAAAATGAAGTCCAATCTCAAGAAGTACAGTGGCCTTGAAGAGTGGGGAGTAGACATGAGGTTCTAAGGAGAATGAGGGTACTGAACAGACCCTACATTTGCAAAAAGAATAAAAGTGACATAGCATGCTAAATAAGCAAACAAAGCTGGTCAATGACTGAAGACTGAGAAACAAATGAGATCACTATGACTTTCTTTTCCAGAAGTGGAGGTGGGAGGTCCCTGCATAGGGACTGAGGAAAGTAAGTTACATGGAAGAGGGATAGGACATAGAATTACCTAGTTGTCTTTATATCTTAGGCCCATCTAGTTTTGACATAACTCTACTCCCATCATAAAGAGGAAGTACGAAAAACCAAAATAAATGCAGTGACATGTTGAATTCAGTCTAGAAACACCAAAATCCTCATAGCAGGTCAGGATGACCCTCTTACTAAAGGTAACCCCTGTAGATATAAAACTCAGTAACATTGGTACACACGTTCACACACAGGATGGCATGTGTTTACAGAGTACATCTGCACACCCTTCATATAGACATAGATAAGCACAGCATGCCACTAACAGGACTGTCAGAGTACTAATCCTGGGCTGAGACTTGGAACCAACAGGGTGAGAAGATGTGACTCCTGCTCTTTGGTGGAGGCTCACAGCTCTTGGGTACTCACGTGATCATGGGTCTCATATTCAGGGGTGACTGCTTTTTAATAGAGTTCCAACAAGGGGCCCCAGGCCTTTTGCCATGTAAAAGCAACAAGTCACGTGGAGACTGTCCAGGTCCTCTTCCTTAGGGTCTGTTTGGTGCAGGCCATCTGAGCCCTAGATCTGGGGCTAGCCTGTGACCCTTCTGTTTTTAACAACTTTAGCGCAGTCACCTGTCCCTACTTGGGCTTTATATGAGTATTCACTCTTTTCATCTGCAACTATACTATCCACCGTGGCCCACCTGCCTGCTTCCCTCCCAGATTTCAGGCAGGTGGCATTGCCATGTCCACAAGGTGCAGCTCTCCACTGAATGGGCAAGTTCCCAGAAACTGATGGGCTGGAGGATGATCCTGTCACAAGCCTCTGAGAGGCTGCCTGGGCTCACCTGTCTGGGTGGCCTTCAGGGCTGCATTCTTCTCCCATTGGAAAGGATTGTTCACATGAGCACCAAACTTGTCTCTTTGCATTGCCTCAGGCACTTCCACCAGCTCTGCCTGCTTAGCAAGGACCACTGGACTGGCTGTATCACCTGGAAAGAGAGGGGGTGTGTAATCAAGGAGAAGTGAGGGGGCCCCAACACGAAGAGAAGGGGTCAAGTCAAAGAGTAACCCAATCTCCTCCTGGGGCAGGTGAAAGACAGTGATGAGAATGGGGAAAGGGTGGGAGCAATTACGGCTAACTCCTTTCTTCTCCTTCTTCTTGCCCAGATGACGTCCAGGCTGAGCCGTGTGAGTGGTGCTGACAGTGGCATCCTCCCCCTCCTTGTCCTCTCCTTCCTCTTTCCTTTCCTCTGCAAATGTGTCCAGGTGGACCTTGGCTGAAGGGTCTAAAAGGGAATACTCTGGGAGGATATCAGATTCACGGATTTGTGTGGAACTTCCTGGCCATGAGATCTCAGAGGAGAGGCCTGTCTTCAGTGCATCAGAGACATGGTCTGGTGATGAGTTATATAAAGTAAGGTCCTCTGGGACCTTAGAGTGTTCTAAAGAGGCCTTGGAGATGGAAGGCTCCAAAAGGGTTTCAGAAGTGTAGGTCTCTAAAGGGGTCTGGGAAGTGGGTGGCATCATCTGAGATTCAGAGGTGTTGAGCTCTAAAGGAGTCTCAGGGATGGAAGGCTCCAAAGGGTTTTCAGGGGTGTAGGTCTCTAACTCAGTATGGGAAGTGGGTGACATCATCTGAGATTCAGAGGTGGGGGGCTCTAAAGGCGTCTCAGAGACGGAAGGCTCCAAGGGGTTTTCAGAGGTGTAGGTCTCTAACTCAGTATGGGAAGTGGATGGCATAGTTTGAGATGCAGTGGTGTGGAGCTCTAAAGAGATATGAGAGATGGAAGGCTCCAAGGGGGTGTCAGGGATAGGGGGCTCCTGTGAGTCCTCAGCAGAGGGGTCCTTTGAAGAAGGGTGCTCCTCTGCATCCATGGTGGTATGAGGCTCTTCTGCTTCCATCTAGTGGTAGAATATGGTACAGGCTTTAGATTGGGATTGGAGGGTCTACAAATCAGGTATGGAATTAGGATATATTTTAGTGCACTTGAGATATAAGGGAGAAGCAAGATGAGCTTTGTGTTAAGGTATGCTACCAGGAGGTTCACACATGTGCCTAGACTCCATGTATGGGTTTGGAGGGAGCTGGTACTTAAAGAATGAAAGACTGAAGCAATCAGAATCCTATCAGTAGATGGTAGCAGAGGACCATGCCTCAGGAGGGAACCTGAACATAGCAACTTGGCCAGTCCAAGAGCAGGGTCCTCGGCATACCTCAGGACCATGGAGATCAGGCTGTGCAATTCCAGAGACTAGGAATACCAAGCCAAAGTGGGGGGTTTGCTCCCAAGAGTGCAGGGGGATGTCACGAAGGCAGGGCTCTGACCACAGTCTAGTTTCATCTATGGACTACCTTCCCTAGATGATGTCATTCGTGTTCAAGGCTTCAATACTGCCAGCTGTATGCTTATAATCCCTAAATCCATAATTCCAGCTCAGACCTCTTTAAACCCCTGTACTTCACACTTATACCCAACTGCCTGATGGACATCGCTAAATTATTGTCCCATAGGACATCAAAATGGACTTTGTTGCGAGTTTGATCCCCACTTGGGGTGCATACAGGAGGCATCTGATAGATGTTTCTCTCACATTGATGTTTCTCTCTCTCTCCGTTCATCTCTCTCTAAAATGAATAAAAACATATCCTCAAAAAGAAAAACAAATAACAATAAAAACATATCCTTGGTTTAGGATTAAAAAACGATAACACTTACTTGACCCTGGGAATTATCTTAGCTTTTTTCCTTTTCCTCAGCCCTTATCTTCAAATAGGCACCAGGGACTGTATTTCCTATCTTCTAAAATCTAAATATATCTCAAATCCACTCTCTCCTCTCTTTTCCCTCCAGTTTTATTCAAGTTCTCATCATTTTCTACCTGGATTATGTCAGGTATTCCTCTGGGACCTTAGAGATGACTTTGTCCCTCTGTTGCCTTTCCCAACATACTAATCCACTCACCCATTCTATCATTGATTTAGGTAACTTATACTTTTACTAGAGGCGCGGTGCATGGAGTCATGCATGGGGGTGGAGGGGCCCTCAGCCTGGCCTGCACCCTCTCACAATCCGGGACCCCTCGAGGGATGTCCAATTGCCAGTTTAGTCCCGGTCCCTGCAGGCCAGGGGGATCGGGCCTAAACCGGCAGTCGGACATCCCCCAAAGGATGTAGCAGTGCACCAAGCACTGCGCCACTTGTGCTCATCCAGGCTGCACCTGCTGCTGCAGCTGTGCTTGCCAGCGGTGAACCCAGCTTCTGGCTGAGAGGCACACTGACCACCAGGGGGCAGCTCCTGCATTGAGTGTCTGCCCCCTGGTGGTCAGTGTGCATCATAGCGACTAGTCAACCAGTCGTTTGGTCGTAATGGTTGCTTAGACTTTTATATATATAGACTAGAGGCCTGGTGCACGGATTCATGCACCAGTGGGGTCCCTTGGCCTGCCCAGTGGGGATCGGGCTGAAACTGGCAGCCCGACATTCCCCAGCGGATCCCAGAGTGCAACTCTGCAAAGTTGCTGCCTCTCAGCAGCTCCTGTATTGAGCGTCTGCCCCCTTGTGGTCAGTGCATGTCATAGCTATCAGCCGGTTGGCCAGTAGCTTAGGCTTTTATATATATAGATAAAGGGTCTAACCTTACACTTTTACTGAGACACTGTGCTCCCCACTGGACTCAATTGAAAGAATCTGGGAAGGAGACAGGTGAACCAAAATGACAATACAAATGAACTGGTATTGTGCTGGGGTAAGTTCAGGATGCTCTGAAGAGCAGGGTATGCCTAATTTCTCTTGGAAGTATATCCAAAAGAAGTGAGTACTCCTTAATGACCCAATCGTGATCTTTCTAAAATACAAACCTAACAATGGCATTTCCTTGCTTAAAAATACTCATTGACTGGCCCACGTGATTCAGTGGTTGAGCATCAACCTATGAACCAAGAAGTTAAGATTCAATTCCTGATTAGGGCACATGCCTGGGTTGCGGGTTTGATCCCCAGTAGAGGGCATGCAGGAGGCAGCCAATCAATGAAGAATCTCTCTCTCTCCCTCTACCTTCCTCTCTAAAGTCAATAAAAATATATTTTAAAAAATACTCATTGACTACGTCTAAGAATTAAGTCCAAATTTCTTGGCCCTGATATTCAAGGCCTGTCATTTGCAACAGCCTTAACTTTTCCTGCACTTGTCCCCACACCACACCCCCTCCACCCTACCTCCCCATGCTCCCGAGATACTAAATATATCACTTAAACCCATCAGAATCTTTCCAAAGGGGAAGTTTGGGACAGGAAGTAGGGGAAAGATAGCACGGTGGGAAGTAAGATGACTAGACTTGGGCAAGAAGAAAAAGGGACGGGGGCAGGGTGGAGAACCAGGGGATGGGAAGAGAGGAAGGGGAAGAAGAAGGGGAAGACTGAGGTGGGAAGGGACAGAGGTGTTCGGAAGGAAATGGGATGAGGGTTTAGAGGTGGACACTGGAGACTACATACTTTTGGGCTTTGGCTTGGCTTTTGCCAGTCCTTGGGTCAGGATCTTGCCTGAAGCTGGGCGTGGGAAGTGTTAGCCCCGAGAGTGGGCAGGCTCCTGGTTGTGGATGAAACCCGGCTGCAGGGCGCTGTGGGCTGACCGGAGAGTTGGACACCTGCAGAAATTCCCGAAGGAGCTCTAGCCAGGTCTGGGGAAGGGTGGGAGGGGGAGGAACGAGGGGGACCAGGGCGGGTGGGGAGACTTGATTGAAGCCTCTGGAACCCAGGCCGGAGGAGAAGGGATCCGTCACCAGGGCAACTGGAACGCCTCATAGTCAGCGTCAAAGGCAGCCTGGTCCCCTCGGGTGGGTGAGGTCCCCTGCGAGGGCTGCATGGTGCCTGGACGGGGCGGCGGGGTCCCTTTGAGAGGCTCGGGTAGGCTTTGCGGGTGTCTGCGAGGACATCCGTGCGCGTCTGGGTCTGCGAGGTTCTCTGCAGGGTTCCCATGAGATGTCTGCGGGCGGCCCGTGCGGTCTGCGAGCATCTGACGGGGACGAGGGGCTCGGTGCGGTGGGAAAGGCAGGACGAGGCGGAGTCTGTCCTGGGCCCAGCGGGGACCAATCGCACCGACCGAGGGGCGGAGCGCCACGACGTCAGGCCGAGGCCGCCGCGGGGCCTGGTGATCGCCGGTTCCGCGCAGCCCGGAGTCGCCCAGGCCTGAACTCCTACCCTAGTCCCCGGCTCGGCCTCAGCCGGCCCGGTCCCGGCCCCGGTCCCGGGCCCGCGAGGACACCGAGGCCACCCCCCGGGGGTGGGGAGCGGAGCCGGGGGTCAGCTCTGCGAGCGCCCGCGCTGGCCCGTCCGGCCCCGCCCCCGCCCCGGGCCATGGCCCAGCCCTTGTCCCAGCCCCTCGTCCCAGCATCCCGACCCAGGCCCAGGCCCCCGGCCCCTCCCTCGGCCTGCTTCCCAAATAGGTCCCAATCCCAGCCTGGACACCAGCGAATGCCCAGATCGAGGTCCCAACTCAGGCCCCCCCTCCAGCCTCAGACCCTGGCCGGGCCCCCATCCCCGCCTCTGCCCTTGTTCCACCTCCTGTCACAAATCCCCGCCCCACCCCGGTCCCAATCCCATCCCCAGGGTTTGCTTAAACCCAGGGCCCAAACGCTGCGCTCACTCCAGTCCCCATCACAGTCTCTTCTTCTATCCCAACCCCTGCCCCTTTGCAAGCCCCGGCGCCCAGCCCAGCCCAGCCCATTGTCTCAGCCTTTGCCCTCTGCTCTGTGTTTACCCGCGTCTCTCCCACCACCCACCCCGCTCTCTCACACCCTGCCCCTCTCCCAGCCTCGGCTCAGGTCTGGGCTCCAGCTGCCTCCAGCCCTGTTGCTGCTGTTGCTGTTTTCTGTCCTTGGCCCAGGGGCTGGTGAGTGCAGAAGCAGCGAGGACTGAGGCAGGGACGGGGTTCTGGCAGGGAGGGTGGACTGGGGGGATGCGGGAGAGGTGGGGCCTTGGTAACTAGAGCCTTGGGGAAGAAGTGGGGAGAATTGGGGAGGAGAGAGTTCTTACACATCTGAGAGGAGTTGGGAGGGTCAGAAGAGAGGTAGCTACTGTGGACTCGAGGCTCAGCAGGTCCTAGGACAGACAGGCCAAGGTTTCCTTTCCCGTGTCCGTTCTGACCCCATTTTGACACTTGCTTTTCCAAGGAAGTCTTGCTCCTGCTCATAAAGTTTGATGGGAGAGACATATTCCCACACCAGACAGCCTCTAGTCCGCTGTTGGGAAGAGTTAGCCTAAACTCTTGAGATAGTAGGCATGAAAACAGGGTTAAAAAAGCAGTTTTGAAAATAACACGTAGCAAACAGATGGACATGGGTTAGTTGCCATCATAACGAGTTTTCTTCTTGTCATGAGTTTTGTTCCAAATAAGCTGGATTTGCCTAGGAATCATTCCTGATACTTTTTTGTTTGTTTTTATTAATCCTCACCTGAGGATATTTTCCTATTGATCTTTTGGAGAGAGTGGAAGAGAGAGGGAAAGTCAGAGAGAAACAACAATATGAGAGAAACACATTAATTGGTTGCCTCCTGCACACGCCCCGACCAGGGCCCAGGCTGCAACCAAGGTATGTGCCCCCTTGGCTGGAATTGAACCCAGGACCCTTTGGTCCACAGACCGATGCTCTATCCACCGAGCCAAACCAGTTGGGCAATTCCTGACACTTTTAGAGCAGGGTTGAAACTCAGAGGCCATTTTACAGATGGGGAAACTGAGGCTCAACAGGGGAGCAATTTGCTCAAGGTCATACGGCTTGTAAATGGCAGTATTGGGGCTAGAAAAAAGTTTACTAATTACTACCCCACACTAGTTTTTTTCACTGCAATGTATGCCTAATAGGAAAACAAACCCAAGTGGGGAAAGGCTCAAAGCACAGTCTGTCCTTCCCCCTGTCTTCCCACAAGGAGGCTTCATCACACACTCTTCCTCATTTGCCAGTTGTCAGCCTAGGGCTACCATCCAGCAAGAAAGTGATTTGGATAAGAGAGGGAGAGGTCCAACTTCTTAACAGGTGGGATGTGAGAGGAGGAGAGGGGTCCTGGTCAGAGGGGTTGTGCCATAACGACGGTCCCATCCTAAGGAGACGACTATGGTCTTCATGCCCCAAACCTCAGCTACCTCTGGTGGTTGGCATTCTAGAAAGGATGGAAATGTGCCTGAGGGAATCTTTGGCACTAATAACTAACAAAGTAGCTGGGGATGGGGGCTGGGTTTCAGTGAGTTCTGGGGACCTGGTTCAGTGTACAGACTTGAGGAGATCAGTGCATCCAGAGGCCACTGCCCCAAGCTCACTGGTGTCTGGAACTTACAGGTCTGAGTGTATACCTGAGGGATCTGTGGGTATGCTGGGCATATGCAGTGTGTGTACATGACCGTGTGTTGGTGAGTGCAGGCACCTGTATGTTGTATGGGGTGCAGGTGAGCCTGTGTGTCTTCTGAGTATGTTATATTGTTGTGTAAGGGGAGGGTACGTGCTGTGGCCCACGCATGTTCTCTTCAGCTCTACCTGCTCCTGTAGGCAGAGCACTGAAGTGTTAGCTTCCCAGTGGATTGTTCCCTGTTCGGATGCCTCTCATAACACATACAAGGACTCCATCTGCCCCCAGCCTGACTCCTTGAAGGAGGGGCGGTAGCCAGGTCAGTTTTTCAGTTTGGGTGAGGGGGAGGCCCTACTGTTGAGCCCAATTCATAGCTCCCATTTTTGTCATCATGGCTTCTTTGTTCATGAGCTCACTGGGCAGGCAAGAGCTGACTCGGGGAGGAGGCTGGCTGACAGCCCCAGAGCAGTAGACAGTGGAGAGATGTGGTTTAAAGCACGCTTGTCCAGAAGCAGGTTTAAGTGGTTTGGGGAGAATTGTAATGAAGTTGGAAAAGAGTGGTGCATGGGCCCGACTGCAGGCAGGGCTGCCTTAGAGCTGTGAATAGTCACTGCCTGGGTAACTGTGGCCGGCCCTGCAGGAGTGCTCTGTGACCTAGGTCCTGTGGGGCGTGATACACTTTGCTTGAGGAGGGGCTGCCAGTGTCACAGGACCATAGCGGCAGCATCGGTCTCAATACATGCTTATTGTTGGCTTCAGTCTCATTTCAGGAATGGGAGGTACCACCTGGGTCTCCTGGTCCTTGAGCTCTGACTGCATTTGCATAACCCGGACAGGCCTTGCCATTCCAGAAAGTGACCTTTTTTTCCTACCTAGTGCTGTCATTAGCAGGGCCAGCCTCAGCCTCTGTGTGTCTGCGTGTGTGTGTGTGTGTGTATGTGTGTGTGTGTGTGTGTGTGTATTTCAGGTGGTGGAGGAGAATCGCCCAAGCTCCATTTGGAAGTACTGGGGCATCCAGGACAGATTCATCTGAGCTTGCCTGGGGCCTTCCTCATGCTTCCTGAGGGACACAGCTCTGTAGGCCCAGGTGAAAGAAACCCCAAACCAAAGCTTGGAGTGAATGGGGCCGTGCCATGTTCGTTTGGTTCACGGGGCTCTGTGTGCTCGTTTGTCCATTGTTTCCCAAAGACCATTAGCTGTTTTTCATGAGCAGCTCTCTGAGGGTCTGCTCTGGGGCCTGGCCAGGATTTCTTCCTAAGAATAGCAATGGCTCATGTGACAACCCATCCTGGTACCAGCCTTGGGGAGGAGAAGCCTCCCTGCCCCCAGCAGAGGGTGCTCCAGAGCTCTGCTTTCTTGTGACAGGAGATTAGGCTATTCAGTTCTTGGCTTTCTTGCCTTCCGGTTGTCATAGCCAGGACTCCTAGGGAACCTATCTTCCCCATAGTTGGTTCATTTCCCTTCATCCCTTTTAGAGACTTTGCCACTGCTCTCTCAGTGCTGCTCTGTGAGCCTCTGGTTCCTGGGCAGTGCTCAGCTTGCAAGGTGGCACGTCTTCCTTGTTGACAGTAGAGACTAACCAAGTGGTCTGAACTGGACAGACTAGTCCTTGGGTGTATCCATGGCCTTTGAAGATGAGCACAGGCCCATCTAGGGCCTGTGGCCTCCACTTCTCTGCAGGGTAACTCTTGAAGTTGCTGCAGCTCAGTGGGGTCAACCTTAACCAGGATGCATCCTTCAGCCGCCTCCTTTTTCCCAGATGCCTCTTTCTCTGTTATTTCAAAGACCTCATTTTTGGAGTTAAATCTCCCATTTCCAGAGAGGGAGATTGTCAGACTAGGTAAGCCCTGTGGGTATTTACTATTTGGCTGAAAACTGCCCCGACCCCTGAAGCTGTGATTTCCTAACTGTCTCACCTGCATTGGAGGCATCTTCTGGCCTTCTCTGGGGCCAGCCTTCAATCTCCAGGCTGTCAGATTCCCCAGAACTTTGCCTGCCATTAGGGACTCTGCTATCCAGCTGAGCTACTGGGTTATTTTCACTGTTACAGCAGTCCTAGCTGCTGACACCAGACTTTCCTATTCACCTTGGCTTTACTCCTAACAGCCATCATCAGGTATCTTAGCATTTCATTTAGAGACAACCCTCTCCCTCCTCCTGCTCTGCATATGAATATTCCCAAGAGGTTTGAGATTCCATAAGGTCACCAGCTGACTGCCTCCCTGGGGCTCCCTCTGGGAAGCCCCTCTGGCTGCTTATTATGAGCCCTAGAGGGCCTGGTGACTCTCTTTCCTTCCCTCCCAGGAGCTTTGTGGTGGCCTGCCAGCTCCTGTCCTTGCCTCTGCCACCCAAGCAGGTCCCTTGCAGACTCACCACACTTTCCCCTTCCCCCTCCTGCCCTGAGCCACTATACAGACAGCTCTTGTGAAGCTTCTGAGGATTTTTACTGCTCCTGACCACAGGGGAACAGAACGGGGAAGAAAATAAACAAGGAAGTTACACAGTTTCATGCTGACTCCCGAGCCCCACAGGTGGAGCTCTAGCCAGCTCAGTGGCCTAAGAGCCTGTGCCAACACACACACTCGCATGCTCACTGTCCACACCTCTGTTTTGTTAGGCTTGGTAACAGCAGAACAATGACTCCTAAGTGAGGGGAGCTGTGGGGTCATATAAAGGGCCCTGGTTTTGGATTTATACAGATCTAGGTTTAAGCCTCAGTTCCCTTATCTATAAAAACAGGTCATTTTTTCAAGGTCATTGTAAGGATTAAAGCAGATGATGGTTAGGGCAGCAGGAGACCCAGTTCCCATCTCAGACAAGAGCATTTGTTGAGTTGGTGCTATTGGTGAGGAAGACTGGTGTGCCTGCTGCTTAACGGAAATGCCCTCTATCCTACCTGCCCCTTTCTTTCTCGCCTGCTCCCCAGGAGGCCTCTTCCTGACCGATTACTCCACCTGCTCACCCCGCAAGCTGAGTCCTTTCCGCTCCTTTGCCAGCACCGAACTCTTCCACTTCCATGTTCCTGAGGACACATTCCTGGCTGTTTGGAACCTCATCATCTTCAAGGAGCAGGGGGGATCCTTTGGGGACCACTGCCCAGACCAAAGTGTGACTGTGTGAGTGTCTGAGTTGACCTCCTGACCCTCACTTCTAACCCCAGACCGCTTTCCAAACAAAAGTGTGACTTTATGAGTATCTAAACTGACCCCTGGCCCCTGACCCCTGACCCTTGTTGAGGTTGCAGTATGACTGAGTGAGGGCCAAGACCTCTGTTTCATGATTACTTCAAGACCAAAATGTGACCGTGTGAGTGCCTGAGCCGACCTTTTACCCCTCTGTGCTGACCCCTACCTGGATCCACTTTGTTGTATGTATCAGTATAGGGCGGTGATGGCGAACCTTTTGAGCTCGGCGTGTCAGCATTTTGAAAAACCCTAACTTAACTCTGGTGCCGTGTCACATATAGAAATTTTTTGATATTTGCAACTATAGTAGAACAAAGACTTATATTTTTGATATTTATTTTATATATTTAAATGCCATTTAACAAAGAAAAATCAACCAAAAAAATGAGTTCGCGTGTCACCTCTGACATGCGTGTCATAGGTTCGCCATCACTGGTATAGGGAATCTACTTATTTGCTGGTGATGAGTGACTGTTCTCCTTTCTTTTCCCCATTTCTCATCTCCCACCTCATTGCCTGCTTTCCTCCTCTCCTCATTCTGGTCCCCAGGTATTTCCGGTCTGGGGCACCCCCTGTCATCAATCCCCTGCACACACACTTCCCAGGGGACACGGCTGTGCCTGGGGTTTTCTCACTGACCCTCAGCTGGACACTGCCCAACCGCACGTCAGGCATCTTTAACGTCAGCAGCCCCTTACCTGGGGACTGGTTCTTGGCTGCCCACCTTCCCCAGGCCCACGGCCACATCTCTGTCAAGGTGGGTTGATGTTGTCTAGGGCAGGAGAGGTCAGAGCTGCTTCTCCATCTCTGCTGAATTCCCCTCATGGTTACCTGGGACACCAGCCTTGTACCAGGATGGGAAACTGCATGAGGGTGGCTGGGATGGACCCTAGTTAGAGGCCAGCAGGTCACTTGGTGGGTCAAGACCTACAGGAGGCAATTTGGGAACCTTAGGAGGACGTGGTGGGTCCATGTAAGCTGAAAGGCAAGTTCAGAGTCTGCAGTCAGCCAGAGGCCCCGGCACTGCAGAGTACTGTCCCTTCCTATTGGAAGCTACAAGGGTTAATCGAGGTGATCAGAAGCCACTCGGGACAAGTCAAATGCTGCTGCACAAACCCAAGATAGCCCCGCCGACTCTTGTAGGCTACGGCCCAGTCAGTCCATCTGGGAGAATGCATTCCTCTCCTATCATGATTTCAGCTCCCTTCACCCTCGGGAAGACCATGCAAGACCACTCTGGGGTAGGGAGGACCTTCCTGTTAAAAGGAGGCTTTGGGCAGCTGGTGTCCATCCAGACTGTTGCCTACCTTTCCTACAGATATCTGTACTGATTTCATAGAGCAGAGGTGGTTAACATCTGAAGTGTATGTTCAAAGGTCAGCATGCTTTTCCCAGCCGGTTTGGAGGGGAAGGAAATGCCACAAAGGTTTCCTGCCACTCCCGGGTGTTGGGTAGACTTCCTCCTTGTAGTGATAGGATCGATAGTTTTCTTACTCCTGTCGGCGGGAAGGAAGGGTGTGATAAGCTGGTCATTGTCAAGGGTGGGATGGCCAAGTGTGTGTGGGCCAGTGGTAAGGACTAAGCATGAGCAGAGAGAGGACTTAAAGAACAGGATGCTAAAGAACATGAATGCTATCATGGTTTGGCCACTGAGAATTGAGAGGGACATAAATTCCCAATCAGGTGAAGATTTGATCTGGAGATCTCTCTCCAGGCTGAGTTCCTTGCCGGGAGGAGCTCTGTGGCTGTGGTAGACTCACCTCTCTTCCTCCTACTGTAGCTGAATGAGCTGAGAATCCCACAGGGACACGTGTACTGGTACTGCTGTTTTCAGAATGGGAACTAGGGCTGACGGAATGTCTGGAGGCCTCAGTGATAGGCTGTTTTTCCTGAGAGGGATGCACAAGAGAACTTACTGTCAAAGTCTGGGAGCCCTCTGGATGAAAGCATGTTGGGCGCTCACCTGGATATGGCTCTGGGTTCTAGGTAGGTCTTGACTCCTATCAGAACTAAGGGTTATTCTATTTGGAGAACTGTCTTAGGTCTTTGGTCAAATTCCAGAGAGCCAGTTCCTGATCCTAACTCTGATCCTGGACTTTCTTTGTGAGGACTGGCAGGGAAAATCTTTCTGAAGCTCTGCTCTGGTTATCCAAAAACTTTTCTGGGTGGTAAGGAGGAAATAGGGACCTAGGCCTAGGTTGATATTATGGGAGCTGAAGCCTAGTTAGGAGAGGTCAGACCAGGTTTGGTTGACATACCCATTTGCAACTAGATATAGCAAGAGGGGCGTGGGGGACTTGGTACTGCAAGCTGGAGCCCTAGCAGCAGAGCTCCCTGCAGTGTGGTGAGACTAGAGAGAAGAGGGCACAGTTACACCTTGCCCATGAGACCTGGACACCATGAGAGATATAGCTCTTCAGTTAGGCCTGTTCTAGAGGTTCAAGGGGTGAGGATGGGGAAGGAAGGATCATCTTTGTAGTCCCTCTGAGAATTTGACTACCTTTAGGAATCTTAAATGGGCCTCTAAGGATTCTTTAAGTTTTTTGGTTAATTCCCTAGATTCTAGCCTGTGGGTAGATTATCCAGAACCTTTCTCCAGGGCTCCATCTTCTCAAATTGCTTTTTCCTTATTCCAGGTCTTGACTTCCTGTGAAGACCAATAGGAAGTATTGTGGGTTCAGGGATATCCTTGGGTGGGGACTGAAAAGTCCTAGCAATAAGAAGGCAGGACTGTTCCTAGGGCCCTCCTTAGTTTTGGGGGTAAGCTCAGACCTTCCTTTAGACCTTAGTCCTTGAGTACCTGCTTTGTCCCAGGCCTTGGGTTGAGTGCTAGGGACACAGATAAATAAGACGTATGGTAGTGAGATCTAAGAGGTGTTTTGAGAGGACAAAGGAGAGATGGCTAACTCCGCTTGTAGAGGTGGTCTTAGGAAACTGTTAGAAGGTGAGGCCTGAAGTTGAGAAGGCAAGGAAAGGCATTGCAGGGTAGGTGTAGCATGGGCTAAAGCTTGAGAGCTGTAGTGATTCAGTGTGGGGTGGTTGTTGGGATGGGTAAGGGAGTGGGAGGGGCGAGCAGAGGCCAGATCATGAAGGATCTAGAAGTTTGAACTTTATCCTGAGAGTGATAGAAAACCTTAGGAGGTTGTTAAAGGGAAGTGACTTATCTGGTCCAGGCCACTGTCCTGAGCTCTGGTCCCACACTTCTGCTAGCCAATGTGTCTGTGTTATTCACCACTGTATTCCCAGCACCCAGCACAGAGCCTGGCACATCGTGGGGGTGTGGCAAATTTTTGTTGCCCTTCTGCCATCTTCTCAAACTCATATTGTCCAAAACTGATCTCACTTCTCCTTTCCTCTCCGCTTTCTATCAACCTCTTCCATCTTGACCCATGCCCTCCATCTCCTTGCCTTTCCTGTCTCGGAACATGTGTTCATCCTGTGATGTCCAGCTGCCAGTCTGCCCTAAAGGGCTGGCCTTTGAACTGTGGGTAACATCTGGCACCCAAATGGCTCATTATGGGAAAGTTCTCCAAAATATCTGAGGCACAGTTCTCCTTGAATGCTTCCTCTCCCAGTCTAAGATTTGAAAGTAACTGACAGCAGGTAAAATTATGAAAACCACGATAAGGAAACCAAATAAGCAGATTGTACAGAAGAAAGGATTTGGTTGAATCCATCAACTAGGATGAAACATGGCTCAGTATCTCAACTGAAGAGGTTAAAATCTGCTAACAGCGCTCATTATGCTCTTCCTCCTCCTCAATTATTTTGTTTGTGTTTTGAATAGGTAATAAATGCACCTGGTACAACATTCGAAAGGTACAAAAGGCAGTGAAAAGTAAGTCTTCCTTTTCCCTTGCCTCCCCTCCAGTTCCCACTTCCCCTCTCCAGAGTTAACTAGTAACTAGCTGTTAGTAAGTTCCTTATGTCACTCTTCCCTTCTTGAAGGGCTCTTCTCTTGGCCTTCACAGAACTCTCCCGGTTTTCCTCCTGCCCACTGCCCACTCCTTCTCTGCCTCCCTTTCCTGGCGTCTTCTCTGCTTGATCAAACACATTGTGGGGCTTCAATGCTTGGTCCTGGGAAAACTCCTTTCTTATTTATCTATTCTCTTATTAGGTATCTCCAGCACAATAGTTTTAAGTACCACTTATAAGTTATAACTTATAACCTATAAGTTAATGCCTTCCAAGTGTATTCAGTGAGTCCTAATTTCTTTGAATCTCAGACTTTATATCCACCTGCTTACTTGACATGTTCGATTAGATATCTAAGAAATGTCTCAAATTAGCCTGTACAAATTAAAACAAAGCTGAAAGCAAAAATCTCTTCAGTTCCCATTTCACTTCTCCCAGTCCAAGTCTTTTCTTTCTTTAGTCTTCTCAGTGAATGGCACTGCCATTCACTGATTGCTCAAGCTCCATATTGAGATGTCATACTTGATTCTTCTCCCCCCCTCACTTCTCTACAATCAATTCATAAAGAAAAGTCTCATTGACTCTATTTCTAAAAGCATGTCCTTTATGCATCTACTTCTATTTCCACTCTTAGCACACCTGCCCTCAGCTTTCTCCTGGGCCACCACAGTAACCTTTGAAGTGGTTTCCCTGCTACCACTCTTGTCCCCTGTAGTCTGTCCAACACTCATTTATGTACATGTTGATTACTGCTGACCAACGGTGGGTCAGGGACTGCCATGTAGTGGGTACTGGGATATTCTCACGAAGAGGGCCAAGTGGTTTTGGGGCATCTTCAGTCTGCAAGCTCCATCCAGAGCCTGGGACTGGCCCCCCTGCTTAGGCCTTTCTAAAGAGACCCGGCCCAGCCATACTAGGACAGTCACAGAATCAATCTAGGGTGTTCTGTTCCAGCTCCTTTCAGACTGTTTCCCACACCACTTCTCACTTTGCCCCTCTTGGTTTCCCAAGTTCCCGGGCTTTGGCCCTGTTCCTTCCATGACCGCTGACGTTGACTCAGTTCGGACTCTCACTTGGCTTTTGCCTTGGCTGTTGTTGAGGACTTTCATTCAGGTGCCTTTCATTAGCCCCATCACAGGGTGAAGGTGCTGAATCTCTGCACCTTCCCTGGTCTCCACTGAGTGCGCCTCTCTACAACAAGGAGGGCTATTGGATGTGCACCTTATACAGGGAGGAGCACATCTTAACCACTGAGGTATGCCCACTGATCCTTCAGTGAAACCACTAGCAAGCAATATATGGAGCTTTTCTTTCCCCAAACTGTCCAAGAAGGAAATGGGCCCCCTCCCGAGCATGGGCGCCCGCCCTTGGGGATCATTCACCACAAGATGGCTGTGGGTGATTCCTGTTGTGGGAAGTGGGGTTGATGAAATGACTTGTGCTAGTAGTTCTGGTCCTTAGGGTTTGATATCAAAGATGAGGGACATTTGCTTTGGATATCAGAGATTGCGGTCCCTGAGAAATGAGGGGTTTAGGAGTTCTCTGAAGGTACACTCCTTTTTTTTTGTTTGTTTTTTTTTATATACTCTTTTTGATCTTTTTGATATCCACTCTTTAACTCAGCAGATATTTTTTTAGCATCTAGACCAGGGGTGGGCAAACTTTTTGACTCGAGGGCCACAATAGGTTCTTAAACTGGACCGGAGGGCCGGAACAAAAGCATGGATGGAGTGTTTGTGTGAACTAATATAAATTCAAAGTAAACATCATTACATAAAAGGGTACGGTCTTTTTTTTTTTTTAGTTTTATCCATTTCAAACGGGCCGGATCCGGCCCTCGGGCCGTAGTTTGCCCACGGCTGTTCTAGTGTTTGCCAGGTGGTGTGCTAGGCACTGGGGATGCAGTGATGCAAAAATCACAGGGAGATTCCAGGCAGACGGTGATGGGACTTTCTGGCCTTGCATCCTTCAAGGCCGCCTTCCAGCTTTCCTGGAACTCTGTGCCTTGGCTGGCTAGTCCCATGGCGTGGAACTCAGTGGCATGTCAGAGCCTGGAACTTATGCAGAACAGGTTTAGAGATACGTCTCGGTCAGAATAAACACATAAGTGAACAGTGGCCTCTAGTTTATTGGGCCGCACAAGGTCCTCTAATCTCAGAAGATCAGAGAACCCTAATCAGGCGGCCCCTCCTCCCCTGAACTGCGCCACCTGCAGGGCTTAGATGCTGCAAACGCTGCAGAGAAGGAACTGGAGTCAATGGGACTGTCCGCTGAAGCTGTGTGGGTTAGGGGTGGTGTCAGCTGAGAAGGGCTAGGGGTCTGATCCAGAAGAGCAGGGAGATGTGGCTGTGCTCTAGCCTGAGCAGAAGGAGCAGATGTACCTGTGGGCCCCTTGAGACAGAGCAGTGGGAGGGGAGACAGAAGGCAGGCGTTGGCTTCATAAACGTCAGAGCTGCCCTCAGCTTGTTGATTCATTTCTTCATTGATTCCAGCAAACTCATCTGTGAGGTGTACACTTTATAGTAGGCTCTGTGTCTGAGGAACAAAAATAAGACCAGGTTTCTATTCTCAAGTTGTGTACAGTCTGGAGGTTGCCTGGGAGGTAAAGAGTGGCCCTTCCCGGGGGGTATTAGAGCAGAGCATGGACAGGTGCGTGGAAAGGGCAGGTGGGGAATAAAGGAAATTAGACTCACATTGTGGGGGAGGGAGGAGGTTTGGATTGGAGGCCGTTATGCAGCTTTACAATGCCCAAAGAGAGCCAGTGTTGTAAGGTCCTGAGGGTTTGGTGGGGGGTTGGGGTGGTTTGAAATTGCTTTGAGGGGCTGTTCAGGAATGCTCAGGAGGAGGGGTTAGATTGCAGACGGAGCAGGTTGGGCCTGATTGTCAGAAGGGCCTGGTTTTGAATCCCAAACTTCAGCCAAGGCTGAGGATCACAGCAGATCCTGCAGATCCAGGAGGGACAGAGCTAATGCAGCAGGAAGGACCCAGAACTTAGACCTCAGTCACTGCCCTGGGAGCAGGAGGCCAGAGGAGGTGTCCCCCTCCCCCGCCCTCCCATTGGCCATTTCTGTTCGCCTTGCTTTAGCAGCACCCTTGCTGTCTCTCCCCTCCTGCCACCCCTGCTTTTGTCTTAGGGTCTCCAGGATGAGTGTCAGTACCTCCTTCAGCCGCAGCTGATTGTCCGGCGTTTACTGGACGTTGCTGTGCTGGTGCCTGGCCGTCCCTCAGAGCAAACCCTCTCCCCCCACAATCGCTCAGCCCTATACAAGTAAGTTGAGTCCCCACCCCCCAAACCTCGCCCTTTCCTTCTTCCCTCCCTGACCTCAAATAGGGAACAGGGTTTTCTTGGCCTCTAAGCCCATCTGTCCGTTCCTGCTGTCCCTCTGGCCACCCTGGACTGCTGGGCCACCCAGAGCCCCCGGGGTGGGTTGGACTCCTGCCTCCCTCTCCCCCAGCACAGAGAGGAGGACCTGAAAAGGCCTCCCATTCTCGTGTCCCTAACTCCTCTTTGCCCCCTTCTTCCTAGTGTTTCCCTCCTTCTCGTGTCCCTCTCACCTTTCTCACCCCCAAACTCTCCTCTGCCCAGGGTCTTTGTGCCCAGCTTCACTTACAGGGTTTCAGCACAGTTGGTGTGTGTGGGGGGCCGAGGGGCATCCGCCTGCCCCCTGACACTTCGCCTACGTCCCAAGGCCCCACCCCTGCACAACTCAAGCTCTGTGGCATGTGGAGGTGCCTCGGTATGCCAGCTGGAGCTAGCACTGCCCCCTTGGGGGCGCTGGGTCTACGTGCGTGTGGAGACACCGTCCCGGGGCTCTGGCAGGACCATCCGCTTCCAGCTGTGTGTGCGGTTGCAAGGTCAGAAGCCCACATCTGCCCCAGCCACCCAGCTCGTGTTGATATCTGTGACTGGGAAGAGGCATGCATGGTGGCCGTGACCATTGCCCCTCTGCCACGTCCCTACAATCTCCCTGACCCCACCCAGGCCCCTTCACACTCCCTGAAGCCCTTCCACTTGGAGCTTGAAGTCATTGGAAAGCCTTCAGATCATTTTCCCACCACTTGGGGCTCACGAAGGGCCCTGATTACTCTCCTTAATTTAATCTCTCTTTCAGTTTCCTGAGTAGGCAGGCACAGCTAGGACCTCTGGGACACTGGCCTTGCAAAAGCCCATGCAAGTCAGTGAGGGGGCAGTCATCTGTTTCAACATGTCCTTTGGGAGGGAGAGATGACCTTGATTCCCTCCAACATGACATGCTATTAGCTGTGACAGTAGGAAATCCCGGGGCCCTGTCCTGTGACCCTGGATGCCCCATACTCCCAAGGGACATTTGATTCTAGTTCTCACCCCTCCCACCCTTTGCTAAATCCTGTCTGGCTCAGATCTGGTTTGTGGTGGGGCTGAAGGGCTGTGAGGGTGGCAGGCCTCAGCTCTGATCTCCTTTGCTCCACAGAGTGCCCGAAGCCCAACCTGTCTCGTGCCCTGGCCCCTGGAGCTGCCATGAACATGCCCCAGTCACTGGGCAACCAACCACTGCCCCTAGAGCCACCATCCCTTGGTGCCCCCGTGGAAGGGCCTGGGGCCACATCTCCACCTGAGCACTGCTGGCCAGTGCGCCCGACTCTGCGCAATGAGCTGGACACCTTCTCCGTCCACTTCTACATCTTCTTTGGCCCCAGCGTGGCCCTCCCCCCTGAGCGCCCTGCTGTGTTTGGCCTGAGGCTGCTGCCGGTGCTGGACAGTGGAGGTGTCCTTAGCCTGGAGCTCCATCTCAATGCGGTACTTTGTGGAGATGGGAGGTTGCCCCTGGGGGGGAACTTGAAAAAGAGAGTGACAAGTGTGGAAGACTATGCAGGTTGCTTTCACCCAACTTTAAGATTAGAAACCATGTCAGCCCAATTCTGGTCAACAAACATGCCCTGGGTATTGACTGTACTGCAAATGGGCAATTCAGAATGGTCCCGATTTCCCCAGTTTTGTAGCTGAACCGCCCACTGACCAAGGGCCTCTCTCTATGGCAGGTGTTCACTTTTCTTGCTTATCTCCTGTGATGGGGAGTTCACCTACAGAGGCCATGTTTAGACAGCTCCCATTGCTAATGGCAGTCTTGACATTCCATGCAAACCTACCTCTGTGGATTTTTATGATCTGATCTTTGTTTTGCCCCAGAAGCTATATTTCAGTGAATCTATCCCAGTCCTTTTAAAAAAAAGTTAATAGACTTGATTTTTTCAGAGCAGTGTTATAGAAAAACTGAGTGGAAAGTACCGAGAGTTTCCATGTCCCCCCTCTTACCTCACACAGTCTCCCCAATTATTCACATCTTGTATTACTGGGGTGCATTTGTTATATCCCTGGCCTATTTTAGCAGCCCTTCAGATGCCCCTCAACCTTCTCAAAGCTGAAAAATATCAGCATCTTAGAGCTTTCCCCATCCTCTGCTGTCTCCTTTGGTCAAACCTCTGGTCAGCATGTCTCTGAAATAAATGGTCTGAAGTGGTCTGACCATGGTGTGTGTGCAGCCTGTAATTATATCACCTCTTTCTGCTCCTGCATCACACCGCTCACCTGCAGTTTGGGGTGAATAAAGATCTCTCGGTCTTTTTCCTTTCCTTCCTTTTTATTTTCTTCAAAAAACAATTTTATTCATTTACTTTTTAATTACAGAAGTAACAGAATCACATGTAAAGCTTTGGAAAATAGAGGAAGACACCCTCATAAAACAGCTGCTTAGTCCTTGGTGTGTATCTTCCCAGTCCCTTTCCATATTAACTTCTTATGTATCTAATTGTAACCAAGGGGCATACATATTTTGTGCCCTGCGCCTGGTTCATGTGACCTGCCGCCAATTCCCAGCTCATATTTTTGTAGTGAACTTTTTAACCCCCATGGAAGAATTTATGTTCATCTTTGAGGCATTGTCTAAAGACACTGGTTTGGGTCTTGGGCTTTCTCCACTATGGTAATTCACATACTTGAAAAGCCAGCCTTCTGTACCTCTTAGTCATTATTTTCAGCATTGGGTAAGACTGGGCTGAGGGCAGAGTCCTGTGTCAGGCCATTAGCAACTCTCTTAGGTTAGCATTGATCCAGTAGGATCCCTCAGCCAGGGATCCTTTTAATTCTACTATCCCCCAGCTCTGGGGCAGGGACCATTTTCCTATGCACCGACCTGAGATCTGGTCTGTGGCTCGATGTGGTCTTCTATGGTACATGGCTCAGAACTTTCAAGTGCTCCTGCTGGTCAGGACAAAGCTGATTCTTCAACTTGAAGATGCTCCTTATTTTTATACCCAAATTCTGTTTGACTCTGTTCTGGCTAAACACTGTATGTTGTGTTTGCTATTGCCATGCCTTTGGGCAATGACAGTGAAGTCTTGATTTGACCTTGATGCTGTAGAGCCCATATCCGAGACCAGCCGCACCCATACTTGTTCTTCCTCAGTATCCTGAGAGTAGAGGCTCAGTCCTGGGCAGCCCCTTACCCTGTCCCTCTCTGCATTCTTGCCCATTTACTCTAATGGGCATCTATCTACTTACATTCTATCTATCTGCATGCTATGACCCTTGCTACACACCTCAGATAGCTGTTGTATTTATTCTGAAAGGAATCTTGGCACATCTACTCTGATCTTTCCAAGTATTTTGTCTTTTCCCCCCTTGGATCAAGAACTGGTCATTTGGACCAGAGAACTGTATACTTAGAGAACATTTATATCTTTGGCTCCCTGCCCCCCGAGAAAGACTTTATTGCCCAGAGCTTGCATGGAGGAAAGCTGTGAGCAAGTTGTATGAAATTCAGTCTTGCTGTTGCGGACAGGATGCATAACAGCACACATGCTTCTTTGATGAGGACTTACCTGAGAACTTCTGGATGCTGTACTTCTGTGCCTCTGATTAGCCTTTATCTGATGGACTTACAAATCTGATCACTCATCATGTTTCCTTCTTTGCTTTGGTTGCTTGGGAAGTCAGCATCAAATCTATGGCCCACATTTAGGAGCAAATTTTATCGTTCTATCCCGAGTTTTCAATTTCCCTCATGCATTTATTTTATCTTATATGTATTTAATAAGCTGCCTCAAATCCTTCTGGAGGTGAGCTTATGGCAACCTGCTACCTTTATTCCTTTAGACAACCCTTTACATTTACTCCTGTGGATATCCGGTTTCTTTAAATCCCAGCCAGGCTGCTACATTTAATCCCTCAGGCATTCTATTACCACCGCGAGTACCTGATCATTTCACCGGAGGAAGAGTACATTTCTTTACATGCCTCCTGCCCTCAGACTCCGGTGAAGAGGTGAAGGTGACTGAAAACCTTACAGTTACCTTTGTTCACAACTAGTTTCTATATCCAGCAACAGCACCTCTTCCCTTCCCCGCAACAAGCTAGATAAGATTGAAAAAAGGGGGTCTTCTCTTTAGCCTGAACAGTTTAAAAATTCTGCCCAAAGGATTCAGAATTGGGCCTTGCCTTTTCACCAGTCTTTGAGGCATCTCGGATGTGGGGGATTTGGTGTTTGCCAAGGTTCTGTGTTCTAAAAAGGGAGGAGAGATTGGCTTTGGTGTTGAGCACCGGCAGGAATGTGAGGTCCCTGGAGGATTTTGGAGTCTGGGGTGGTGGTGGTGGTAGGACCCGGTGGGTAGGACAGCTTCATCTTCACTCCGCCCTCCCCAGAGCTCCCTGCGCCAGGAAAATGTGACCGTGTTTGGATGCCTGACTCACGAGGTGCCTTTGAGCCTGGGGGATGCAGCAGTGACTTGTTCCAAAGGTGAGGAGGAGGAAGGGGGAGGGAGAGAAGGCTGGTAGTCCCGAGCAGGGGGCGGGCATGGGGTGGGGGGTGGCGTGGAGGAAGGATGGGCTGGGTCTCGGGGAAGCGGGCCGGGCGCAGGTGAGTGAGGATTCTTTACCTTTCTCTCCTGGCCCCTGCCCCCTCTGCCCCCAGAGTCCCTTGCTGGCTTCCTCCTCTCGGTCAGCGCCACATCCAGAGTGGCCAGGCTGCGAATCCCGTTCCCACAGACCGGGACGTGGTTCCTGACCCTCCGCTCCCTGTGCGGGGCGGGGCCTCGGTGAGCGGCTGGCGGCGGGGCGCGGCGGGGCGCGGCGGGGCGGCGCGGGAGGTGGCGCCGAGCCCCCGTGACCCCCAGTGTGTGCACAGGTTTGTGCGGTGCCGGAACGCCACTGCCGAGGTGCGGCTGCGCACCTTCCTGTCCCCGTGTGTGGACGACTGCGGGCCCTACGGCCAGTGCAAGCTGCTGCGCACGCACAACTACCTGTACGCGGCCTGCGAGTGCAAGGCCGGTGAGCGCTCGGGGCGGCCGGGAGCCTGCGACGGGAGGGGCGGCCACCGGCACTGAGGCTGGGTGTGCAGAGAACGGGAGGGCGGTGCTAGGGTGAGACCACCCTCCCGGGGCAGGGGCACAGGGCTTAGCTAGAGGCCCCCAGCCGAAGGGTCTGCTGTCCTCACGACTGCCTCCATACCCACCCTGTGCCTTCCCCGCCCGCAGGGTGGCGGGGCTGGGGCTGCACCGACAGCGCGGATGCGCTCACCTACGGGTTCCAGCTGCTGTCCACACTCCTGCTCTGCCTGAGCAACCTCATGTTCTTGCCACCCGTGGTCCTGGCCATTCGGAGCCGGTATGTTCTGGAAGCTGCTGTCTACACCTTCACCATGTTCTTCTCCACGGTATGTGATGGCGTCAATGTCTTCACCGAGTCCTTATCCATGTGGTGGGTGAGGTTCTGCATTTCCCCCGTGTTCTCCACTGGTTTGGGGATGTCTGTACCTGTATAATACGAGGATGTCTCCAATTCACTGTCTTCTATAGCAGCGCTTCCCTACCTTTTCATCTCAGGGCATGCATAGAATACGGTCATTTTTGTAAGGCACATTGGGGTCAATGAACATCCTGTTGGCAACTTAAAATAACCAACTGCCAGCCACTGCAGACTTTGTGGGTCTCTAGTTGTCTCACGCCCTGCCTGCCCACCCTGAGGGCCAGGGACCTTTACCCCAGTACGCTGGCTGGCCCCGTAACTGCTCTGCAGTGTGAGATTGTGCCTTCACGGGAGAGGTCTGCATGGGGCAGGAGACCTGCACTGTCACCTGCGTTTCTACATGGGAAGTCATCCGTTTCATCACGTTCTTTCATGATGTGAGGGCTAGCAATACAGTGTTCGTGTTCTCCATCACACTGGGGATTTCCACAACCTCAGAACATTCTTTTTTATGGTCTGAAAAGGTATCTCCCCATTCAGTAGCCATGGCATCCTTGAATTATCATGGGAACTTTAGGAAGGAAGGGGGATCTATAATTGGGTAATTGATAGAAACCTCTGGCTATTAGAATCCTAAGAAACTTTACCGATTCAACTATGTTCTGAGGCCTCATGGGAAGTGGCAATGTCCTATAAAATCCCAGCCCAAAGGAGCATATTTTGATGAAGATTAATTTAGTTTGAAACCCATCTCCTCCCATTATAGAATCTCCACCGTCTCTTCTCTGTGCCTTCCCATTCTTTCATAATCATATACATTCATATTACAAGTGTGCATCACAGATATTCTAAGGAAAGGTAGAGGAGTGAGTCTGCTAATGTGACTTAACCTCCATTAGACTCCCTCCCCTCCACCAAGTTCTGCATCTAGGGAGCTTTTCATCTCATCTCTGGGCTCTTGGTGTCTTGTGGCATACGGTGCCTGCCGATGAGCACCACAAAAAAATCTTAGATGGACTCAGACTCTCCTCATGTCTTGGCAACAAAGATATCACAATAACCAATAAGTGCATCTCTTTTGTTCAACATTATAGATCAGACATATGTCCAAATTAAAAATATATATATACTGCCTGGTCAGCATGACTCGGGATGAGCGTTGACTTATGAGCCAGGAGGTCACGGTTTGATTCCTGGTCAGGGCATATATCTGGGTTGCAGGCTCAATTCCCAGTGGTGGGCTTGCAGGAGGCAGCCGATCAATGATTCGCTCTCATCATTGATGTTTCTATGTCTTTTGCTCTCTACCTTCCTCTCTGAAATCAATAAAAATATATTTTTAAAAAATCCTGCTTATCACTTAGGAGAAAGGGGGGAGATGTCCTGACACGGAGGGTCCTGTCATACATAGGTCCCTCCTTGGACGTTCCTCCACAGATAAGGAAGAGTAGCCTGATCCATGCCATGTGGAGAGCACATTCCGGTTTTGCTTTACTGCCCCCCTTTTTAGACCTGCTCTGACAGTGCCTCCTTCTATTTTTATATTAGACACTGTTTCTCTTCTTTTATTGCCAGATGCCCTTATACTGTTGCTCACCAAATCCTCCAGCAACAGCTGTTCCACCAGCCCACTCTTGGCTGCAAGCTGATCTAATGTGCTTCACAATTAGTAAGAGTACCTAAGTATATCAGGAGCCTGGAGCATGAGGGGGAGAGCGTATGTGTTCTGCATTTTGCATAAGCATCCTGGGCATTGTCTCCAGCATATTCAGTTCCGGATGACTCCTCATTTCCTGGATATAATGGCAGATCAAACACAGGGAGCCTAAAGTGCCTGGCATCACATACAGAGCTTCTACTTTCTGAAATAAGGCAATAGCAAAAGATCAAGAAAAATATACTGGCTCTGAGGTATTGCCTAAAGTCCTGCTATACCTCCTGTTCTTTTCCACCTGGGCCAAAATGTAGAGCTACTAGTTTTCCAGTCTTCTCAGGTAGGTTCCCTGTTGCTCCTCTTCTCCCATTCTTTACTTAGTTTAGATTTATTCTGTTCCTAAGCAGTCTTCATTTAAGGACCCATTGGTCATGTTGCAGGTCAAGTACCAGGATAGCAGATGACAGTGTTCTCTGTCTTCAAATCCAGGACAGTCTACACTTGGGAGCAGTGCAATAAATTCTTATCCGGAACATAGGAACAGACATTAGGTTTGTTCTTCAGGAGTTAAAAATGTAAAATGTAAATATGTAAAATACTTAAAATGTAAAATAGATAAGAGTTTGGGATATAATGCTTTCCCCTCCTAAATTATTCTTTCTGATCTCGTCCCCACCTTCTTGTTAACTCATTCAAACAGGAGACTAGGTTCTCCCGTTTCCATTCTTCCCAGAAGTTCAAGAGACCCTGTTCCTGCCAGTGAAGGAACAACTTGTGATGTTGCTCAGCTCTCTCTTTTCTCAGCTGTGGACTGGATGTCCCTGTCCTCTTCCCACGCCCAAGGCCATACCCCGGAGGGCCTGGAGACCTGCCTCACCAAGGTCTGTAAGGCTACTGCTCGTTGAGATTCACAGCCCTGTGACTTAGGATTGCCTTTTAGTAGAATGATGAAGAAACTGGCCTGGGCTGAAAGTAGTGCCTATAGGGTCCCTTTAGTCAATGAGCAAGACACTTCAAAAGCCACCTTTAGATGCCATAGCACTTAACCTTCTCGCCCCAGCTTCAGTTCATCCTGGTGTTCAGTCCAACCCTGGAAACTATACCAACTTGTTTCTCCTTTCAAGAGATGCCCTCAAAAGCCATGGCTTCCAGAGGACTGATTCACAGAGATCTTAAACTTTTTTGATCCCCTAAAATCTGCTGGCATGCTTTAAGCTCAGCTCCAGTGGTTGCTTTTGATCAAGTTTACATAGGTCAAAACCTTTCTCTTCAAATATAGCATCTTAGTTTTCTTAACCCGGCTTCCATCACTATCACAACCCATTCTTCCTGATGGAGCAAGGATTATGTCAGGAGATGGGAGGAGTCAGCATGCTGTTGCGGTGTTTGTCCTCGGTCTGGAGCTGTTTCCTCAGAGCTCTGTCCAGTATCTTTTCCTTGGGTGGTCTTATAAGGCAAATGACAGAAATCCTCAGAGGGACATGTGTTCCCATCATCTTTGTACCAAAGATATTCTTACAACCATACATGTTCTTAGTGTTTGGCTTTAATAAATACTCAAATCACAATAAATTTTGTAAGAAGGTCAGAGAAAAGTGACAGCAAAAGTTCCAAGACAATGAGAACTCAGGTAACTCCTGGGTAACCTTTTCACATTAAGGGAACATAGGATGTCAGAGGCTATGATAGCATGGTCCAGAGAGGCACAGGGATGGGGACCACAGACCAAGGGGGCTGATGGTACACTGTGACTCTTTAATTGAGGTGCCCGGAATAGCTTGATACAGTACCATGTGTTCCCTGCACCCCTCTCTGAATCTCCTCAATACCCTACTCTTTACCGCGTTCCCCACAGTGTAGGAGAGCTGGACACTGTCCCATCCCCATATTGTTTCCCATGGTGTGAAGACCATGCTCTTCTCCCTGGCTGTAGGGACTGCCTTTTTTCTTACTGTGTCTACCATGGCATTGGGTAGGAGGTAATGAAGAGGGCCAGTTAGTGAGCCAAACTCAGAGTCTGAGCTATCAGGCGAGACTGGGACATGCTAGGGAGGCTCGGGGTCTGGGTTGGCTAGAGTCTAGCCCCAGAGCTTGGGTCGAGGATGAGGATTGTAGATAGACCCACAGCAAGCATGAGGAAATGGGCAAGGATTGGCCTCAGCTTGAAAGAGCTGGACCTCCCTGGCCTGATGTTCTCCACAGCACGTTCCAGAAGCGGGAAGATTAGGAAGGCGAGGTTGAAGGTCAGGGATGCCAGTTACATACAGCTTATGAGGCAGAACGGGCCTCCCTGCCCTATTTTTCTCAGGAGTGGGGAGTGGGGCATTTCCCAAATCTGACTTCTGACCTCTGCTTCTCCAGCAGCAGCCCGTCACCACCCTTGTGGCCTCTTTCTTCTGTCTTGTAGACCTGGACCTCTCCCCCAGTTCTCTCAACGCCTGTCATTTCTTTCTCCAGTTCTATCATGCCTGTGACCAGCCAGGCATTGTGGTTTTCTGCATCATGGACTACGATGTGCTACAGTTTTGTGATTTCCTGGGCTCCTTAATGTCCGTGTGGGTCACTGTCATTGCCATGGCTCGTTTACAGCCTGTGGTCAAGCAGGTCAGTCCAGAATGGGCCCTGGGGGACAATCAGAGCTAAAGTCGACTTGAAACTCATTCCCGACCTCTCCCTGAGGACATTGCCAAGTGCCTCTCTCCATCCTGGCCCAGCCTCTAGAGTCCTGTTTCTCTAGGTGCTGTATTTGCTGGGGGCTATGCTGCTGTCCATGGCTCTGCAGCTTGACCGGCATGGACTCTGGAACCTGCTTGGACCTAGTCTCTTCGCCCTGGGGATCTTGGCTACAGCCTGGGTAAGGGCGGGGAGAGCTGTGGGTGGGGCATCCTAGCAGGACTTGGGTTCAGGGCCCTGGGTATCTGGTCCCCAATTTAAGGTGGGCTAAGACCCTTTCACCATCACTGTTGTGCTCATGGTGCCCATCCTAGTCTGAGGTACCTTCCTGTCACAACCATGGCTCAGGGGAAGCCTGAGAGTGACCGGCTCTGGCTTGGGTTCCAGGGCCTCCCATTCCTGAGCCCCACTTCTCTGCCTCCTCCAGACAGTACGCAGCGTCCGCCGTCGGCACTGCTACCCACCCACATGGCGCCGCTGGCTTTTCTACCTGTGCCCTGGCAGCCTTATTGCAGGCAGTGCCATCCTGCTCTATGCTTTTGTGGAGACACGAGACAACTACTTCTACATTCACAGCATTTGGCATATGCTCATCGCTGGCAGTGTGGGCTTCTTGCTGCCCCCTCGTGCCAAGACTGACCACCGGGTTCCACCTGGAGCTCGGGCCCGGGGCTGCGGTTACCAGCTGTGCATCAATGAGCAGGAGGAGCTGGGCCTTGTGGGCCCAGGAGGGGCCCCTGTCAGCAGTATCTGTACCAGCTGAGAGGGGCTTTGAGTCTGGCCCTTGGAACATGAACCCTTCCCAGAGCGCAAAGAGCCCTTCCTGGGTTTTTCCAGGCAGTGCGTGCGGAGCTTTCCCAGGGATGAGAGACAAGTTGTGTTTCTTGAGGACTTGGTGTCTTCCTTGACATGGAACTCTTCCAGGGACCTGGCACACTTCCTGAAGATTGGAGCCATCCTGCATCCATTGAGTCTTTCAGGGCTGTAGCCTGTGCAGGGCCTCAGAGCCCCTAAGGACCAGCAGTCCCTCCGAGGGCGTGGAGCCCCTCCCAGGGATACGGAGCCCTCCTGAGGACACGGATTCCCCTGGGGAGACAAAGCCCTCCCAGGACATGGCATCATTCCTGAGGAAGTGAGGTCCATTTTGGGGAAACTGAGTCTCCAGATCTTCCAGCAGCTCAGCAACTCTGGCCTCAGGCCTCCTTCCCAGAAGCAGCATCTGTGCTGGGCTGTGCTGGGAGGGGACATGCAGCACAGATGGGACTGGGACTAGGGCTGGTATCTTGAATTGATGCAGGTGGAGTCTGGTGTGTCTCCAATGAAGTATTTGCTGGTTCTGTGCTGCCTTTTTTTCTGGGGCCAATGTGTGGGGAGGGGAGGGAAAGAGGGACCCTGAGGAGGTCAGCATGGGTGATGGGAGGCCAGCTGAATGAACTGCTGGAGCTACTGTCTGAGGCTGCAGTCCTATTGTGTCAGGCTGCACAGCTGGGAATAGGGAGTTGTGAGTGGGTGAGTCTGTGTGTGAATGAGTGAGTCTTTGTGTGTGTGTGTTGAGTGTGGTACCCTCAACAAGGGAGGAGGCTGAGGTCCTAGAAAATTGGACTAGCAGGTACAAAGCTCAGATGGGAAGGAATTGTCACAAAAATGTAACTTCTGTTTTGAGCCCCATTTTGCCTGAGTGCCAGAAGGATCATATTTTGTCAATTTGGGATTTCTTCTCTTTCCACAAGAGTCACAGCTGCGTCCCAAGGGTTTACGTGGTGCAAAGATGTTGGGAGCATGTTCTTTCTGGTCACCTCAGTCTGTAGGCACCTACCCCCTGAGATTGACATCATTCCGGCTGGCCATCAGTCAGCAGAGCAGGTAGGTCATGCTGGAGCAGATTTCTGGTCCTATCTGTGTAACCCCTTTTAGTCCTGAGGCTCTCTACCACTTCTGTGCCACATGCAAAGACAGACCTTGGCTACCCAGACACACCTTGAAGCCACTTAAAATGTAAATGGAAGTAGCATGCTACTTCTGAGTGGAAGCTTGAAGAGTCAGTGCAGGCCTTGTCATTTTCTCTTTTCCTATTGTCCTGGTGACCAGCAATGTCCCAGTAGTTGCTCTATTACTCTGAGTCCCAGAGGGGTGAAGATGATGATAGAACAGACCCCTCCCCAGCCAACCTCTAATGGGCCTGTAGCATGAGCGAGAAATAACTCTTTGTGGTCGTAAGCCACTGAAATTTTGAAGTTATCACCATATTATAACCTAGACTCTCCTGCCGAATAGAGGTTGAGAACAGGAGAAGCGGGGCATTTTCCTGCAGAACAGATCTCCCCCCAGCAGAGCTATGGCAGCAGCTTTTACCTCTGCATTTCTCAGGCTGTAAATGATGGGGTTCAGTGAGGGTGTCACGACCCCATAGAACAATGCAATAATCTTATCCAAGTCAGGGTCCTTGGCCTTGGGCTTAAAGTACATGAAGGAGATAGTCCCATAGAAAACCACTACCACTGTGAGGTGGGCAGAGCAGGTGGAGAAGGCTTTGCGCCGGCCTGCAGCAGAGGGCACCCTAAGGATGGCATTAAGGATGAAAATGTAGGACATGCAGATGAGCAGGAGCGGGGCCAGTGACAGGACAGCTGTGGCCACCATTAAAAGCAATGCATTGAGAGAGATGTCCCCACAGGCCAGTTTCAGCACTGCCAAGATCTCACAGAAGAAGTGGTTAATGACATGGTGGCCACAGAACGGGAGGCTCCAGGTGACAATGGACTGCAGCAATGAGTTGGCAAAGCCCGTTCCCCAGCTCAGCACTGCCATCCGCACGCACGTCTGCCCACTCATGAGTTCTGGGTACCTAAGCGGCTGGCAGATAGCCACGTAACGGTCATATGCCATCACAGCCAAGAGCACGCACTCCGTGGAGCCCAGTGCCAGGGTCAGGTACATCTGCAGGGCACAGCCAGGGAAGGAGATGGTCCTTTGGGCTTCCAGGAAGTTGACCAGCATGAAAGGCACGAAGGAGGATGTGCCACAGATGTCCAAGAGAGAGAGGTTGCTGAGAAAGAAGTACATGGGGCTGTGCAGGCGGGGGTCCAGCATGTTCAGCCCAATGAGGAGGGCATTCCCCAGCACGTTCACAGAGTAGATGCCCAGGCAGAGCACAAACAGGACCATCTCTATGTTATGGTGGCCGTGTAGGCCCAGCAGGACATATTCTGTCACGGCTGTCTCGTTGGCCCCACCCATCTCATTTTTTCTCCTTTCAAATCTGGGCCACACAGGTGTTGGGAAAAGCTCTGGCTGGCCTGGGAGCCAGGCAACCTGAATACGTGCCCTGGGGCAGGTCAGCCCCACCTCTGGAATTTAGTTTCACCATCTGTATATTGAGAGACTTAGACTGAAGGTCTACAAGCTGGCCTTCTCGGCTCTGCAGTTCTGACTCAACTCAGGGGAGATGAGATACATTCTAGTCCCTTCAGCTCTTTTATGGTTCCCCCCAGGGTGGGCTCGGGAGACAGTGGAGTAGGATTCATGTTTGATAAGCTCCGCTAGAATTTAGAGTTCTTGGCTGTTAACAGGAAACTCTAGGTCAGTGGTTCTCAACCTTCCTAATGCCGAGACCCTTTAATACAGCTCCTCATGTTGTGGTGACCCCCAACCATAAAATTATTTTCGTTGCTACTTCATAACTGTAATTTTGCTACTGTTATGAATCGTCATGTAAATATCTGATATGCAGGATGTATTTAGGCGACCCCTGTGAAAGGGTCGTTCGACGCCCAAAGGGGTCGCGACCCCCAGGTTGAGAACCGCTGCTCTAGGTCATGACTTCATATGGCTGAGTCGTGCACATCGCTTCAGATTCATTCATTGGTGAATATTTTTGCTACTCTGCGCTAGGTATTGTTTAGGTGCTGGGGCTACAGCAGTAAGGAAATAAGTGGACAGAAAGATGCCACACCTGTCACGAGGGCTCCCTCTTCCCTGGACGAGGGGAGATGAGCTCTGTAAGGCAGGAGGGTGCTGGATGGTGCTCACCGAGTGTTCCTTTTGGCCCTTAAGGGTTGAACATTTCCACTCACAGGGTGCGTAGCCTGGTTTCTGGTCATCACTCCTTAAGGAACCATAGACCCTCTGCTGATTTTTAAAAAGAACAGCATATCCCAGCAGAGCCACTGGCCACAGGATTGAATCCAAGTAGCTCCTCCTTGACCTCCATATTGCTTTTTAGGATGGACGGGACGGGCACGGACGTCACACAGGAGGGAAGACCCGGCTCTCATCTCGCCGAATGGTTAGTCACTGACTAGTTTATACAGGGAGGGCGAGCAGAGGCTGCAGTCTTCGCCCAGGTGCTTTCATTGCTGTCCTGGCAGGACTCACCGCCAGTGTCAGGTACTCACAGGAGGAAGCGGAAATGTCCCCAAGGCCGTCTTGTTAAGCAGCAAAGCTGCCTTATGACCCAGGTGACCTCTGGTCTAAAGGAGAAATAGAAGCTGAGTGTGACTTCCATTCAGAAGATATAACCGCCCCCAGCCCCTTCCCTCTGGGAGTGACTGTGAGGCCAGTGTCCTGGGACAGCATTGGAGCCCTGCCTGTCCCTCAGGGATGGATTTGCCCCCCATTCTCCCTCCTTAACTGCATCTGTGTGTAGGCACAAAGGGGCTCACCCTCTACTTAGCAGACTTTGTTTTTTTCCCAGTGCTACATCTTTGCCCAAGAATTTTCCTTTTGTAGGCATGCCCTCCCTCCCTTCCCCAGTGGGGGCATTCCTGCTCATTCCTCAGAGCCCAGCTTCATCGCTCCTTTCTTCTCCCGCCTGCTCCCTGCAGTCACCTGCTCTCTTCTGATGCTTTTAGCCCTTCGCCATCCCGCTGTGTTCATGTGTGGTGTGCTCTGTACTGTCTCCTCTGCTGCACTCGTGAGCAGGACTCTGTCTCCTTCCTCTCAGCACTTCCTACAGCGAGTACTGCCCAGAGCAGTCACTGAACAGATAATCAAGATTCGAAAAACGTAGTTTGGCATCCAGCGTCAGCACTAGCTGGCTGTGTGATATTGATCAAGTCACTTGACCTCTCTGAGACTCAGTTTCCTTTTGAGAAATGGAGATGCTCAGAGGAAACATGCATGCAAAGGTGCAGGGAGCTGCCCAGCACTAGCAAGTTGTTACTGAGGCTCCAGATCAAAGGATTTGTCTTCAGCCATAAGTACCTGTTGGGCTCGGCACCTCTGGGGGTGATGACCAGAAATCAGGCTTACACGCCCTGTGGAGTGGGAATGTTCGACCTTTAGGTCAGTGTCTGTCATCACCCCCTCTCTCCCCAGAGCCTGCGCTGGTTTCCTTATTCCTCCATCCTGAATAAGGGTGATATTAAGGGAATTTCTCATGCTACACCCCCATTGTAGGTTTCCAGGGGGCTCTGTTCCATGTCGTCCTCCTCAGAGACCTGGCTGATGGAGGCTCCACTATCGGAAGTGTCACCAGTTGGTATGGCTTGGGAAGAACACACTAGAACAGCGGTTCTCAACCTGTGGGTCGCCACCCCTTTGGGGGTTGAACGACCCTTTCACAGGGGTCGCCTAAGACCATCGGAAAACACATATATAATTACATATTGTTTTTGTGATTAATCACTATGCTTTAATTATGTTCAATTTGTAACAATGAGATTGGGGTCACCACAACATGAGGAACTGTATTGAAGGGTCTCGGCATTAGGAAGGTTGAGAACCACTGCACTAGAGCATCTCATACCAGCAGTTAAATGCTCTGACCCAGTAAAGGTGTGTTTCACATCCACCCACAATCCACTGGCCCTGTGTAATCCTACCACATGCTCAGGAGGAGGAGAACTGGAAATATAGCTGAGTGTTTGGGTATGATGACTTCCATAATACACAGAAAAACACTGCATCTATCAGCCAGTGCCTCGCTCTGTCATGCCCTGGAAAATCAGGTTCACAGAGAGATAGGAGTGTTTCTGAGATAGTTGTCTAATTCCACTCCCCAGATCCACCCCCTGAGAGACAGGGTGATGCCATGAACTGGGACTGGGAGTGAGGGAACTGGGTTGATTCTTGCCTTTCTTCTGGTTCTGTTCTATGACCTTGGTCAGATTTCTCCCTTGGTGAAATGGAGCCATTCACTTAGGCAGCCTCTGGTCCTCTGTAACCTCCAGACATTTCCTCACATCCTTCCATCAACTTCCCAATCATGAAGTCTAACAGACCCAGGGTTATTTTTCAAGGTCAATATCAATTTCATTAGCTGATAAATTTCATACTTACTTTAGGCTTCACAAATTATTTTATAAGAAAGGTGAATGACTAGCAAGATGAAAGCTTGGTTTTCAGTTTCCCTGACACGCAGGATCTCAGATTCCTGCATCACTTCCTCCTTGCTGTATAGCAGAGCAGGTGAGCATGGGGTTTGGAGTCAGACTGACCAGGACCCAAATCCCAGGTCCCACTCGCTAACAGTTCCCTCAGCCCTACCTTCCTTACCTGTAGTGCGGAGATAAGAACAGTATTTCCTTGTGAGGTTATTGTGAGGATCCAGTGAGATGATGCATGCGAAGCTCTCAGCACAGAGCCTGACGCATGGTAAGGAATCAATACGTGGTAGCTGATATTCTTAGTATTATGTCCTCTTTCCCAAGCAGATACTCTGATTTGTACATGTTTAAAATCATGTAAACTGAGAGGAGTCAGCATGTTACGGATTCTCCTTACCTCCTCCCTGTTGGCCCAGTGGCATCAGTGCATGCGGGTCGCTGGAGTGGGCTGCCAGGTGAGCTGAACCGAGAGCAGAGCTGGGAAGTGCCGAGTTCATTACCAGCAGACACCCTTGTGCAGGGAGGGGCCAGGGCCGTGCCCACGAGGACCAGCCTCCTGATACCTGCCATATAGACAACTTGCCTGCTCCCTGCCTTCAGGGACTTTGCAGTCCCTGCCCAATTTAAAGTTCAAACCCTGCAACTACACAAGATTGCAGGCTTGGCAGCTGTGGGGCTTCAGAGACCCCGGGCTCCGTGTGCTGTCCCTGGGAGGGGGTTGGAGCGGGCACAAGAGAGACACTGGACAGAGAATCTGAAGATTGGGTTTCTTTGCAGTCCTGCCCTTTTGGGACTGAAGGTTGGGGACCATGGCTCCTCTGCCCTGGACCTGGGCATCCTGGTCTGTGAAATGGCTGTCTTCTTCCAGGATTGTTGTAAGGACCTGGATTCATGAAAGTGTAAGAAAAGCAAATTGCTGTATGGGGTATGAGATCCCAAGCACTTGTGAGGGACCATTAAGTCCGGGATTTAGCCAGGTGCATGAGGTCTACGGGTTTCTTTCCCCCTTCCCTTCTCAATCCCTTCTCTTTCCTTTTCTGTTTCCTTCCCACAATAAAAAATAAGTTGACCCAGTTTAGGGACTAAAAAACAGTTTTAAGTAAAGCAGCAGCTGATGCAAAATTTTCCATTATACTTGGCTTTTGGAATTTTTTATCAAGAATACAGGTGAAGATTGTGACCACTTAGTTTTTTTTCTTTTAAAGTTATTTTTTAAAAATTTTATTGAATTTATTTGGGGGACATTGATTAATAAAATTATATAGGTTTGGACTCCGCCAGGATTTATTTAAACATTCTTCTATGGTTAGACATTGAGATTCTTACAATTTTTTGTTACTATAAACAATCCTATGATTAATATTCTTGTATATAATTCTTTGTGCCTGTAATTATCTTCTTAGACTTATTCCTAGAAGTAGAGGTGTTGGTCAGAGGGTCTGGAAGTTTTTAAGTCTCTTGATTCATACTCCAACTTACTCTGCAGGAAATTCATATCAGTTTATTCCCATTCCCACCAGCAGTATATGACATTACCTACTTCAACGCACCTTAATTAACAATAGACATTTAAAAAATTCTTTGCCAGTTTCATGGGTGGAGAATTGTATATAATCAGTGGCCTTTCTAACTGTAAATGTGATTTAAAACCCCCAATGCCCATAGGATGAAGTCCGAACTCCTATAGTGGCACCGAAGGCCCCGCAGAACGTCTTGGCTGGCAGCCTTCACCCTGGCTTGGTTGAGAGGGTTGGGGTGCAGGGAGCGGGGTGCTTCTCTCCTCAGTGCCTCTGTTCTGACCAACAGAAGTAGAAAGAGGGACGGAGGGGAACAAGGACTCAAGCAAGGGCTGTGCTTACCTGCTTGGAGGCCAAGACCAGCTCTCCCGTCATACAGATGGTGCCTCCGAGACCAGAGCGGGCAGGGAATGGAGATGCTGTGAGAGTCGGGGCCCACTTCTGTGTTCACTGAGCTCTCAGCAGGGAAAGCTGGGAAGCGGCTGAGCACCGGGAAGAGTCGGCTATGGCAGGATGTCAGGGGGATGGGACGAGGAACTGTAGAGCAAGCCTCCCCAAAGCCAGGTGAGGCCTGGATGCTGCACAGGGAGGTGCTGGCAGCTGCTGCTACTAAGGGAAGATGGGGGAATCCAGGCCCTGGGCTGCTCCAGGTGACTGTTGTCCTGGCAGCTGGGCAGGCCTGGAAATCTTGGACTTGAGGCCTCATCACTGCCTCTACTGTCATCTCCCAGGGGCTCTAGGTCTTGCCTGTCATCTGTGCACTCCATCTAGCTCTGCTCAGATTTAGGAAGAACCCCAGGCTCTGCCATTATTATCCCCACATTGACACTATCATTTGTTTATTGAGGAATCCTATGAGGGGCCTGGGTAGGGCAGGGCTGAACTTTGGAAAAGAGTGGAATTCGACACTCCCTGCTCTGACAGTAATACTGAAAATAGAGCAGGAGGAGCCAAGTGGGGTGGCTTCCAGGAGGAGGTGGCATTTGTGCTGGGCTTTGAGGGTTAGGCACCCCTTTTACACGTGGAGTTGTGTGCTGGGCCGGGGCTGCTTTGTGGGAAGAACCAGGAAGAGCACCGAGCTGGGCAGTGCTGGGTGTTACCGAGGCCCCACTTGGCTGGGGTGTGTGGCTGTCAGGAGTGAGAATGGGCGGCGGCTGCGGGGTTGGTCAGGGCCTCGGATGCCCACTGAAGAGGTAGTACTTCGTCCTGAGAGCAGTGGGGAGCCAGTTAGGGGTTTCAGTCAGGAGAGTGACATGATCACGTGTGCTTTTTCAAAAGATCTCCTGGCTGCCCCTGGGAGGAGAGATTGGAAAGAGGAGTAAGACTGGAATGTGGCCCTGCCGGCGTGGCTCAGTGGTTGAGCGTTGACCTATGAGCTAGGAGGTCATGGTTCTATTCCCAGTCGGGGCACATGCCCGGGTTGTGGGTTCGATCCCCAGTGTGGAGCATGCAAGAGGCAGCCGATCGGTGATTCTCTCTCATCATTGATGTTTCTATCTCTCCTTCTTCTCTGAAATCAATAAAATAATATTTAAAAAAAATAAAGACTGGAATCTGGAGCCAGCCAGGAGGCTGGCAAACATGCAGGGAGTGATGCTGAGAGCTGGCCAAGGGCAATACCGGGGAAGGAGCAGAGAGGGCGACTGTGAGCTATTCTCTGCACATCGGTGGGACTTGGTGCTGCCTTTCTGGGATGAAGATTCCAGAAACACAGCCCTGTGCCCCACACCATCCTCACTTTAGGCACATGAGGCCTCGCCTACTGACTTGCAGGCCCTCCCTCACTTGGAGGACCATCTCCTGCCCCACACCTTCCTGGCAGCCTCCTTCACCTCCTTGTTCCTCAGGCTGTAGATGACAGGGTTCAGCATGGGCGTGACCACGGCGTAGAGGACTGTGAAGACCTCATCTGAGACGCGGGCCTCCTTGCTCTTGGGCTTCATGTACATGAAGATGACAGTGCCATAGAAAAGCAGCACCACAGCCAGGTGCGCCGAGCAGGTGGAGAAGGCTTTGCGGCGCCCGGCAGCTGAGGGCACCCTCAGGATGGTGGCCAGGATCAGCGTGTAGGACAGGCAGATGAATGCCAGGGGCACGGGCAGCAGCAGAATGGCGCCCACCAGCAGGAGGGCCTCGCTGACTGACGTGTCACCACATGCCAGCTTCAGCACGGCCAGGATCTCACAGGTGAAGTGACCGACCACGCGGTGGCCACAGAAGGGCAGCCTCATGGCGATGACCGTCTCAGTCACTGACTTGAAGAGACAGAGGACCCAGGCGGCTCCTGCCAGCAACCAGCAGAGCCGCTGGCTCATGAGCACCGGGTACCTGAGTGGCCGGCAAATGGCCAGGTAGCGATCGTAGGCCATGATGGCCAGCAGCAGACACTCTGTGGAGCCTGTGGACAGGCTCAGACACATCTGGATGGCGCAGCCAATAAAGGAGATGGTCTTCCGGGTCGACAGGAGGTGGACCAGCATCAGGGGCACGAAGGTGGACGTGTAGCAGATGTCCAGGATGGAGAGGTTGCCCAGGAAAAAGTACATGGGTGTGTGCAGGTGGACATCCAGCACGCTCACCGCTACGATGGCCGTGTTCCCCAGCAGAGTCACCAGGTACATGGCCGCGCACAGCGGGAAGAGCAGGCGCTCCAGGGATGGGTAGCCAGAGAATCCTTTCAGAACGAACTCAGAGACCTCTGTCCTATTGACCAGCCCCACAGCTGCAGTGGAGGGAAAGAGGGTGTAGGAGGGCGGGGAGCCCACAGAGCCTCTTTGGGGATGAGGCATATTGCTCTGACACACACGCTCTCTGTGACAACACCGGGGCTGCAAGGGAAGCCCGGGTCTCGGGTGCCAGAAGGAAGCCAGTGCCGGCAGCCGGGGGAAGGAAGGCCTACTCTTGCATGGATTTCGTGCATTGGGCCTCTAGAGTGAACATAAAAACCAATTAGTGATTCTGTTTATTGTCAAAATGCAGAGCAGTGATGGCGAACCTATGACACGTGTGTCAGAGGTGACACTCGAACTCATTTTTTTGGTTGATTTTTCTTTGTTAAATGGCACTTAAATATATAAAATAAATATCAGAAATATAAATCTTTGTTTTACTATGGTTGCAAGTATCAAAAAATTTCTCTATGTGACACGGCACCAGAGTTAAGTTAGGGTTTTTCAAAATGCTGACACGCCGAGCTCAAAAGGTTCGCCATCACTGCCCTAGGTGGAGGCCCTTCCCTGACGTTCCCCTGCAATATTCTCACTAGCTGAGGGGCATGATTCAGTCTTTCCTTAGTGCCAGGTACTTGGCATGGTGTCAGTAAACCCACGGGACATACTGCCCAAGCCTGGGTCTGGACTAAGCACCAATTCCTGTCAGCGATTCCCTTGCATGAGACGATTTGCTGCTTTTAGTCTTCCTGTGTTTATTCTTTCTGGAATCAAGAAGTGATTGAGTTCCTACTACGTACAGACATCATGCTAGGCATTAGGGGAACAACTGAGGACACAGTGCCCCAGGTCACTGAATCAAAACCATCCCCAGGTAGAAAGCTTCTCCAATCTCCACGCCTCGCCTCATCCTGCTTCTGTGTGCATGCCCCCAGTACAGGAAGCCCATTACTCCCGCAGACATATTTTTACACAGGGTCCAGGGCTCTGGACCCTACTTCAGGGGATAAAGGGCCACTTATGCAGTAAGGAGAGCTCTGACCTAGCTCTGGACTTCAGATAGAAGGTCTTGCCTCAGTCTGATTGTGTATAGAGACATTGTGGGCTCAGGGGAGGATGAGCTTTGAGCTTCCTCCAAGACTCAGCTGGGAAACTCTGAGGCTGGGTTCCTGGAGACGCACCCCATGCAGCAGTGTCAGTAGTGGCAGGCACTGTGCCAGGGCTGGGGGGAGGTACAGCGGTGGTGGTGTGCTTTCCTGCAGCCGCTGTGTCTAGGTCAGGCCACAGCCTCCTCTTTATATGGCTCCACATACTATAGTTTATCCCCTAAATACTAGCAAATGTCTGCAGCCATTGGCTACCTGCTGGAAAACACTCACATAGGGTCATCACATATGCACCCACTTACATGTGTGTGCACAAACACCTGTTTGACACCCAGGTACACACATATGTGCCTAGGAGTTTACATGCACACATAGGCTCATGTGTGTACATGAACAGTCATTCCCATGAGAGTATGTACATATGTAGAGGAATTCACTCTTGCCCTCTCTTACACACACACACACACACACACACACACACACACGGAACAGACCCTTGGACCTGTGGCCAGGCTGCCAGAGGCCTGGCAGGACTGCTTCTCCCTGGGAGGAGGTTTGTGGAGACCAGGTCGGCCATGGAAATGTCACTAGAGAAGGAACAGCCCTGAGGGTGGGGAGCAAACTCTGCCTGGGATGAACCCGGAGGACAAAGGAACCTCAGAACAGGGACAGAGTCACCAAACCAGCTGAGTGTCTTGTCCTGCCTTCCCGTGCTGCTGAGGACCTGGGCCTCCCTCTCGCCTCCCTCTCTGCCTGCCCTCGCTGGGGTGGGGTCTTTGGGAAGAGGATCAGAAGGGTGTGGCTGAGGAGCTCTGGTTCCCAAAGCAGGGCAGGGGCTTTGTCTGCAGAGCCCACGGTGGCCATCCTGCCTTCACTTCTCTCCTGGCTACAAAAATCGGTTCAAATGCCACCTCCCCGGGAGCCTTTCTTTATCCTCTCCCGGCCACCCCGAGCCTCTCTCCTCTGTGCCCACAGCCCTGCGTCTGCACCTCTAGGATGGTGCTCCCTTTCTCCCTAACTTCCTGCCTGTTGCCTGTCCCTGCCAGCCCACAGGGATGCCACCGGCCTCTTCTCACCCAGGTTCTGAAGGCCAACTTGAAGCTCCCAGCCTGGCCACAGCCAACTTCTCCCTGTCTTGTGACTTCCTGGGGCTAAGACAAGTTGGGAACGAGCGGGCTGCCGAATATGAGCTGTTCCTAGCCTAGCTGACACCTCGGAGCTGGGAGGGCTCTTACAGACCAGCAAGGCCAGCCCCTTGTTATCTGAGGGGAAATGGAGGCCCAGAGAGGGGAAGGGGCTTGCCCAACATCACACAGTGGGTTCGAGGGGGAAGCCAAGGCTCCAGTGATTCCCTGGGATCCTGTCTCCGAGCCTAGACCCCCTTCCACTGCCCCACATCCCCATTTTTTCACTTACCTTCAGGTTCTTCCAGATGCATATCGCGGCCTCCTTGAGGGATGTTTCAGAGGGTGTGAGACCAGGGACCTTCTGTGGCTGGAGCCGGAAAAACGCAGGTCAAATAACGCCCAAACCCTGGTGGGAGGACATGGGGTTTCATGCTGACCCAGCTTCCCAAGCTGAGGAACCGTGCCTAGACTTCCGTAGAATTCAGTGAAGAGTTTGCAACTTAATAAAACTAAGTGGAACTTTTAGAATTTGGTGGAATTAGACAAAGTGCTTAGACTTCAGTGGGGTTCTCCAAAGTGTGTCAGGTTTGGTAGGATTAGGAAATTCTGTTAGGCTTGAGACTGAATGGGATCCCCAATAGTTTACTGTGGGCAGCCAGGACTCCCTGACCTGGACAGCTACCCGCTCCATCCTGGATGACAGCCTCCCGGGGAGCAGGCAGAATGAAAGAGGCGCCTTTCAAAGCTCCCTGTGTGCCAAGGGACTGCACAATCCCCAAGGCAATGTAGAGGGAGAGGGGAAATGTGCCCAACTTAGAAACTTTGGGGTGCTTCAGGGATGGTGTCCCAAAGACCTAATTACGCAGAGTCTATTTGGAAACCTTAATTGGTGTGAAAAAGTTGGAGGAAGTGGCTCAGGGCCAGGGATCCACCCTCGCAGGTCAGCCCCTAGACAGTGCTGGCCCAGGAACATTTATGGAATGAATAAATGAATAATAGATGAATAATTAAATGAATGCATGAGTGCCCTAACCTGTTTGGCTCAGAAAGTAAAGTATTGAGTCCTTGGCACCAGCCTAGTTTGGAGGCTCAACAGTTGTTTGGAGATCTTCCTGAAAAGTTGTAGAAGATGGAACTTGTATAAGTTTAAATGAAAATACACTCTTAAAAGCACTTAAAACCAGAGAAAGTGCCACCCTGAAAGAGGTATTAATGAAAAAATGGTTAAGCAAATGAGCTTGGGTTGTTGGAGGAAACTACAGCCAAACAAATAAAAAAGGAATTACTGCAGCAAGGGGGGCAGGAGGTATCCTCAGTCCAGAGGCAAGGGGAGCAGGAGGAGGCAACCATCAGGATGGCTGGTTAGGGACTCTAATTTGCAGCAAGTGGGCAGGCTCAGGTAGTAAGCATGAGATATTTTCCCTCAGACTGAGTCCATCATTGTTAATGCTGGAACCAGAGACTCATAGAAGTCCCTAGAGGAATGAGGAACCACCAAGCCCCTCCATTATAATTCCTGAAGATAAGAAATGGAAGCTGAATCCACAGACAGATCAATAGAGAATCTTAAGTCAGAAGACATGCCTACCAATAAGAATAAATAACACCAGAGAAGAGGGAACCAACCCAACAAAGAGGAAATAACATTGAAGGAAACAATAAAGTAAGCAGACAACTTCGAGAGAAGTGTGATTAATACCATCAGAGGGACAAGAATAGATTTTTCATCCATGGAAAAATAACAAGCTAATCCTATATAATAAAAGCGTAATATGCAAATCGACTGAACAGCGGAATGACCGGTCGCTATGACACGCACTGACCACCAGGGGGCAGACGCTCAATGCAGGAGCTGCCACCTGGTGGTCAGTGCGCTTCCACAGGGGGAGCGCCACTCAACCAGAAGCCGGGTTCACAGCTGGTAAGCACAGTGGTGGTGGCGGGAGCCTCTCCCGCCTCCACAGCAGCCCTAAGGATGTCTGACTGATAGTTTTGGCCAGGGGTCCTCAAACTTTTTAAACAGGGGGCCAGTTCACTGTCCCTCAGACCGTTGGAGGGAGGGACTATAGTTTAAAAAAAAACTATGAACAAATTCCTATGCACACTGCACATATCTTATTTTGAAGTAAAAAAACAAAACGGGAACAAATACAATATTTGTATTTGCATGTGGCCCGTGGGCCGTAGTTTGAGGACCCCTGGTTTAGGCTGTGCCTAAGCCATCAGTTGGACATTCCTTGAGGGCTCCTGGATGCAAGAGGGTGCAGGCCAGGCTGAGGGACCTCCCCACCCCTGAGTGCACGAATTTCATGCACCGGGCCTCTAGTCTATAATAATAAAAGCATAATATGCTAATTAGACTGGATGTCCTTCTGGACAACCTTCCAGACAACGCCGGGGCTGCAAGGGAAGCCCCGGTCTCGGGTGCCAGAAGGAAGCCAGTGCCGGCAGCCGGGGGAAGGAAGGCCTACTCTTGCATGGATTTCGTGCATTGGGCCTCTAGTGTGAACATAAAAACCAATTAGTGATTCTGTTTATTGTCGAAATAAAAACAAACAAAAGCCTCTGTGAATTAGCTGAGTATGAATAGATACATTTGAAGAGTAGATTATCAAGCCAGAGGGTCAAATTAAGGAATACTTCCAAATGCACTGCAAAAAGGTGAATATGTGGGAAAGAAATATCAAGTGATAGTTTAACAGTTTCATCCCAAATAATAGGAATTCGAGGTGGATCGAATGGAAAGAATGAGGACCAGGGGAAGAAATTATTTATTATTTATCTATCTATCTGTCTATCATCATCTATCTGTATTTGCAGAAGAAAATTTATCAGGGCTGAAGAATCATTTTATTGTACAGATTGCAAGGTCCCACCAAACGGATTGGAGGAATACAAACATAATACCACTCTCACCTAAACATAACATGTTTCGGAGCTCCACTGAAGAAAATTCCTAAATTCCCCAAAGAGAAAAAACAAATTTCTTACCAAGGTTCAAAACCATATCGACTTCAGACTTCCCATCCTATATCCACTGGGACATCTATTAGGCACTGAAAGGTAACTTGGCAGAAACAAAGCTATTGGTAATCCTCCAACCCTCTAGTCTTCCCACATCTCTGTACTTTTTAAGCTAAAATCTTAGTAATTATACTTATTTTTCTTTCCATCAGCAATCTAGTCACTCCATCGACAAGCCTTACTGACTTCACTAGCAAGTGAGTCTGCCTGCTCTTCTCCTCTTTACCATGACCAGCTGGTCCCATCCAATATCTTCTACCCCAGGCCACCTGGTTGGTGGTGACCATCCCCCTCCACTCTCCTGGCTTACTCTCCTCTCCCTCTGCCCTCTTCCTCTAACCATGTAGTCCTTCTCCTTCCCCAAACAAGCCACACTCATTCTTACCTGAGCTTTTTGTTCCTTTTAATTGGAAACTCCTTCACCCCCCACCTCCAACTCCAGATATTTACATGTTGACTCTTCGTTCAGATCTCAGTTCAAAAGTTACCATGTCAGAAAAAAACTTTCCCAATATAATTTTTCTATATGTTTAACTAATTTCCCTAGTAGATTTGTTGAAAATGCCATTCCTTTCCCAACAATTTACAATGCCAGCTCTATCATAAGTCAATTTTCCCCATATGTGTGAGTCTTTTTTGAGTTCTTAATAATGGTCTATTTGTTTATCATTGCAACAATATTGCATTAGCTTTCAAATAATTGTTGATGTCTGATAAGCTGCCTTGTTATTCTCCTTCATGAGAGCCTTGATGGTTTCATATATGTTTTAGAATCAGCTTGACAAGTTCTAAAAAATAAAAAGAAAACCTTTCACAATTCTTATGAAAGAAGAATTTTCATAAGAATTGTGTTGGAGTTATAGATCAATTGAGGGGTAACTGATACTAAGTCTTCTAGTTCTATGAATGTAGTACTATATTACTCCATTTACTTTCTTTTCTTTTTACTATAAATATGTATTTTATTGTGGTGATCTACACATAACAAAATTTACCATTTTGAACCCTAACCCTGACCAAAAAAATTTACCATCTTAACTGTGCATTTTTAATGCATAGTTCAGAAGTATTAAATACCTTCATATTATTGTGCAACCATCTCCGTCATCCATCCTCTTAACCCTTTTCATCTTGTAAAACTGAAAATCTATACTTTCCCATAGCCCTTGGCAACCACCATTACAATTTCTGTCTTTATGATTCTGACTACACTAGGTACCTCATATACGTGGAACCATACAGTATTTGTCTTCCTGTGACTAGCTTATTTCACTTAGCATAATGTTCCATCCATGTTGTACAATATTTTCCTTCCTTTTAAAGACTGAATAAAATTCTGTTGTAGGTATATGCCATCTTTTGCTTATTTATCAACTGATGAACACTTGCGTTGTTTCCATGTTTTAGCTATTTCATGCTGCTATGAACATGGGTGAACAAACAAATACCTCTTTGAGACTCTGCTTCAATTTTGGGGGGGATATATATCCACAAGTGGAGTGGCTATATCATATGGTAATTCTATTTTTAATTTTTGAGGAAGCTCCATACTGTCTTCCACAGCAGCTGTACCATTTTACATTCCTACCAACATTGCAGAAAGGTTTCATTTTCTCCACATTCTTGTTAACACTTGTTATTTTCTGTTTTGTTTTTATAGTAGCCATCCTAATGGGTATGAAATGGCATCTCATTTGATATGAAATGCAAATCCCCAATAGTTAGTGATATTGAGCAAATTTTCATGTGTTTATTGGCTATTCATATGCTTTTTTTGGAGAAATGTTTATTCAGGTCCTTTGCCTCCCTCTTAGTCTTCACTCCTTTACCTGTCCCTCAACCAAGGCCTTCTGGAATCTGCGGAATGTTGGTACCTCCATGTCCTCACCCAGAGTTATGTGGGACACCCACCCACACTCCCCACCTCCCATAGTTCCAGCCCCTGAGAGCAGACCAGAGGGATGACTCATTTTTACTGGGTACCACCCCAAATTTTCTGTTCCTGTGGCATTTTAGGGCCTCCTGCTGGAGGCTGGCACCCTGAGCTCTAGAGACAGGCTCCCAGTAGGCCAGTTCGGCTGGGCTAATTGAATACTGCCAGAGACAGTCTTCATAATGAGACAGGGTTTCTGCTGGGGCCAAGCCCTTGGGTGTCCCTTACTGTCCCAGGGTGCTTTCCCCACCTTTAAGGTTTCTGAGGAATTAGATTATGTGACTCAACACCCCAGGAAGCTCCTTGGTTTTGCCTCCAGAGACATAATGGTGCTGCCCCTATGTGGGTCGGAGAACAGGCCTCGCAGTGCTTATCCAGAGCGTGTGTCTTCTTCTACTTCCGGGTTTTTCAACAGGCACACTTCCGGTGTTTTGCTCATTGTGGGGTGTTCATCATCCCTGGTTTCTGAATGCGCAATGCTGACCCTGCCTCCCTAGTCATCCTGACAACCTCAAATGCCCTCATATATGTTCAAATGTAATCTAGGAAGGCCTAATTCAAACATCTAATGCAAAAGGCACCAGGTGAACACTCACAAACAAGGAAGTCACTGAGATTCATGCTGAAATCATCCAATCTTTTCAATTCTGACTTGGCTTGTCCCTAGGACCTTGAGGCTGTGACTGTGTTTGATTCATCTCTGCCTCTCCCAGCACATGAAGTGTGAGTGAGCAAAGGAACAGGACCAGTGGCTGCTGGATGCTCTAGAGGGCGCTGTCCAGTAGAAATACAAGGCAAGTCAAGTATCTATTTTAAAATTTTCTGGTAGACACATTAAAAAAGTTAAAAGAAACAGGTGAAATTTATCTTAAGAACGTATTTTATTTAACCCAGTATATCAAAAATTATAATTTCCAACATACAAATAAGATGAAAATTATTAATGAGGTATTTTACATTCTTTTGTGTACGAAGGATTTTGAAATTTGAAGTCTATATCACACATGCAGAACCTCTCAAGTCAGACTAGCCACATTCCTTGTGCTCAGTAGCCATGTGGCTAGTGACTACCACATGGCTCAGCCCTAGAAAACTATATTACCCTATTCCCCCACCCCCAACTATTGCCTACATTTTTTTTGTGTGTGTGAGAATTTTCAAACACATAGAAAGATTGAAAAAAATTGTAGCATGAATAGCCATAAAAAGTAAAACCTAGTTTCTGCAATTGTTGAGGATTTGTGTTATCATGTATCAATTCATCTATTCAACCATCTTTTAAAAAATCTATTATTGCCTTTTTTTTTTTTTTTTTTTGGTAAAGGACAGTTTGGAAAGCCACTCAGGAAACTAGTAACTCTTTGGATATTCTTCTACAAAAACCTAATCAGGAGTTTTTTTTGTTTTTTTGTTTTTTTTTTATTAAATTTTTATTGTTCAGATTACATTTGTTCCTCTTCCCCCCCCCCCCATAACTCCCCTCCTTCCAGTTCCCGCCCCACCCTCCGCCCTCACTCCCCACCCACTGTCCTCATCCATAGGTGCACGATTTTTGTCCAGTCTCTTCTCGAATCTCCCATTCCCCTTTCCCCCCCAAAAATAGTCAGTCCATTCCCTTTCTATGTCCCTGATTCATTATAATCACCAGTTCATTCTGTACATCAGATTATTTATTCACTTGATTCTTAGATTCACTTGTTGATAGATGCATGTTTGTTGTTCACAATTTGTATCTTTACCTTTTTCTTCTTCCTCTTCTTAAAGGATACCTTTCAGTATTTCGTATAATACTGGTTTAGTGGTGATGAACTCCTTTAGCTTTTCCTTGTCTGTGAAGCTCTTTATCTGACCTTCAGTTCTGAATGATAGCTTTGCTGGATAAAGTAATCTTGGTTGTAGGTTCTTGGTATTCAGCACTTTGAATATTTCTTGCCATTCCCTTCTGGCCTGCAAAGTTTCTGTTGAGAAATCAGCTGACAGTCGTATGGGTATTCCCTTGTAGGTAATTGAGTCTCTTTCTCTTGCTGCTTTTAAGATTCTCTCTTTGTCTTTTGCTCTTGGCATTTTAATTATGATGTGTCTTGGTGTGGTCCTCTTTGGATTCCTTTTGTTTGGGGTTCTCTGCGCTTCTTGGACCTGTAAGTCCATTTCTTTCACCAGGTGGGGGAAGTTTTCTGCCATTATTTCTTGAAATAGGTTTTCAATATCTTGCTGTCTTTCATCTTCTGGCACCCCTATTATTCTGATGTTGGTACGCTTGAAACTGTCCCAGAGGCTCCTTACACTATCTTCACACTTTCGGATTCTTTTTTCATTTTGCTTTTCCAGTTGGGTGTTTTTTGTCAAATCTTTGGTTTGATTCTTGTGCTCCTCTGGTCTGCTATTGGGTATAATATTCTTTATTTCAGTCCGTGTATGCTTACTTTCTAATTTCTTTATCGTAGCATCGAGGGTCTCATTAGTTTTCGTGAGGCTCTGCACAAATTTATGGCAAGCCCTCAAAATTGCGATTCTTAGCTCCATATCCTCCATTTCTGTCATGTTTTTTTGTCTCCGCATCTTTTATGCTTTCTTGGTGCACCCCCTTGTGGTCTTTGTGCGCAGTCTTGTTCTAGCCAAGCCTTAATTGTTGTAGTTAACACTAGAGGGATTTGACCACCAGGCCGACTGGCTGCAGGAAACAGCTGTGTGGAAAACGTCTGCCTTCTGGGGAGGCGCTAATCCAGCCTTTGCCTGAGGCGATCGGCAAATGGCTGTGCGCAGGGTTTGGGCGGGGCGGGATCCACAGGGCGGGCGGAGGGAGCAGTTATGGCCGCTCTCAGTCCCGTTCCCAGAGGCTCTGCTTCTCAGAACCCCGGCAGCCGCTGCAAACCTCAGAGAGAAAGCTGCCCTCAGGTTCCAACTGATGCCGGATAATCCCGCTTCTCCCGATTGAGTCTGAGTCCCTAGAGACTCGCCCGGATCTGGAGCCCAGAGTCTGAGACTCACTCCCGACTGAAAACGACAACCGCGCCCTCAGCCACCAGCCCGGGCACCTCGGTACCTTTGTATTTTCCACACTGCGCCGCCTCTGAGCCTCGGTTTGCTGTTCTCTTTCCTTCTAGTTGTAGAGTCTCTCTTCAGCCAGCTTTCCTGTGGTTCTGGGTGATGTCCGTTCCGTCTTTTAGTTGTATTTTTGAACTGGTTGTTAGCGGCAGCGGTCTCCGGTGTTTACCTACGCCGCCATCTTGGTCTCCTCCTAATCAGGAGTTTTTTAAAATTTTAGGTCCAAAGTCCTTGAAAGGCTCCTCCTTTTTTCTCCATTATCCTCTCATGTCCTTTCCCTTCAGTGTGGGTTCTCAGAAACAAGCTTCTCTCTCCCACTGGAGGGCAAACTTCCCGAGGGAGGCCTCGTGCCTCCTTCAGTTCCAGCTCTCAGTCTCGCACAGTGTCGCGTGGGTTACAGGTAGGCTTTGGGGTCAGGCAGCCCTGGGCTTGATTCTAGCTCTGCCACTTCTGGCTATGTGACCCACAGCAGGTGCTCTAGCTCTAAGCTTCACGTGCAATGGAAAAATGATTGAGTTGTTGTGAGGTTTAAGTAAGATAAGTGTTAGTGTATTGTAGCAAGCATTAAAAGATCAAGTTGGGGAGGGAAGGGAGAGGAGCTTATTGCTCACGAATGACCCCTTCCTTCGCAATTTCCTGGGGCCTTGTGAACACTTAGGTCCGAGAATCTACCTGGTACATTATGATCATTTACATTTCCGGCTCTATGTAAAAGTGCATGGAGGGCAATGACAGTGAATTTCTCCCCCAGGTTTCAGCACTAAACACAGGGAGGGCCCGGCCGGCATGGTTCAGTGGTTGAGCATCAACCTATGAACCAGAAGGTCACAGTTCGACTCTTGGTCAGGGTACATGCCCGGGTTGCAGGCTCCTTTCTCAGTCAGGGTGTGCAGGAGATAGCCAGTCAATTATTCTCTCTCATCATTGATGTTTCTGTCTCTCTCTCCCTCTCTGAAATCAATAAAAATATATTTAAAAATAAAATAAACACAGGGAGGGATGAGTAGGCAAAGCACAGAGGATTTTTAGGCCAGTGAAACCATTCTGGAGGACACTATAATGGTGGATACTTGGCATTATATATCTGTCCCAACCCTTAGCATGTACACCACCAAGAGTCAAGCCGAATGTAAACTATGGACTTCAGGTGACTATGATGTGTCAATGCAGGTTTCATTGATAGTAACAAAGGTGCCACCGTGGTGCCAGATATTGATAATGGGAAAGCTGTTTGTGTGGAGGGCAGGAGGTATATGGGAAATTTCTGTACCGTCCATTCCATTTTTCTATGAATCTAAAACTGCTCTAAAAAGTAAAGTCTATTTTTAAAAGATAAAGAAAATAATCTTACTATTAACAGGAGCTGCTTAAACTGTTTCAAAGAATAGAGAAACCTTTATTTTAAATGTGTACAATTTACTTTATAAAATCAGCACAACCCTGATACCAAACCTGGCAGCCATGGCACAAAACACTACAGACAAATCTCAAAATTCTAAAAGATACATAAAATTTGTATTCTTAGTAGACTAGTGAGAGATAAGTACTCCATAAATAAGTAAATATTATTCTAGAAATGTGAGGGTGGTTTGATAGTTTTAGAAATCTATTGTAATCTATATATATAAAAGGCTAAGTGACTGACCATTCAACCAACCGACCGGCCGGTACGTATAATGTGCACTGGCAATTTAAAAATAAATATTGACTCACATATTTCTATTATAGAGAAAGGGCAAATAATGATATTAAAATATTTTGTATTTTAATTTTATAATACTATATTATATAAACTACTACAGGCCTGATGCACGAAAATTCGTGCAAGAGTAGGCCTTCCTTCCCCCGGCTGCTGGCACTGGCTTCCCTCCGGCACCTGGGACCCGGGCAGCTCCCCCCCCCCCCCCCCCCCCCGCCCCAGCTTCGTCCAGAAGGACATCTGGTCTAATTAGCATATTTACCCTTTTATTATTATAGATTCTGACATGTAATTTTTTGCAGTAACATAATTACTGCACGAATCTTCTAATTAATTTCCTTTCAAGGCCACTAGTTAATTACATAAGTGGGCGAAAAAAGTAAAACCAAATAGCTCTTGGCTACCACTGATCCTTTTATCTTCTCCATAGATTTGCCTTTTCCAGAATACCATAGAGTTGGATTCAGACAGTGTGTAGCTTTCTCAGATCGGCTTCTTTCACTTACTAATGTGCAGTTAAGTTTCCTCCATGTCTTTTCATGGCTTGATAGCTCCTTTCTTTTCAGTGCTGAATAATATTCCATTGTCTGAAGGCACCTTGTTTTGTGATTTATTCACTCACCTACCAAAGAACATCGTGGTTGCTTCCAAGTTTTGGCAATTATGAATTAAAATGTATAAAGTAAAACACTTTCTTCTAAACGTTTTTTCATGTAACATTTTTTTTTATGTTAAAATTTCACTTGGATATACCCAGAGGGTCTGGCCTGGCCTCTTCAGTTTGCCTCGTACTCAGTGCACCTTTGATCTAAAGACTTAATTCTTTGGTCAGGAAGTTTTCTAAACTTCTTTGATGATTGCTTCTCCATGGGCTCTGTTCTCTACTCCTGGAATGACTATTATATAACTGTGTTTGTTTTCTGGGCATCTCCTCTCTCTCTCCCTTTCTCAATATCTTTATTATTTTTTTCAGAGTTCTGGGGAGGGTTCTCAAAGCAGTCTTTCCTGATTTTGTTTTTAATCTGAAGTAAATTTCCTGTTTTGTATATTTTCCCCAAATTTACGTATGAATGAAAATTCATGATTGAATATTATTTAGAATATAAATTTGGGGATTGACTATTTCTCGGATTTTTAGATTCTAGTGACCTTCGTAATAAGGATAGAATATCTTACATATTTTTCCTATGTCTAGTAATTTTTCTCTATTTGCTGACTTTACAGAGGGGCCTAGATTTATGTGTGTTTGGGATTGGAACTTGAAATGGTCCTAGAAAAGGTTACATAGGTAATTTTCTCGCGTGTTGGCACCAGGCAATGGAGAAAGGAAAGAAAAACAACCCACGCTAACGCGGTTGTTTAGGTTTAGTTTTCTAGATCGGGAGATCCAGTTGGCCATGCTTAGGGACGGAGAGCCCTGAGAAGAGGAGAGAAGTTTGTTGCTGTGCTGGGCAGTTTGCTTTTTAGTATCTGCTGAGGCAGCCCAAGGTTAGCTGGGGGAGCGTCTCCCTTCTCTGACTGACATGAAAGCCCAGATTAGGAACCTGCTGGCCCGTGTCCCTGCTTTTCTGTGCAAAACAAAAGATGGTCTGAGCCTTGGCCACCTGCTCAGTGAGAAGACACTTTTGCAGTTCCCAAGCCACTCAACCTGTTACCTGCCTGTGCCTATCTGACTCTTATTCCTGGTCCTGGCCATCTATCATAGGGCCTAGGCAGGCTGGTCCTCCATCACTTCCCAGGGCTGACCTTCCTTGATCTGCGCTAGATATTGTATAAATTCTAGTTATGGGCCAGAATTGGGAACAGAGGGAAGTTAACTGCGTAGGTTCAAGTTATGATCTACTAACAAAAATCAGGGTACTATCCTTTCGACAGGTCAGAAGATGAAACTGATTTATTTATTGTGTGACCACTAGGTGGTGCCACCAATTAGTGAAAACAATGGCTGCTGGCCCTCGACAACCCAGAACCACTTGCAGCGAGTACAGCACAAGTTTGTGAGATTGTTTGGAACTTGCATGCACTTGTGATGCGTGCATGAGTGTGTATGCACATATTTCGTGATGCATGAGTTTGCCTATGAGCAATGTTGGTTTACAAGTGCACACACACACACATGCAAGAACATGTATAATCTGTGGACCCTGGAAAGCTATGGGTGTAAAGGTAAATGATGTGAACTCCAAGGCTGACCCGTCAGCCATGTGGTCTCGAATCCTGGTCCTGAACAGCTAGGAAGGTTGCTTGTGGAGTATGCAGGAGACCCCATCCTAGAGAAACAGCGACAGCACCACAGGGCAGCTTTCCTGAGGAAGGGGATCCTAGACACAGCCATGGGTTCCTTCAAAGTCATCAGTCCTACAAGCCCCGTGTCCAGCCAGGCCTCCGAGAAGGTCTCAGTCACCTCCGAAGTCTCAACACCTTTCCGGGAGTGCCCAGAGCGTCTAATAACATGTTCCCTTGGGGTCCTATCTTCTGTCCAGGTGGGGAGTGACCCTGCACCTGAGAAAATAAATGTCCTGTGTCCATGTGTGTGAGGGGGTGGGGGCTCCCCCTAACCCCTGCTCCCTCAGGCCATCCACATCCACACATCCTCCTCCCTCCTATCTCTGGGAAGGTCCCCAGCGGATCTCAGACTCTCTCTCTGGATACTCTCTCCCTCCAGGAGTCGTGCTGTCTTGATTGCCTGCTAGAGAGGGTGGCCCACAAAGCTGGGGGCCTTAGATACGTCCCTTCCCTTCTCTGGCCTCAGTTTCCCAACTCTCAGTGAGGGCGGGGTCTGGGTGACTCTGAGAGGCCCTTTGTGCTGATCGAAGTCCTGCAAGTCTGCCGGCTGCAGGGCTCTGCCCCTCCAGGGCTGCGGTGGTGTGGGAGTCTTCTTGGAAAAGCTCAGAAGGAGAAAGTTCCTCCCCCTCCTTCTAGCAGACTTGCCTCCTTAACAGGCCCCCAGGGAAAGCAGCTGGGCTCCCAGGACCCCAGGAGAAAGTTGTCACTCAGCATCATTAAAAGTTCAAGTGGCTTCCGCTGGGGAGGTGACAGTCCCAGGGTTCATTAGACCTGCTGTCCCCTGAGTCCAATTTGGTTGAAGGAATGTTTGGCATTTTCTTCCAGAGGAGGTTTTCACTAAGGGTTGGAGGCCTCCCTGCGAGAGCTCATCCCCCATAGAGGTCAGAGAGGAAAGGTCCCTGGGGGTCACCTCTTGCCTTAGCACTTTTCCGGAGGAGGAGGCAGGCTGGGTCAGGGCAAGCGCTTGCCCAAGGCCACATGGAGTCAGCCTTGCCAGCTGCTGGCACATTCCTCAGGCGCACCCCCAGGAAGGAGCAGAGAGGAAAGGGCAGGGAACGCAGCAGGGAGGGCCACTGGGGACCAGTAATCTGGGGGGTGCAGGCACAGAACTGCAGTTTGGGGGGGGCCCTGTGTGAGGAGGAGCTTTGAGAACATCCTGCCAAGCTCACCGCACATAGGGCTGCCCAGGGAGACAGTGGGCACCCAGCCCTGAGGTGTGAGAGTCAAATGGACAAGTGCTTATCTAGGATGGATGGAGGGGATGCGGGGCAAGGAGGGGAGAGGAGTCTGCCACTGCGCAGGTCCTGCCTGCTCGGTCAGTTCTCCACGAGCAGGAAGAGCATGTCCAGGCTGCTGGGCAGGGGGCTGAGACGGGGAACAGGCATCCTGCCGTTTAAGGCAAGTCGAGACTGTTGAACTGGAAACCAGGAAGCTGATACTGGGCCTGGCCTCTCTGAGCTCAGCAGCGTCTTTCCTGCCTCCTGCAGTCAAGGGCTAACACCCAGATCCTCTTGGCTCCCAGACCTGGCAGGACGGATGAGTTAGAGACAGTTGTTAGCCTCCCTAAAGATGAAAATCCGTCTGCTGTGCCTCACAGAGCTCCTGGAGTGTGGGACCATTTGACATCACCTGACCCAGAGGACTCTGGTCTGCAGGACAGGGGGCCAGGCTCTCACATGACAAGGTCTCCCAACTCATCTAGTTCAAACGCCACTGCAATTGGTAGGGGGAAAGGGCACACAATAAGAATAGGACCACAGTTGTGTAATGATTACTCAGCTTACTAGCTACAGATAAGAGTTTTTCTTACAGACCCTGGAAACTGGAGGATGTGCTGCAAGAAGGAAAACAGAGCTGTAATCTTCCTTATCCTATATAATAAAAGCCTAATATGCTAAGTGTTCGGCTGCCTGGTCGGCTGTTCAACCAATCAAAGCGTAATAGGCTAATGATATGCTAAGGCTGCTCAACTGCTCGCTATGATGTGCACTGACCACCAGGGGACAGACTCTCCAATCCGTAGGTTATCTTGCTGCTGGGGTCCGGCTGATCAGGACTGAGCAAGATGGACTGGACACGCCCTGGAGCCCTCCCGCGGTCCCTCCCTGGCTGGCCAACCTCCCGTGTCCCTCCCCGGCCCCGATTGTGCATCAGTGGGGTCCCTCGGCCTGGCCTGCACCCTCTCGCAATCCGGGACCCCTCAGGGGATGTCAGAGAGCTGGTTTCGGCCTGATCCCACAAGCCAGGCTGAGGGACCCCACTGGCGCACGAATTCACGCACTGGGCCTCTAGTCTATATACTAGTATATAAAAGCCTAAGTGACCAAACAACCGAACAACCGAATGACCAGTCGACCGGTCACTATGACATGCACTGACCACCAGGGGGCAGATGCTCAATGTAGGAGCTGCCCCTGGTGATCAGTGTGCTCCCACAGTGTGAGCACCACTCAGCTGACCAACAGCTGGTGAGTCCTGCTGCATTGGCACCAGCCTCTCCCAATTGGGACTGACTGTGCCCACGGTAAGCATAGCAGAGCCGGGATGAGCGGGAGGGGCAGGCAGGAGCCGCAGGCGGCGTTGGACTGCCGCAGGCCTGTGGGGATCGGGCTGAAACCTGCAGTCCAACATCCCCCTAGGGGTCCCGGATTGCAAGAGGGCGCAGGCCAGGCTGAGGGACCCCACCAGTGCACGAATCCATGTACCAGGCCTCTAGTCCCTATATAATCAGCCAGCTAGTAGGAGGTATTAGAGCAGATTTTTCATGGATGACCTGCTGTTGTCCCCTACTGCTAGCATTATTGAAATAGACACTCATATATGATTCAACCCTGTCTCTGCTTAATTGGCTCAAATAGTGACAGGCAACCTGGACCCATTTGTTGTCTGGCTTTATTTTCCGGCGACTCTGGTGGGATCACAGGCAGGGAACTCCTCTGGGGTGAGTACCGGGGATCCCTCTTGCTGCCTTGACTGGAGATTCTTGGGGCTGAAATCTGGACTTTTTTTATTTGCAGCACTGCCAGGAATTTTCCTCTGGAGTCCCTCTCTCAGCCCTGTCACTTACGTTGAATGAAGTGTTTTTGTCTGATACACATTTGCTGCCTCTCGTCTGGGCTTCTTTGTAAGGCGGGAGGCATTCACCGCCTTTCACGTGGGCCAGCCTGGTCAGCTCTGGGTAGCAAGAGACCTCCAGCGGTCCTTGCCTCGTCTCCGAGCCTTAGCCTGATCCATCTGGGACGAGAGACATTGCTCTGTTTCCGTGTTTGTTTGCTTTTTAAATGCGAGGTATTCTGAGGTTTCTATGGCGGGACAGATAAGCAGCATGTCGTACAGCTCTTGTCTGTGGGCTGTGTGTGCCTGCAAATATTGTCCATGGGTCTCTGTTGATTATTGTTCGGTTTAATTTGTTTTAAAGATGGGGGCATGAACCATTGGTTGGGGCCCCAGCTGCATGTGGCTGGCTGAACCCACGGCAGGGATCGCAGGAACTTCCCAGCAGCTGCTGAGAGTTCTGAATCTCGGGACCCTGCCTTCTCTCCCTCTCAAGGCATAAGCCGCCTGCAACACTTAGCTAGTGAGAGTTGTTGTCTGTCTGTCTATAACGTATGGTTGCTGATGTTCTTTGCTTGCTTTCTTGTCTTTTGGGGACTTAGTTTGCTCTTTACCATTTTATGAACACAGGGAGTCCTCTGTCTCTGCTGTTTGGGCTTTGTGCCACTCGGCCCAAATGTCATTTGCTGTGCTGGGTTAGTGTGCGATAAGCTTCTAAGGCTAATGTCCCAGTACCCCCTTTTGAAAGTACTCATTTATTTATTTTAGGGGTTGTTTTTATTTCTGTTTTGAAATAGGATAAGATCTCTTCTTACATGCAAGATTTCATGTTGTTACATCATAAGGATTCTATTCAGAAAGAAAAATATGAGAAATAAAACTTCTCCCCCCTGTTCTTTCTCCAGCCCCCTAAAAGTGGTCAAGATCATGTTATTCCTGTTACAAAATCTGCCAAGAAAATGCCTTGGGTAATAATAAATGGCTTTAAAAATCTCATAAAATTGTTAAGACATAATAAATAAATATAACTATAATGAAGGGGCTTGGATAAAGCTTTTCAGTAATAATTATATATATATAGATATAGATATCTATATCTATATCTATATCTATATCTATATCTATATATCTATATATACATATACATATATATATATATATATATATTCCTATATATATATACATCTATATATACAGATATATATATATTCCTAAACATAGTTTTCTAAAGTCCTTGGTAACTTGAAACTTTGGAATTTGCTGGGTTTAATGGTAAAAATTATTGAATATTTAGGTATTCTGAAATAACAGGATAGTGCAATATTAATTAATCTGAGTTTGCCTACTTTTGGCTTCTTACAACAGAGAATCTAGAGGATGGGTTTGAATCTGTTAATGAATATGTTTTGTATTTGATTTAAAATATTAGAGGTTTGGTGCACGAAATTCGTGCACTGGAGGGGGGTGTCCCTCAGTCCGGCCTGTGCCCTCTCTCAATCTGGAACCCCATGGGGAATTGGGCCTAAACTGCAGTCGGACATCCCCCAAGGGATGTAGCAGTATGCCAAGTGGCAGGCAGCCAGGGAGGAGCCAGAACTGGGGCCAGGCACTGCGCTGCTCATGCTCATCCCAGCCTGCTTCGCCTGCTGTGCCTGCTGTGCCTGCTGCCACCACTCAGTAGTGCTGCCACCGAATTGGGAGAGGCTCTCGCTGCCACAGCTGCTCTTGCCAGCCGTGAGCCCGGCTTCTGGCTGAGCGGCGCTCCCCCTGTGGGAGTGCATTGACCACCAGGGGGAAGCTCCTGTGTTGAGCGTCTGCCCCCTGTTGTTCAGTGCGCATCACAGCGACTGGTCGACTGGTTGTTCCGGTCGTTCTGGTCATTCTGACTTAATGGTTGCTTAGGCTTTTATCTATCTATCTATCTATATATATATATATATATATATATATAGAGAGAGAGAGAGAGAGAGAGAGAGATCTCTTTAAAATGTGGATGTATTGCTAATCAGAGGAATGTTAATTACTCACTTGTCACCAAAGGGTCAAGGTTTCTAAGAATTAAGAATTCTAATTAAATTGGAAAGAAATTATATGATTTTGGTAATATAGAATTGAAACTAGATGGTTCTAAAGTTGATTATTTCTGAATGAGCTAAGAAAAAGAACACTGAAACGGACTAGGAAAATTGCAGAGAACCTGTGCAAGTTGAAAAGAAATTGTATGGAGGGAAGAAGAAAAAAGAAACATATAGGTAAATTGAATAATACATTTAATTAGATAAATGAATCTAAAGTAAACTAATACGAAACTCTTTTGGTCCCTTTCCAGTCTGTTAAAAGGGAAAAAGTTTTTTTTCTGTATTTGCTTAGAAAGCAAAAGTTCTATAAATTATTGAAATGATTATATACTATGTTATATTAATCAGGTACTTGCTTACTTTTTAAAAAGCCATCTTCTTAATCATGGGAATTGAAGTTTTGCTAGCCTATGTTTGTGTTTAATACCCTTCTGTTGTCACTTTGAATGAATAAATAATTTAATACTGTTTTATAATAATAATATAACTTTTTGATCAAATATGTTTGACAACCTTCCCAGGGTTTGAATTTTAAAAAACTTTTTCTTGACCTAGAATTGGCTTTAGGTCATTTCAGTAGGTTGTGGAATGCCTCACAGATTTGTTTTCTCTTCTTATGAAGGAAAATTTTATGCCTAAGGTACATGGGAAGCTTTGTCAAATAAAGAAATAACAACTATATTCTATTTATATGTGCATATTGTTAAAATGAATGTTCTGGAGATTACATAAAAATCTCCAGGAGTCTATAAATTCTGATATACTTTCATTTGTAACTCTAATTGTTACTCTGGAATATTGTGTTTTGCAGAAAGGATAGAGTTCCATGTCAATTACATTACAATAAAATCCATAAATGTGTCATTTTATTTTCTTAACTTAATTTAACTTTATTTTATTTTTTAAAGTAAACAAAGAATGTTATATTTTTGTAGTAAAATATAATTACAAAGTTGACTCAAGAACATATAAAAGACATTTATAGACTGATACCCATAGAAGGTACAAAAAAATAGTCAATCATCTACCCTAAGAAAAGTCTATTTTAAGATGGTATGTAAGGCAAATTGTACTGAGCTTTCAGCAAACAGATTATTCTCAGGCTGTACAATCAGAGCATAGTAAAAAGAGTTTCTAAGCCCCTTTTTACAAGGCCAGCTTTATCATTTACAGCAAGTCGGCCTGCACACACACACACACACACACACACAAAATCTGTGTCATTTTAAATTTCTTCTTGTCATTTAGAGACAGTCACTGTTTTGTTATAATGCATTTGCAAAAATGTTACATCTTCTGAGAGATCCATGGAAAGGACTCTGACATTTTAAATTACATAACTCTGAGAATAGATTTTTCAGATCATCCCCTTCTAACTGGATGAAAATGAATAGAACTCTATAGAGTATCTGGATTTATAGAAGTACTGGCAAGAATAATCAGTACAAACAAAAATTTAATATGGGACTGGATGAACTGAAAATAATTATAGTTTTTATAATTTTTGTTGTTGAAAGTATTGCTGATTTTTAATCTTTTTGTTTTTCAGACATAAGGAAACTTGTTTCTTTTCTTAAAGCAATTTGGTAAGTTATACTTTCATAACCAATATTGAGGCATTTGCGTTTTTCTTCTTACCTGATCCATCTGGAATTTGGAAACTCTTAATGAGTGAGTATTATTGTTCTCATAGCAACATATTTGTTTAGATAAATCCAATAAGAATATAATTCCTTCATAACAGGTCATAAAGCCAGTTTCCAAGTGTGGTTTTATTAACCAAGACTTTGACTGGAATGTCATGTATGAGAGAGACACTCCAGGACTCTGGATGTCACCAGAAAGTTTTGAGGAATGAAGATTGACTTTGAAGGGATAAGCCCTTGGAGAAATAGCCTGGTACGTTCCTTGGTCACATGGTTCATGGCAGTCTTTCTAAGTAAGTGCTTTCCTGAAAGATGGCAAGGAGGAACCTCAAGACACCTTTGGGACCTCAAGGACTTGAGGACACGACCAAAACATACAGTTATTCCAGGCAACCGTGGCTTTGGCTTCTCTGCCCTGAGGGGCCTACAGCTCACTAGAGCTCAATCTAAGATTCCTTATAAATTAATGAAATTCCAGCAAAGCAAATTCGAGAAAGCCTGTGTGATCAATTTGATCAATTACTACTCTTGTTGTGTTTATGCAAATAGTCAGGCCAAACAAAAAATTAGACTTGATGTAATCTCTGAAAAAAAGGGTAATCTTAGGGAGAAAAAATGTGCTTCATTTGAAACCATGATGTCCAATTGTGGGTATTAGGTTCCAGTACAATTAACTGTCTTCAAAATTTTATTTTCAAGGCTGTGTTTGTGTATGTCATACAGGCCTCAGCCCTGATGACATCAGCAGAAATGTTCTAACTACAGACAATCTATCAGATTGTCACTGTATGATTTCATTTCCGTGGAAGCCTTATATCTGAAAATCTTACTGATTTATGATTTACTGTATGCACTAACCTTTGTGTTTTGTTTGCTTCTGTTTTCATAGAATGTATGCCTAAATTTACCCGATTCCTTGCTCACACAGTATAGGTCTCACTGTAGAAGCCATTTGCATCACTGTGTCCTAAAAGTAAGACTCAAAATGGTTTAGACTTATTGAGTCAATGGAACATAGACGTTTACTCTTGGCTTCAGTTAAAACTACTTTCCCCTTTTTGGCTCCCTCTTTCTTTTGTCAGACAGGGAGGATTTCAGGACTCCGCCCCCCATCAGCAAGAAGCAGTTATAGAAGAGACCAACGCCCCTTTTTCCTGAAAGGGTTCAGAGCCAAAAATCCATAAGGGGAAATTATAATAGTCCAGGAATAATACAATTCAGCAGCAAGACACTTTCCATATAAAACTAATCTCATAGATATAAGATGATAATATTGATGGCGGGGGCGGGGGAGTCGTAGAGGGAAGGGCACACAATAAGAATAGGGCCACAGTTGTTTAATGATTATTGACCTTACTAACTATAGATAAGTTTTCTTACAGACCCTGGAAAACTGGAGGATGTACAGTGGTTCTCAACCTTGGCTGTGCATTAGAATCACCTGGGAATCTTTTTAAAATCCTGGTTTCGCCCTAACTGGTTTGGCTCAGTGGATAGAGCATTGGCCTGCGGACTGAAAGGTCCCAGGTTTGATTCCGGTCAAGGGCATATACCTTGGTTGTGGGCACATCCCCAGTAGGAGGTGTGCGGGAGGCAGCTGATCAATGTTTCTAACTCTCTATCTCTCTCCCTTCCTCTCTGTAAAAAGTCAATAAAACATATTTTAAAAAAAAAATCCTGATTTCTGGGCCTCTGGGTGATTCTAATGTGCAGCCAAAGTTGAGAACCACTGTGCTAGAAGAAAAACAGAGCTGTAAAAAGATAGGAGACACCTGGATGAGTTCATTGCTCAGAAAAGAAAATGCATTTTGAGAACAGAGGACAGGACTCTCTTTGATTTGGTTGCTGTGCCTAGACCCTGACCCCCTCCGGGAGTTTGCCGCAGGAATGCTGACGATTCTCAGGTTCCAAGAACTGGCCAAGCTGGGTTTTAACACCATTGAAACGTCAAGATCCTGGAAAGAGACACAGGACCACAGACCCTGCAGCCACCCCTCTGTTCCCCTTGCATGCAGCCTTTCTTCCTGGTCCCTGTTTAAGCCAGCTAGTAGGAGGTGCTCGAGCAGATTTTTGTGGATGACCTGCTGCCCTCCCATACTGCCGGCATTATTGGAATAAACACTCTTGTATGATTCAACCCTGTCTCTGCTTAATTGGCTCAAGTAGTGGCAGGAAACCCTGACGCATTTGTTGTCTGGTTTCACAATAATATTGATGGCACACGTGTTAGGAACTGGTTTAAGTGCTTTATGTATCTTAACTCCTGAATCCTCAGAAAATCCTACGAGGAAAGATACTCTTATTAGCCATTTTACAGATGAAGAAACGGAGGGACGGAGAGGAGGTGACTTGTGCAGTCACAGAGCTAGTGAGTCGTGTGGTTCCAGAACCCATGTTCTTAGTCACTGTACTTTATTGTCTCTAAAAGAGGGAGGAGCTGAGGCCCGGGGAGGGGAAAGGGCAGGCCCAGGCACTTGGCCAGGCAGCGGGGATGGGGGCCTACGCTTCTTATCTGCAGGCTCAGGGCTCTTCCCTCCACAGCCCTCCGCCTCTGTCCTCACCCAGCCTCCCCTCAGAGTTAACAGTTGCCTGGAGTCGCCCTTGGCCTGTAGCTCCAGCCCAAAGAGGCTGTGTCCACATTCCCTGGCTGCTATCCAGCCTGCAGGAGCTGAGACAACAAAGTCCAGTGACTGTGAGGGCTGAGCAGAGGCCGCCGGAGGGGAGGAAGCAGCAGAAGCCACTAAGCAGAGGGGACTCTCCAGCTCCCAGATGTTCGGGCTCCTGGGGACCACGACTCTCGTGGGCTTGATCGCAGGCGCTGCTCTGGCCGTTCTGCTGCTGCTGCTGGTGCTGGCCACCTGCCTGCACGGTGGACAGCAGGACCATGATGTGGAGATGAACCGTCCAGCTGTAAGGAGACACCGAGTTCGGCACACCCGGCCTTGGTTCTTCCCAGCCCGGGGCCGCCTGGGACACTTCCACCATCCCCACCATCCCCACTATCCGGGCCATGGGCCTCACATGCACCATGCGGGACTGCACCACCAGCATCTGCACCACCACCACCGCCCCCACCAGACCCACCTCCACACCCACCGAGGCCGCCGCTGATGCCCGTGGACGGCAGCCACTGCCTGCCCTACCGCCTCCAGGATGTGTGGACCCCATGTTCCGGTGCAGAAGGGCACCTCTGTGTGTGAACACGGGACTGCGCCGCGGTCCTGCTTGGGCTTCATTTGCATACGGTGCCCCAGTGAGCTGTGGAGCAGAGGACAGGATGGAGGAACACCTGGGGTGGCCCTGCTCATGCTGCAGGGTGAGGAGGGTGAGAGCAGGGGTGATCTGTGGGGGATGGACGCCACCTTGTGACTGTAACTTCCAGTGGGCACCTGCAGTGCCCCGGTGCACGCTGATGCGTGGAAGATGTGCTGTGCTCTCTCTGAAGTGCTCCCCTCTGACATCCTCCCCTCTGGCTTGGGGGTGGGGGTAGCTGGGAGGGGCCCTGGCAATGCCCTTTCATTTGGACAAGGCAGTATGAGGCTGCACAGTTAATTCACGGGTGTCTGAATACAAAAATAAAAATAAAAACCACCAAGAAGCTTTGTGAAGAGGCTCTTGATTACAACTCAAGTGGGAGGGAGGGAGGGAGGGAGCAGCCAGGCCTGAGTCTGCATTGCCCTGGGACCTCCCTCTCTGATGGGAAGTGAGTGCCTGGGGTGGTGGCTTCTGGCTGGGGTTTGAGGGCTGGTTGTGCAGTGGGGGAAACTGGGTGGGCTCTGCAGTGCCCGGTGGACAGTAGGTGAGGAAGGCATGGGGCCCAAGTTCTAAGGGAGGATTTAAGGCTTGGGTGCAGCCCTGTCCAGAGGGGGCTTTTACCCTTGCTGGTTTGCTTAGTGGGTAGAGCTTCGGACTGACTGAAGGGTGAAGGTTCGATTCCGGTCATGGGCACGTACCTCAGTTGCAAGCTTGATCCCTGGCCTTGGTCAGGGCGTGTGCAGGAGGCAACCAATCAATGTGTCTCTCTCACATCAATGTTTCTCTCTCTCTGTTTCTCCCCTCCTTCCACTCTCTAAAAATCAAGGAAAAATACCCTCGGTGAGGATTAACAAGAACCCTCCCCCCCAAAAAAAACACAGAGGGGGCTCTCTGTGTGCCAGTGGGGCTCTGTGGTATAGTCCGGGGCCTCAGAAAGAGGAGGGCCGAGCCACCCAGGCTGGGCCAGGGCTCTACCTACCGTGCTCTTTCCAGCCCATTTTCAGGGCAGACTGAGCTCTGGGACCTGCAGAGCCCCTCTCCGAGGGCATATTGAATTCAGTGTTTCCTTGGTAACTGGGTCAGGGTTTCTTATCCAGACCTTGAGTCTCCAGCAGCCTGCCCTCCTGGTGCCTGTGTGTGGCCATGGGGTTGGGGGGTGGGGGGGTGCTCTTTAAATTGGAGATGTGGTGCTGGGTGGTCTTGGAGAGTGCTTGCCTCCTGGGGTCTCAGTTTCCTCTTCCCTAAAGTGGGACAGATAACAGAGACTCCTTGCCGAAGCCGAAGCCTGGAGGGAGGCCGGCTGGGAGGCGAGTTCCCAAACATCCCAGGAATAGCTGGCAGAATTCCACACAGGGTGGAGGAAGTCCTGTTCCAGGCCTGCAGCCTGGGCCTGTGAGCTGAGTGGGAAGTGGAGGGAGGAGAGGCCTGGGGGCCTGGGGAGGGGCCTGAGAGCAGGCCAGAAAGTCAGGGGCCTGCTGACTCACAGGGACAGGACAGAGCAGAACGTCCTGTTTCTTTTCTGTTTCCCTGTGGATTCTCTGTGAGTGCTTGGGTTGGGGGCACGGGGGCGAGGGAGGCAAATTCACACGGACAGTCACACTAGACTTCTGGGATGGGAAAGTGGACCCCGTGTTCCCTGTGTTGTTGATTTAATCTCTGCAGTGTCCTTCCAATCCGCCTCCCCTCCCCCGCCCCAGTGCCCACCCTGGCTCATCCCCCAGCCTGGGGCCCTGTCCAGCCCAGCCGCTTTCTGAAGCATCTCCATGGGACAGCCGGAGGGGATGGGAGGGAATGCTGAAACTCCCCATTGCCCTTGGGATGAAGTCTCTGCCTCTTGGTTGGCCATTCAAGGCCCCTGGTCTGGTTTGCGCCTATCCCCATGCTCTTTGTTCCATTCACACTGCTTCAGTCTCAACCCCCCAAACACCCTGCACTTTACCCTCTCTGTGTCTTTGTCCAAGAAGAAGCCCTCCCATGGGTTTCCAACTTTATTATTATTGTTGTTGTTATTATTTCTTTTGGAGCACCGACCACACTTTATCTCTCTCCCCAGAGATTTACGGCAGGATTCAAGGGCCCTGCCCTCATAGAGCTGAGAAATCTCTGAGGGCTCCCTGCCCCCCAGCACAGAACCGGCCCACACAACAGATCCTCAGGAAGGATTCTCCCCTGGAGACTCTGGAAAAGTAAATGCGATTGGGAGTGGGGCCTGAGGGACACCAAGTAGAGCACAGGGCCCTGGGGGATTAGGTCTTTGGGCTCCTGGGGCTCCCAGGGGCCTCCTGCTCCATCTCCCTAGTGTTGGGGGTGGGGTGGGGTCTGAAAGGCAGGAAACATTTAACAGGTGGAGGCTGCAGCTCTCTGGCCATCTCCCCCTCCTCTCTCTGCAGAGCCCACGGCAGTTCTTTATGGCAGGATGCCTGCATCACCTTTTCCCTTGTTAATGTAAGTGGGATGTATGGAAGGTGGTCTTTTTTCTGGTCATTTGATGAAGATGATGCTGGAGGACACATACGTATCTAAGTGATAGACATCTTTTGGCATCTGCGGCTCGGGGGCAGGGGCTGTATATCACAGGATTACAAAAGACACAACTCTAAGAGAAGGGGTGGAAAATACCCTTAGGACAAACGCCTCTGAATTGTGGGCAAAGGTTGATGGCTGTCTTGCTCTTCTCAACTCTCCTGATAATGCCCATAAACGGAAAGAGACTGTTGAGGATGGTTGGGGGCGAGGATGGATGGGGGAGAGGGTACTGAGCTGGGAGGAGGTTGAGGCTACCCTGGCTGGCCTCCTGGGCTCCACCTCCTGCAGCCCATCTCTAGGTGGATAAGCTCTGGGACCCGCAGAAGCCCCACTCCTGCAGGAGGTGTCTGAACTTGGTCCATCTTTATCGATGTTTTTGTTGTTGTTGTTGTTTGCCCTGGGCTTGAGATGCCACATTGGTCATTCCATTTGCAGATTGCCCGTGTGAGGTCCATGAAGACTGCTAAGAGCCCTCGAAGCAGACTGTGCAGTCCTCACTGTATAACTGGGGTCCCTCTCATTATGCCACAAATACTGAGTGCCTATTATGAGGATGGACCAGAAGGCCCGTTTTACAGGTGAATCCAAGGAGGGTCCCCAATCTCAGAAACAGAAAAGGAAATCAACACAAGGCTGAAGGTAAGAGGCCTGAACCCTTGTACTTTATTGTAATTTTTATTAATTTCAGAGAGGAAGGGAGGGGGAGAGAGAGAGAGAAACATCAACGATGAGAGAGAATCATTGATCAGCTGCCTCCTGCATGCCCCCTACTGGGGATCAAGCCTGCAACCCAGGCATGTGCTCTGAACGGGAATTGAACCATGACCTCCTGGTTCCTACGTTGACGCTCAATCACTGATCCACGCCAGCTGGGCTAGTTTTTAAAATGCTGAACAATGCACACCTACCACAGCTGGCCTCCAACTCCATTCACCCACAAAGAACAGGCAAATGAGAAGTCAAAGGAACAAATAACCCAGCTTGAAACCAGGTCTGCCTGATACCCTCTATCTCCTGAATTGACTAGTTGATCTTGGTAATTCGATCTGAAACCACCAGCACCAGATTGGCTCCTCACATTTCCTTCTCTCTGGTTGTCCCAGTTAATACAAGTAATTCCAGGTGTCCGGCTTCCAGGCACGGCCCCGGCTTGCTCCATGCGCCCCCTCTGCCCTCTCTGAGGAGGCGCCCCGAGCCCAGGTTTGTTCAATCATCTTAGAAAAGGGAAGAGTGGGGATTTGACAGGGCATCCCACTGCCAGTAGTCACTCTCCCATTCTATGTGTAGGCAGTACTTTAGCTGCTACTAAAGAAAGTTTACCGGGGCCTTGGAGAAATCGCAAAGGACCCAGGCTGTGTGACCGCAGGTTAGCCCTTAGCCCTCTCTGAGGCTCCATACTCTGATCAGTAAAACTGTAGAACGAGGGGACTGCTCTGTGGAAATATAACCGGACAATCAATGGGTCTGGGCTGCCTGTCACTACTTGAACCAATCAAGCAGAGACAGGGTTGAATCATATATGAGTGTTTATTGCAGTATGGGAGAGCAGCAGGTCATCCACAAAAATCTGCTACCTTTCCCCATAAACCAGCTGCTTATATTGGGTAGAAGGGCAAAGATTACGTGGGAAAGCAAGAATGACAGGCCTGGGGAAGCAGGCAAGGTCTCATGGTTACAGGCAAGAGGGCTGGGGGCTGCAAAGGGCGGTGCCTCCGGGACTAGGTTGGTTCAGCCAGGAGGCTGTAAATCTTTCCATAGTGATCGGCAGTTCTCGGCAAAGGAGGATGGCCCGCCTTCCCATGCCAGCTCCCATGTCCCAGGGCAAACAGCTCTCAGCCAGGTTGGAATGTGCTTTCTCTAATCGGAACAGAACTATTATGGTAAACAGAGCATGATTCGTATTTCTTATCATTGTAGCTAGTCCCCCCTATTCCACTCTGCCCCCAACAGAAAGCATTGAACTAGGAGGGAAGGCCAGTAAGCCCCTCTTCGGCCATTTGGTGCTCTTGTTATCACTACAAATTAGCCACAGGCCACAGGTGTGCTGTAACCGCTGCTTACCAGCACCTGAGTCTGTAAAAGGGAGACGAAACCACTTCACAGAGTTGCTGGACCAATTATGTGAGCGAGTGCCTGGCTGTGCCCTCTACCCGGAATTATTGTTTCTCACTACTCCACTGCTCAGAGTTTGGGCAGGGTGGGGCCAATAACCCAGTCTTCTTTTTAGACGTGGTGGTGGCCTCAGGAGGTTCTGGCTGTGACAGGGCTGTGACCCAGAGAGTGTCAGGATGGAGCCCCGTCTGGCAGACCACTCAGTGGCCTGGGCCTGGCTCGCCCTCACCCAGTGAAGTGGAGAACCTGGGGGCAGGGCTGGAATGGCCTGGGTGTGCTTGGGTGGTGGGGTGAGTGCAGTCACCAAGGGCGACAGGCAGCTGCGCAGGCCCTGGGCCCCCACTCACCACGGGAGGAAGGCATTCGGGAAGTGATCTCAGCCACTCAGACATCTTGGAGCCTGGGCCCAGGCTGGACCAAGGCGGCAGCACCAGGGTTGGGCATGCCGTGACCTGGCTCCCGGGGTGGCCGCCAGGTCAGGAGACCATGGAACCACATACAGTCAGAGCTGTTGTTCCAGACAAGCCCAGGGTAAGTGTTCACAGCATCTGAGCGTGAGCAGGGGCGTGAGCGGGCGGCACAGAGGGCTGGGGGCCGGCACAGCAGAGGGCTTCCCTTTGTAGGACAAAGGCCACACGTCCTGGCCTTATCTAAACACACTCTCCAACCCCAAGCAGGAAAGGAGGCCGCATGAAGCAGGCCTCCCCCACCGCCCTGCCCCAGGCCCCTATGGACTCACAGACGCCCCCACTGTGTCAGCGTTGGCATTGTCTTCTGTCCACCTGTGTCCCTGCCCCCAGCACAGGCCAGGGTCTCAGGAGGCAGCAGATTCAAGGACTGGCCCAAGGTTCCTCAGGGGAGGAGCCCAGGCTGATCCCGGATCCGCAGGACGGGGAGTTTTTTGTCTTTTGTCTGAGTGTACAAACTCTCCTCAAATCCGCAGGCGTCGCCAGAGGGCCGGGTTGGCAAGGCTCCCTGTGAGCAGCCCTCTGCCCCCTCCTCCCAGCTCCTCCGAGTTCGGGAGACTTGAGCGCACATCTTTCAGGTCAGCGTTTCTTCCAGAGACGGCCAGTGGAGTTGACCGCAGCTCTCAGAAGCCTGGACAGGCTTAGGAAACAGTGACCGAGGCCAGAGCAGTGCCATGCAGAGCGCCCCACGGTCTCGAGGGGGCATGACCCAGGACCCCACACCAGTATCTTCTTAGAAGACTGCAGGGACCCACCCGGCTGGGAGAGCCACCAAGAGCCCTGGTTCGGTTCTGATGGGGAGCTAAGGCTTCCGGCTGCACCCCAGGTTACTCAGTGGCCAGCTGCCACCGGGGCCATGGAGACGGCTGTGATCGGCATGGTGGCCGTGCTGTTTGTGGTCACCGTGGCCATCACCTGCATCCTCTGCTGCTTCAGCTGTGAATCGAAGGCCCCGGATCCTCAGCGGGGGCCTGGCCACAGCTTCACAGTGGCCACGTTTCACCAGGAGGCTTCTCTCTTCACGGGGCCAGCTCGCCATGCCCAGGCAGTGGCGGGTGCCCGGGACTTCTGGACCTTCATGTGAGGCCTCACAGCCCCCAGGATTTGCTCTGCTGGTGGGTCAGACTCACCCCCCAACAAGCCTTCCCTGATGTCCCACTCCTCCAAGTCTGGCATTCCTGACCTTCCCTGCCTGTGTCCAGCAATCTCCCTGTTGCATCCCATCCCGGGTTGCTGTGCCCTGTGGCCCAGGAGATCCACCCTGATGGGACCCGGTGGAGTCAGCCCTGATCCCCAAGAGCTCCACTGGACCCCGCCCACAGGATGGGGCTTCGGAGCGGTCTGAAGAGTGAGTGACCAAACAGTGTTGGATTGCACGGTGGGCCATCTCTTCTGATCGGCAGGGGAACTGGAATCTATCGGAAGCAGATTCTGTTAACTCAGGTTTATCCCAGGATGCCTACAAACTGGTTCTATTGCCACCAGAGGAAGCAGCGCCCTCAAGTGGACGCTTCGTACAAACCACTTCTTGCCTGCTCCCCTCGCTGAGCCTTTTTGCTACTTGCATGTGCAGATCCCACAGAGCCCAGCCTTGAGGCCAGCCCCTGCCAGTTGCCTGAAATCAGCCCTGCCATGCTGAAACCAAAGGGCTACGCGTGATTTATTTTATAATTGAAGATGTATATCCTTTTATGGGTCTCCCAAGAGTCGGGGTTGGAAAACCACAAAAGGAAGCAGAAGAGAAAACCAGAGTCGCGGAAAGGATGAGAGGTTTGTTAACAGGAAAGCCAGAAAGAAGACTTGGAAACCTATTTTGAGAGAGACTTGATTACTCTTTTCTTAGTGGTCACTTCTATTCGTAGAGAATGTGAGTGATTTGAGCCCGGAATGACAGAACATCAGGAACTCAAAGACAATGCCAACGCCAGATAAGCTAAAACGTTACATCGAGAGCATGTAACAGCGCTCTTGTTTCCATCACAAAGAACGGCTCAGATCTTTTTCTTAGAAAATCTGTTTTCTCTGTACCCACGAAATAAATGCTGTGCCATATTTAGAGGATAGTTTGGAAGGTACAAAATTCTGAGTCTCCTCTCCTGGCTAGCAGTCTCTATTCAGGACTGGCCCTGAGGGTGCCCAGACTGGCCACCTTGGCCATGTGGCTGCCACAGGAAGGACTTGGAGAGAGAGGCTGGGGCTGCAGAGGCTCAGAGGGGTGAGGGGCCAATAGAGTCAGGGTGATGCAGAGGGATGGAGTGGATGAGCTTGGGGAGGGGAGGGGCACAGCCCAGGGAGGGAGCTCCTGGGGACCGTGTCTTGGTCGCTTTGGACCTAGAGCTCCCGAGCAGGGCCTTCCTAGATGCGTGTGGAAGGGAACGTTGGCTGCAGGGAGGACCTGGGGACTGAGTAAAGGGAACCGCTGTAGGTCGTGTTCTCTGAAAGTGACTGAGATGGAGTTTGGGATGCAAGATGTTACAGGGATCAATGCCTGTGAGGGGAAGGAGGGAGCAAACTGGATAGAGGTCCTTCCTTGAAGGGGCCATGGTGGGTGCATCTCCGCAGGAACTCGGCAGGGGCCTGTTCTCAGAGGCACCCAGACCAGTCAGAGATGAGTGACCGTGTCCAGCACAGAGAAATGCCTGGAAACCAGAGCTCCAGGTGGGCAGAGACGGGGGTGCAAGATCTGCAAGGGATGAAGAGTCGGCCTCCAGTGCTCCCTGCCCTCAGACAGAGCCGGCTCTGCCCAGGTCAGGCCTCCTTCAGCTGGACCCAATATTAGGACCCCAGACCCAGGGCTCTGTCCCTATACTGTGTGCGCACAACCCTCCCTGGGTCAGTGGAGGGCGGGGCCTGTAGGCTGGAATCACACATGTCATTCTGAAAACAAAGCAATAGGGGTGGGTGGGGTGGGAGTCACAGCCTTACTCTGCAGGTGATGGGCAGTCGTCCAGCCCTGCCCCAGGAGAGCGGGGAGCTTGAGAAGGGGAAGTCGGGGCCAGCACCTGGGCAGCTGACAAAAGAAGGAGCAACTGGAGATACAGGAAGGTGGGGAGCTAGGGGGGGGAGGGCAGAGAAGCAGGGAATAGGGTTGTGCGATTTAGCAAATAAAAATACAGGACATCCCCAGTTAATTTTAATCTCAGGCAGCAAATAATTTTCAGTATAAATTATGTCCCATGTAATATGTGGGACATACTTATATGAAACATATGTTGGGGGCCGATATTTTACCTGGCAACCCTGCAAAGGAGAGAGTGGTTCTCAGAGAGGGTGGGCCAACTAGTGGGAAGCATCAGCGAAGGCGAGCTCAGAGAAGAGACCTTGGATTTTGCAACACGACAGTTGACAGTGACCTTGGTGAGAACAATCTGAGTGAAGGAGCAGCCCTACCGTGGTGTGCTTGGATAGGGTGTGTGCACGTGGGGGCATATGCACCTGGGGGGTGTGTGCACGTGGGGGGCGTGTGCACGTGGGGGCTTGTGCATGTGAGGGGACATGTGCACGTGGGGGGCGTGTGCACGTGAGGGGGCATGTGCACGTGGGGGGCGTGTGCATGTGGGGGTGTGTGTGCACTTGGGGGGCGTGTGCATGTGGGGGGCGTGTGCACGTGGGGGGTGTGCTTGTGGGGGGGTGTGCACGTGGGTGCGAGGGCCGTGGAGTCAGTGGGACCTGAGGAAGGAAAGGTCGCAGTTGCAGGTCATTTGAAAGGAAGGACAGAGATGTATTGTGGCTAGGGCGGCACTGCACCGAGGGGGAGTTTATTATTATTCTTTTAAATTAGGGAGGGAGGTTGAGCCCATGTAAGGCCCAAGGGAGAAGGATTGGAGAGGAAGATGCTGAGCGCACCAGCAAGGAAGAGACCCTTGGAAGAGGCCCCTGGGGAGGCCTGGGAGCAGCACACAGGAGCGGTCGGGCGGGGAAGGCCCGGATGTGGGTGGGGCCGGGGAATGCTGCAGGAAGGATGTTGGGGTACAGGCAAAGGCCGCTTGTGTGCGTGTCGGGGTGAGAAAGGAGGTGAAGGTGTCATGCCAGATGGTCTGTTTTCTCCATCTGCGCAGCGGTGGGTACGGGGAGGGGTGAGGTAAGGAGAGGCTGGGATGATGACCCAGAGAGGGGGTGAGCGGCTGCAACAGTCCTGCTTTTCTTTTTTCTTTCTTTCTTTTTTTAAAAAATATATTTTATTGATTTTTTACAGAGAGGAAGGGAGAGGGATAGAGAGTTTGAAACATCGATGAGAGAGAAACATCGATCAGCTGCCTCCTGCACACCCCCTACTGGGGATGTGCCCTCAACCAAGGTACATGCCCTTGATCGGAATCGAACCTGGGACCCTTCAGTCCGCAGGCCGACGATCTATCCACTGAGCCAAACCGGTTAGGGCAGTCCTGCTTTTCTTACGTGTGTGGAGTGTGTGGGTGTGGGCATGAGAATGAGTGTGGGGTGTGTGGTGTGAGTGGGGAGTAGCCATGGGGTGTGTGTGATGTGTATGGTGTGTGTGTACGCATGTGTGGTGTGTGAGTGCTTGGTGTGTGAGCATGCGTGTTGTGTGCTGTGTGTATGTTGTGGTGTGTCTTGGCCCAAAATGCTCCTGCCATTCCGCCCAGTGCAGCCCACTGTGTCCGGGACAGGCCAGCCAGAAGCTCCTCTATCCCCAGGAGAGGGAGGTGGCAGTGCAGGGACAGGGACGTGGGTTGGCACCGGAACCCAGCAAAGCCCGGAGTGTGCTTATCTGGTGGCAGCGAGGGAAGGGGTCACTCCGGGTCACCCTGGAATCGGGCGGAGCCACAGTGAGCCCAGGCCGCCCAGTTCCAAATCCAGCTCCTCTCTGTTCGCTCTGCTATTACTGGTTCCTAGTTCTCGGCCTCCTACTACGCAGGGGCTGTGCTTTCTATATCCCCTCTAGGTGCTCACAGCAGCCTGTCACCCCCAGGCGTGCCCACTCTGAGGTGCTTTGGGCCAATGCCCCCCAGCAGTGCCGCCCCAGGGACTAAGGAAGCCAAGCTGCCCCCCTTCCCTCCGCACATGGGGTCTGCGTCAGGCACCCTCAGCAGACTTGCTGCATGTCTTCAGGAGGAACGGCCAGAGCACCTGAGATTTGATTTGCTCTGGGTTTCCCTGGACAAAAGCCTTGCTCACACCTGCCCCCACCTCCATCTCTGACTTTGAGGAAGGAAGGGATCTCTGCCATACACAGATCTCACGGGCAGCCCACAGCCTCACCCAGATAACACCTGGTGAGGGCGGACTTCCAGGCTGATGCCTGAGCCCTGAGCCGGCCACCAGGCCTCCCAGGGCTTCTCTCGGCAGATGCCACTGCCCTCCACGCAAGGTCCTGCTTCCCCCTCACCTCCTAGGGCTTCCCTCCCAGCTGCACCCCTCCCCCCTGCTGTGCTCTACCCAGCCCTATCCTCGCCCCACCCCACCACGAACTTGCTGGGCCTCAGTTTCCCTGGCTGCACAGGGGAGATGAGGATCCTGTCCTGCATTGTCAAGAGGATATCTGAGAGGGGGAGACCTGCAAAGCCCAGCTGTTGGGAGGAGCTCACCCCACCCCGCTCTTTCTCCACATCCTGCCTGCAATTAGGGGGGCATTTCTCTCTGGGACAAGGTGGATTCTGGAGTCAGAAGGCCCTGAAATAACATGTTTCTGGAAAAGTACCTTCCTTAAAGGAAACCACTTGTTCCAAGGAGAAAAGGGTCCTCGTGCCTTGCAGGTCCCAGTTCCCCCCAGGACAGGACACTTGAAAAGACAAGCACTGCTATACACACACACACACACTCGCACATGCACACACACACCACATACATACACACACCACACACACACACCACACACACACACCACACACACACACACAAACACTCGCACATGCACACACACACCACATACATACACACATCACACACATACACACACCACACACACACACATACACACACTCGCACATGCACACACACACACACACACACTCATCCAGTGCATTTGTAACAGTGAAAACTTAGACACAGCCAGAACACCAATCAAGAGAGACGGGCTGGTCCAGCAAAGCCTAGCACAGCCATAACATTGAACACAGGCTTAAAACAATGAGGTGGATTTATTGTTGTTAATCCTCACTCAAGGACATTTTTCAGTTGATTTTTAGAGAGTGGGAGGAATGGGAAGAGCCAGAGAGAGGGAAACATCAGTAGAAGAGAGACACATGGATTGGGTTCCTCCCGCACGCACCCTGACCAGGGCTGGGGGTCAAGCCTACAACCAAGGTCCTTGACCGGAGTCAAACCCGGGACCCTCAGTCCACAGGCCAATGCTCTAGCCACTGAGCCGAACTGGCTAGGGCAGATTTAAACTCGACGTGAAAGGGCATTCATCATCTCAGTAAGTAAAAGTAGAGCCAATGAGAGAACAAAAAATGCCATGTAGTAAAATTGCATTTTTGTTAAAATGCACTTAGATGCATGGAAGATGCATAGAAAAAAGCTGCATGTCTAGGCCTTAACTGGTGATTGCCTCTGGGTGGGTGGGACTGTTTGTATTTCAAATGTTTTCCTTTTTTGTTTATTTTATTTCCTGTAACGAATGGTTTGTTTTTGAATAAGAAAAAAACAGGAAACTAACAAAGGAAACAAGTTATTTTTTAAAAATTATAAACCAACTTCAATCACAAATAGAAATACAAAAACACAGTCAAACGAAGACATAGAAATGGTGACAGATAAACTCTCTGGGGACAGAGGAGCACAGACAGGGGTAGAAAACACACACACACCACACACATACACATACACACACACACACCCCTTCTGCCTCATTCTCACAGTGGAGGTACCCAGGAGAGTGGGGTAATGGCTGCTAAGTTTCCAGAAAATGCTGGGATCTGGAGCGAGGGCGACTGAGGAACTTCTGGGCCTGAGGGGTGTGTTTGGGGGGTGGAGAGCAGAGGGAGTGTCCTGGGACCCCCCCTAGCCTGGGGTCAGGCCTGGCTGCCCCACATCCGCCCCCGGCCTCCTAAGACAGCACATGGATCCTGATCCGAGGTCCAGGCCAGGCTGCAGAACCGGCCAAGGAGCTCCTCCCCCAGCTGTAGAGGTGACATCAGGGCCCATTGCTGGGAGGGGCTTCCTTGCCACCACTTGTGACTTCCTGGCCGAGGCCTTTCCAGCCGCCCACAGGCCCCACTTAGGAATCCAGGGCTGTGGTGCATCACACAGAGAGGCCCTGTGTCCTCGGGAACTTCGGAGATGCAGGCCCAGCGCTGCCCTCAGCCTGACCCTCCTCACCCCCTCCCATCCCCACTGTCCTGTCCGTGCACAGACCTCACCACTGCAGTTCACTCTGACAGTGTCCTGGCCCCCAGAAGGCTCTTTCTCAGGCACAGATCTGACCTCCTTAGAAGGCTGCTGTGAGGGCTGTTCCCCTTCAGACTTGGTATCTGTGGTTGGCATAATACTGGCCTCCCAAAGGCGTCCACATCCTTATCCCCAGAACCTGTGACTGTGGCACATTACCCGACACAGGGAATTCCAGTTGCTAACCAGCTGGCCTAAAAGGAGGGCTGCCCTGGATTACCCAGGTGGGCCCAATGTCATCAAAAGGCAATCAAGGGGCCCTTAACCTGGAAGAGGGAGGCAGGGCAGTCAGGGGACAGGGATGGGATGTGAGAAAGACTCGGGGATGGAAGGGGCCAGCTCTGCAGAGACCTGGCCTCGAACCCAGGAGTCCCATCCTGGACGCTGACCTCCAGAACTGTAAGATAACACCCTTATCTACCTAGCATTTGTTACAATAGGTGTGTTGTTTTAAGCCTCTGAGTGTGTGGTCATTTGTTACAGCAGCGAAGTATCTTTAACCTTTAGTGCTCACCAAGATTTAGGCTTGGATTTGCTCTGCTTGTCAATCCCATGCTTCGGAACAGAGGAAGGTGGCCTCAGAGGAGCTGCAGTCTGGGAGCTGAAGGAGGCTGTTGGGCTCGGGCTGGGTGGGCTGGACGAGCTTACAGATACAGGTGGGGTGACAAGTCGCACTTCTCAGGTGCTGGCGCCAGCAGGATGAGGTCCACAGTGTGGAGATGGGCAGGCCCTGTGCTGGGCGCTGTGCAGTGGGCACCCCCAGCGACCCCAGTTGTACCCTATGCAAGCACCCACACAAGTGTGCACACATCTCTGTCCAAGGGCCTTCTTGCAGTCTTCTCCTTTTTCTTTAATTTATTGGTTTTAGAAAGAGAGATGAAGGAGAAAGAGAGAGACAAACATTTATGGGAAAGAGATATGTCTCTCAGTTGCCTCCCGTACCTGCCCGGGCCCAGGATCAAACCTGCAGCCCAGGTATGTGCCCCGACTGGGAATCGAACCCTCAATCTTTCTGGTGTCCCAGGTGACGCTCCAACCAACCGAGTCATCCCCCTGGGCCATTGATTGCTTCTTGTATGTGCCCTGACCAGGGGTTGAACTATTATTCTTAATAGTAAAACATTATGAGTTCCAAGAATCCATCTATAGGGAAATAAAAAAATTACAGTACATCCACAAAATGAATTAATAGCCATTACAAAACGAACTAACTTGGAAACTGCCCATTATAAATAGAGGGGGAAAAACCAGCCAGTTACAACATGGTTTCATAAAAAAAAAAAGAGCCATAAAGAGATATCCCTTCTCCCCAAGGAAACAAAAAGAGAAGCAAGAACACTCCTAAATTACACGTGTGTGAATGTATAAGTCAAGAAAAGTCTGGAAGGATATGGTTGCCACCGGGACCACAGGCCTGGAGGGAGGAGGAAGCCTGCTTTGTTTACTTCTGTATTTGGATTTATTTTCACAAGCATGTGTTGGTTTTTGTTAGATGTGATAATGTTGTTTTTTTAAAAGATGGTACAAAGGTTAAGACAAGCAAACTTTGCTGTTACTGTTCAGTAAATGGTTTTTGTTTGCAAAAGAGCTCTCTGGGTTGAGCAATACCAGAGCTCCACTAAGCAAGAACTCTCCAGACCACAGATGAACCGAATCAACCCCCTTCTCTAGGCGCCTGCGCTCAGCCTGGGAATGAGGCAGCACGAGTTCCCGAGGAAAACGTGGCGTCCTGCACGCCCTCCCGCCCGCCCGTGCGGCTGTGTGATCTGACGTTTGCAGAGGGAACTGACGCCTGCCTCTACGTGTTGCGGCAGTTCTAGACTGAAATACAACGTTCTGGCCCCCCTTTCAGTGAACTTTGAACTTCCTCATAATTCACACTGCCCTTTTTTAGAATCCATAACTCTCACGTGAGAGAGAGAATGTTTGATCCCAACTAGTTATTGAATGACTCTAATGTAAACCCAAGGTATTGCTGATATTGAAGGCCCAGCCCTTAAAAGGGATAGGCACTGGCAGAGAGAGGAAGGGGGGGGGGGGGCGGGGGCGTGGTGAGAAAGAGAGACAGAGAGACCAAGACACCAAGACCCAGGAAGGCGGCCAGGCTGGCTGTGGAGCCTGGGGCTCCAGCCCTTGCTCTCTCCACGGTACTCAGGACACAGGCTGTAGCAGGTGTGTGAGGTCTAGCACCTCACACTCCACCAGGTGCCCCAGGTTCCCAAAGCTGCTCAGCAGCAGCGTCTCCCACATGAGCCTGGGCCCCAGGAGAGCTGTGTCGACTGCAGCTGACAGACCAGGAAACCAAGGCTCAGTGACACCAAAGTGACAGGCCCCACGTCACTCGGCGGCTTGGCCCCAAAGGTCAGGACAGAATCACGTCTCCTTTTTCTTTGTCTCCACAGCCAGAGCGTCGCTTTGACCTCTTTTATATCTTCTCTTCCCAGCATAGGTTTTGTTTGCTAGAAAGAAGCCTGCTGCGTTAAACCGCTTGCAAGTCAATGATCCAGAATAAGGTGTCCAAATTCCAAACTGATGCTAATACTTAGCATCCAGTAACGGTGCATTGGGACCCAGGAACTCTCAGGAATTCCTGAGATCAGAAATGGTTCTGCATTTTTAGAACATTTTATTTACAGGACTTTTAAACAATGAGTGACCATAAGAAGAAACAGTGAATAAATTTCTGTGATAGGGTGATGCTAAATTTCAGATGTTTTCAGTAAAAAGTATGTTTTATAGTTTACTACTATGAACCAATACATTGTGACAGGATTATTTCAATAGCATGTAAAGATGATTTGTACCTGATACAGACATATTATAGAAAACATTAGAAAGAAGAGAACATTAACACAGATAAATGCCAAATAAAAATTGAAAGAGAATATCACAAATATTTAAAATTTAAAAATTATTACGTAATAACGAACTTTAGCCCGAGCCAGTTTGGCTCAGTGGATAGAGTTTCGGACTGAGGGGTTCTGGGTTCGATTCTGGTCAAGGGCACATGTCTGGGTTGCGGGCTCGATCCTCAATGGAGGGCATGCAGGAGGCAGCCAATCAATGATTCTCTCTCATCATTGATATTGCTATCTCTCTGTCCCTCTCCCTTCCTCTCTGAAATCAACAAAACTTCTAAAAAAGAACTTTAATAACACAAAGCATTAATTGCTCCATCTGATAATTTTGAACTTGTTTTGTGACATATTCCAGACACAGAACACTTTCTTTTATTTTGCATTAATGTTGGTTAAGTTAAGAATGTCTCAAACGTCTTTCAGTTGAGTGTTAAGGCACATATTGCTTCATAAAAGCTCATTTCCTTTTTTAAATTTTTTATTGTTATTACATATGTATCCTTATCCCCACATTACCCTCATCCCCCCCCCACTCATGCCCTCACCCTCATTTCCTTTTTTTTTTTTTTTTAAATTGATTTTAGCCCTAACCGGTTTGGCTCAGTGGATAGAGCGTCGGCCTGTGGACTCAAGGGTCTCAGGTTCGATTCCAGTCAAGGGCATGTACCTTGGTTGCGGGCACATCCCCAGTGGGAAGTGTGCAGGAGGCAGCTGATAGGTGTTTCTCTCTCATCGATGTTTCTAACTCTCTATCCCTCTCCCTTCCTCTCTGTAAAAAATAAGTAAAATATATTTTTTTAAAAAAGTTATTCAACTTGAAATAAAAAAATTTTAAAAAAATTGATTTTAGAGAGAAGAAGGAACATAGGAGAGGGGGAGAGAGAGAGAGAGAAACGCCGATTCTTGTTCCACTTATTTATGCATTCATTGGTTGGCTCCTGTATGAGCACTGACCAGGGATCAGAAACTTTGGTGCATTGGGACGTTTTCTAACCTACTGAGCCACACCGGCCGAGCTCATTTTATTTTTTAAAAATACTTTTTTATTGATTTCATAGAGGAAGGGAGAGGGGAGAGAGAGATAGAAACATCAATGATGAGAATCATTGGTAGGCTGCCTCCTGCACGCCCCCTACTGGGGATGGAGCGCGCAACTTGGGCATGTGCTTTTAACCAGAATCGAACCTGGGACCCTTCAGTCCGCAGGCCAACGCTCTATCCACTGAGCCAGGGCTCGTTTCCTTTTTTAACGAGAAAAAATGTTTTGTCTGCTGCCCTAGTCTTGATTTTGCTGCTGAGTTCAATATTGCTTTTGCTGACCCAGATGTGAGGGCAGTTTCTGATTTCACGTTGGATGTTCTGCAGCAATCACATCTTCTTTTTACAGCTCTTCAGTTAGGTACTTACACATAATTGTAGCCTGTAGTGAATATTCAAACACTTGGAAATGCCAGTGACTATTATTGGGAAATTTTCAAGTAACATTAACGTTCATATCTACTAGCAATATTGATAGCACTACACAGATTCATTTGCTGAAATTGCCAATATAGCGGGCTTATTTTGCTTCTAAAATGTGTTATTTTTGTGTGACAATACTCAAAGGATTTGTATAAGTATCCTATAAGTATAAACTTACTAACATTTATTTTATTTATAAAAATGGCTTACTGTTTGAAGTAGCACAGGCCACAAGCACACACTTATAACTAGTGTGTGTGCTGGTAAACTGACTCTCTGAAAAAAAAAAGTAAAAAAAACCCCTGATATGTAACACTTGACAGTTTCTGAAGGGAAGTATAAATACTTCCGTGATCAATTCCCGGTTACCTGTGTGATGTCGCTGAGAGTCACAAAGAGATGTGCATGACGGGCTCTCTCCAGCCTGTGTGTCAGCTCCAGCGCACTATTGCTTATAATGTGACACCAGCCACAGGAGAGGGCACTTAGATGAGGACCACCTAGTCTTAACAACTCCATATAAGTCTCCATTTAAGAAACATTTAGCCCGGCCAGTATTGTTCAGTGGTTGAACATCGACCTATGAACCAGGAGGTCATGGTTCAATTCCCAGTCAGGGCACATGCCCGGCTTGCGGGCTCGATCTCAAGTGGGGAACATGCAGGAGGCAGCCGATCAGTGAGTCTCTATCATCATTGATGTTTCTATCTCTCTTTCCCTCTCCTAATAAAAATATATTAAAAACAAAACCTTTATACATCTGTGAAATCTGAAAATCTGGTAACCACGGGCAAGATGGATGAGATGACAACCACTGGTCTCTCTGGCGACCTTTCACGGAGCTGGAGTTTATGGGAATGGCCACTAGATGTCACTCTTGCATACCTACAGCAGCTGGGTAATTTCACAGTGCAAATTACAGAAACCAGAAATGGGGTCCACTTACTTTACAGTAAATTAAACTTTATTGACAGAGTGTTCTTTTTCCACATACAGATAGTTTCTGATAAACACTTATTTTTATTAACGTTGGAAAACAAAATTAATTTTCAAAGTTCTATTCTTAAAATGAGCATGATTACTTTCCTAATTGCTCTCTTTAAATAGGCTCCAATATACTCAGAAACTTACTGTACTTACAACAAACTGTTTCTCTCGGACAAGAGCCTCTTTTTTTTTTTTTTTTTTTTTTAATCTTTATTGTTCAGATAATTACATTTGTTCCTCTTTTTTCCCCCCATAACTCCCCTCCTTCCAGCTCCCACCCCACCCTCCACCCTCACTCCCCACCCACTGAGTTCATCCATAGGTGCATGATTTTTGACCAGTCTCTTCCCGAATCTCCCATTCCCCTTTCCCCCCCAAGAATAGTCAGTCCATTCCCTTTCTATGTCCCTGATTCATTATAGTCACCAGTTCATTCTGTACATCAGGTTATTTATTCACTTGATTCTTAGATTCATTTGTTGATAGATGCATATTTGTTGTTCATAATTTGTATCTTTACCTTTTTCTTCTTCCTCTTCTTAAAGGATACCTTTCAGCATTTCATATAATACTGGTTTGGCGGTGATGAACTCCTTTAGTTTTTCCTTATCTGTGAAGCTCTTTATCTGACCTTCAATTCTGAATGATAGCTTTGCTGGATAAAGTAATCTTGGTTGTAGGTTCTTGGTATTCAGCACTTTGAATATTTCTTGCCATTCCCTTCTGGCCTGCAAAGTTTCTGTTGAGAAATCAGCTGACAGTCGTATGGGTATTCCCTTGTAGGTAATTGAGCCTCTTTCTCTTGCTGCTTTTAAGATTTTCTCTTTGTCTTTTGCTCTTGGCATTTTAATGATGATGTGTCTTGGTGTGGTCCTCTTTGGATTCCTTTTGTTTGGGGTTCTCTTCGCTTCTTGGACCTGTAAGTCCATTTCTTTCACTAGGTGAGGGAAGTTTTCTGCCATTATTTCTTGAAATAGGTTTTCAATATCTTGCTGTCTCTCATCTTCTGGCACTCCAATAATTCTGATATTAGACCGCTTAAAGCTGTCCCAGAGGCTCCTTACGCTGTCTTCACACTTTTGGATTCTTTTTTCATTATGCTTTTCCAATTGGGTGTTTTTTGTCGAATCTTTGGTTTGATTCTTGCACTCCTCTGGTCTGCTATTGGGTATAATATTCTTTATTTCAGTCCGTGTATGCTTACTTTCTAATTTCTTTATCGTAGCATCGAGGGTCTCATTAGTTTTCGTGAGGCTCTGCACAAATTTATGGCAAGCCCTCAAAATTGCGATTCTTAGCTCCATATCCTCCATTTCTGTCATGTTTTTTTGTCTCCGCATCTTTTATGCTTTCTTGGTGCACCCCCTTGTGGTCTCTGTGCGCAGTCTTGTTCTAGCCAAGCCTTAATTGTTGTAGTTAACACTAGAGGGATTTGACCATCAGGCCGACTGGCGGTGGAAATCAGCTGTGGGAAAACTTCAGTCCTCAGGGGAGGTGCTAGTCCAGCCCTTGCCTGAGGCGATCGGCAAATGGTTGTGCGCAGGGTTTGGGCGGGGCGGGCTCAACAGGGCGGGGGGGAGGGAGCAGCTATGGCCGCTCTCAGTCCAATCGCTGCAAACCTCGGAGGGGCCGTAGCCAGACAGTCCCGCTTCTCCCGTTTGAGTCTGGGTCCCTAGAGACTCGCCCGGATCTGTAGCCCAGAGTCTGAGACTCGCTCCTGATTGAAAACGACAATCACGCCCTCAGCCGCCAGCCCGCTTTGCGCGCGCACCCTCACCACCGCACCGCCGTACCTTTAAATTTTCCACACTGCGCCTCCGCTGAGCGTCGGAATGCTGTTGTTCTTGCTTCTAGTTGAAGAGACTCTCCTCAGCCAGCCTTCCCGTGGTTCTGGTTGATGTCCGCTCCGACTTTTAGTTGTATTTTTGAAGTGGTTGTCCACGGCAGCAGTCTCTGGTGTTTTACCTATGCCGCCATCTTCGATTCTCCTCGGACAAGAGCCTCTTGAGCTGATATCTTGATTCATGTGAGCAGAGACCATGGCCTGTCCATTTTCACAGAGCACACAGCATCTGGCGCAATGCCATGTTTAATGTAATGATAATCACCTCCATTTATCTAGTGGTTTACACTTCACAAAGCCTTGATAGTTTACTCCCTCTCAAGGGTAGTTCAAGCTTGTCCTTCTTTGTAATAAGCCAAAGTCTAATGTACATTCTTTATAATAAAAGCTTCCTACTTAATTCAATAATGAATGGTTACTGAGCACTACCACGTGCTAAGCACTATAGTATAGTGTGCCCTGTGCTGGGTACTGTGTGTGAGCAATGAAGGCCTTTCCCCCAGGGAGTGAACATTCAATGGGGAGGTAGTCAACAAGCAAACCAATGAAGAGATGATTTGTCAGGGAGAATGAGAATTATGGACAAGGATAAAGCAGTAGGGGGATGGAAAGCAATGGGAGGGTTTCACCTTAGGCAGGTGAGCAGGTGCCCTTCATGCAGAGACCCGAGTGGTGTGCAGGGGAGCACAGTGTGACCATCTGGATGAAGCACATTCCAGGTCTTGGGGCCGAAAGGAGCGTGGAGGTTTGACCCCAAGGAAGGAGCTTGGAAGGACATCAGTGTGGCTGGAGGGGAGGCCAGGAGGGACAAGTTGTGGGAGATGAGGTTGGAGAGTTGGACGGGACACAGATTGTGTGGGAGCTGGGCTTTATTCCCAAGCGTGACAAGAAGCCATTGGAGGATTTTGAGCTGGGGAGAAACATGCTCTGAAATGGGAAGCATGGCCTGCAAGGAAGCATGGGCACCAACGGAAGGGGGTGCAACCTGGCTATGCATTGAAGGGGGCAGACAGGACTCCCTGAGGCGTTGGATGTAGAGGGTGAGGGAAGGTAAGCAAGGATGGTGCATAGGTCTTTGGCCTGGGCAACCAGGTGGGGGACGGTGGCCCCATTTACTTACACGGTAAAGACGGAGGCTGGGACAATTGTAAGAGGGGCACTGACACACAGAGTTCTATTTGGGACTTGTTAAGCTTGAAGGTTCTACAGTGGGGCCTTGACTTACGAGTGTCCCGACTAACGAGTTTTTCGAGATACAAGCCGTCTCTTGGCCGATTTTTTGCTTTGAGTTGCGAGCTAAAATTCGGGTTACGAGCCAGCTTCAGATACCCCACCGCTAGTTGACGCAGCGAACGTCACAGTGAACGCCACAACATCAGCCCAGCATCACGTGTCTCACTTGTTCACTTTAATGATTTGACATACGAGTAATTTGAGTTACGAGCTCGGTCACGGAATGAATTAAACTCGTAAGTCAAGGCCCCACTGTATTTTGCATCCAAGAACAGACAGGTGCTTATTCAAGTCTGGATTTCGGAGGATGGGTAGGTGCTGGCCAGGTTGCTCTGAGACCCTTTATTGTGAATCTCTGCTACTGGGCAGCTTAGATACAATAGGAGCATTTAACTTACTCCAGTGGCACCTAGAAATTTAGTACCTTCACTGTGTTTCAGCTGAAATGTGTAGTAAGTTTTACACCTACCAAAGCTGTGAGACATACGAACAATATGTTTCAAAACATACAAAGCATAATTCTGAGAAGTTAAAGAGTACAATTTTCTGTTAAATTTATTTAACTAATTTAGAAGTTACTTTGCTTCTGAAGGACAGTTGTATCGACTTGCGAGAGACTTCCTTGAGCCCCTGCTGGTGAGAGTGTGCGGGCCCACATACCTGTTGAACCAGCAATCCCCTTCTGCAAGTCAGTCTTAAGAAAATAATCAAAGTGGATCAAGTTTTCTGAGCAAAGATGTTCATCTCATCATTATTTACAAGAGAAACATTGGAAACAAAGTAACTGCCCACCAATTCATGGCAACTCAGTAATTATGGCATGTTCATGGAATTAGAAATTCACACATTAAAAGGACATCAACAAAGGTTTTTTTTATTAACACGGCAGGGATCGATATGATATAAAATTAAGTGAATCATAGGTATAACTGTACACCTCTAATCTCAATCACATTTAAAAAAGCTGTGTAGCCGAAACCGGTTTGGCTCAGTGGATAGAGCGTCGGCCTGCGGACTGAAAGGTCCCAGGTTCGATTCCGGTCAAGGGCATGTACCTGGGTTGCGGGCACATCCCCAGTAGGAGATGTGCAGGAGGCAGCTGATCGATGTTTCTCTGTCATCGATGTTTCTAACTCTCTATCTCTCTCCCTTCCTCTCTGTAAAAAAAAAAAAAAAAAAAAAAGCTGTGTATAAAAATGACCAAACAGAGGGACATTACTTCCAACTGTTTAGAGCAGTTAAACCCAGAGGATATAATTCCTTCTAATACTGCTTTGGTTTTGTCCAAACTTCCCACACTGGGCATCTCAAAATAAACCATCATTTGGAGTGAAAGCAACACCAACAAAAAGGGAAAATGGAAAGACTAGCCTTGGCCTGGGCATCAGAAGGAGAGGATTTGGGTCCAGAGCCTTGGCTCACCCTTGGAGCATGAGGAACCCCATTCCTTCTCGGAGTCTCAGGCTTCTCACCTGCAACGTGTGGAAAGAAGTCCAGCCCTCTCCCTCTGTGAGATCATGAGGAGCTCTAGCATTATGCCCGCAGAGGGGCTGGTCTCAGAGCAACTCAAAGTATGGAGCGTGCCGTTTCCACTCCAAGGCTCTAGGGACAACGGCCTATTTACCCACGAGCGAGCGCAGTTAGGGGCGGAAGGTAACTGAAGGGGGAGCAGGGTTCACAGGCACACTCTGTGAGACAGCTGGAAACTTCAGATTTGGAAATGACCAGATATTCGGTGATATTAAGAAATTACTTAAAATTTTTACACATGGTAATAGTCTTATGTCATTGCCTTTTAGATATGAGTGTATCTACGACACATATCTTATTGGTGTAATGAGACAGTGTTTGGGATTTGCCTCAAGATAATGATGGGTTCAGAGAAGTCGATAAAGATGGTTGGTCATGAGATGGTCATTGTTGAAGCTGAGTGATTAAGTAGGCCATGATTATCCACGAAATGATTTTAGTTTTGTATATGTTTAAAATTATTCATAATTTCAAGGTCAAGTAACTTGCCTACCTTTTTGTGCTTAGCAAGTGTGGAGTGAGAATTGGAACCGAGGGCTGTTTTTCTCGAAAGCCTGTGTTCTTTACGGCTGTGCTACTCGGCCTGTTTCCACGCCATCCGGGCGGGCTGTTCCCCCAGCATCCTCCCCTCAGGCTCCGCCCTCTGTTTGGATAACTCCTGAGTGAGGGCATCCCACTGGAAGATTCCTTCCCAGGATGAGCTGTAGCTTCGAGCCCCTCCGTCTGGTTTCTTGCCTGGCCACAGCCACCCCAGGGCAGGCTAGGCTAGGCAGGCTCTCCTGGCTCCAAAGTGTTCTGTGCTTCTTCCAGGGCACTTACCACACTTCGAACTGCTCCTTCACTGTCCACCTGCTCTTGGCTGTAGCTCCCTGGAGGCAGGGCCTTGCTCGCGGCACTCACTGCTCTGTTGCTCCATGCTCAGGCTGTTTGCCTGAGGTATATGGATATGGAGGGACCCTCAGCATGGCCAGGCTACTATATAAAGATGAGTTCCACCCTAGCTGGTTTGGCTCAGTGGCTAGAGCGTCGGCCTGCAGACTGAAAGGTCCCAGGTTCGATTGCAGTCAAGGGCATATGCCCGGGTTGCAGCTCGATCCCCAATAGGGGGCGTGCAGGAGGCAGCCGATCAATATGAACTTTAATATTCTAGGTACATCTTATAAGTGGAATTATACAGTATTTGTCTTATTTGACTGGCTTATTTCACTTTGCCTAATATCTTCAAGTTTCATCCATGTAGTGTGTTCTCATCATTGATGTTTCTATCTCTCTCTCCTTCTCCCTTCCTCTCTGAAAGCAATAAAAAAATATTTTTTAAAAAATGAGTTTCCTGGAGGGTTGGCCTGCTGAAAGGCCTCAGGTCAGAGGACACAGAGAGACCTCAGCCCTAAGCCCATGGGGCTTGCTCTGGGTTGGAGACTCACATGGTGGGAAGGGTATATAGGGGACACTGCGAGAATTAAATTATTTCTATGGGGCTTGACGTTTTAGAGGAAACTGTGTATTGTCGGTTATCTTCCGGGCAATAGAAAATGAAAAACAGTGAATGCAAGCGTGAGGTGTTTAATTTTGCCAACAAACTTGCCACCTTGACCCTAGATTGTACTGGGATTCTGTTAGAATTGCGTCATTGTTTTGTCTGCTTGCTGCTTTTGTTTTATGTGGAAAAGCTCCTGAGATTTTTGGCCAAAGGGACTGAAATTACAGATAATGCTCCTAGGATGCAAGATAGATGTGGGAGAGCTGCTGGGTGTGTGTGGAGGGTACCCGGCTGAGGGGTTTCTGCAGTTTGGAACGGCTCTCAGCTGACTATGCGATCTTGTTCCCGGGGACTGTGAGAGCTCACGGGCTCACAGAAACCGCCACACTTAACGGGTTGGGTAAAAGTTGTTGATGGCAATGCTTGCTGTATTTTCTAATGATAACTTTAATTTATGATTATTTTTCTTTTTAACTTTGTAAATTCAAAGATAAAATACATTTAAAAGGAAACTTGAGTTTGCTATCTGGGGAGACTAAGAGGATAGATTTTTATTTTTTATCTTTAAAAAATGTGTGTTCAAACATTAACTGATGAACAAGGACTGATCCAGAGATGGAGAGGCATTGATTGGACTGTCGGGCCTTGGAGGGAAGGTAGGGGAGGGTGGGGGTGAGGGGGAAAGATCAACCAAAGGACTTACATGCTTACATGCAAGCATATAGGTCTAACCAATGGACACGGACAACGGGGTGGTGAGGGCATGAGCTGGGGGGGGGGGGGGGAGGGGGGTAACGTGGGTATAAGGACACATATGTAATATCTTAATCAATAAAAAAATATATTTAAAAAAATAAATAAAATAAAATAAAATAATAAAAAATGTGTGTTCAATTTAAGATCTGGAAACAGCCCAAGTGCCCATCAGTAGACAAGCGAATAAAAAAGCTGTGGTACCTTTATACCATGAACTATTATGCAGCAGTGGGAAAAAAAAGAATCTCTTACCCTTTGAGACAGCATGGAGGGACCTGGAGAGTATCATGCTAAGTGAAACAAGTCAGGGAAAGACAAGTATCACGTGATCTCACTCATATGTGGAATCTAATGAACAAAATAAACTGATGAACGGAGTGGATCCAGAGACATGGAAGCATGGAACAGAGTGTGGAATCTTAGGGGGAAGGCGGGGGAGGGTGGATGGGTGGGAGGTGATCAACCAAAGACCTTGTATGCATATATGCACAACGCATGGACACACACAATAGGGTGATGTAGGCCTGTGGTGAGGGGCGGGGCTGGCTGGAGAGGGTCAATGGGGGGAAAAGGAGGACATATATAATACTTTCAACAATAAAGATTTTAAGAAAAAGAACTTTAAAAAATACCATTCTAAAAATAATAATAAAAATAAAAAATGTGGGTTTATTCTTTAAGAATAGAAAGTAATTTCTAATACCCTATATTCAGACTTTATTGCTATTTTCCATTTTTATTTATGTTGTTCATTATGAAAGTAACATTTTTTATTTATAAGATTAAGTTGGTGTAGTTTTATTGTGATATTTTATATATATAAAATATATAAATATATATAAAAATATATAATAATACTTGACATTCTTAAGTGTTCAGTGGCATTAAGTGCACTCACAGTGTTGGACTACCGTCGCCACCATCCAGCTCCAGAACTTCTCTCGTTTTCCCGAACTGCAACTCCATATCCATTAAACACTAACTCCCCATCCCCCACTCCCAGCCCCTGGCCACCACTGTTCTACTTTCTGTCTCTATGAACTTTAATATTCTAGGTACATCTTATAAGTGGAATCATACAGTATTTGTCTTATTTGGCTGACTTATTTCACTTAGCCTAATGTCTTCAAGTTTCATCCATGTAGTGTGTCAGAATTTTCTTTCTTTTTAAACATTTTTAAATTCAAAAATATGTTTTAATTGATTTCAGAGAGGAAGGAAGAGGGAGATAGGAAATTCAATGATGCGAGAGAATAATTGATTGGCTGCCTTCTGCACGCGCGCCCCCCTCAGGCCCAGGGATCAAGCCCAAAACCCAGGCAGGTGCCCTGACCGGGAATCGAACCGTGACCTCCTGGTTCATAGGTCCACGCTCAACCACTGAGTCATGCCCTCCAGGCAACAATAAATACATAAAAAAGTGTAAGTATGTCCCAAAGTATATAGACCTATTTATATTAAAAAATATTCATTGTTTATCCGAAATTCAAATTGAATAATTGAATTGGCTCCCGCCCCCCCCCCCCCCCCCCCCCCCCCTCCAAATCTGGCAACCCAACAGCAAATGCATGGGGACTCCACTTGTGAAACAGGACTTTTAACCTTCAGGCTCCTTAGTTTTCTCTCTTGGAAGATGGTTGAATTTTCTTTTCTTTTTTTTTAAAAATTATTTTTATTCTTAACATATATATTTTTATTGATTTCAGAGAGGAAAGGAGGGGGAGAGAGAAGATAGAAACATCAATGATGAGAGAGAATCATTGATTGGCTGTCTCCTGCATGCCCCCCACTGGGGATGGAGCCTGCAACCTGGGCATGTGCCCTTGACTGGAATCGAACCTGGGACCCTTCAGTCCACAGGCTGACGCTCTATCCACTGAGCCAAACTGGCTAGGGATGAATTTTCTTTTCTTTATTCAGTCCACTTATCCTTCATGTCTACCTAATATTATAGCATTATATTGAAAAAATTGACCTGGTTTACATTAGCACCAACAGAATATAAGAGTATTTATTTCCCGCATCAACATCAGATATGATAGCTTTTAATTTTGGCTAATCGCCAGGACAGAAAGTTTGAGAATAGCTGGTTTAGAGTACTTTTTAAATGAGACAAACCTTACTTTTATGATGCTTAGCATCAAAGTTTTATTTATAAAGAATTTTAGATTTTATTCCACATGGTAAAGGTTTGTACAATGAAATGTAACAACTTAAAACACATTAGCTGTTTTTAAATTCCAGCACTGGCTTTCCCAGCTACTTCCAACAAAAGTGATCTTTTCTGTGCATACTCAAGTCAAAGCTCAAGAATTTCAAATTAGCAAAAGCCAATATTTACATTTGAAAAGAAAACATTTGAACTCAGAACCCATTAAGATAAAAAAGTTAACAAACTGAAGATGCCTTGTTAGTTGGTGGCAACATCTAGGTCAGATAACTTACAGTGACTTAAAACAGCATTCCCTCTAGCTTTGTGCAATCATATTTTTAATTATTGCAATGAAGATTTAAAACAACAACAACCCTAGTCTCTTTCATCTACATTTCCAAGAAAAGCTGTTGAAAGAACCAATTTCTGTTCAGTTGTTTTTTCCTTTGCTTATTAAAAAAAAAAAGTGTCAGGAATCCCACCCCACCCTGCTGCTGGGTAAGAGTCAATCATTTATTATTCCTGGATCAAACACAAGCATTCATGCCTATGAAAACATTTTCCAATGAATGGGATCTTGGTCTCCACTAAAAACAAAAAATGGCTAAAAAGAGACTTCAATTTATTTTCAAGTTCTATGACTAAATTCCTGTAATTCCTAACGGGTGAAAATATTGGCATTTTACTTAGGATTGGATTTACTTCTTTGGTGTCTTCCGAGAGGTGCTATTGAGAGCTATTTGTGGCTAGCTTTTTAAGAGACCAGCTGGACCTCAAGTGGAATGAATATTGACACTGACATACAATGCACAAGGGAAGGCAGGAGAGAGAATGGAACACTTTAAAAAAATAACTTAATATAACCAATTTTTACTCCAAACGTTTAATATTTGGCAAATCAAAAAGGCTACTTTCTCAAAATGACCAAACTTATAGCTGAACCCTTTGTTTGTATTTTTATATTAAACCAGGAATTATATATCTTATCAAAGTTCTTATCTTACCAACTAATTCAATTAACATCACCAAATACAATCAATCTCAACATACTTCATGGTCTTCCTTTCCTCAAACCTAATCAGTTATAAACTTTATTCATCCTCTAGTAATCAATATATCCCCTAAGCCAGTGATGGCGAACCTTTTGAGCTCGGCATGTCAGCATTTTGAAAAACCCTAACTTAGCTCTGGTGCTGTGTCACATATAGAAATTTTTTGATATTTGCAACCACAGTAAAACAAAGACTTATATTTTTGATATTTATTTTATGTATTTAAATGCCATTTAACAAAGAAAAATCAACCAAAAAAATGAGTTCGCGTGTCACCTCTGACACGCGTGTCATAGGTTCGCCATCACTGCCCTAAGCTAATCACCTTCCAGAGTGATCAAACCCCTTTTCCAAACATTCCCAATCATCTAGTCAGCCACGATCCAGCAGTCATTCATGAAAAAAATGTTATTGTGGCAGAGACCAATAATCTTTCAATATCCATTTTTCATTCTTCCCTTTCACTAATAGAAACCCCTAAATTTTAACTGAGTTCCTGGCTTCCCAGCTAAACATGATATTTCCCACCATCCTTTGCTTCTGGGTGTGACCACATGACTAAACGTTGGCCAATGGAATTGAATGGAAATGATGTTTTCAACTTCTGGGTCAAGTCCTTGAGATAAAAACTGTCCATTCCTTCTCTGTGCCCCTTTCTTTGGGATAAAGTGTTTAAAATAAAGTGGTGAACAAGCTCTGATCATTTGAATGAAAACAATGGACTAGGGGAGAGTGGAGCAAAAAAGAAAGAACTGGGGCCCGGCCAGTGTGGCTCTGTGGTTGAGTGTCGACCTATGAACCAGAAGGACAGGGTTCAAGTCCCAGTCAGGGCACGTGCTTGGGTTGCTCAATCCCCAGTAGGGGGTGTGCAGGAGGCAGCTGATCAATGATTGTCTCTCATCATTAATGTTTCTCTCTCCCTCTCCCTCCCACTTCCTCTCTGAAATCAATCCTATATAGTAAAAGCCTAATATGCTAAGTGTCCGGTCGACTAGTGGGCCATTCAACTAATCAACGTGTAATATGCTAATGATATGCTAAGGCTCCTCAAGTGCTCGCTATGACATGCACTGACCACCAGGGGGCAGACAGTCAACTGGTTGACCAGTTGCTATGATGTGCACTGACCACCAGGGGGCAGACACTTCAACCCGTGGGTCAGCTTGCTGCTGGAGTCAGGCTGATCAGAACTGAGAGAGATGGGTCAGACACACCCTGGAGCCCTCCTGCGGTCCCTGCCTGGCTAGCCAACCTCCCATGCCCCTCCCTGCCCTGATCATGCACCGGTAGGGTCCCTCAGCCTGGCCTGCGCCCTCAGCCGTATTACAGCGATGCTCTGCTATACTCAGTTAAACTTCATCCGCACGGATACATACCCATGTCTTTATGTTTATTTGAGTCTTTGTGGGTTTTAGCCAATGGGTTTCTAGTCATTTCCTCTTAGTGGTAAGAGGCCAAACCTTTGTCCTTAGGATCACAAATTCCACATGTTGACAATGTTGTCTTCTGTCTACAGCAAGGAAGAGTGGCAGGTGCAATGAGTCCCAAGGACTTAAATTTTCCGGCTGCTTCCATTGGTTCCCAAGATAGTAGCCATGAGCTCCATGAGGCAATGTAACTTCATCTTTACTCTGCAGACTCTACAGTGTAGAGAGCATTGCTAATCCAAAAAAATACACCTACCTTTGCTTAAATATGCCAATTCTTTCCTGAAAAATTTATTGCTAAGGGAAAAAGGTCATTAAAAGAAAATAAAAATAAAATTTTTGTTGTTGTTAATTCTCACCTGAGGATATTTTTTCTATTTATCTTTTAGAGAGAGTGGAAGAGAGAAGGAAAGACAGAGAGAAACATCGATGTGAGAGAAACCAGGGCCCCGGGCCGGGAAGGAGCCTGCAACCAAGGTACGTGTCCTTGACCAGAATCAAACCTGGGACCCTTTGGTTCGCAGGCTGACACTTGATCCACTAAAGCCAAACCAGCTAGGGCCTAAAAATGAAAAAAAATAGTGATGCATCATCCTGTCCCAATGTACCCTAATAGTACTCACAGAGACAAAAATATGAATTGAACAATAAAAACAAGTTTATGTAACAAGTCGCAATTAGAAAACAGAGTTTGTATGTTAGATGCAATATAGTAAAGTTTATAGTCCTCACCAAAGTGGGTGAGACTGCTGGAAAAGCGATTCTTAGGAAGGTTCTGTCTTCTTTCTGCACCATTTTCTTCAACGATATTTCAACATTTCAGAGGTTCACGGTGATCTTGCATTCAAACTGCACTAAAAATAAAGTTACATCACAGAAAATTCTTTTAGAGCAAAATAAAAATAAACACACGAATGCTTCAAAACCTGGAAAAAACAGTGTATGTGTGCACAGCCCACGAAGCCTGCCTCTTCAGCCCTCTCACTTGGCTATATGTTTTGGGTTCATGTCTCTGTGACAAGTAATTCCTATTTGTTCCATATGATACCCTCCGACTAGGAACCGCAGTGCTGAGGACTAAGTTGGTGAGTGTATCTTTGCCTGAAACCATCATGTTAAAATACTGCTTCTTGTAGCATAAGTCATTGGGCGAAAGCATGGTCATATGGAAAAAAGAAAGTCAGGGTCTGAAAAGTGGTAGAATCTGTCAAAGCCATTGGTCAGCAAGTCGTTACTGAACTGTCGTTACGTGGGGGACGTGCATTGCTGAGGCGGGGGCGGGGGGGGGGGTGGTCAGGAAGAGGCAGCAAACCAAAGATCTTTACAGGGGTCCACACTGGGGAACCGTCAGCTAAATCCTTATGAAGCTTGGCGCGAGCCCGGCCGCTGCCACACCCTGCCCTTTGTGCCAGGGCCCTGAGCCTAAATTCTCTCCGTGTTTTCTCTCAGCCAGGTTTGAGGGACCCAGGGTGTGTGGGGGCTGAAAGTCTTAGTGCTGCCACAAAGCTGTTACAGGATGTTCTGAAGTGGCATTTACCTGGGGACTTATAGAGAGAAACAGGACCGAGGCCTGCCTCTGCCTGCCGGGGTCAGCATAGCGTCTGTTTCGTTAAAGGAGGAATTGAGTCCGGTTGGGCAGTGGATGTGTTTCTGGAAGAAAGGACAGAATCTTGCTTGTCTTTCCACTTTCTTCTGAAATCTCTTGAGTGCTGGCTGGGTCTATTCGAGTTCTTACCCATCCCTGGTTCCCACTGGAAGCCTCGTCTGGTGCTGCTAGAGCCCAGAGGGTGTGGATTTCAGAGCTGGACAGATTGGATTCAAATCCTGGCATTTCCTTCTCTGAACACTTTCAAGTCTTTGTTATTCACTCCCCACCCCACCTTCCTCTGACCTTGCATTCTCCTCCAGTTGCATCAGATCATGTTTTGCTTCCAAACTTCACTGTGTACAAGTGTCCAATCCGCCTTCTTATCAGAAAGACTTTGTGCCGGACCTGAATCTCCTGGAATGCTCTGGGCGTGTTTTTGTTCCTCTAGTGCAGCGGTTCTCAACCTGTGGGTCGCGACCCCTTTGGGGGTCGAACGACCCTTTCACAGGGGTCGCCTAAGACCATCGGAAAACACATATATAATTACATATTGTTTTTGTGATTAATCACTATGCTTTAATTATGTTCAATTTGTAACAATGAAAATACATCCTGCATATCAGATATTTACATGACGATTCATAACAGTAGCAACATTACAGATATGAAGTAGCAATGAAAATAATTTTATGGTTGGGGGTCACCACAACATGAGGAGCTGTATTAAAGGGTCGCGGCATTAGGACGGTTGAGAACCACTGCTCTAGTGGTTCGACTACACTAGCTTCTCTGGCTTCTGTTTGCTCTTCTGTCTGGCGGCCGGGTGGCCTGCAGCTGGCACTCTTTAGGCAGCGGCCATCCTGAGAGTGGGGCAGGCACTGCAATCTGCCCGCCTGGATTGGGGTGTGAGGCAGCAGCCACGTGAGAGTCCTTTAATGGGCCCTAAGCTGCAAAGGCTAGTGAAGCTTGGAGGACCCTCTGCTCGGGGCCAGGGACGCCCCTCCCCCTCCCCCCAGCTCTTCCAGCGACACTGACAGGAAAGCCACAGCCCCGCCCCTCTATGGCCCGGAATCACCAATCTAACCCTCTAGGTGCCACAGCATTCCTTCTTTTTCTTGTCCTAAGACTCTGATGCTTGTCTCCAGGACCTCCTCACACAGAGAGTTAAAATTCCTGCACCGGTTCCATTATGTAGGGCCCTAACTGAGCCAGGACACCACCCACATTCTTTGAGCCTGAGCTGCTGGTTTTAGGAGAATAGAGTAGCGGGATGGAGGTTGGGTCATGAAGCATCATGGGTTCTACAGAATAAACTGCCCTTTTCCAGAATTCTCCTCACCCTTCCCTCTCACCCAGAACGTTTTTTTCACTGTTTATGTTTTAATGTTTGATTCCTATGGAATTTATATGGGTGTTTGGGGAGGGGCCTTTTGGAACCGAGACCGGAACAAGGAGCCTGGTTCTGAGAACGTGGAAAGATGCAGGACATTGGACCCAACTGAGTAGGGAGCACTGCCGCTGCTCCTGGGCCTCACTCAGGGCATTGCAGGGGCAACCTGGGCAGGAACAGGAGGCAACGGGAAGGAGCACGTCCCTTCCCTCCCCGCTCCAGCCTTCACTCGCCCTCAGCGCCCACGGTGAGCACACCCTTGGGGAGCCAGCTGGCCAAGTAGAAACGATGGTTTAGAGTTCCAGTCCAGCACCATAAAGCTGCGTACAGTAGCCCCGCCCTCATTATCCACAGTCTCACTTTCCACCGTCTCAGTTACCCGTAGTCAACTACAGTCCAAAAATATCAAATGGAAAATTTCAGAAATCATTAATAAGTTTTAAATTGCGTGCCCTTCTGAGTAGTGCGATAAGTTCAGCATATCGACGACACACCAGCCTGTCAATCACAGTTGCCATCTCAGGCACCAGATGGACTGTCACAGTTCATAGTGCTTGTGTTAAAAAAAACCAACAACAACTTATTTCACTTAATAATGGCCCCAAAGCGCAGAGGTAGTGATGCTACAGTTTGGATATGCCAAAGAGAAACCATAAAGTGCTTCCTTTAAGTGAAAAGGTGAACGTTTTCAGCTTAAAGAAAAATAAATACATAGTATGCTGAGGTTGCTAAGATCTACACTAAGAACAAATCTTCGCTGGGTGAAATTGTGAAGAAGGACAAAGAAGTTATTGCTAGTTTTGCTGTTGAACCTCAAACTGCAAAAGTTATGGCCACAGTGAGCAAGACGTGTTTATTTAAGATAGAAAAGGCATGAAATGTATGGGTAAGAGACAAACACAAAATGCATTTCGACTGACAACCATGTGCAGTGCCAGAAAACACGGAGCCTATACAGAGACTGCAGCAAGGATCCCCGGAGAGGAGTGACACCAGGATCACTGCTTTACTGCAAGTAAGGGATGGTTACACACTCAGGAAGGGGCTTGGGCTGAAATTATAACCATTAATGGAGAGAAAGGCTGCACCTGCTAAAGGCTGCTGAGTTGAAGTTGACTAAGTAGACAGGATAGCATCCAAAGCAAGTCTTTAATTGTGATAAAACCAGGCTCTTCTGAAGAAGATGCCCAATGGAACCTCCATTCATTAAAGTACAGTCCTAGCCGGCTTGGCTAAGTGGATAGAGCATCAGCCTGCTCACCAAAGGGTCCTGGGTTCCATTCCGAGCAAGGATACATGCCCGGTTTGCAGGCTCCTCCCTAGCCTGGGCCCTGGTCGGAGCATGTGCAGGAGGCAACCAATTGATGTGTTTCTCTCACATCGATGTTTCTCTCTTTCCCTCTCTCTTCCACTCTCTCTAAAATCAATGGGAAAATATCCTTGGATGAGGATTAAAAAAATAAATAAAACAAAGTACAAAGGCACCAAGGCATAAACCATGGAAGGACAGATTAACTCTGGTACTGTGTGGCAATGCTGCAGGGCATATGCTGAAGCCAGAGATAGTGTACAGAGTGAAGAACCCATAGACTCTCAAAAACAAAAGCAGATGATCGGTCCTCCTTCCGATCTTTCACTAGAAAGTCAATAGCAACCTAACAGGACGTCCTGATGCCTACGTCATTCACCTCACTTCATCTCATCATATAGGCATTGTATCATCTCACAAAATCACAAGAAGAAACATGAGTATAGTACATGTTTCTCATGTTTTGCTGGCTGGTTAAAGGAATTTGGAAGATAATCTTGCTGTATGCTCTGTAATTATTTGAACAGTATTAAAACCTTTTGTGTCCTGAATATTTAATAACATTCATCTGTGAAACTCTGGGCCTGGCATGACAATTTCTCAATTTCTTAGTAGATGGTTGGTGTTTTTAGGTTGTTTATCTCTTTAATGATTAACTGGGTAATTTATTTTTGATTATATTTTCCCCCTAAGAGTCTCAAATTTATTTCTGGGTATGGAGCAAGAATATTCTTATAAAATTTCTAATTTTCTTGGCGACAGTGGTATGGATCCCATTTGAGTTGGGTGGTGACTCTGGATTGAGGAACCCTTGGGGGGTGGAGATGAAGGGCAGTCTGAGCTGGCACAACCCTAGTCCCTCCACCATCTTCTACCTCCGTTCTGGCTCCATTCAGAATTTCATCTTAAAGATTTCATTGGGGTTTTAGTCACTAGAATAAAAGCATGAAAATCACTGACCCCAAACTGTGAAGTTGAAATAATACATTTGAATAAGGGTAATAATATGTTAGTATTCCTGTCCCCCAAAAGAGTTTACCTTGAATTTCACTGAGAATACTAAAGAGAATTTTCTTCAACATTTACACCGTCTTCCTGCAATCACTCTTTTTCAGCAAAGACTGATGGTTTGGGTTGTTAGTCTGTTTCTTCTCTATTGGATGAAAAGTCCTTATGAACTGTCAGAGGTTTTCCATTCTGCTCCCTCCTTTCTCTGGACTTCTAGATTGATTACTCTTGGGAGCTGGCTTGGAATTCCTCACCAATTATGCAGGTGAATCTTAGATGTCTCCTGGTAAGCTCACTTCCATCTCCCTCTGACCTGTCTGTGGCTTTGGGGATTCTTAGGTAGAAAGTGAGTGATGATTGCCATGTGGCTGCATGCTTGGTCAAACAAGGTCAGGTGACTAAGCAATTAACCTGATCCTCCTTGACACAGATCAGTTCCCACATTACCCTGATGACCCATAGGAGGCCAATGATATCTAGGGATAGAACCCAGAGATGAACAATATTTTAAAAAGTGAAAATACAAGAAGCCTGAACCTTTGACTTTTGCATCTGCTTTGCTACATCTTCCTCATTACTCTCTGCTCCAAGAGTATGACTGATTTTCTGGTGGGAACTTTGATTGAGGAGAAGGGAAAGGGGTTAATTATGGAGACATAGGGAGGGAACAATTTAGGAAACAGTTTTAAGAATTAATAAGGAGAAGGAAACAATGAGGATAAAGATAAAAATATTCTACTATTTAATATGGAACAGGAAGAGTTGAAAGGTAACATAAAATAAGGACCCATTCAAATATATTCAAAGAAAGAAGCCAAAGTGCCACTGAGTTACAGGCCTTCAGCCTAGAGCTTTTTATAAGTTAAACAATAAAACTTGAAGAGCTGCTTCTTCTTGACATCAATTTGTTCACTATACATCACAGAGATAGAGAACTATACGGCTTTACCAACAGGAACATACTTTTGTAGAATTGCTTGTAGAATGAGGTGAAAAAAAAATCTCATAAAATGTTTTCTGTTCACACATAGCCATTCTGTGGAATTAGACTTGCCTGTGTAACCTTTGATGTAGTTGGCCCTTCATCTTGAACTCTGAGATTCTCAGGTGAGAGAAGCTAGAGAGCAGAGAACCATCAGAACTTTTCCCCCATCACTGGGCGAAATGTTTGCGAAATATCAGGTTCTTCACAGCAGCTTTCACATCCTTGTTCCTCAGGCTGTAGATGATGGGGTTGAGCATGGGGGTCACCACCCCATAGAAGAGGGAGATGAGCTTGTCTGAAAGGTCCTGTTTGTCTGCTCCCAACGGGTCCTTGGATTTGGGTTTCCCATACATGAAGAGGATGGTCCCATAGAAGACGACCACAACTGTGAGGTGGGCAGAGCAGGTAGAGAAGGCCTTTCTCCTCCCCTCAGCTGAGGGGATCCTCAGGATGGTAGCAATGATGAACACATAGGAGAAAGAGATGAACAGGACTGGGATGCCTAGGAAGATCACATTGGCCACTGTCATACTGATCACATTGATGGAGATGTCAGTACAGGCCAACTTCAGGACAGCCAGGATCTCACAGGTGAAGTGGTTGATGACGTTGTCCCCACAGAAGGGCAGTCGCATTGCTAGGGATGTCTGCACCATGGCAGTGGAGCTTCCAGCTGCCCAGGAGCCGGCAGCCATGGGCATGTAGGCAGCCTTGCTCATGATCTCAGGATACCTAAGGGGTTTGCAGATGGCCACATAGCGATCAAACGCCATCATGCCCAGCAGCACACACTCTGTGGCTCCCATGGCAAAGGAGAGAAACATCTGCACAGCACAGGCTGAGAAGGGGATGGCTTTCCTGGGGGTCAGGAAGCTGTCAAGAATGAGGGGAACTGAGGAGGTGGTGTAGCAGATGTCCAGGAAGGAGAGGTTTCCCAGGAAGAAGTACATGGGTGTGTGCAGGTGGGAGTCAGAGATGGTCACCAGGATGAGGACCCCGTTGCCCAGCAGGATCACCAGGTACATCAGCAGGATGAGCACAAAGAATGTATTCACCAACTTTGGGTGGGCAGAGAGGCCCAGGAGAATGAACCCCACCACTGGGGAGGTCTGATTGGACCTGTCCATGGTGCATTTACTCTGTCACCTGCAAGAACTCAGAAAGCCAGCTTCATGATTCTCTGATGCCTAAATTGGTCAGAAAGCCAGTGGGGAAACGCCTTGCTGAGCAGCTGGAGAACTGCTCTGGCAACGTGGATGGTTCTCTGTGTTGTTCTAAGTAAAATGCAGAGAATTAGATCAAAATCTACTTAAGGTTATTTGGCCACCCCACAGAGATGTTTGAAATGTCACCTGATTGAATTTTATATTCTAATCAAATTCAAGATAGGAATCACTCATGTACTTCAAGTTATACCATGTGTGGCTGATTTATTTTAATCAATTTTGTGAGAAGTGTTATATTTCATTTGTATATTTTTCCCCCCTTTGGGACATAGATCTTGGGGAACTAACTGGTCTCCTTCATCCTCAATTGCTGACGGTTCCCCTCTCCACATACTTTTGGATATGACTCTTCCTCATTTATAGTTCTGTCTGACAGTCTAAAGGCCCCTAAGCTATTCATTCATTCATTCATTCATTCATTCCTTCCTTCCTTCCTTCCTTCACTTTCCTGACAAACTCCTCTGGAGCACTTGTCAGAAGAAGTGGGCCTTCACCAATCACTCAACGTGTGGGAATCGTTCAGTCCCCTTTCCTCTCACTTTGGAACGGATTATGTTAATGGTATTCCATCCCAGGGCCTAAGTGATCTCATGAGCTTCTCCTTCTTGGACTTTCTCTCACACCAATGAGATGTCCTTTTCTCTTTCCTTCAAGTTACCCCCACGCCACTTAGTCTCAAGGGATGAAGCCAGGAGTGGGGCTGGGACCACAAGAGTCTACACCGTCTTTAAAAATTGCTCTCTTACCTTTTTTTGTAGATAAATTGATAAAGAAAATTACTTCTCTGAGGTCTGGGAATTGTCCAGGGTCAGGAAATTGCCAATCTGGTCTGAAGTAGCAGCCAGAGGAGTTGGAGCCTGAAATGTGTTAAAGCTACGCTTTCTTGTCTTTGGGTAAAAGCCACAAAGGACCGTCCATTGCATATATGAAGCCATTTAAATCCTACCCTCCTAGTGGGGATATACAAGTCCCTGAAGTAATTTAAAGTTTAGAAACTAAAGTGACAAAGTTTAGAAACTTTATACATCTGGGATTATGTCCCCAAGATCCAATTTATTCTGAAGTCCCGCCAGAAATACTTTCTTCCCCCTCCCTCCCTTGTACCCATCCTGCTGAGCTATTGAAAGCACCAGTGGAGAGGGGTCATTCTGGTCCTGCCAGAATTAACATCACCCCTCAATCAGTGAGAACTCTCACCCAGAGCCTAAGATGTTCGTAAGAGGATGTGAAACCCATGGCACAGGACAAATCCTTGCAGCTCAGTAGTATTCTTGGCCATTGCCAAATTCAGGATCTCAGGGTTGGAAAGAAGCAAGTGACCTAGAAGGTGCCCTTCTATCTGTGTCCCGCCAAATAGATTCTGCGCTCTTACCAGAGGCCAGGCCTTTAAAGGGCATGGGGAGGGTCATAAGTGAGTAAGGTCTGGGCTCCTGCCAGGAGAGTTTCACAGCAGCTGTGAGCTTGAAAAAGGCTCTTTGATGGCAAAAGTGATATCCTATTGTTTGAAGTCTTTCTTATGTGTGTATGCATGACGATCCCATACCTGAGCTTCTGTGAAAGCATGGCTGGTTTACCAATGGGATCTGGTATCCTCCACTTCCAAGATGCCAACTGAGAGCTGTGGCCACCCAGACAGCAGACAGGAGCATCTTAAACCAGGAATACTGTTTTCTGACATACCTCAACCACATTCTAGTATCCCCCTTCTATCTAATACCGGGGATGAAGGGTGGCACACGTGTTGAGCTCTCATGCCACAGATGTCCTTGGTGTCCAAGAGGAGGCTGCCCAATGTCAGGAACAAATAAGAGACTTGAGTGACTCCTCCCACTTCTTTTACAAATGACACACACCTGCCTTGTGCATTGGCTTCTAAAAGTCTTCGAGTCAAATATATGCTACATTCATGGTCACAAATCATTATGCCTTGCATAGATTTTTTCTTTCTTTCTGCGAAATATGTTACATATACAGAAGAATGTAAAAGTGTATGTGTAAGAGTTAAGGGAAAATAATAAAATAGACGTCATGTAGCAAGACAGGTTAAGAATTAGGGTGTTCCCGTGCCTTAGAATCCCCTCTTATTTCTCACTGCAATTAAAGTCCCTTCTTCTCTCTCTTCCAGAGGTAATCAGTAGTCTGACTTCCATGGAAATCATGTTATTCTAGGCAGAATTTAATGATCTCCATCTCACCCCAGGATCCCTGTACTCTGAGGATTCAGCCAAACGCTCTCCTAGGTGCTGCCGTGAAGATATTTTGTCAATATAATTAAAGTCCCAAGTCAGTTGACTTCAAGGTTAGAAGATTATCCAAGTGGGCCAGACCCAATCAGGTAGCCCTTTTACGCAGACAGTTTTCTCGGGCTCATGGCAGAAGTAGAAGACAGATTCAGAGCACGGGGAGTATTGCCCCTGCCATTTCTGGCTGTAAGGATGGAGGGGACTACAGCAAGGACCTGAGAACTACAGCAAGAAGCTGAGAGTGAGCCCTGCCAGTAGCCAGCAAGGAAACCAGGACCCTAGGCCAGCAGCCCCCTAAACTGCATTCTGCCAACAATCTGAATTTTCTCAGAGCCCACCGGGACATCTCACTTACAGAACTGTTAGGCAATACTTGAATGTTGTTTTAAGCTGCTAATTTTGTGGTGGCTTGTTATACGGCAATAAAAAGCGAATATACACTCTTGATTTTCTTCATAGTTTACCACCTACAAATGTATCTGCCTACAAAGCATGTTCCATTTTATAAAACTGAACAACAATTAAAAACTTAGCTTTATTTATTTATTTATTGTCTAAAGTTTTACACATGTCTCCTTTTTCCCCAATTGACACCCCCCTCCCCAGTCATTCCCCCTCCCGGGCAAGCCCCCACCGCCCCAGTGTCTGAGTCCATTGGTAAAACTTAGCTTTTTATGTAAAGGAAAAACTTGCCACTATCTGGGGGAAGACTCACCTGAGAATATAACCTTAGAGTTTTAGTCCCTTCTAAGAAGTCGGGCACGGCTGTAGTGTGGTCAGGTACCAGTCACCTGACAGAAATACCATCAGAGGAAGTGGTTGCTGTGTTTTCTGCTTCTAAGCTCTCACTATGGCTTATTTCCTCCTCTTAGGAACAGGCCAAAGTAGAATATTTATGTGGGGTGAAATGAGTGTCCTCAGCTAACCCAAGCAGCAAGGCATGGAGAGAGAAGAGGGACTTCTATCGGTGAGTGATCAAGATAAGGCAAGTGCAGGAAAGAATGTCAGAGAGAGAATCAATGTCTCAGCTCAAAGTCAGTCAGGAGGCAGGAGTTCTCTCTTAGTCTTTTTGTTCTTTCTACTCAGGCCTCCAGCTGATGGATGAGGCTCACCCACGCCGGGTAGGGCAATCTGGTTTACTTAGTCTGTCAATGCAAGTGTTCATCACCCTCACAGGCACACCCAACATAATGTTTGCCCAAAGATCTGGGTACCTCGTGGCCCAGTCAAGTTGACACATAAAATTAATCATCACTGTGTGGTATGGAATTCTAGGAACTTACTGGAAATCATCTTCCTTCTGAATTTGAAGTTACTACTGGTGCAAAAATCAGAAGCTATTCTAATTCTTGATCATTTGTAATGATAGTTTTTCCTCCCCGGAATGATACAGTACTCATGCTCTCAACTGTGCTTGCTGGCCCTCAGTGCAGAAAGCCGTTGTTTTATACTCTGCAGAGAATAAACCTTTTGTTGGGGCAGATAAGGGACAGTTGACCAGTGTCATAGAATGGGGGAGGGGTTATAGGGACTGTGTTTTTAAATATGTTTTTAATCGAATTCTTCTTCTCTTAGTTGTACCCCCTTCTTCCTGGTTCCAAAGGTACCTGGTATGATGGCTTCTCTTGTGCTAGAAATCTGGTTGTTGCTCAGCCCTGCTAGATTGTGGCTTAGGATTTGGTTATACCAAATCTACTATGGAAATGACTACTCATCCAGCCATTTTTCCAGCCTTCCAACTGTTATCACTCTGATATCTCCTTCTTCTCCTTCACCTTATACATTTTGTCATTGCAACAATAAAACAAAAAACACTTTATTGTCATTTTCGTGGGTTTCAGAAAGGAACAAAACTGGACGCATGTGCTCAGCCCTCCTTTACACCTCAGTCCTGATTCCATGCAGTTTCCAACATCCTCTTTTGCTCTCTTATTTGTTTTAGTTATTGTTTCTTGTCTGTTTCCCTTCTGCTAGAATATAAGTTTCACAGAGGCAGGGTTTTCCCCTGTTTTGTCCACAGATGTATCCTAAGCATAAAAGTAGGACCTGGCTTGCAGCAACTTAATGAATAGTCAGCGACTAAGTTAATAAATGAATTTTTGACCTACCCCTGTTTTATTCTTTGCTCCATATTAGCTCTTGTTATCTATTTTGATTTCTATTTTTTGTAAACATTTTAGAGTGTGCATAACATGTTGGTGCAGTAAAATATCTACACATTTTATAAGTAAATGAACAAACATACAGTATAAATGGTAGGGAAGTATGATTTTAAAACCTAGGGGGCCCCTGACCCCAGATACCTGGGCTGCACTACAAATGCTATAATAATCTGGGATTTGTTTCAAAATAACTCAGGAGAGGGAGAAGTAATCCATGGAGGTATGGGTGAACAGGATTGGCCATGAACTGATCATTGTTGAATTTGAGAGATTAATACCTACGGGTTCATTTTATTATTCTCTCCACTTTTCTATAAGTTTTAATTTTCTCATAAAATGAAAGAAAAAAATGCCTTCAAGTCTTAGCTCATGTATTGCAGCTTCCATTTCTGTTTTCTCGTGGGTTAGTTCTCTTTATGCACTTGATCTGACATCTCTTTCTGCACACCACCTTTCTCTGTCTTACAAGGCCCATGGCCACATCAGTCCTGGGTTTATGTGGTCTCTCAGTTTAAGAGCCCTGTGCCACCCTGACCGGGTAGCTCAGTTGATTAGAACATCATCCCAATATGCCAAGGTTGTGTGTTCACTCCCCAGCCTTATGCCAACTAACAAGGGTCTCTATATCCAAATCCCAAGTTCCTTGGAGAGAAGAATATGGTTAGCCAAATTTTGGTCAAGAGTCTAACCATCTGTGGTCAGGAGAAGGGACATGACTGTCCTTTAATCCGGTGCTAAGGGAGAAGACATTCTGCCTTTGGTAGGCTTTCTAGCTGGTATGCTGCAGGCTCCAGATATGCCAAGTTCAGTGCCCCCTCCCCCCCGCCCCTCCAGGGTCACTGAGTAGGACATGTAGTGACCTAAGCCCCCAGGTGAATTGCCTTCACCCATGAGTAGACTCATCCACTTACCCCCAGGGCGCCATTCAAATCCCATTATTTTCTATGTATTTCGTGTCAAGAAAAAGATTGGGAAATACTGAACTAGTGGGCAGGGCGAGGGCAGATTCCAGAGAAAGTTATCTACAATATAAAACAAACGAAGGTTACAAGCATGATAAAGGGGAGCTGGAATCTAACCAAGGTCTGGTTCCAAAACTTCTGATGCTAACACTACACTAGACTGCCTCACCCAACTGTCCTGCACGATTTTCGCTAAGTATTTCCAGTGTTCACAGATTATGAAAAGAGAACATGTGTTCCCTGAGCATTGGAGTTTGCGTGGTGTCACAGTTTGACTTTACCGGGAAGCAAACTCTGAGATGGAGACTGGAGTGCAGGAGGTTCATTAGAAAGCACTCTTGAGATCAACACTGGTGGGCGGGAGGATCAGGAAGCAGGATTGGGCAGAGGGAGAAGTTGGGCAGTGATGCAGTTTCAACAAAGGCTTTGGCCAACCCCATGGAACCGGGCTGGCGCTACAGAATTGTGCCAGTGGGAGCAAGACATTTATATCCCTCATTAATCGGTCTTTGGATATGGGCTGCTCTGAGGAAGGGGACATGATGTTGGGCGAATCAGCTCTTTTTACTTTAGTAATTCCTGATGATGACTGAGAGCTGAAGGCTGTCTGCTGGCAGTAAACACGTCTTTCTGTCCTGTAGAAAGATCTGGGTGGGAATTAGGCAGTTTTCCAAGTCAAAACTAGTGAAATAAAGTTATTGAAAAGGAATTTTGCTCTTCAGTTATGCTTCATTTTTTAAAAAAATATTTTTATTGACTTCAGAGAGGAAGGGAGAGGGAGAGATAGAAACATTAATGATAAGAGAATAATTGCTCAGTTACCTCCTGCATGTCCTACACTAGGGATTGAGCCTGCAACCTGGGCATGTGCCCTGACCAGGAATCAAACTGTGACCTCCTGGTTTCATAGGTCGATGCTCAACCAGGTGGTATGTTTCATTTTTAAGTCAATTCTTGACTTATAAAGATTGGAGTTAATTCCTGAGTTAGTGTCATCCTCTCTATAGTGAGCTAAAAAGTGCATGGAACGACTCCATGCTCAATAAGGAAAGAAAAGTTCGCACCAGGGTGGCACAGATAACACTGTCTTTGAGATGGTGAAACAGGAACATGCCCCATGTGCTCACTCTTACAGCCTGAGACTATGAAAGGGGTCACACAGGCAGTGACTGGTGTCCGTGTTTCTGCCCAGTATGCGCAGGAAAGCACCATGGGGCCAAAGAGAGTTGCTGGCCATGTCTTAGGCAGGAGGAATCCCGGGCACCCAAGCAAGGCAGGCAAGGAGCTTTTTTTTTTTTTTCTTCTCTTTATTAGAAAGTCTTGATTCTCAGGAGAAAAAAATGGACATCCAATTGCTTCAAGGAAAAAGATATTCAAAGCTCTGTGCCCGGCAATAGCTTGCCCTTTTTAGTTCCTCTGCTGGTTGAGAGCCTCACACATTTTACTTCTGGACCTCTTGTCAGGTGCCTTAATCTGGTCACGCCTTGCCATTCTGACTCTGGCTTCTCTCAGACGGCAGTGGCCCCCTGCTCTACTCCCTCCGATAGGTCCATCCTTAACTCTCCAGGCTACAGAGCCAGACTATGTACTTGAACAAGACTTACTGAGGGCAGGAAAATAAACCGTAAAACTGGATGGAATTCATGGATTTCAGCTATGAGTGCTCCCAGGCTAAGATCCTCCACACCTGTGTTACAGGGCTGGCTTACTTGCCCCTCAAAGGAAATGCCTGACATGGAATCTCCATGGTTCCAACTCCTTTGAGTCTCAGGGGAAGGAAGAAGACCAACTTCATTCTCATCCCCAATGTTAGCCCTGCCTTCAAGAGAAATAAAATTTGAAAATGTGCCATTTCACCTACAGTGAAGACAGGTTTTTATACTGTTACTAGAGGCCCGATGCACGAAATTTGTGCAAGGGCCTTGGCCCCCCGCCACCGCAGCAGCCGCCTCTGTCTCGGCCCCTGCCCGCTGCGGCTTTGTCCGGAGGGAAGGACTTCCAGAAGGATGTCTGGTCTAATTAGCATATTAGGCTTTTATTATTATAGATGTCATGAAGTTTTGCCCACACTGTCTCCAGAGTAGGATTTTTGGTCTTTATGTAACACCAAGGTACATTAAACTGTTTTTCTCCCCAAAATGGAGCAACCTACTCACAAAGGTGAGTTCAGATGTTCCCAGTAGAGAATCAGAAAATTCACTAAGTATTTGTGTGTGTGTGTGTGTGTGTGTGTGTGTGTTTGTGTGTGTGTGTTTAGCAGCATTCCACTTCCATTCCCTCAAGTCACTCTCCCATCAGGTTTTACATTAAAAAAAAAATAGGTTCCGTAAAATTTTCCATTTTATGTGTCATTTGACTTTCTGGTCATTTTATTTTTTAATCATCACCTGAGGATATTTTTCTATTGCTTTTAGATAGAGTGGAAGAGAGGGAGGGCGGGAAGAAGGAGAGAGAGGGGTGGGGGGTGAGAGAGTAACATCAATCAGCTGCCCTCCGCAAGTGCCCCAACTGGGACCAAACCCACAACCCAGGCATGTGCTCTGACTTGAAATCAAAGTGGCAACCCATTGGTGGACAGGGTGATGCTCAACCAACTGAGCCACTTCAGCCAGGTTCATCACTGCTCACATGTGTCTTCTTTGGGGGCCACATTCTTTTGAGATTGGTGGGTGAAAGCAGCCAAGGGGAACAGAACTACAGGGACATCTGTTCTCCAAACATCACTGGGTGAAGATTTTCTGACTCACCAGGTTCCTCAGAGCAGCCTTCACGTCCTTGTTCCTCAGGCTGTAGATGATGGGGTTGAGCATGGGGGTCACCACCCCATAGAAGAGGGAGATGAGCTTGTCTGAAAGGTCCTGTTTGTCTGCCCCCAGAGGGTCTTTGGATTTGGGTTTCCCATACATGAAGAGGATGGTCCCATAGAAGACGACCACGACTGTGAGGTGGGCAGAGCAGGTGGAGAAGGCCTTTCTCCTCCCCTCAGCTGAGGGGATCCTCAAGATAGTGGTGAGGATAAAGATGTAGGAGACCAATATGAACAGAACTGGGATCCCCAAGAAGATCACATTTGTCACTCCCATGCTGATCACATTAGTGGAGATGTCAGCACAGGCCAACTTCAGGACAGCTAAGATCTCACAGGTGAAGTGGTTGATGATGTTATTCCCACAGAAGGGCAGCCTCATTGCAAGGGATGTTTGAACTATGGAGGCAGCACTTCCAGCTGCCCAGGAGCTGGCAGCCATGGGCATGTAGGCAGCCTTGCTCATGACCACGGGGTACCTAAGGGGGTTGCAGATGGCCACATAGCGATCAAACGCCATCATGCCCAGCAGCACACACTCTGTGGCTCCCATGGCAAAGGAGAGAAACATCTGCACAGCACAGGCTGAGAAGGGGATGGCTTTCCTGGGGGTCAGGAAGCTGTCAAGAATGAGGGGAACTGAGGAGGTGGTGTAGCAGATGTCCAGGAAGGAGAGGTTCCCCAGGAAGAAGTACATGGGTGTGTGCAGGTGGGAGTCAGAGATGGTCACCAGGATGAGGACCCCGTTACCCAGCAGGATCACCAAGTACATTGACAGGATGAGCACAAAGAACATCTTCTCCAGCTTTGGGTGGGCAGAGAGGCCCAGGAGAATAAACGCTGTCACAGAGGCTGTCCAGTTGGCACTTTCCATGGTAGGTCTCCTCTTTCAACTGAAGAAAATACTGAAATCCAAACTCAACATTCTTTGCCTCACATAGGACATCTGGTCTTGAGTTCAGTCAGGCTGAGTGATTAGAAAACAGTTCTGAGAGTTCACAGTCTCTATTTCTCCCCAAGAAAAAGAAGCAATAAGACATCAAATTTACAATGTTTCAAATGGTGGTTCTAATTATTTAATGCATTTAATCAGAGACAGGACATTTATTTTAGTGATTCCATGTCTTATATGCCAATTCACCTCATTAAACTTCGATCATAAAAATGACTTTAGGTTTGCTCCATGTTCTTCCACTGTGCCAGGTACTAGTGATATGATTAGTTGTGAATACTCACTTTATTTCTTTTCTCCAGATCATTCTCACAGAAAACATACTCCTGTCATTCCCAAGATCTCCTTTCTCATGGGCAACACCATGAGCTGCTCATCCATCTCCAGGGCTCTCCATCCATCCATCTATTCATCCATCCATCCTTTTGTCTGTGTCTGAACAGCCATCCATCAAAACACTTGTTAATAACCCAGTATGTAGGAATGACAATTCCTATGAGCAACAAGGGTGGCCCATGGCCCAAGCTTAAATGGGCTCACAGTCTGGCAGGGAGGGGAAGCTACGAGGTTTAGGAGAGGCCAGAGCATCTGGAAGGGCACTCAGGGTATTGGTGGGAATAGGAGTTACGGAAGGCTCCTTTGGTGCTTTTTTATTTATCATTCTACTGGGTCACCTTCCCTCCTGGTGAGTGTCCACACAAGAATCAGTGGATATTAACAGTCCTTGAGCCTTCTGGCTCAGCTGCTTATTAGATACTAGAGGCCTGGTGCACAAATTTGTGCACGGGTGGGGCCCCTCTGCCTGGCCAGTGATCAGAGCCATTGTGGGGAGGTACTGTGGGAGGTTGGCAGGCCACAGGAGCTTGGTTGTGGGAGCACACTGGCCACCAGGGGGCAGCTCCTGCATTGAGCGTCTGCCCCTTGGTGGTCAGTGCGCATCATAGCAACTGGTCTTTCGATCATAATGGTCTCTTAGGCTTATATATATATATATGTTACCCGGACTAATATCCTGCCACTACTTATGCTCCCCAGGTAATCTAGCCCAATCCTCACTCCCATCCTAGATCCTCTGCACCACACTGGAGCATGGCTTTTCAGTTTCAGCTTTATCTCTTCACATCATAAAGAGGTCACTACATTACCAAACAGTGTGCTCCATTATTTGCAGAGCTCTGGAGTATTAGAAAATTATTTATATTGAACCAAGCAGGCAACTTTCTAAGCTTCCTTCCAGAATCACATCGAATTTGTGGAAAGTCATCCGGCCGTAAGCCACAAATTTGGGCTATATTCTGCTTAACCTTCAAACCTGCTATATAGAGTTCAGAACTCGTTTCCTCTCTTTGACCCTCAAGTTACCCTCTTCTGAATTGGGACTAGAAGAGAGCAATGATAGTATGAAAGAGAACTTTTGTTTTCTTAAATTCAGAACCCTCAAATATAAAGCAGAGCTACTCTTGAAGTAGGGAAGGGAGACTCAGAAAGTATGGGCTGCTCAGGCTATGAGGCCGCTTCCATTCCAAGCCACAGTGATACAGAGCTCCAGGAAGCCCCACTTATATTGTAGACAACATAAACGATATCCTCTGAAGCATAACTCCAGGACAACTCCAGCCATTTCCATGGCCACAATGTGAACGGTGCTCCCAGGAGTTGGACAAGAGGAGGCTTTGAAACCATGTGACCCTCTAATTTCTCAAGGTGTCTCTGAAGTTAGTGAGTTCATGAAATGAGACTGAAAAGTTTCATAGGTTTCTTGCCATCTCGGCTTTTCTGACCCAGGAAGAAGGAGATCTGTATGGCCCTCAATCTTTGTGAAGCCACCGAAATTGTTTCACTTCTTCCCTTCTCAAGCCCTCACCCCTTTGGGAGAAAAATCCAGAAGCTGAAAATATCACTGTGTTAATAAAAGGTTAAGGATTACTCTTATAAGAACTCTCACTTACCTTGATCAGGAGCCTACTGAGAAAAGATCCCTATGTTTTGGGGACAGCCATAGGCCAGAAATAGCAACACCAGTTTGAAAAGCCCAAGCTGAGATATCCACCTCTTATTTGAAGAAGTGATGAAAGCCAGTTTCCTCCACTCTGCCTTGGTTCTGTGTTTTAGACAAAATACCCAAAGGAACAACTAGCACATGTAGAAGGAAAATTGAAATCAGCACTGTAATTAGAACCACTGTGTTCCCTGGAGTGATTAAAAGTTTGGAAATGGAATCATAAAGTCAGAAAACTTTTTATATTTCTGAATCAATGTCCCCAAGATCCAATTATTGCTGAAAGCACTCCGAGAAGACTTCTTTTTCTCCTTCCTTTGTTCCTGATGGAACTTCCCACTTTTAAGCCACTGAAGGACATCCAGGGAAGCATTTCCATGTCCTGATTGAATTTCTGCAAACTTCAAAATGCTTATCATTCTGGAAAAGAGCAGCTGGGAAGATAAGAATTATTTATAAACATGCTATGCTTGTGACACATGGAACCCGCAGCTGTGAGCACAATGCTTCTAAACCAAGTGCTCAAGGTCATGACTTGGGGAGACTTTCACCTGGAGCTCTAGAGCTGTGGGGAGACTTCAAGGAGGAGGCAGTTTCTGGCCAGGCCTTGCACATGGAGGATAATTTACAAATAAAGGGATGGAGGGAAGCAGAAAACCATGTTGGGGACAGAGGTTGGCACAGGTCCTTGGGCTTGAGTATTTCTTCCACAGCCTTCACAAGTTGCTTTTCTTTTTTTTAAAAAAAAACTTCATAGAATAGGAGGTATCGAACACAGTCCAGGGAGGCCATTCTATGTTGGTAGAATCTGAAATGTGGAGGCAGCTTTTAAGATGGCCCCAGTGATTCTTGCCCACTGGGATTTATGGCTTTGTGTAATTTCCTCCCCGTTAGTGACTTGCTTTTAACCAGAAGACTGCACTCTTTTTCTGGATTTGATGAAGCAAATAGCCAGATTGGAGAGACCCATTTGGCAAGGAACTGAGAGAAGTCTCTGGGCAACAGACAATGTAGAACTGAGGTCCTCAGACCAACAACCCTCAAGGCACCAAATTTCACCAATATCCATGTAAATAAGCTTGGAAATAAACCTTCCCGTCAAACCTTCAGATAAGATTCCACCCCTAGCCAACATTGTTATAGCAGTCCTGGGAAAGACCCTGAAGCAGAGAACTTAGATAATATGTGCCCAGGTCTACATAATCTGTATTAGATCTACATAAACCATAATCCATATGATGTTATAATTTCAGCTTTAAATGCTCATATAAAGGTTGAAGAAATTAAAAGAAAAATAGAATTTTCTATGTACCCACATATTTATAATCTCCAGTGCTCTTCTTTCCTTCTTAAAAAAAACTGAGTTTCCATTTGATATCATAAGTTTTCAACATGAAAAACTTCCTTTAGATTTCTTGTAATACAGATCTGCTAGAAATAAATACTCTTAGTTTTCATTTATCTAAAAGAACCATTATTTTGTAGTAATTCTTTTTTTTTGTAATTTGTTATCCTTTGTTTTTTTGTTTTTAATTAAATCTTTATTGTTCATATTATTACAGATGTTCCTCTTTTTTCCCCCATAGCTCCCCTCCACCCAGTTCCCACCCCACCCTCTGCCCTTACCCCCACCCCCCCCCCACCCCTCGCCACATTGTCCTCATCCATAGGTGTACAATTTTTGTCCAGGCTCTTCCCACACCCCCTACACTCCTTTCCCCCTGAGAATTGTCAGTCCACTCCCTTTCTATGCCCCTGATTCTATTATATTCACCAGTTTATTCTGTTCATCAGGTTTTTATTCACTTGATTTTTACATTCACTTGTTGATAGATATGTATTTGTTGTTCATAAAAAAATTATGAACCTTTACCTTTTTCTTCTTCTTCCTCTTCTTAAAGAATACCTTTCAGCATTTCATATAATACTGGTTTGGCGGTGATGAACTCCTTTAGCTTTTTCTTATCTGCGAAGCTCTTTATCTAACCTTCAATTCTGAATGATAGCTTTGCTGGGTAAAGTAATCTTGGTTGTAGGTTCTTGCTATTCATCACTTTGAATATTTCTTGCCACTCCCTTCTGGCCTGCATAGTTTCTGTTGAGAAATCAGCTGACAATCATATGGGTACTCCCTTGTAGGTAACCAACTGTCTTTCTCTTGCTGCTTTTAAGATTTTCTCTTTGTCTTTTGCTCTTGGCATTTTAATTATGATGTGTCTTGGTGTGGTCCTCTTTGGATTCCTTTTGTTTGGGGTTCTCTGTGCTTCCTGGACTTGTAAGTCTATTTCTTTCACCAGGTAGGGGAAGTTTTCTGTCATTATTTCTTCAAATAGGTTTTCAATACCTTGCTCTCTCTCTTCTTCTGGCACCCCCATAACTCGGATGTTGGTACACTTGAAGTTGTCCCAGAGGCTCCTTAAACTATCTTCATATTTTTGGATTCTTTTTCTTTTTGCTTTTCCTGTTGGGTGTTTTTTGCTTCTTCGTATTTTAGATCTTTGACTTGATTCTTTCGATTCTCTAGTCTGCTGTTGGAACTCTGTATGATATTCTTTATTTCAGTCAGTGTATGCTTAATTTCTAGTTGGTCCTTTTTCATATCTTCGAGGGTCTCACTAGATTTATCGAGGGTCTCACTACATTTATCGGCGGTTTCTAGAAAATTCTTGAAAAACCTTATAACCGTGGTTTTGAACTCTATATCCAGTAGTTTGCTTTCCTCCATTTCTGTCATTTGTGACCTGTTTTTTTGTCTCCACATTTTGGCTGCTTCCCTGTGTTAATAGAGTGGCTTTGTGTGCTAGGTGTCCTATAGGGCCCAGTGGCTCAGCCTCCCCAATTACCTGAGGTGGACACTCTTGGTGCACCCCTTTGTGGGCTTTGTGCACAGTCTTGTTCTAGTTAAGCCTTGATTGTTGTTGGTATCAGTGGGAGGAATTGACCTCCAGACCAACTGGCTGTGAGATTCAGCTGTATCTACAGTGGGAGAACTTCTGTGCTGGAGACACCTTTATGGGGCAAGACTAGCTTCAGTGGAGCTTTGGTGCTCACTGAGTCTGCCCCCTGAGTGTGTCCCTTATGGATCTGAGGAGTTGTAATCTGGATGATCCCACTCTGACCACTGGGTACACTGGCTCTTGGATGTCTAAGGAGGTGCTAATTTAGCCTCTGCCTGAGGCTACCCAGCAGGAGCTACGGAGAGATCTGCAGATTCCTCTTCTTTGTTTGGGGTTTGGAGGTGCCCAGATGAGGCCCAGCTGTGGAGCAATGCAAGCTGCTGTGGGGACTTGGGCCTTCTTTTGGATGTTCTGGGTCTCTCTGACCCAGCTGCAGTTTGTTTGGTAATTTTAGATTGCAAAGGGCCAGGCCATTCATATGCAAAAGCCTCTGCACACAGCTTGGGTGGGGCGGGGTCTCAGGGAATCAACAGGGTGGAGCAAACAGCTATGGCTGATCCTCAGCCCTGCCCTAAGAGCCCCGGGTCTCAGTGTCCCACGGTAATCGCTGCAAGCACCTCTGAGAGAAAGCTGCCCTTGAGTTCCGCCCGCTGCCAGACAGTCCAGTTTCTCCCCGTATGAGTCTGGGTCCCCAGAGGCTCGCCCAGAACTGGAGTTCTGAGCAGTCGGGAGCTTGTGACTCCCTCCTGATTGAAAAAGACAACTGCGTCCTCAGTTGCCAGCCCTTTCCACGTGCGCCTCCGTACCTCTGCACTTTACTTCCGCACCTCCTCTGAGTCTCAGTGTCCTTATCTCTTTCCTTCTAGTTGTAGAATTTCCACTCAGCCAGCCTTCCTGTGGTTCTGGATGATATCCATTTTGTCATTTAGTTGTAGTTTTGAAGTGGTTGTGCGAGGCAGCAATTTCAGGTGTTTACCTATGCTGCCATCCTGGTTTCTCCTATTTTGTATTAATTCTTAAAAATTTTTTGCTGCTTATAGAATGGTTTATTTTCTTTTTTAATATTCTTAAAATATTTTTCACTATATTCTAGCTTGTTGTTTTTTCTGATGAAAAGCCATCAGTCATTCAAATCTGCTTTTAAGATTTTCTCTTTATTTTTCCTCTTCAACAGTTTGATTATGATGTATCTATGATATATTTTATTCTTTTTATTTTTGTGTATTACTATAAAAATTTCTGTTTTTTGAATCTGCGTTTTTATGTCTTTCGCCACTTCTGGGGTATTTTTCTCTATTTTTTTGAAATATTTTTCTGCTTCATTCTTTCCTCTTTTTATCTTCTGTGATTCAAATTTATATGTTAGACCATTTTTTATGGTCCCAAAGTTTTCAAAGACTCATTTGTTTCAATCTTTTATCTCTGTTTTTCAGATTGAATACAATTTATTGGTCAGTTTTGCTGACTTTTCCTTCTATAATCTCCAATAATTTAAAAGCCCAGCTTCAGATAAATATCACATGATCTCACTCATTTATGGAATATAATGAACAACATAAACTGATGAACAAAAACAGATCCAGAGACAGAGAAGCATTGATCAGACTGTCAAACCTCAGAGGGAAGGTAGGGGAGGGTGGGGGTAAGGGGGAGAGATCAACCAAAGGACTTATATGCAAGCATATAGGCCTAACCAATGGACACAGACAACAGGGGGGTAAAGGCATGAGTGGGGGGTATGGGGAGTAATGTGGGAATAAGGACACATATGTAATAACTTAATCAATAAAAAATTAAAAAAAATAAAAGCCCAACTTCTATTTTTAATTTAAATATTTCAGCTTTTAGTTCTAGAATTTTCATGTTATCCTTTTTTACTTTCCCTATTTTTCTATCTATTCATACATTATGGTTATATTTTCCTTTGCCTTCTGGAGCAAAGTTATAATGGTTTAAAATTTTTTTCTCTTTGCAGAAATTAGATTAGTTGGGGACTGAGGGGGAAGAGTAGGAATAGATATGCTCTATGTACAGCAAGAGGAGTTCCCCAAAATTGGCTCTAGAATATTAAACAGGAAATAATTAAACTGGAAACACTTAGCTCCTACAAAGAGGCGTTAAATAATGTCATTTGGCATGTCTTGGTGTTGGTAACTTTCCAAAATGCTGATTGGATTTTAGTTTGGACACCAATTAACTAGTAACTGTTCCTCAATGCCATGCTCCCCATTACACAGTAGAGCAGAGAACAACATAATTGGCACATGCAAATTTCAGCTAGTCTGTACATGAACTAAGAAAGAAATATAGTTTTTTTTACAAAGTTGTAATTTTATTGCTTATTTTTTTCAGAATAAAAATAAACGTTAAAAGTCACTTATTCTTGGTTCTACATGATTTAGCACAACCGCCTCTTCATTCTAGAGAGTTGATGTTGCATTGTTAATCACTCAGGAAAGTCCCGTCCTGGTGTACATTGTTTGGCAGTTGTGTGATAAAACTGAGCAAGTCTGTACTCATCATGTGGTCATTTCTTAGGGGATCCACGTGTGCACAGAATCACAAGATACTATACTGCTTCCTCCTATTATCACTGGGTGAAGCATTTCTGACTCACCAGGTTCTTCACAGCGACCTTCACATCCTTGTTCCTCAGGCTGTAGATGATGGGGTTGAGCATGGGAGTCAGCACTCCATAAAAGAGAGAGATGAGCTTGTCTGAAACGTCCTGCTTGTCCTCCCCCAGGGGGTCCTTTGATTTGGGTTTTGCATACATGAAAAGAATAGTCCCATAGAAGATGACCACCACAGTAAGATGCGAAGAACAGGTAGAGAAGGCCTTTCGCTGGCCCTCAGCTGAGGGGATCCTCAGGATGGTGTTGAGGATAAAGATATAGGAGACAAAAATGAACAGAACTGGGACCCCCAGGAAGATCACATTGGCCACCCCCATGCTGATCACATTGATGGAGATATCAGCACAAGCCAACTTCAAGACAGCTAGAATCTCACAGGTAAAGTGGTTGATGACATTGTCCCCACAGAAGGGTAATTGTACTGCAAGAGAGATCTGCACCAAAGAGTTGACTCCACCCGCCAGCCAGGAGCCGGCAGCCATGGGCACGTAGGCAGCCTTGCTCATGACCACGGGGTATCTAAGGGGGTTGCAGATGGCCACGTAGCGATCAAATGCCATCATGCCCAGAAGCACACACTCTGTGGCTCCCATGGCAAAGGAGAGAAACATCTGCACAGCACAGGCTGAGAAAGAGATGGTTTTCCTGGGAGTGAGGAAGCCATCCAGGACTAGAGGGATGGAAGAGGTGGTGTAGCAGATGTCCAGGAAGGAGAGGTTCCCCAGGAAGAAGTACATGGGTGTGTGCAGGTGGGAGTCAAGGATGGTCACCAGGACGAGGACCCCATTTCCCAGCAGGATCACCAGGTACATCAGCAGGATGAGCACAAAGAACGTTTTCTCCAGCTTCGGCTGATCTGAAAGCCCCAGCAAGACAAATTCTGCCACAATGGATTGGTTGGCCTCTTCCATTTTAAATTCTCTCTTCTACCTTCAGGAAAACTGAGGACAGCAAACACATGTTTATAGGGATCAATATTGGAGATTATAACGAGATGCTTCCAGCAATTATAATTAAATGCACCCTTTGACACACCGGTTTGTAATATCGGTGTCTAAGGGACAAAATTCACTGTCTACTAAAGTGACCTTAAATCTCAGGCTATATCACATCAAAAGCAGGAAAGGGACAGCCTGGAAATCTAATCAAACCAGGATACAGGAAAGAATTTTAGCCGGCTCAGTAGTGTTAACACTTGAAAGAAGGGTTGCATAAGGATAAACCTACACGAGGACCATAAAACAGAAACCCAGAGGGTCAGCCCTGCCTGTCCCCAGATTGTCCCTCCAGTGTCCTGGGAGGTTGTCATATTCAGTGATGCTGACTGCTGACTTTACCTCACTCCCCTGGTTCTAATTCTGTGCTTGTGTAATAATTTTTCTGATGGTAATTTGGCTCCCCCTGGAGTCCTGTACAAAAGGAATGTGATGATCAGGGTCTGCCTAGCATTTACATTTGTTACTCGATGCCTGGTTTATACTTCATTTCTAATGTTTGGTGACTTCCCTTCATGACACTGTCAGTAAGGAGTTTCTGGCTGGTGGACTAAGGAGACCCTAACGGAAGCACTTCCACATCCCTCCTCTCTACCCATGCCTTAGTCCACGGCACTGCAGTCTCCTCAGTCTACTCCAGCCCTGGGGGTTGGGGAGCAGGAAAAGAATCCAAGACAAGTGTCCTCTATGCCTCCCACTGTGAGCATCGGTGATGTTGTGACCAGGCTCTATGCTTCTGGAGCTGTTTTATGTCACGACTCCAAGATCAGACCCTTCTCTGTGTGAGTTGACCATGAAAGCCACTGCAACGCTGCAGCAATGCTTTCTCCACAGGAAAGCAGACAGCTCTACCCCGCCTTGCAGAGAGGTCACCCAAAGGAGGCGCTGCATATAGGATGTCCTTCAGTCACTACAGAATGGTCCACTGCATTAGAGAAAACCGCAAGCCTCGATTGCTCATGTTAAAATGAGGAGACAAGATCAGAGAGGTCACAGGCAGTGCAGACAGGGCCAGGCCCGGAGCCTGGTTCCCGACCTTCTCCCCGGGGCTCCTCCCTCACCACCCTGATCGTATTCTGGCTCCTCCAGGTGTGCCAGAGCAGGTTCACGGAGAAGCAGAGGAGCAGTGATGAAGTCGTGGTCCCCCTCACTCTCCCTAGGACACTCATGAAAGAGGCAGGTGTCGCACCTTTCTCCAAAGTATCTGCTCAGAGCAGGGCTCGAGGGGTGGGAGGGTGGATGGGGGTCTCTGGGCTTCCCTCATTGCATCGGTGGCTATTACACTGTTGCTGGTTGGGGGCGATTGAATAGGAGAAGCCATTGGGACGCTATCCTCGTGCAATTTTCAGAGATTCACTGTGGACGTTGGAAATATTTAGGGAAAAGAAATCTGTTTTTAGAGCTATTAATATTATTGACTGGAGATTCGCAGACTTAGCAGGAACGCTGTAAAGTAACTAGCCTTCCCTCTCTCACCACCCTCGTAGGAACACCTCCTGTGAAACACAATTTTCCCATTTCTGCTGTGAGAATCTGGGGTTTTGTGAGTGCCTGCCTCCCATTCCTTTGTCAGGCAGGCTTGATTGTTGGAAAGTTTCCCCGACTTTAAGGAGAAACTTCCTTCCTCTAATGTCCTCCCCACTCCTCACTCTGTCTGCCCCCACACGGGTCTAGGCTCCCAGGACATGCCTGCTCCCTTCCCCTAGAAAAACCCTTCAGAGACATGGAAGCTGTGACCAAGTCTCCCTCACACCCACCTCTTCTCTTCCTCCCACCTACCTGAAGAAGCTTTAGCCACAGAGAGAACTCAGTGTGGGGTGAGCCATGGTGGACAGGCGCTCACCTGGACAGCAGTCTCATGGCTGGGAGGATGCTGGAAGGCCCTGGGCTTGGGAGGTGATTTGCTGCAGCTGCCCTGCTTGCCCGTCCCTGGGACAGCCCTCCCTGCTGGGGCTGTGCCTGGAAGCAAATCCTGCTTAGTTGTTTTGAGGCTCAGCCTTCCCTTCACTTTCACAGCCAGGTAAGGAAAGCTTAGGGTTGACCACAGGTGAAGGGGCTCTGGCTGCTCCCTGTCAGTGGCCTTCTCCATGCCCAGCAAGAGAACAAGAGGAAGGACAGGCTGAGGAGCTCCTTCCCAGGGGTCCTGGCAGCCATGCCCAGCCTGCATGCTCAGGGCAGACACCCCCTGCTCTTCGCCCCTCGCCTTCTCCCCAGAGGCTCTGTCCCGGAGCCGTGGAGCAATTTAGAGCTCTGGTTGTTTGGGGCCAGTTTTAATCCCAGAAGCAATTTAAAGTTTGGTGATAGTCCTCACAGGAGTTTAGGGCTTGTGTCCTGTCAACCCAATTAGATAAGATTCAGACAGTTCTATGTAAGTCCTTTCGCTACAAAGAAATATTCCTTAGCCCAGCTGCGGTGGCTCAGTGGTTGAGCATCAACCTATGAACCCGGAGGTCACGGTTCGATTCCCGGTCAAGGCACATGCCCGGCTGGCAGGCGCGGTCCCCACCGTGGGGCGTGCAGAAGGCAGTCGATTAATGATTCTCTCTCATCACTGTTTCCATCTGTCTCTCCCTCTCCCTTCCTCTCTGAAGTCAATAAAATACATTTTTTAAAAAACAAAGAAATGTCTTTGCAGACATTCCTGGAAGTAGAGGAATAACGAAGGTCTGGGTGTGCTTTGACCACAATGGTGTCTGTTGGCGGGGCTCTGTACTGGTTTTTGCAAGGCTAAGTGTCAAAGCAAGAGGCGGAAGGTTTGCCTTTTTCCTGAGCGAGCTGGCCCTCCCTGCAGCCCCTCAACACTGTCCCTCCGGAGCTGCCCAGGCCTGGCCTCTGCCCCTGAAAACAGGAAGCATGAGACATGGACCAAGGGCCGGCACCACGAACTAGAAAGAGAACAGAAATGACCAGGGCGGTGACAGCTACAGTCTGTGAGATGATTGCCAAGTGCCCCTACGTTCTGTGGGAGCCCAGAAGCAAGGGAGAGTCAGGAGGGAGGCCAGAGGGGAGAGTGTGAGGGCACCCATGTGAGAGACCTGTCAGGAGAAGAAACTATAAGGCGTAGGGACAGGTCAGAGTTAAAGAAAAAGACTGAAAGGAGGGCAGGAGTCCAAAACCAAGAGAAGAAAAGAAACACAGAACATAACAGGAGACAGGAAGGAGGGTGTTTAAGCTCGCACAGGAGACTGGGGACCAAAAGGTTGTCTTGACATTCAGTCAAAACAGTGAATTCCTCTGCCCATCTCCTTACTCTCAGCCAGGCCTGGGGATAAGGAGATAAATACAAAATCTTTCCTGTAATGGAGTAGACACGGAGGGCTCGAGTTGACAGCGAGATGCTAATTTTAGTAGTTGTTGCCACTTGTTGCGAACAGTGGTTTTAATCAACCTCCCTTTAACTGTTTCCCCAGCTAAACTAACAATACTCATTCCCTCTGCAAAATGCAGGCACCAACAACCATGGCAAGTCACCCGCTCAGGGAGGGTGGGCTGTCAGACAGGTCTGCTCCTCCTGGCTGGCAGGTACGCTAAGAGGCAGCTATGTATGACCCTCTGGTTACTCAAGCCAGTTGTTAATCTTGTTGTTATATTAATTTTATTTAAACTAAATACACTGAGCTACAAAGGGTGAAAAGAGTTGCTTTTATGAAAACTAAGTGGAATGCTTTGGAGCAGTGGTTCTCAACCTTCTGGCCCTTTAAATACAGTTCCTCATGTTGTGACCCAACCATAAAATTATTTTCGTTGCTACTTCATAACTGTAATGTTGCTACTGTTATGAATTTTAATGTAAATATCTAATATGCAGGATGATCTTCGGTGACCCCTGCGAAAGGGTCATTCAACTGCCAAAGGGGTCGCGACCCACAGGTTGTGAACCGCTGCTTTGGAGCGACTCATTAAAGGCAAGTGGTTAAAATAAATTATTGTCATATCAGATGTCAAGGAGATCGCTGTAAAATTCTAGACAGATTCTGCACTTTGATACTTTTGCAAAAAAAAAAAAAGTCTGAGTTCTTACTCCACTTTAAGGAAGTTGAAATAGAAAATTATAGACAATGTATCATAGGTGTGGTTAGTTAAGAGTCCAAATTGTGGGCTCATAGCAAAGAAAAAGCTCTCTTTCTGCAGTAAAAGTTTGGCAAATAATCCAGTTATTTGTTTTAAGTTAAAAGAAATGTTTAAGGCCAAAACCGGTTTGGCTCAGTGGATAGAGCGTCGGCCTGCGGACTGAAGGGTCCCGGGTTCGATTCCGGTCAAGGGCATGTACCTGGGTTTCGGGCACACCCCCCGTGGGAGATGTGCAGGAGGCAGCTGTTCGATGTTTCTCTCCCATCGATGTTTCTAACTGTCTGTCTCTCTCCCTTCCTCTCTGTAAAAAAATCAATAAAATATATTTAAAAAAAAAAAAAGAAATGTTTAAGGCAGTAGTTCTCAAACTTTTCGATCTCAGGATCCCTTTACATTCTCCAAGTAGCTTTCTGTTCCTTTCTCTCTTCTGCTTCTGGTATTCCCATTACACATTATGTTACACTTTTCATAGTTTTGTCACAGTTCTTGGATGCTCTACTTTCTTGGGGAGGGGGGTGTCTTTTTTCTTTTCTATTTTGGAACTGCCTGGTGACATATCCTCAAGCTCAGAGACTCTTGTCTCAGCTGTGTCCTCCAGTCTACTAATGAGCCCCATCAAAGGCATTTTCCCTTTCTATTGCAGTGTTTTTCGTTTCTAGCATTTCTTTCGTATTTTTTCTTGGAATTTCCATCTCTCTACAAACATTACCCATCTAGTCTTGCATAATAGCCTTAGGGGAGTTCCCTGGCATGTGACAAGTCACTTATCTCTTGCTGCTTTCAACATTGTCTTTTTATCTTTGACTTCCATACTTTAATTATAATGTGACTTAGTGTAGGCTTCTTTGTGTTCAGTCTATTTGGGATACTGCGGGCTTACAGACTCTGGATGTCTTTTTATGCCCTCAGATTTGGGGTATTTACAGTTATTTTTTCTTTACCATAAGCTCTCTGTCCCTGTCTTGCTTTTCCTGCTAGGACTCCACATTGTGCCCAGAAGGACCAGCCTAAGATGCAAATCTGATCATGTCAGACCTTTGCTTAAAACTCCTAGGCACCTCCTCTTCCCCTACAGGAGAAAGTCCTAACTCCCCAGAATTCCCCAAAAGACCAACCACAGGCCCAGTGCTGCCTTCCTCCCCATCAGCAGCACCTGCCCCTTCCTGCTCTAGCAATACTGCACTGCTGATCACTCCCCATCACTGGGCTCTTTCTCATTTCTGTGCCTTTGTTTATGCAGCCCCTTCTGCCTGCGGTGCTTCCCAATTCCCCTTCCTCGGGCAAACTGCCACTCATCCATTCCAGTGGTGTGCTGTAAATGTTTAACAGCTGGATCTCCAGAGCAAAGAAAGCCCTGATCTGGATCATGTGCCGATTTCTGTGGTGTAAACACTCCCACGATATCCAATTTCAAACTCCCAGCAACATCGCTACACGGAAGTTGGGAGGAGATTGCACAATTGGTGAGCCAGCTCCAGCTCACCACTGACCTCAGATCACCCGCAGGAAGTCTGGCCCCAGGCTCCCCCTGGGCTTTCAGAGCAGTGTGGGCATTCTCCCTGCCCTGCACTTCCTACCTTGTTTGGGAATTTTCTTTCATGTGACTCTCTCTGACCACTAGAGGGTGCACTCCGGAAGGCAGAATATTTACTGCATTTTATGCAATAGTCACTTGCCGAATAAAGGAATGTACCCCTTCTCTGGACCCATCCCTGTTCTGGTTCGCATTCTGTCAGTGACTCCCAAGAGCTCTCAAAGCACATGCACAGATGATAAGACGCTGAAAGGACAATGATTTAGATAGATTTCAAGTGAAGTCTGAGGAAGAACCGGGTAGGTTACTTCAACGGGCCTCATCCAACGAGTTGAAAATTTAAAGGGAAAGTATGTCTTTCACTCAGACTTTCTATAAACCACTATAAGGCCCTGGCTGGTTTGGCTCAGTGGATAGAGCATCGGCCTGCAGACTGAAGGGTCCCGGATTCAATTCTGTCAAGGGCACAAGCCTGGGTTTCATCTCAATCTCCAGTAGGGGGCGTGAAGGAGGCAGCCGATCAATGATTCTCTCATCATTGATGTTTCTCTCTCTCCCTCCCTCTCCCTTTCTCTCTGAAATCAATAAAAAATAAAAACAAACAAACAAAAAATAACACTACAAGCACAGACTTGGCTACAACACAGGAGAAAAGACTGGGGGCTGCTGGACTCTGAATGGGATGACAGCCTTCAGAGAAAAGGAAGGAAGGGAAGGAGAAAGGGCAAAAAGGAGGGAGGGAAAGAGGAAGCAGGCAGCAAACCTTCCCCAGCGCCTTCATCCTAATTGGATCTTGGGGATCTCATCCCAGAAGAATACAAACTTTTTAAACTGAGTACAACTCACTTTCCAAACTTTAAATGACTTTAGGGACTAAAATGGTCCCAAAGAACAGACTGGAGTTTAAATTATCATCTAAGGGCACTGTCCAGTCCTTTGGAGAATGTGCCCTTGAACACACAAGGCAGGCGGAGGGGAGGGACTGGCTGGACCCTTCACCTGTCACACATTCTGAACTCTCACCCTGGAGCTTCAGACCCAGTGTCACCATGTCTGACCTGTGGCCTCTTCCCAGCCCTTAGGAAACAAATCATTGTTGCTCACCATTTTTCTGGTAAAGGTAAGCGCACGTTTGTTTGTTTGTCTCTTTGGTTTTTGTTAATCCTCACCTGAGGATATTTTTCCATTGATTTTTTTTTTTTTTTTTAGAGAGAGTGGATGGTGCATGTGCCTCTAAGAGATATATTGATTTTTTAAAGGCCCTCAGAGAAGAATAGAGACTACTCTTGTTTATGTTCATGCTGAAGCCACACTGTTTCTGGATTTTAAAATGTATATATTTTTATTGATTTCAGAGAGGAAGGAAGAGGGAGTGAGAGATCGAAACATCAGTGATGAGAGAGAATCATTGATTAGCTGCCTCCTGCTGACTCCTGCACGTCCTACACTGGGGATCTAGCCCGCAACCTGGGCATGTGCCCCGACCAGGAATTGAACCGTGACCTCCTGGTTCATGGGTCAATGCTCAACCACTGAGCCTTGCTGGCCAAGCTATTTCTGGATATTTTGAGGGCTTTTTGTAGAAGAGGGATTAAAGCTGCAAGGGAGCATATTTTAGCTCAGTATCAAAGGGAAACCACTTCCAAGTGAAAAGACCCTGGCCAGGAAGTTAATATAGCACCCCCCCGCCCCCCCCCCCCCCCCCCCCCCCCCCCCCCCCGGATCACTCAGGGCATCAGGCCAGGCGGGAGGACTGTGAGGAGTGCAGTACGGGGCTTTCTGCTTTGGAAAGGGAGCAGATTGTGAAATAGACCCTAAGGCCTATTGTCAGTAGCATTAGAGTGATTATTACAGTCCATGACGACGACGATGATGATGATGATGGTGATGACGACATTGACAATGATGGCGATATAATTACTTATGTAATTAATAATGGTGATCACCACTTCTCCATTAGATTTTGAACTTTTTGAGTTAGGGGTTATGCCTTTCATTGCTGTGATCCTGGCACCTAGAATTCTGCCTGACCCAGAGCAGATGCCCAATACACGTCTGTCAACCCGAATTGAATTATGATGGGACTGGCGTGGTAACAGCTATAGTGTGAAGTACCAACCGGGGCGCGTCTGGTTCTCCAGGAAGGAAGTGCCCCTGTACACGGAGGAAGGGGCCGGATAACTGAAAACATTTGGAGCTATGGACGTGTGGGAAGTTCATGAGTTATTTAGATACAGAGCAAATAAAACTCCGTGTCCAACACCCTCAGTGTTGCCTACAGTTTTCTACTGGGCCAGCATCCATCCCAGTTTGGGGAGCACTTTGCAGTCTGAGGAGAGATTCAAGCTTCCCAGAAAGAAGAGCTGACAGAGCAGGACTAGGGCTCTATGAACAGTGTCAGGGAGAAGCCAGTGCCTCCCGGGCAGGCAGACGGAGGATGACAAGAAGGGATAATCAGTCAGAATTCTCCTTCAACCTCAGAAAGGCCCACTTGCTGCCCTAACTGTACAAAAGGATCAGCAGCCTTTTCAGACCTTGGCACTGTGGTCTGGGCTGATTCTCTCAACAGGTAACTCCACAGCAGAGGCTCTTGGCTCCCACCAGCCCCAAGGGAAGGGACACTTAAGTTTCATTTTTCTACCTCTTGCTTACCTTTAAAAAAAAATAATAGATTTATTAGGATGACGTTGGTTATTAAAATTATATAGGTTTCAAGTGTACAATTATATATAATACACAATCTGTATATTACATTGTGTGTTTACCACCCAAAGTCAAATCTCCTTCTCTCACCATGTAGGACCCCTTCTACCTTTTATTACCTCCCCGATCCTGCTTTCCCTCTGGTAACTACCATACTGTTGTCTGTGTTTTTGTTTGTTTGTCTTGTTTTTGCATTTGTTGCTTTCAGTTTGATAGTCCACAAGTGAGTGAAATCATATGGTTCTTGACTTTTCCCGTCTACCGATTTTGCAGCTTTAGCATGATATTCTCAAAATCTATCCACCTTGTCACAAATGGCAGTATTGCATCTTTTCTTCCAGCTGGGTACTATTCCATTGCATGTATGTCCCACATTTTGTTATCCAATCATCGATTGAAGGACACTTCAGTTGTTTCCTTGTCTTGACCACCGTGAATTATGCAGCTTAGTGGCCCATTTTGGCCCGGGGCCCAAGATTCATGGCCCACACATGGCACAGCGGTGACCACGAGAGCACTAACCTTCACAAGCTCATGAGCCGCAACTTGAATCACCCTGTTGATTTTCATTTATGTTGTCTTGTCACCTGAGTGCCATATTTTAAATCTATATACCAGATGTTGTATTGGCAAAATTTTTGTGGAAATGATTTAGAGACTGTAGTGATGTCACCTTCCTTCAAAGTGGATTTATGTTTGCTTCTGCTAGATATTTGGGAGCACCAAAAATCTGGGACAGCCTCAATCCAATTTCAGGGCTTGGGAAAATTTGAAGCTAGCTACAAAACCTGTAAATGTGTGTTTCCTTCTGATTCACTCTTATTCTTATGGAGCTGCCCTGGGGGCGGGGTCCCCCCTCCCCCAACAGAAGGAAGTTTAATTAGGAACAACTTCATGGTGGGCCTTGCACTTCAAAACCTGCTCCCCACCTCCAGGAGGCTGTCAGCAGTGCTTCTTGGCCTCTCGGTGACCACCTCCAGAAGCTGCAAATGTCCCAGTTGAAAACAGCCTCAAATGCTGGTCTCACTTCTCTGAGTTCCTATTTACCCCAGAATTATGACCCTATGATTCCTTGTTGTTTTATTTACCTTGCCAATACTTTACACAGATGTTTTACATAGTTTGTCCAGTGCTTATAATTGCCATCTGCAGGAGAATTCGTCCAAATTAACTTGTTTGTTCTTACTGAAAGCAGAGGTTAAATATTGATCTCTACTACATTTTTCCTAGAATCCTGTAGAGATGACCAAATTGTCAGCGCTACTCTCCAGTTGCTCAGCCGGGTGGGGATTTTACCTGGCTGCCCAGGCAAGTTTGGAGTCAGAGAGTGCTGAGGTTGACCTTCTGATTTACTACAAGTGACAGAGTAGATACAACATGGACAGGTCCAATCAGACCTCCCCAGTGGTGGGGTTCATTCTCCTGGGCCTCTCTGCCCACCCTAAACTGGAGAAAACATTCTTTGTGCTCATCCTGCTGATGTACCTGGTGATCCTGCTGGGTAACGGGGTCCTCATCCTGGTGACCATCTCTGACTCCCACCTGCACACACCCATGTACTTCTTCCTGGGGAACCTCTCCTTCCTGGACATCTGCTACACCACCTCCTCAGTTCCCCTCATTCTTGACAGCTTCCTGACCCCCAGGAAAACCGTCCCCTTCTCAGCCTGTGCTGTGCAGATGTTTCTCTCCTTTGCCATGGGAGCCACAGAGTGTGTGCTCCTGAGCATGATGGCGTTTGATCGCTATGTGGCCATCTGCAACCCCCTTAGATACCCCATGGTCATGAGCAAGGCTGCCTACGTGCCCATGGCTGCTGGCTCCTGGGCAGCTGGTATCACCAACTCAGTAGTTCAGACATCCCAGGCCATGAGGCTGCCCTTCTGTGGCGATAACATCATCAACCACTTCACCTGTGAGATCCTGGCTGTCCTGAAGTTGGCCTGTGCTGACATCTCCATCAATGTGATCAGCATGGTTGTGGCCAATATGATCTTCCTTGCAATCCCAGTCCTGTTCATTTTTGTCTCCTATGTGTTCATCATTGCTACCATCCTGAGGATCCCCTCAGCTGAGGGGAGGAGAAAGGCCTTCTCCACCTGCTCTGCCCACCTCACAGTCGTGGTCGTCTTCTATGGGACCATCCTCTTCATGTATGGGAAACCCAAATCCAAGGACCCGTTGGGAGCAGACAAACAGGACCTTTCAGACAAGCTCATCTCCCTCTTCTATGGGGTGGTGACCCCCATGCTTAACCCCATCATCTACAGCCTGAGGAACAAGGACGTGAAAGCCGCTGTGAAGAACCTGGTGAGTCAGAAACACCTAACTAAGTGACTGTCACAGTTTCCCAGACTGTCAGAATGCAAGACCTCCAAACTCCTCATTGTACTTGTGGGAAAATGGTAACCCAGGGAGGTCCTTGGCTATCAGTGGAAAGAGCCTTTTCATTTCTGGCACTACTGATTAGTTTGTTGGCTTCATACAAAACTACGCTGTTGCCGAAACCGGTTTGGCTCAGTGGATAGAGCGTTGGCCTGCGGACTGAAGGGTCCCAGGTTCGATTCCGGTCAAGGGCATGTACCTGGCTTGCGGGCACATCCCCAGTGGGGGGTGTGCAGGAGGCAGCTGATCGATGTTTCTCTCCCATCGATGTTTCTGACTATCTATCTCTCTCCCTTCCTCTCTGTGAAAAATCAATAAAATATATTAAAAAAAAAACAAAAAAAAAACTACGCTGTATCATATAATAGCCATATTTTGCTACCCAAATCTTAAATCCTCTGATACCAGAGCTTGATGAATAGCTATGAAGAGTTACAGATGTGGTCAAAAGAAACAAACAAAAATATGAGTAGTACAGGGCCTTAGAGTATATTGTCTTTCCCTGTGTAGAACTGCTGCTTACTCTGTTCTGCTCTGGTCTCATTCCAAAGACCTTTGCTCTATATGATACAGGGATCAATTAAAAAATGTCATCTGCCTCAACATATATTAGCGATCATTAGCACCATGACAGGCATGCCACTCATATAGTAGCATGACTTATCTTGAGCATCTGCTTGGTTTTGATCTAATGGAATCTTGTCATTCACCATATTCTCCTCTTTTTAAAAAATATTTTTTTATTGATTTCAGAGAGGAAGGGGGAGAGAGAGAGAGAGAGAGAGAGAGAAACATCAGTGATGATAGAGAATCATTGATCAGCTGCCTCCTGCACGCCCCATACTGGGGATGGAGCAACCCAGGCATATGCCCTGATTGGAAATCAAACCATGGCCTCCTGGTTCATAGATCGATGCTCAATCTCTGAGCCACACCGGCTGGGCCATATTCTCCTCTGTATTGTCAGTGCAGAGAAGCTCAGAGGCAGACATGCCCCGTCACTGCAGCAGTTACTAGGGAGCTACATGACTGGGTGCCAGCAGCTCCCCAACTTTCATCCATGCAGCTGATGTGCCACCTGGATGGCAGTTACATACACCCAGCACACACTCCATGAACGCCACACTGTGATGAAACCCCAAAAAGATTGTGGGGAAGCAAATGCAAAAATCATCCTTAATTCCACAACTAATAAGAGGCCAGCAGTAACAGTTACTCCTTACCACCAGTGGCACAGGTGAGACTGGCCTTGGGAGCAGCGTAGCTCCCGGAACTCTAAGTCCACGACTTTCTCCTACGCCCAAGGAACGTACTGAAATAGTATGTGTTTACTGTATGACAGAGATTATTTTAATCCTCTTAAATTTATATTGGTAAAAGTCTGTTAATTACCAAATCTCGGTCCTTTAACTATTATCAGTATATAGCAGGTTGTTTTCTCTTTTTCCCCCCCTTCCTCTTCCTTCCTCATCCCCATGTTAAATCAGCTCTCTCCCCAATGAGGTTAATAGGGGGGAAAAAGAGGGACATCTGTAATACTCTCAACAATAAAGATAAATTTTTTAAAAAATCAGCTCCCTCCCTTTACTGGTTGATAGGTGCCTCCAAAGTTATATTCATTTTCTATTGCTGTCTGTATATTTAAAACCTATTTGAATTGGGGGGGGGAGACATTTGGAACCCATAATACCCACTATTGTAATTTTATTATCTAAAATATCAGAAAAAAATCTTTGTATTGAAAATGGCATCGCATCTCTTTTAAGAATGGTGTACAGGATAGGGAAAAATTAGGTTTACAGTGTGAGTGTGTAAAACACAGAGTGTATTCTTATATTACTTATTACTGGATTATTTTCTGTATGAACAACTGTAAACCTACTTTTGCCCCATACTGTATATATATGTATATATGTGTGCACATACGAGTGTCTTTGTCTTTGTGTTTTATAATTGAAATGGGAAAGGATTAATAACAATGCATTGATTTATGGTGGCCCAATTTAAGCTTTCTCCCACAATTTACTAACATAACTCAGTTATTTCCTGTATACAGACCTTTGCTTCAATCAGTCATTTCCCACATTTTGACTTCCTGTTGTGAAAAGAATACATGAATAAACCAAAATCTCTCACAACCATGTCTGATAAACCAATATCCAGAAATGCTTTCAAGTATTTCCTCTCTATAAGAGGAGCCCATTGGCACCACACTGCATATTAGCCTCTATTTTAACTGAGAAAAAAGGATTTTAAATTGCCTCCCTTGCTTTTATTTACCCCAGTACATTTGTGTAACCCTTGGTGAAGTAATCTGAAGAAGTTTTAATCTAGCTCCGATTAGTCAAAGATTGCAATAGGACCGTTATCAGCAGCATGTCAGTTTTAGCTGTTGGAGTAAGCTGTCTCTGACGGGCTGCTTCTGCTGCATCCCATAGGTTTTGGTGCTTTGTGGTGTTTTTATTTGTCTGGATGTATTTATTTTCTAATTTCCTTTGTGATTTTTTTCTTTGACCCAATGGGTGTTCATGAGTGTGTTAATTTCCACATACTTGTGAATTTTCCAGCTTTCCTTCTGCTATTGATTTTTAGTTTCATTCCACTGTGATCAGAAAAGATGCTTGGTATGATTTCATTCATACTTAAATCTGTTAAGACTTGTTTTATAACCTAACATGTGATCCATCCTGGAGAAAGTTCCATGTGGGCCTGAGTTGACCACAATCCCAACCGCCTCGCTACCCAGAGGTGGGTGGGGCCTCTGCTGTGAAAAGAAAAGTGTTTGTAGCCCAGGAAGGGGTGAGCAGCAGGACACGGGGCGGGGCTGGGGCTCCTGGGTGGGGTCTCCGCTTCTCACTTACACTCTGTGCTGTCTCTGCATTTATCTTTGTTTTGTGGTCTCCACCGCATCTAATTCGCTGTTAATAATGTGGTTAAAGCAAGTCTTATTAATGGTTAATAAGAGGGTTGGGGCCCTGACCGGTTTGGCTGCATGGTTAGAGCCACAGCCTAAGGACCGAAAGGTCTTGGGTTCGATTCCCGGTTAACGAACGGCATGTACCTCCGTTGCATGTCTCTCACGGCAATGTTTTTTTTAATTTTTCTCTCTCTCCCCCTCCTCCCTCCTTTTCACTCTCTCTCTCTCTAAAAAAAAAAAAAAAATCAATGGAAAAAATATCCTTGGGTGAGGATTTTAAAAAACAAAGAAAAAATGATAACAACAGGGTTGGAAATGAAGATTTTTATAACCCTTTGCTTCCTTCCCAATTCTTTAATCCTCGCCGTGAGAAACATCAATGGGATGCCTCCTGCATGCGCCCCCACAAGAGATCAAACCCACAACCTAGGTATGTGCCCTGACCCAGAACCCACCCCGCAACGTTTTGGTGAATGAGATGGCCCTCCAACCCACCTAGCCATCCGGCCAAGGCCCCCAAATATTTTTTAAATTTCCTTATAGTCTGGGCACATGTTGTTCAGGCCCAATTAGCCTCAGTTCTATGAAGACTTCTGTTCTTGGAGGGGCTGGGTCGAGGCTCTAGCTGGGGCGCTCCCGCCCGGTGTCGGCCGTTGGGGGTGGTTGGGCGGCGCGAGGTGGACCGAACCGGCGGCTCTGGCTGAAGGCTGAGCGGCCGGCGGAGCATCCCGGGCAGAGGCTGAGGCGGGACGGCGGCGGGGGCCACAGCCCCTGGGAGACCCGGCCGGCCGAGATGCTGGCGGGAAACGTGGTGGAGGCGTTTGAGAAGAAGGAGGACGCGCCCTGGTGCGACCACTAGGACCTCCAGCGGGATCTCCAACTTGCTGCCGAGCTTGGGAAGACATCACTGGGCCGGAACCGAGGCGGAGGACTCCCTCCAGCAGGTGCACACAACAGTCGGGAGCAGCCGCAGGAGACGGAGGATCTGACCAAGCAGATGGAGCTCCCGCCGCAGGTGCAGGAGCAGCGAGCGAAGGTCCATGAGCACCTCGTTGTCCCAACGAGGGAGCTGGATGAAATCAACCAGCAGCTTGTTGCGGGCAGCACGGCCGCCCAGCAGAAGTTCCTGAGTGTGATGGAATTGATCGGAAGCCTGAAAGCCAGCGTCCTTCGCCTCCAGAGCCACGTGGAGGAGCTGGAGTCCTGTGGCCCCGCGGGGAGGAGCCAGGGGAAGCGTGGCCCAAAGTCCGCACCCGGCTTCCCGGGTGGGAGAGAGCTGTGTGACCTACGCCAACACTGTGTGTGTGACCACGAGCTTGCAGCAAAGATCGCTTCCTTGCCAGGTCCGCCAAGCCCCTACACGGAAGAAAATAAGCTGTTGAAGAAGGCGGTGAGGACGCTGCTGGCGCAGCTGAGCCTGGAGCAGCAGCGGCGGGGGGCCTTGGAGGAGCAGTTCGGGCTCGTGCTGAAGGAGAACGAGCAGCTGGAGCAGCAGCTGCGGGCCGCCAGCGCCTACCGGGCCTGGGCGCTGGAGCTGGAGGCCGCGGTGGCTGAAATGCGGCGGGTGCTGCAGTCGGAGCGTCTCTTCGTGCCTGGGATCGAAAAGCTGGTGCCCGACTCCCTACTGGTCCCGTTCAGAAAGCCCGGCCGGAGCCTGCTGGACGAGATGCCACTGACGGTGCCCGAGGCCCAGCAAAGGCCCCTCCCGGAGCCCCTCCAGCGCAGCAGCAGCTGCAGCGAGACGGTGCTGAGCAGCTTGGCGGGCGGGGACATCGGCGTGAGCCACGAGGCGACCTGCATCCCGCAGGCCAAGGCTGCGAAGCAGAGCGGTGTGTCCCGGCTGCAGGAACTCGACACACAGAATAGCGCCCTGAAGGCCAGGTCCGAGGAGCTGCAGAAGGGGGACTCACTGTCCCACAAGGCTGTGCCGATTGCCAGGGCTCCGGCCAGGGCCCCAGCTGCCAGGGCCCCACCCCCCGCGGGTGCCAGCACCAGCACCAGCACGCCCCCTCCCAGATACAAAGCGCTCTTTAAGGAGATCTTCAGCTGCATCCAAAAGAGGAAGCAGATCAACAAGCAGAGAGTGAAATACCGCCCTCTCCCCTCTGCTTAATGGGGCCCCCAGCTCCCCTGCTCATTGCCTATCTCCCATCACCCCTCTCTCACTCAGACCTGTGTTTGTAGACCCCAAAGCCTGAAGCTGCTCACCGCTTTGCTTACTTAGTGTGTGTGTGCAGTGAGGAAAGAGGATGGCTCCCCGTATCAGTTTCCTAACCCAGGTCCCTTTAAGCCCCGCAGTAAGTCCCTCCCCTGACACACTGGCCTCTGGCTGCCACTCCTTCGGCTGCTCTTCCCTGAGAAGCCCCAGAAGCCCTGAGGGCAGAGCTGGTCTCCCTGAGAGGTGGGCCTGCTGCATTGGGAAAGGGCAAGGGAAACAAACTACACGCAGGCAGCCCCTGCTGCCTCCTGGCTTCTGGAAAATGTGGAAGTCAGCTGCCAACTTGAGCTGTCCCCAAGCACTATTGGAGACTGTGGATTCGTGAAGAAGACCGTTCGGGAGAAAGTAGGGGTCTGATCCAAAGAAACAGTATTAACCCAGTAATTGCATATATTTTTCTAAAAACCAAATAAAACTACCTTTGAAAACGAAGAAAAAAAGGACTTCTATTCTTGAATTCTATGTGATTTCCCTAATTAATACAAATGAATTCCTACTTAGGAAAAAAGAATAAGAGATAAAAAAATTTACTTGAGCTTGTGCAAGTGAATCTTCGTTCTTATAATGAAAACAGCAAAAGTAAATAGGTTGGGATGAAAGCTGATGGAAGAGTCAGAGGCTCACAGCTGGTACTGGCCCTAGACTCGGGACCATCAGAATTCCCAGAAGACCCTCTGGGGACCAGGGCTGATCCTGCTAGTTCCAAAGTTCACCTGATGCTTTGTTCCCTCGAAGGCTAAGTCCAGTGCCCTTCGTATGGTGGAGAGCCCATTAACATTCCAAATTGAATTATTACAACAGCTGTTTCTAGCACTCCCAAAGAAAATAAGATAGCTGTTCAAAGAGCAACTGGGTGGGGAAGAAAGGAGTGGGGTAGGCAGGTGGCTCCGGTCAGCACCTGAGCCATGTCTCTCTAGAGGTGCTCTCAGCTTAGGCCAGGCAGCCAGAGACCTGCCTTCCAATTCTGTCTCCAACACCATTTGCCACTGCTGAGTACTCCTAAGTGTCTGGGCCTCGATTTCCTTGTGTGTAAAAATGAGATGTATCACGCCATCCCTCTCACTAGACCAGCGGTTCTCAACCTGTGGGTCACGACCCCTTTGGCGGTCGAACAACCCTTTCACAGGGGTCACCTAAGACCATCCTGCATATCAGATATTTACATGACGATTGATAACAGTGGCAACATTACAGTTATGAAGTAGCAACGAAAATAATTTTATGGTTGGGTCACAACATGAGGAACTGTATTTAAAGGGCCAGAAGGTTGAGAACCACTGCACAAGACAATGCATGTGGAAACACCTGGGGTAAGCCCAGAGAAGGGGAAATTCATGGCTCACACGCCACAACCTGCCACTCACTGAACAGGGTTCTCCTCTGGGCTCACTCTCCCATTCATGCTTTCCACAGTTCATGGGTGATGGCTCCAAGCTTCTAGTGCCGTTGAGGGTACTATTCGAAGGAGACTTGGTGCCTGATTGTGGCTCTGCTGCCAATGCCTGCTGCAATCCTGCCATCTGGTGGACATTTCTGCAAGCTCCCGAGATCAGAGCTTCTTGAATTTCATTTAATGTGCTCATGAATCATCTTGAGGATGTTGTGAAAATACAGATTCGGATTCAGTGAATCTGAGTTGGGATCCGAGATTCTACATCTCTCACATGTTCCCAGGTGATGCCTATGCTGCCGCTCTGCAGGCCACACTTTGAGCAGCAGGTCCTGGAAGGCTTGGGGCCAGGGCTGAGGGACTGAAGGAAGAGGAAGGGAAGCAACGCCTGTGTGGAAGTCCCTGCTGGGTGCCAAGTCCTCAGGCATCAGCAACCCAGTCTGGTCTCTCCAATGCTAGGGCAACAGTTTGCCCTCTGACCTCACTTCTTTTATGGCTCTAAGAAGAATTGTTACTTTACCAACATGTTCATCTTTTTACTTGCTAACACAGAGTGGCCACTCCAAGCTTCTTACATACTAGACTAGAAACCATGCATTCCTATCCAAGTAGCTCTAAAATGCACAAGTGCAAGTAGATATAAAAATGTGCTCAAATGCAAAATAAGAGGCATACATATAGCAAAGGAAGAAATACTGTCAAATTTTGCAGAAAACACTATTCTTGTGTTTCTAAAAATTAACCAGAAAACTATTAGCAGTAATATGAGTTCAGAAAAGTTGAGATAGAAATACCTTCTTGAAAATCAATTGTGTTTCTACATATCATCAATAGACAGAAAAAAATAACAGGAATAATACCATATTTACAGTAGTAAGTATCAAAAAAATCGGAACAAACACAATTCTAGACATGACAGATGGAGTCAATAAAAAAATTGTGTTATGTGAATATAAAGTAAGGCAGAGTGATTGGCCAGAGCTTAGAAGGAGAAATACAATAAAAATGACCTCAATTTCTGTGGTGGAAGCTCTCAAATTGTAACAAACAGAACTTCTTTAATATGCTTATTCCCAAAAATTTGTATTTTGCTATGTCTGAGGTAAGGCCAATAGGAAACCTGGGCTTAGAAACATAGTTATTTAGTGTTTATAATCCTCCAAGACTCTACTGAACTACATGCATTGCTAGTGAAGAACAATTAAACAATACAAGGCTCTTTTGAAGGTAACAATGTTAGATTCTTCCTATCAGATTTGAACTTACTATGAAGCAACAACTACTAAACTATACACCACTATTGTTTAAGTTTTGCAAAATCAGTGGTATCAAAGATAACAGAAAATTCCAACTATTCAAAGTTAATATGTACATGTCAGATCAAAATTAATAGCACAAAGAAGGAAACACTTTTTAATAAATAGTGGGACAGCAACAATATTAAATCGAATGAAGGTTTGCCTTTGATCCATACATCACACCATACATTACCATAAACTTCAGATGAATTAGAATTAAACATAAAACATCATCATGATTACAAAAAGCTAAAAAAGAACAGAATGACATATTTATTCCAGCTGTGGAAGAGAGTGTGAAAGGAGGTATCAGAATTGAAACAGACATGTTCAAGCATACATTGTAAAAAAAAAACTCTTGAATAAGATAGTCTGATCAAGCAAAACTCAGTCTTCCCAAATGGAGGTTTCTCAAGTGTTTGATTTGAGAAACCTAAATATAGATATTCTAAATAGCTTTTAATATGTAGTAAGACAGCAGACACACACAAACTTGTTCTGTTTTAATTTTTGACACTCTGCAGTGGTTCTCAACCTTCTGGCCCTTTAAATACAGTTCCTCATGTTGTGACCCAACCATAAAATTATTTTTGTTGCTACTTCATAACTGTAATGTTGCTGCTGTTATGAATCGAATGTAAATATCTGATATGCAGGACGGTCTTAGGCGACCTCTGTGAAAGGGTCCTTCGACCGCCTAAGGGGTGGCGACCCACAGGTTGAGAACCGCTGCTCTAGAGGTTACCACCATGTGTTGTTTAAGTGATTGCCCTTTCTCTCTCTCTCTCTCTCTCTTTCTCTCTCTCTCTCTCTCTTTGTTGTTGATTTCAGAGAGGAAGGGAGAGGGAGAAAGAGAAACATTAATGATGAGAGAGAATCATTGATCAGCTGCCTCCACTGGGGATGGAGCCCACAACCTGGGTATGTGCCCTACCTGGGAATGGAACCTTGATCTCCTGGGTCATAGATTGAGGCTCAACCACTGAGCCACACTGGTGGGGTGAAGTGACTGCCTCTTGAATAGTCTTCAGAATAAATTTTTTCATGCCGTTTTCCATGCATTTATTTTATCTTCTTTAAATATGTCCTTGATTAGAAAAAGTGTAGTTCTGTGCCGATCTTTTCTTTAATCCAGGCCCATGCACATCTGCTTGCTTATAATTGTACCAGGCAGTACACATGTGCACTGTTCTCAATCAAGTGTCGGGAGAGGCTCAGAATCATCTGCGTGGTGCATGTTCTCCTCATGGTGTCACAACCAATTGCACAATAACAAGTGAACATGTAACTGACCACACAATAATAATGCCACGTTATAAATGTGACTTGATGTGTAAGCTAGTTTATAAAGGCCAAATTCTGTTCTACTAAAGTCCATGTGTTGCATATAAAATTTTGTGCAGTTGCATGAACATTGAGTAAACTTGTGCGTATGTCAAATTTTAGTTTTACTGGAATGTGAGACACATTTATAATGTCTTTTTTAATCTTCTCAAGAAGTCGAAGATAAAAGGAAAGGAAAGAGAAGTCAAAAGACTTTGCCCATGGTCACACAGCTAGCTAGTGTCGAGTGCAATTTTGACTCAGGTTTCTCTGAAGCCCATGCTCTTTCCACTACAAGTAAATTACATTGCTGCTTTCTATCTATGGGAAAGCTAACTGCTCTGATTGTCTTAATGGAGGGAAACTGGAAATAAGCTATTGGCTTCATCACAAAACAGCAAGATAATCTAAAATGGATGTGCTATTTGTTCAAGCCTATTGACCATGCCTGAGGCCAGTGTCCAACTATTTGCCTCAATGGGCAATAACGGTCAATAGAGTCTCCAGGTCCCATCTGCTTATCGGCTCCCTTTACAGGAGGGTTAATGATCCAGATATTGAACCACAGAATGCTTGACCAAGAAGTACCTCAGTCTCCCTATTTTCTGACTCCCCCCAGGATACAGGAGCTGGTCAGCCATCATTCTGGGTGGGAGGATCTTAAGTAGCTTCCACTTAGTGTCCCCACAACTCAGATTTAGCCATTCTCCTAACATGTCTGTCCCAATTACACACCTTGGTAGTAGAGAAATTGTCTCTACTAACAGAGCCCCTCAGCTTAACTACATTGTTTGATTCATCCAGAGCAACTTTGCTGCCGTATCTCATGAGAGTTACCTGGAAATAAAGTCATTTCTGATTCTATAGCTATGAGATTTCCAAGTATTCAAGCATTCTCTTTGTGCATAAGACTTCAGGTATCACTTCTGTGAGTCAACTGAGGTGAGCTCAATTACTGTTACTGGGGAACTTAGAATCTTTGAACAGCAACTGGCCAATCCTGTATCCTTTTCTTCCTTCTTCAGCCTCTCCTTCAGAGTCAATGATTTCTGAAGGGGTAGGTGGATGGTCTTTCATTTGCTACTGCTATGAGTTGAATTGTGTGCTGCCCTCCCCAGATTCATATGCTGAATTCCTAACCCCCAGTTCCTCAGAACGTGACCCTATTTAGAAATAGGGATTATCGCAGATGTATTTAGTTAAGATGAGTCATACTGGAGCAGGGTGGGCCCCCTAAGTCAATATGACTGGTGTCCTTATAAAAGCAGAAATTTGGACGGACACGTACGCACAAGAGGATCCCACATGAACATGAAGGCAGAGACCAAGATGATGCATCCACAAGTCAAGGAATGCCAAAGACTGCCAGCAACCAATGAAGCTAGGAGAGGCATGAATCAGATATTTCCTCACAGCTCTCAGAGGAACCGACCCTGCCAACACTTTGATCTCTGACTTCTGGTTTCAAGAACTTAGAGACATACATTTCAAGACCTTTGAGACATTAATTTCTGTTGTTTAAGCCACCCAGATTGTGTCACGTTGTTCCGGCAGCCTAGGAAACTAACACAGGGAGCAATGGGCGAATGACCCATCTCCACGGCTTATAGCAATCAGTCCACCTATGGAATTACCTTGGGAGTGGTATCAATGACCTATATGACCCCATTTTTCTATATGGAAACCCCCTTATAGGCTTCCCTTATGACATTTTCTGAGGTGTACAGAAGTAAGGAGACCAACTGTCCCGTTTTGCCTGGGACTGATGAAGTTCCTGGGACATAGGAATTGCAGTTTTAAAACCAGGACAGTTCAAGGCAAAGCAAGATGTGTCAGTCATTTTACACGAGCCCTCTTTCTGCTCAGGTCCTTCTAGGGCAGTGGTTCTCAACCTTGGCTGCACATTAGGATCGCCTGGGAATCTTTTTAAAATCCTGATTTCTGGGCCTCATCCTCCAGAAATTCTGTTTTCTTTGTTATGGGGTGGGGCCACAACATTACTAACAAAGAAACAGAATTTCCGGAGGATGAGGCCCAGAAATCAGGATTTTAAAAAGATTCCCAGGTGATTCTAATGTGCAGCCATGGTTGAGAATCACTGTTCTAGGGCCCATTTGGGCCCAGAGCAACCATCTTAGTTCCCTCAGCTGAGCCAGGTTACCACAAGAATTGGGGAATTCTGGGCAGAGGAGATACATGTTGTGAAAGGGGTAAAAGCAATGAAGAGGTCTGGAACAAGATAGGAGGTTCTGAGAGGACGATGGCAGGGGTACAGGGAGGGTGTGAAGATGAAGTGGAAAAAGCTGTTTCAGGGTCCAATTGCTAAGAACCTCTGGCACCATGTTCAATAACCGTACATCATTCTATCCTGTAAGAAAAAAGGTGGCCTCTCAGAGAGTTTGAAGCAAGAGAGTTGCCATCAGAGCAGATGCTTTAGGAAGATTATCATAATTTATTCCTGTTGTCCTTTTGTAAACGTGGAGAGAGAGACCATTGGTATAAAGAGACCTAAAGACATACAAACCAACTTCAATATATGGGCTTTGTTTGGAACTTGAAAAACTGGGGAAGGAGATTATGAGACAATAAGGGAAATGTAAACACTGCATATTTAAAGATATTAAAGGATTTAAAATGTTTAACTCTGGTTATGTTTTGTTGTTGTTTTTAAGGGAAGGGAGAGGGAAAAGGTATTAACTCGGGAACTGAGAGAGGAAGACCCAGAGCGAGAGAGTGAGTGCTTTGCTAGCCACTGTACCCTTTCAAACATTCCCCCTCCCCCCACCCCCCCCCACCCCCCCCCCACCCCCCGCCAGTAACTGCGGGGAAGGAGAGGTGAGGGGTGAAGTGGGGACCCACCTCCAAACTGTGTCTTAAAGCCTAAACCTGACATTCGAGGCTCTCCATATCTAGATACACAAGCATTTCTCCCCCAACCTTTTCTTGATAGGATGAGGCACTTAATAGTACATCAATGACACATGGAAGCCACACGTGTCAAAGAACTTTGGGAGTGAGTCTGTGTCTTGGGCCCTTGTCACGGGGCCGTGTCTGCGGCAGAGAACCTCAGACGGTAGGGGAGGCCGAGTTGTCCTGGGTGACACGCCTTCTTTGAGTGTGAGGCAGTGTCTGAGCAGGAAGGATATCAAGAGATTATGGAGGGCCCTAACCCGTTTGGCTCAGTGGATAGAGCGTTGGCCTGTGGACTGAAGGGTCCCAGGTTCGATTCAGGCCAAGGGCATGCACCTTGGTTGCGGGCACATCCCCAGTAGGGAGTATGCGGGAGATAGCTGAATCGATGTTTCTAACTCTCTATCCTTCTCCCTTCCTCTCTCTAAAAAATCAATGAAATATATTTATTTTTTTAAAAAAAAGAGAGATTGTGGAGGGTCCGCGAGAAGGATAAGTTACTCTGGCTCAGCCTTGGACTTCGTCTTAATTCTCAGGCTTTGGTTCTCATAAAAGGGCTTGCGGTGTGATCTCGGTCCCCGCTCTGAGCCTCCGCGACCTTATCTGCAAACCCCGGGAGGCGGCCGAGGTGTCCCAAGGGCCTCCAGCTCCGACATCCTCTGACTCCCCCCCGGGAGGGTGCAGCAGGGGGTCCCCGCTGCGGAAGCCGACTCCCAGCTGGGCTGTAACAAAGAGCCGGGGTCGCGGGCATGTCCCGCCCCCCGCAGGTTTTGGAAACGCCTTCAGACCTAGGGGCGGGGCTTGGTCACGCCGCAGCCAATCAGCAAAGGCCCAGGGCGCCGGGGCGGGGCCTCCGCGAGCAGCGGCGGCGGCGGCCGGGCTGGGTCCGAGCATCCCGCGGCTGCGGACCTCCGGGCCGGGACATGGCGACCGTCCGGGCCTCTCCGCTCGCTGCCCTGCCGCTTCTCCTGGCCGTGGCGGGGGTCGCGGAGGTGGCAGGGGGCCTGGCCCCGGGCAGTGCGGGTGAGTGACTGCTGGAGCGGCGGTTCGGGGCGGGCCGGGGCGGCCGCCTCAGCGCTCCAAGATGGCGCGGGGCTGGGAGGGGGGGCGCGCGACCCCCAGACCCGGCCGCGTCCGGTGACCCAGGGCCGGAGGTCCCAGCCGGCGGGGAGGGGTGCCGAGGCGGGACGAGCGCGGACCGCTCTCCACCCTCGCTCTCCCCGCCTCAAAGGTCGGCTGAGCCGGGAGCAGGGACCCAGGTTCGAGGCCTTGCTCTGTCACCCACCGGACCGGGGATCCCAGTTCGTCCCTTATCTCCTCACCAGACTCGGGGGTCTGTCCCGAAAGCGTGAGATGCCTTCGCCGCGGATCGTCGCGAGGGTTGGGCGGGTTTGGGAGGTGCAACCAGCCCACCGCCGCCCTGACCCGTTATTGTGACTGGACCCTCGCCGGGTTCCGAAAGGCAGACCTCGGGCGGCGAGCGTGGACGGGCCCAAGTCCCAGAGGAGAAGGGGCCAAGCCTTCTGACCCGATGGCGCTGCGGGCGCCGGGTCCGAGCCGGCGCCGGGCTCCGACTGGAAACGCCAAACCATCAGCCAGCCTCGCTCTCTGGGGGCTGGCGGGCTGGAGCAGAGTTTTGGACTTCGGTTCCTTTCGGTTCTTGCTCCGGAGGAATTAAACCAGAAGTGGGGAGGAAGGTGGTCAGGGCTTACTGCGCCTCCTTTGCTGGGCTTTAGGAGTTGGTGCGAACACCTGCCTGCCCTCCAGTAGTTCTCTGGCTAGAAAGTGGGGTGCATACAGCAGGACACAAGCTGTGGAATGCAAGGCAGGAGTGTCCAGAGCAGATGAAGGGCTGTGGGTGCGCAGGGGGAGGGAGCTGACCTCCGCCTCGGGTGGAGGAAAACTGACCGATCCTCCAACGAGGCACTGTACGCGCAAAAGTGATGGAGCGGTGCATTGCTGACCGCGAGAGCTTGCACCGGGAGAGAGCAACACCAGCCCCGACAGCTTACAGTGTTAAAGCTTTGAGGGGTTGTGGTTTTGTTGTTGTGTGTTTTTTTTTAAGGCAAGAAAGTCTTTAAAGAAGGGAGAGAATTAAGTCAGGAACCTGGGATTAATTCATTGCATTGGGTTCTAAATTTAGCTGTCAATTAGATGGAAATCAAATGAGAGAGAGAGAGAGAGAGAGAGAGAGAGAGAGAGAGAGAGAGAATGCTTCGTGTTCTTGCTAAATCAGCTTACCTTTCCGGGCCTCATTTGTCTCATTAAGTTAAAGATACTGAACTAAAGCATTTCCAAAGTTATGGCCCATGGTTCATTCTCATCTCACAACTAGTTGGTTCTGTGGTTGATTGTAGAGTAGTAGAGTGGAGTAGTTAAGAATACTTGAACAGGTTACTTAGCCTCAGTCTTTTTGTGCTTTAATATCCACATTTATTATATATATATATATATATATATATATATATCTCCATATATAATATATTTTGGTGTGGGAATTGAGGTAATACATGAAAAGCCTTTAGAATAGCACATAGTAAGCACTGAGATGTTAGCTATTAAATGAGTTTGGGAAACACTGCACGTTGTACCCCCTTTCTTATAAATTCAAATATCTTGTTAGAATCCCTTGAAAGGGTCCAGGGATTCCTGTGGTAAAGAAACTTGTTTGGCCGAAACCGGTTTGGCTCAGTGGATAGAGCGTCGGCCTGCAGACTGAAAGGTCCCAGGTTCGATTCCGGTCAAGGGCATGTACCTGGGTTGCAGGCACATCCCCAGTAGGAGATGTGCAGGAGGCAGCTGGTCGATGTTCCTCTCTCATCGATGTTTCTAACTCTCTATCTCTCTCTCCCTTCCTCTCGGTAAAAAAATCAATAAAATATATTAAAAAAAAAAAAAAAGAAACTTGTTTGCTGGGGGAATGGGGAAATGAGTGCTAATGAATATGGGGTTTTCTTTAGGGTTATGAAAGTGTTCTAAAGTTAGATTGTGATGATAGTTGCACAACTCCATGAATATACTAAAAACAACTTAATTGTAAAAGGAGGATTTTGTGTTACGTGATTGTTAATATATGAAGTGAGACATTAAAAATTTAAGAGTTCATTTGAGCAACAAATGATTCAAATGGGCAGCACCAAACAGGACATGACAGGAGTTCAGGGGAAAGACTTTCATAGAGAAGAGGTGGAAGCAAAGCAAAGAAATTATTTGTTTGGCGATAGTTTAAGTGGATAGCTTATTCAGGAAAGCCTAGGTGGCTGTTTGTGATTGATTGTCCTTAGGTTTCAATTCCTTAGCCTTAAGGTATTATAAGGTTAGGTTTTGGATTGCTTAGGTAGGCTACTAAGGAAAGCAGTAAAGCCACCTCAGTCTAATGGCCTTGTTTAATCAATTTATCATGATTTATATCAATAAAATTATTATCCTCCTATATAATAAAACCCTAATATGCAAATCGACCGAACAGCAGAACAACCCGCAGAAGGACTGGTCGCTATGATGCGCACTAACCACCATGGGGCAGATGCTCAATGCAGGAGCTGCCCCCTGGTGGTCAGTGAGCTCCCACAGGTGGAGTGCCGCTCAGCCAGAAGCCAAGCTCACAGCTGGCGAGCCCGTTGGCAGTGGTGGTGGCGGCGGGAGTGTCTCCCACCTCCCTGGCAGCACTAGGAGCAGCGAGCAGGTGGGCAATAAGGACCGAGGGGTCCAAGACTTCGAGAGGGATCCCAGACTGTGAGAGGGCGCAGGCTGGGATGAGGGGATCCCCCCTCTCCCCCCCACACACACAGTGCATGACTTTCGTGCACTGGGCCTCTAGTAGAAATATAAAAACTCGTTTGCTTCTAGAAAACTCTTTTCCCTTCCTAGCACCTGGGCTAGATGATTTCTAAAGGCCCTTCCAGCTCTAAAAGTCCATGACAGCATAGAGTTTGCATTGTTTGATTAAAAAGAAAAATTTCAGTTTGATCTAAATGTGAGATTTGTCCCTTGTACTAAATTCTAGGAAACATTTATTACCTGTTTCTTTACATAAAGGCCATTGAGTACTACAATGGACAAAAGCTTCCTCTGTGTATCTGCAGAAAGTGTGGAAAATGTTCTTCAATCCTAAGCAAAAGTTGAGAACACAGTATTAAATTGTATTTCAGTGAAGGCTGAGCTTGTATTCCTGCTCTTTCCCCGTTCAAGATTGGATACGCCTGGTTACTCTGGTATAAGATTTTACAAGTCTTATCTGTTCTGACACAGATTTTCATTCCTATTCTGGGGAGGGTGTGGAGGTGAGAGAGTGATATTACTTGCTCAATGATTATCATCTCTTGGGAAGTTTGGCCACACCCTCTACATTGGAGTAATGCCACGCTTCCTATTCCAGTGCACTTTCCTTCCACCCCTGTCCTCCCCCGCCCCCTGCACCCCAACACACACTTCTAGTGTTCCCTTTGAAGGATGGGATGGGACCTTAAAATGCAGTGGATCTGTCATGCGCCTGATAATAGCTCTGTTTCTATTTAAGATGTTTTGTTACAGAACAAAAGAGGCAAAGAGTAAAATTACGGGCTAGGTTTCAATAAGTTGACATTTGAGGAATTATATAATAGTCAATCCAGAATCCTGAAAAAGAATGTAATAAATTTTAAGTTAGAAAAAGCAAACGCCTATCTGGAGCAAAGTAATAAGAAGCAGATTTTATTTCCAAAGAAGTATCTTGGCCCACACACTGCAGAAAGAGCTAGAGTTGATGATAGACCAGATATGACAGTTTATTCTAGTATACTGCTAAAAGTTCCTGTCTTATATCCATAGATTTAAGCAACCTTTCATTAATCATGCTTTCCACCATGTGCCACTTATGGAAAAAAAGTAGAATAATATCAAGAGGTGTTTTTTTATATATTAAAAATGTGAGTTTTAAAAGAGCAAAACAGATACTACAGGTTTTTATTCAAAATATATTTATTTATTGAGTGCTTACTGCTCACTATATGTCAGGTACTCTTCTAGGTGTGGGATTGATGTTCTTGAGGAGCTTACATTCTAGGAGCCGATAGACAGACAATAAACAGATAAATAAGATGATTTCTAGTAGTGATAAGGATGCTATGAAGGAAACCAGATGATAACATAGAGAATTCTGTTAGTAGAGGGAGAGTGGTTCTTTACATAGTGATGACGAGAGGCCTCTTTTAGAAGGTAAAGTTCAGGACCAAGATCTGAAGACATGAAGGTGCTGTCCTTAGGAACAGAAACCAAGGCGGCTCAGGATTAGGGGGTTAGTTATGTGGCCCCTAAGAGGAGAGCACATAGAAATCGAAGGGTAGGAAATTCAGCACAACACAACCTCAGAGACTATTTTGGAAACTAGAAGACTGCCAGGAGTCAAGACTCCTTTTGGAGACAGTCTCTCTGTACCTGTGATTGGTTCTGTCTCATGCATCTCTTGTATTTCCTACTCTCCACCAACCAGCTTCCTCTTTTAACTGCACCACTATGAAACTTCAATTTTTCCCACCCATCTCTTCTTGACCTTATAGCTGCAGAGCCCACCACCAACTGGTTGCATACCTCTGTGCCTAAGTATATGATTGGGATCAATTTATCTTTTGACCTAGGCCAAACTCATAAGATGTTTGTTAAATTATGGGTTGGTGACCATATGAAATGTGGTACTGAAGTGGTACAGTGAGAGAAATACAACTTTTTGTACTTTTTTTCCTAATACAAAGGCATTTTATAAGTAGAAAAGTATTAATAACCAATGAATACAAATTTTTGAGCTGAGCACTGTGCTAAATGGGTACAAGAAGTTTACAGCCAGTCTGGGGATACCATAAGTACAAACATGAAATGATGAGAGAAGAGTTAAGTTAAAGTTTCTAGTCCTGACTAGAATAGTAGGGCTTTAAATAGCCAAGAAAAAAAACCCCAACATGGCTTGGATTTGTTGGAAAGAAAGGCTCGCTAAGTTAGGTCAGCAGGAGAGGGCACTTGAGCATTTCAGGCAGAAAGCTGTGTTCAAGGTAAATGTAGGCTTTCCTTGTTAAAAAATAATAGAATGTCAGGGCAGGAAAGGTTAGAAGATTTGCAAAATTTAGAATTAGAAAAGCAGAAAGCCATTATAGGCTCTTGATTAGAAGAGTAATAAAATGAAAGGGCTATTAAAAATTTAATCTGGCCCTAGCTGGTTTGGTTCAGTGGATAGAGCATTGGGCTGTGGACCAAAGGGTCCTGGGTTTGATTCTGGTCAAGGTTGCAGGCTCCTCCCCAGCCGGGCCCTTGTTGGGGCTCATGCAGGAGTCAACCAATCGATGTATTTCTCTCATCAATGTTTCTCTCTGTCTTTCCCTCTCTCTTCAACTCTCCCTAAAAAATCAATGGAAAAATATCCTTGGGTGAGGATTAACAAAAAAATAATAATAATCTGGCAGTCATATCGGTAATAGAATTAAAAGAAAATACAGTAGGTCCTCGGGTTACATCGGAGATCTGTTCCTACAGCGCGACGTAACGGGATTTTTGCCGTAAGTCGGAACCCACCTACATAAGCACCTACGTCATTCACATGGAGCACATACACAGCAGTAATGAAGTGAAACAATAAAAAAAAACTTAAGCCCTAACCGGTTTGGCTCAGTGGACAGAGCGTCGGCCTGCGGACTGAAGGGTCCCAGGTTCGATTCCGGTCAGGGGCATGTACCTTGGTTGCGGGCACATCCCCAGTAGGGAGTGTGCAGGAGGCAGCTGGTTGGTGTTTCTCTCTCATCGATGTTTCTAGCTCTCTATCCCTCTCCCTTCCTCTCTGTGAAAAATCAATAAAATATATATTAAAAAAAAATTTAAAAGAAAGATAACAATTCCTGACCTTTACTTGTGGTAAATAAATAACAAAAAACATAAAGCACATATGTACATACGTCGAAATGACGGAACTTTTTTTTTTTAATAAATAGATGGGAGATGGCGATGTAACCACAAAATGACGTATCGAGTCCAACTCAACCCAAGGACTGTCTGTAATTGGTTTTTGCAGCAGTGCAATATGAGGCAAGCAATGGAGAAGGTTATCTTTAACTTACAAGTGATTCAGAAAGAAATAGAAAATACATATCTGTCCAGATAGATAGGTAAAGCAGTACAACAAGATGATAAGATGTTAGTAATATTGAATCCAGGTGGTTGGGTATATGGATAATCATTTTACTGTTTTTACTGTTTGGTTCTTCATTGGCTGTTGATATATGTCTATATCTATATATCTATATATCTATACACACACATGTATATTAAAGGGATAAATGCAACAATTGCAATAATGCATTTATAAATTAAAGTTGCAGTTGTCATTTAAACATTTTTAAAGTAATTGTCCATTTCCAGACTGTTTTGGAAATAAAAATTTGACTAAAAGTAAGAACAGATTTTTTTATTAACATGTCTTTTTTATTTAGAATGACCTTTTTCCAGTATCAGCTCAGATTTAGTTTTTCCCCATCAATAGTTTGGGATACATATGTTCTGTTTTAGTAATTTTTTAGGAAGGCATTAATTAGAGAAAATCTTTATTTTCTTTAGAAAAGAAAACAAGAATGGGTTTTCATTAACCAAATTGAATTATAGCTTTTGAGAGGCTTCTGTGGCAAATTCTCTTTTAACTTCAAAAATCCTATAATTCTATGAATATTTTAGTTTAAATTAGGGTGTGTATTTATTTTTTTAAATGCTGGTTGGTCTTAGAAGTTGCATTTTTCCCTTGTGGCTGAAGCATGTGCTTCCTGCTTACTTGCCTATCTTTAGTACACATGTGGCCCAAACCAGCGGCCAAACCTTGATGTTTCTAATTATTGGATAATTTGGCTTGCATAGTTCTGGGTTACACTAATACCTTCTTAAACACAAGATACATGGCCTTTAGTATCAGTTTTTGTCTATTAATTTTATAATTACAGACTCTTGGAATAAGAATGCAAAATAAGACATTCATTCTTATGTCTTTAATGAGAATAACACTATTTTCATCATATCAATATCAATTTTTATTTTGATTTACCTTTATTTGTTCAATTCCATTTTGTGAGAATAAGAGTTTTTCTTAAAGAATAAGAAATTAGATTAGAATCAAATTATAAACACAAATTTCTGGAATTCAGTGTCTTTTGTATAAAACATTAGGCCTTGGAGAGTTTTTTGTACTATAATAGTTGACTGACCCAATTAATCCATTTAATAGCTCTAAAAAGCACAAAGAACTTTAATTGCCACATTAATTGTATTTGAAACCCTTCTCCCCATTCTTAATGAAGACATATGAATTGATGCCTATTTGTAGACATTTATTTCTTGAAAAATATGCGTTATTAAAGATTCTAATAACTTTTTATTGTCCCAGAGGAAGAAACATGTGTATCAACATAATAATGGTTAAAGTTAAGAATAGAGTGTGGAAAATGTGATGGAGCATAGGTTCCCTAGACTGTTCAAGGGAGGGTGGCAGTTTTCTCCAGGGAGGAAATGTACTATTATAGAGGAATGCTTGGTTGTGAGGGGGAAGGGAGTTATTGCCAGAAAACTTCAGGCTGACCTCTTTAATCCCATTTTGTCAGAAATATCAGGCATTTGGAAAGACTAAAAGAAAATATGTCAAAATGTTAACATAGGTTCCAGCAGGACAGTGAGAGCATTGGTCATTTTTTTAAATCCTCACCTGAGGAAATATTTTATTGATTTTAGAAAGAGAGGAAGAGGGGGGATGTGAGAGACAAACATTCATCAGTTATCTCCCATTTACACCCTGACCAGGGACTGAACCAGCAACCTAGGTATTGTCCTGACTGATAATCAAACCCAAAACCTTTTGGTGTACAATGACGCTGCAACCAACTGAGCCACCTGGTCAGGCCTTTTCTTATTTTCTTAATGAAAAGAAAAATAAGTTATTTCAAAATTTTAACTTGGGGGAGTCACTCCACTATAAATTTCACCTTCACCTTTAAGTAGGAAAAAATAGGCTTTTATATTTATATTTTAAATAAAACCTTCCATTGTTATTGACGTTTTAATTATAACAAATTTTGTGTCTCTCTTCTTTAGACCTTTCCTCTAAAAAACTTTTTCAGAAATCCCTAGGCCCAAATCAGACTCTTGTCTGCCTGATTGTTTACTTTTTGCTAAGCCTCTGCTTATTGGGACCATATGTTATCCTGAGCTATGTATTATTGCTCATGATCAGCTGGATTTTCTGCCCTCATGTGACCTTTATGTTAGACTAGAGCATTGATGTTCAGTTTGGTGTTCCACAGCAGGCACACTGGTGTGCCACGAGAATTTTTAAAATATGCAATACCTGCCTGGCCGGTGTGGCTCAGTGGTTGAGCGTCGACCGTGAACCAGGAGGTCAGGGTTCGATTCTGGTCAAGGGCCCATGCCCAGATTATGGGCTCAATCCCCAGTAGGGGAGCATGTAGGAAGCAGCCAATCAATGATTCCCTCTCATCATTGATGTTTCTATCTCTCCCTCTCCCTTCCTCTCTGAAATCAATAAAAATATATTTTTTAAAAAATGCAATACCTGACTATTTAGTCAGGGCACTGACCTCTCTTCCCTTAGATTGTCAAATTAAAAAATGACAACAGCCAACACAATAGTTGTCTGCTGTGAATCAAAATTTTGCCACCATGGCCTGTGTGATTCAGTTGGTTGGGCATTATCCTGTGTACGGAAGGATTGCCAGAAGGGTTGCCGGTTAGATTCCTTGGTCAGAGCACATGTCTGAGTTGTGGGCTCCATTCTTGGTAGGGGGCATGTGGGAGGCTGCTGATTGATGTTTTTGTCTCACATTGATGTTTCTCTTTCCCTCTTCCTTCCTCTCTCTCTAATAATCAATTTTTAAAAATATATATATTTTATTGATTTTTCATAGAGAGGAAGGGAGAGAGATAGAGAGTTAGAAACATCGATGAGAAAGGAACATTAATCAGCTGCCTCCTGCACACCTCGTACTGGGGATGTGCCCGCAACCAAGGTACATGCCCTTGGCCGGAATCGAACCTGGGACCTTTCAGTTAGCAGGCTGACACTCTATCCACGGAGCCAAACCGGTTAGGGCTCAATTTTTTAAAATCTTTAAAAAATTGTGCCATTTTTTTTTTCAGATCAGCAAAATATATATATTTTTGGTGTGCCACAGGATTTTAGTAATTAGTTTATGTGTGCCATTAGATGAAGAGGGTTGAAAATCACTGCTCTAGAATAGTAACACACCCCTCCTGATTATCTCTATAGCCAATTTATGAATTTTTCTGGGCCCATAATGCTGTTCAGCAACATTTTTTCTTTTCTCTAATTTGATATTTGGCAAACTGACACTCTGAAAATGTTAATAAGTGGCATCAAAAAAGTTTTCTGTGCTGTGAGAAATCAGTCTACTTAGATTCCTTTATAGGAGATTAATAATGAATATTAGCATTTTAAAGTATTCATGAAGTCCTGCAGTGAAGAATTCTCTTTATCATTTCCATATTTATTTGTATATGGAACTTTTTCTCTTGAGGGATAGATAATAACAACTCATGAAACAGTGTTTAATAGAACACAAGTTTGAGAAACATATTTATACTAGAGGCCTGGTGCACGAAATTCATGCACGGGGGCGGGGTGCCCTCAGCCCAGCCTGCAATGATGCCAGCATCCCTCACCCTGGCCTCCGGCCCGAGGCCCCTCCCCTCCCTGCCCTCCACGTGGCTGGGGCCCCTCCCCTTTCCTCCCTCCATGCAGCCAGGGTGCGGACGCTGGGCTCACATCACCACGAGCCCAGCGTCCCTTGCCCTAGCCTCCGACCCGAGGCCCCTTCCCTCCTTCCGCATGGCCGGGGCATGGATGCTGGGCTCGCATTGCCAGGGTGACGCCACCAGTGTCCCGCCCTGGCCACTATGGGTGCTTCCATATTTGTTGCAGAGTGATGGTTAATTTACATATTACTCTTTTATTAGATAGGATACCTTCTTTCTCTGTTCTTCAGAGTGGCTGTTCCAGACCTCTACAATTTCAGTTCAAGCCTCCAACCGCATTTCAACCCTTTTTATTTTCAGACCTAATCACTATTTCACTGAGAAAATGTAGGCTGTCAATTTCCCTCTTGATATATGAGTGCCCTTTCATCCTTTCCTCTTGTCTAGACTTTGTTCTACCATCAGACTGTAACCTGGATGAAGTCAGATAGCATAACATTTATTCATTATTATATCCCTAGTCCCAAATACAACCCACATCCTATATTCTGGGTATACAGCAACTGGGTATACAGCAATTCAATTATGCACTGACCACCAGAGTTAGAACAGACCATACAAGTTGAAGGGCATGAGCCTTAACAAGACTGCCCTTACTTCAGACACCAGCCACACTTTGGGGGTCCTCAGGCCACCCACACTTCCGACCAGCTGGCTATAACTCCAGATTTACCATGACACCCTCAGAATGAATAATTCACTGCAATGATTTGTAGATCTTGGGGAAGTACTATAATTATGATTACAGTTTTATTATAAAGGATACAAATCAGGAGGACCAGTCAAAAGAAGAAACATACATGGTCAGGTCTGGGAGGAAATGCAGAGCTTCTGTGTCCTTTCCTCATGGAATCAGTGTGCATCATCCTCCTGGCACATCAGTGCCTTCACCAGCCAGGAGAGGTTCACTGAGCTTTGGTATCTAGAGATTTTATTAGGATTCCGTCACATAGATGATTAATTGAATTACTGGCCATGTGGTTGAACTCAATCTTCATTTCCCCTGTCCTGCTGGAGGTTGAGAGATCGAGGTGATATCCTGAGGATCAAAGCAACTCTCTTATCACGTGGGTGACCTTTCTGTACCTGATGATATCTAGGTGAGACCTTGGGTCACTTCATAAACATAACAGAGGCATTCCTATTACTCAGGAAATTCCAGGGGTTTAGAGTTTCCCCAGAACCATGGACAAAGGCCAGTCTAAAAAATTGGAAAAATCTTCCCTTGATCCTGTATCCTCCTATAACTACCACTCTCTGTTTCCCTTCCATTACTGCTAGACTTCTCTAGAGCTAACTTTATTTGCTATAAACAAATACTTCCTCATCTCTGGTTTACTTCTTAATATCATTCACTTCTACCAAGTCCACAGAAAGTACATTGTGGTCACTAAGTGGCCTCGTAATTAGTAAACCCATTTCTTTTTTTGTCTTCAACCTAACCTGACTGTTCTGGTGTATGACACTAGCTACTCCCTCTTCTGTGATGCCACTTTCTTGCTACCTTTCTGACCATTCCATTTCAATCTCTGTCTTTGTTTCTTCCATGTCTCAGATATTGCTGTTCTTTAGAATTTGATGCTGTGTTCACTTCTCACTAGAAACTCTCCTTAGGCAATGTCACTGATTTCCATATACCTTCTTTATGCTGATGTTTCCAAATTTGGATCTTTAGACTTGGCTTTACCTGCAATCCAGACTTGGATTTCTGACTTTACTGGAATTTCTATCTGGATGTCCTGTAGGAACCCTAAATTTAACATGTCCAAAACAAAATTCACTCTTTTTTTCTTTTTAATTTAACCTTACATTATAAGTATAGTAATAGAATAGAGTCCATAGGGCAATTGTAAGCATTGAATAAGATAATGCATAAAGCAAACTTAGTAAAATTCTGGCACATGGAAAGTACACAGTGCATTAACTATTATTACATGACAATCTCTCCTATGAGACTACAAGCTTTTTGAGGGCAAGAACCAACCGAGCATTATCCTTGGCTTCTATTAGATACACAGTAAAGTTTTGTTGAATTAAAATGAATAATAATAATCTGTTGAATAAATTGCTTGTTGTAACCATTCAATTTAGCTTAACTATCTTGTTTATTTAAAGTGGGCAACTTTGGGTATTTGTTTTTTCTTCCTAGGTGCATTGTGTTGTGATCATTCCAAGGATAACCAAATGTGCCATGATGTATGTGAACAGGTAAGCGTACATAATAATTCTAGAGGGTATTAGTTATGTAATTGTTTATAGTTACAGAACTGGATGCAATGCATGATCCTGGATTGGATCCTGGAATTAAAAGATTGCTATAAAAAGAACATTATTGGGATAAATTGGTGAAATTTTAATATAGACTATAATAATATTGGATCAGTGCTTGCTCTGATCCAGAATTTGGTGATAGTATTGTGGCCAGGTAGGTGGAGCCGCCTTTCCACCTTGTTCTTAAGAGATGCATGCTGGAATTTAGGAATGAATATTGTGTCTGCAATGAATTCTAAAATGTTTCATCAAAATAATAGTAATATATGTGTTTATGCAGAAAGTTAAACCATATATTGCAAAATAGTGGGCCAATCTACATGAAGACTGGATGTTCACTGTACAACTTTTGAAACTTTTCTGTAGGTTTTAATTTTTCTTGTTGAGCCTTTTCAGGCAAGTTTTACTGAGACAATACCTAAAGTCTTAAAGTCTTCCCTTTCTTTCATCATCTTGGTTGTGTAGTTCTAGCCTTAGTGCTTGAGAAGTAATGGCCTCAATCATCTTTTGGAGTTCTCAAGTAATTACCTGGATTTTGTCACGGCCGAAAACCAAGAAAGCTATCTAACTAGGATTAAAAGTACTCTCAAGCAATATTATGAATTTAGAAAGATTTTTGCAAAATATTTTCTAATTATAAAACAAAACAGTGACTTGGCTTGCCTCAATTCATGTTGAAACACTATAGCAGATTAAGTTTTCTACAAATTTATTGCCAGAAAAATAGCTTTTAAAAGCAAAAATGGCCCTTTGATGCTCTCACCATAAGGGAGTTTTTTTTTTGTTTGTTTGTTTTTTGTTTTTTTAAATATATTTTATTGATTTTTTACAGAGAGGAAGGGAGAGAGATAGAGAGTTAGAAACATCGATGAGAGAGAAACATCGATCAGCTGCCTCCTGCACATCTCCCACTGGGGATGTGCCTGCAACCCAGGTACATGCCCTTGACCGGAATCGAACCTGGGACCTTTCAGTCTGCAGACCGACGCTCTATCCACTGAGCCAAACCGGTTTTGGCCATAAGGGAGTTTTTAAAAGCTCTGCTACTTTTGGAAACATTGCTTTCCTGACTTTCTGCTTTGTTTCTTCTTGTTTTTTTCCACTAGGTGTTCTAACAGGGTGAATGATTTTTATGAGCCACTTGCAACAGGCAAATTCTAATTTCTTAAACTCAGAAATGTTGGAAATTCTATCACTTAGTAAATTAAATGAATACTGTAGTTACCCTAATATAGAACATTCTTCCCTGACCTAGTTTCACTTTAATTGAGAAATTAGGCAAAGAAATAAGGCAAATTGGACCCTAGATATTGCTCTTATTACTAGTTACACAAATGTTGAATGTAACTTTTATCTCCAGGTACACACTAAACTGCAGAATTAGATTTATTCCCAGATGAGGAGAGAAGTAAGGTCTTCAAACAAGCAAAGACTCTCTTTTTGAAACAAATCTTAATTTCCTGCACTGACTTACTGACTTCCCCAAATAATATCCTACATTTTCCTTTCATTGCATCCATGTCTTCACCAAACAACTTGTACACATTCATTGACCAACTTCCTTAAGCAATGGTATGATATGAGTACAGCAAAGATGAATAAAACAGATAACAATCTCTATATTCAAAGAATTTATAACAGTTGGAAAGATATTGATATCTACACTCAGCAGTCGGGTAAGTCAGTCAGCTAGTCAGTCTTCACAGTCACTTGGAGGCGTGAGTGAGTGAGCTATGTGGAGAGAAGCCAGGCTGCTAAAACTAGCAGAGCTCATTCAAAATGAAAGGAAATACCCAGAGTAAGGAATAATTATTTCTTCAGTAGAGAATAAAGAAAATATGGAGTCTTGATGGCATTTAGGTTTTAAGTCAGAATGAATAGTAGTATCCCTGACGGTTATGGGAGGTTGGGAAAATTTTCGTTGTGGTGGGGGGTGGGGTAGTGAGTTGCTGAATCATCAGTGAAAACCACTGTGTGAAGACATTTGGAAATTTGGAATTAAAACTTTAGAATTTGAATTTAGATAAGTCAGGGCTGGTGTTTTATAATAGTCAACGAAAGAAGATACCAGATGTCAAGGAGTTTGTGATCTGAGAAAAGGCCCTTAATTTTTAAAAGAAAAATTAGGAGAGATACTCTAGAGAAGGGATTTTGTTTGCTTTGTTTATGCTGAATCCCTCACTGACTGCTTAGACTAGTGCCTCACATGAAAACTCTCAGTAAATATTTCTAGATTGACTGACTGAGGTGGTGGGGCTCAAAAGTCATAGTGCAGAGATTTAAAACCTTTTTTTACATTTAAATTTATTATGTAATATTTCAAGTTTGCAAAAATGTATTGTTTTTATATATATACTAGAGGCCTGCTGCCCGAAGATTCGTGCGAGAATAGGCCTTCCTTCCCCTGGCTGCCGGCACTGCCTTTGCTCTGGCCAGAGCCGCCTTTCCGCCTTTGCTCCGGCCCGGAGCCACCTTTCCACCTTCCCACACTGGCCAAAGGCCTGGAGCGGCTGGGACGGTGTGGGACGCCTGCATCCCGCCCCACCCCTAGCTGCTCAGTGGGTGCGCGCTGCCCACAGGTCCGCCATCTTTGTTGGGTTAATTTGCATACTCACTCCTGATTGTCTGGTGGGCATCGCGAAGGGATGGTCAATTTGCATCTTTCTCTTTTAGCACTACGCTCTAACCAACTGAGCTAACCGGCCAGCTGCATCTTTCTCTTTTATTAGTGTAGATATCAATATCTTTCCAACTGTTATAAATTCTTTGAATATAGAGATTGTTATCTGTTTTATTCATCTTTGCTGTACTCATATCATACCATTGCTTAAGGAAGTTGGTCAATGAATGTGTACAAGTTGTTTGGTGAAGACATGGATGCAATGAAAGGAAAATGTAGGATATTATTTGGGGAAGTCAGTAAGTCAGTGCAGGAAATTAAGATTTGTTTCAAAAAGAGAGTCTTTGCTTGTTTGAAGACAAAACTAAATGAGTTATGACAGAAAGAAGAGATAAGTATGAGTTAAAAACCTCTCAAGATCAGGAGTGTAAGCTCTGCGATCTGATTATTTCTGCCTTGAATGGGGTACAGTTTTGGTTATTAAGTTTTTTGCTCTTAGATGATTTGTGTAATCATAGTACATATTCTGATATACTGGGTAAGTATGCATCTTTCTTAAGTGTGGTTATCAGTTTAGTGAGAAAAGTAACTGCTTCTGTTCAAGTCTTTCTTATCTAAAAATGTACATGCTGCCTCTGTAGGCTAAATTAGTTATTTAACTTATTTATATTCCTAATATTATTATTAGTTATTTACATTTCTAATAAGTTATCTCAGTTATTGATATTCCTAATAACTATCTTTCTTGGTTAATTTAATCTACTTTATAGAATTATAATTTTGGAGGCAGAGTGACCTGATAGATTATCTAACTTTTTTTTTTTTTTTTTTTATTAATCCTCACCAAAGAATATGTTTTTTATTGATTTTAGAGAGTGGAAGGGAGAGAGAGAAACATCCATCAGTTGTCAACCAGGGATCAAACCCACAATCTGGGTATGTGCCCTGACCAGGAATCGAATCTGCCCCCTTTCAATGGGTAGGACAACGCTTCAACCAACTGAGCCACACTGGCTAGGACGATTGTCTAACTTCTTAATTTTGTTTGTTAGATATTCAAAAAACTGAAACCCAGGGGACACATTTTTTAAAAAATATTTTTTCCTATGTACCAGGTTCTTCACATGCATTATTTCATTTAATGCTAACACTAAGTCCTTGAAGGAGATAATATTATTGTCTGCATTTTATAGATGAGGAAACTGAGGTATGGCAAAGTTCAATTATTTGCCAAGGTCTCGAAGGAAATAACTAGAGGACCAGGGACTCAAACCCAAGTGTTTGATTACCAAGTCCATGCTCTTAGCCACCAGGTTGAAGCCAAGTAGGTCGCTGTACATTGTTCTTTCTGCTGTTCTAAACTGTTTCAAGTATTGTAGGTTCTTTGCTTTGTTTGCTTGTTTATTTGTTTCTTTTTGTGAGGAGATAAAGTTGAGGCAAAAGAGGATGAGTGAAAGCATAGCTTTCTCTGTACTTCTTCCCATTCCACTACCAATGTCATATGCTTACTTCTTTCTTTCTACCTGTTTTTATTCTTCTTGCCTTTCATTGTCTTTCCTTTTCCATTTATTTTCCTTTTCTTCTTTTTTATCTTTTTATCATGGGAATTGTCATACACACACACACACACACACACACACACACAAAGGTAAATAAAAATATAACCGCCCCCCCAAGCTGGTGTGGCTCAGTGGTTGAGTGTCGACCTATGAACCAGGAGGTCATGTCATGGCACATGCCGGGGTTGTGGGCTCAATTCCCAGTGTGGGACATGCAGGAGGCAGCTGATCAACGATTCTCATAGTTGATGTTTCTATCTCTCTCTTCCTCTCCCTTCTTCTCTAAAATCAATAAAAAATTTTATACACACACACACACACACACACACACACACACACCAAACTCCCATATTCAGCTTTAGCATTATTAAGTCAAGGCTAGTTGTGTTTCATTTATACACCCATCCACTCCTCCACCCCCAATTATATTGAGACAAGTTTATATTGAAACAAATCCCAGTTGTCATAATTTGATCTATAAATTTTCAATTTATATAAATACTCATTAAAGTAGTCTAAAAATAAAAACATCATTATCACTTCTTTTACAATGTAATATTCAAATATCTAATTATTTTTTAAATTTATTGTTTCACTAGTAGCCCCGCACACAAATCCGTGCGCCAGTAGCTTGCCAGTAGCTCGCTGCCACCCTCCAGTAGCTCTCCACTCGCTACCCTGCCCTTCTGTAGCTTCCCACACTCCCTCTCCCCCTCATAGCTTGCTGCCCTGCCCCCTCCTGTAGCCACCCGCTTGTAGCCAGTAGCTTGCTGCTGCCCTCCTGTAGCTCTCTGCCTGCTGCCCCGCCCTCCTATATCTCCCTCTGCCTCCCCTTCATAGCTTGCTGCCCTGCCACTTCCTGTAGCGCTCCACTGCCCACTTGTAGCTCACTGCTCCACCCTCCTGCTGATCTGTGTTCTGGTCATTACACGGTTGGTTGTTACGCTTCCTGGCATAACGACCATTTGCATATTACATCTTTATTATATAGGATAAGTTTATTTTTAATTTGGATCAGAATCCAAGAAATATATTGGTTATATATATCTTTTCTTTTGATATATGGGTTTCTTCTTACAATTTGATGAACAAATCTGGTAATTTATTCTGTAGTGTTTCCCATGGTCTGAATCATGTTGTTCACATCCCCATGGTTTTAATGTGTTTCTCTTTTCTCTTTATTTCTTAGCAATTAGTAGGTAGGTTTAAAGCAGAGCTGTTCAATAGAAATTTATACAGTAATGAAAATATTCTATATCTGTGATCCAGTTCAGTAGCCTCTAGCCACGTGTGCCAAGTGAACACTTGAAATATGATTAAAGAGACTGAGGAACTGAATTTTTAATTTTATTTAGCTGTAATGATTTTAGTTTAAATTTAAATAACCACACATGGCTATCAGCTACCTTATGAAACACATCCAGAGACTTGATCAGATTCACGTTAGGTTTTGTTTAAGTCTTCCTCATAAATAGTATTGTATCTGGTTGTCTCTTTTTATAATATTATCAGTCATCATTGATAATCACCTAAATGCATTAAGTCACTAGGGGTTGCAAAATGGCAATATTCTAGGTCTCTTCACTTATTAATTACTAGTGGCCCAGTGCATGAATTCATGCACATTGAAAGGAAATTAATTAGAAGAAATATTTTAATATCACTATTCGCCCTTTCTCTATAATAGAAGCGTCAACCAAATTCACGATTGACAATGACAGATCGAAACACTCTTGTGCGAATGACGCCCGCAAAAGCTTTATATGTATCGCTCATGCACAAATCAACTTAGCCTTTTATAGATATAAAATAAACTTGCTTATTAGACCTGCGTTCTGATTTAGCTTAACTTTTTCCAGCCCAATGAAGCACCCCAACTTCTCTTTTAGGTAATTATCAGCAACACAGCAGTAAATATCAACACGAAGCAGATTATTATTGTAGATCACACAGGGAGAACAAAGGGTAAAATATTTAACTGCAGCAGTGTTTGACTCAGTGAGAAAACCTGAAGTCATTTTCAAGGTCCACCATTTCTTCTTTTCAGTCAGGTCAAGTTTCTAAGTTTTCTAAATCTCCATTTTCTGGCTAATGAAAAGAAAATAGGATTCCACCGAGTCTCCTATCTACCTACTCCAGGACTTCTGTGAGGATCAAATGAGATGAGGCATGAGAAAACACTTCACAGACATTTGGTTAAAGTGTAAATGTTTCCACCTGGCTATAAAGCAAGTCGTATTCCTGGGCTGAAGAAACTCCAAGGAGGCTAGTTGCTAGGGAGAGGAAGCCAGGTGTTGCTACATGACATCATTACCGGTGCCCACAGCCACTGTTTCCAGGCTGGGCTGGGCTGTGGGCCCCATTTTGCACCATGGGATCTCGGCAGCATCAGCTGCAATTTGATGGGCTGTCACTCGGGGTGGTAGCAGGGCCTGTGTCCCACTTGGGGGAAGCCGAGTGTTGCTTTGTGGGCGCCAGGTCCGCGGTGCCGTTTCTCTGTAAATGGCCAGTGCACATCACAGCAGCTCCTGTGTTGAGCATCTGCCCCTGGTGGTCAGTGCACGTCATAGTGACTGGTTGGATGGACACTTAGGATATTAGCCTTTTAGATAGATAGATAGATAGATAGATAGATAGATAGATAGATAGATAGATAGATTGTTGGTAGTTTGGAAGGAAAAGGCTACTAAAACTAACTGTAGATAAATCTTTTTTCACTGTCCTTAGCATTTATGGATTTTATAGCTTTAACTAACCATGAAGGTCTGTCTGATATACATGAAGATTTATAATTTACTGAGACATCAAATAGTTAATTTCATTAACTAAAATTCTGTTTGGAAGTGAGCCAGGTAGCCTTGTGAGTGAACTGTCAGCTCCTCGGCATCTATATTAAAAAACAGTTTTGTTTCTATTTTATGACACTTTGCAGAGAAGTTTATGCCATAATGCTATTCACAAATTTATTCTTCACCAATATCAATGTATAACGTAGTGTATTTTTTATTGTGGTCAGTTGACTTAAGCAGTTTTGTAGAACAATTTAGGATAAATTTACTGGGGTTTTTTCTTCTCTGTCTCTCTCTCTCTCTTTTTTTTTTTTTTTTTTCTCCCAGGCTACAGTTTGGTAGCCTGGATTTCTCTATCTTTGGTCATTAGGAAATAGGGTCTAGACTTGCTATATTTGCATTTTCTTGATTATTTGCCAGATTAACCAACCTTTTTAAAAATGTCATTTTAATGTAGATCCTTTCAAAGGTTTCCATTTATAAGAGGAAGATATTCTAGACAACTGATAAATTCAGAAGATAATACATTTTACCTCTTTTTATTTCTTATGAAAAAATGCCACAAAAACTTTTTTCTTTTGTCAAATAGATATTCTCCTCAAAAAGTGAATCCCGACTAAAACATCTGTTGCAGCGAGCCCCAGATTATTGCCCCGAAACAATGGTAGGTCTTGTTTAACTTAACTATGGAAGGTTTTGTCTAAATGAAGTCATCTAATGAGTTCCTTTTAGATTTAGCAAAATTTTCAATGTGAAGGAGGTTTGTGGTCAAAGTAAAATGTTAGATTTATCTAGGTACTTTAAAAAGATCTTCACATAAATTGCCAGATAAAATATCTTTCATTTTTATTGTTTATTCTCTGACATAGGAAAAAATAATATTAAATACAAATGTAGTCTTTAAATTTCATTATAATAGTTTATCTGGAATTTGGAATTGTACTTATTATATTTTGACAATTTTATGAAAACTATATTAACTAAATTTTATATTTACTTTGACTTTGAAAAGTTGTATTTGTGATAAGGGAAAATGTATGATTTTTCATTATTCCTGTCTTCCCACTTTCTGGCATACAGTAGATGTATTGCTTCCTGTCTGAATCACGTAACTTAAAATGTCTCTAATGTTTGGGTCATCGTCCTCAGTGTTTGAGGTGCTCATAAACCACGCTAAAAACATCTGAGCTTGCTACGAGTGAGTCTCTTTAGATACGATACAGTAGCTTGGGTTATGTGAGGGCGGGGGGCGGGGATGGAGATCACACAATTCTGAGTGATTCATTTTCCTTTAGTCGCTCTATACTTTTGTGTTTGTACTTAGAAACAGTGATTCCAGTAAGCAGCTTGAGTAACCAGACTAATCTTCAGTGTTCTTAGATGGGAAGATGGGAAAAGAGCAAGCAATATTTTGTTTGGTTTTTTTCCCCATAAATATAGCTGGTTGATACTCATATAGTACTAGAACATTGACTGTTATAGACACAAACATAATAAAAACAACTGTACATAATTTCTGTAGAAATTAAGTGTTGTATTTAGGAACTGATTATCTACATAAAAGCCTTTTGGTGATTACAATTTTAGGTTGAAATTTGGAGTTGTATGAATTCATCTTTGCCAGGTAAGTAACAGAAGTGTAACATTTAGCACTTTTATTTTTAAAATCTTACTGTGATTGTAAAATCTGTGTCATAGCCCTATAACTTAATGTATGCCCTTGAGTTTCTATCCTCTCTTTTCCATAGGCACTCAGATTTTCAAATGTATACTTTATCCTCATTTACTCAATACTTAACATGTTAAGTGCCCAGCCTGTTTTGTCTTCTGGACGGAAAGTATAATGTCAGTCACCGGTGACTGACAGTGCGCTTAATGTGTTAACTGTATTCTTGTCTCCACTTCACCAGGATTTTAGTTTGTAAATCTTACAGCTTTTTCTCAGTACTTACTCTCTTTGATTTCTCTGTGACATTTGATGATATTGACCACTTACCTCCTTGTGGCTGTACCTTGCCCTTTCTTACCTTTTTCCTCTTAACATCCCCCACTTCCCACTGCCAACCACTGCCCCAGGACTGTGGTTATCCCTGAGTACAATCCTCTTCCATTCTTTCTCCACACTCACTCTGCTAACTAATCAGCTCTGGGAAGGTAACTTTCAAATCCTAGTCAATTGGGGGGTTTCTTTTGGTTTTTAAATATATTTTATTGATTTTTTACAGAGAGGAAGGGAGAGGGATAGAGAGTTAGAAACATCAATAGAGAGAAACATCAATCGGCTGCTTCCTGCACATCCCCTGCTGGGGATGTGCCCACAACCAAGGTACATGCCCTTGACCGGAATCGAACCTGGGACCCTTCAGTCCGCAGGCTGATGCTCTGTCCACTGAGCCAAACCAGTTAGAGCCCTAGTCAATTGTTTGTGACTTCTAGACATCTCTACCTGGATCACTGCATCTAAGTGGTATCTGAAGTGCAAATCCAAAACCAAACTCATTTTATGATTGTCACTCTTGTGAATGATACTTTTGGAGATCAAGTTATCTTTGGCTGCTTTTTCTTTCTAACTCCTTTGACTCTCCGCTTATAAAATATTGCATCTGTCTTCACTACTCCTAGTTCAAGCCATTTTTATATATATAATGTATTTTTATTCATTTCAGAGAGGAAGGAGAGAGAGAGATAGAAACATCGACGATGAAAGAGAATCATTGATTGGCTTGCCTCTTGCAGGCTCCACACTGGGATCAAGTCCACAACTGGGCACATACCCTGACTGGGAATTAAACCAGGGGTCTCCTGGTTCATAGATCAAAGCTCAAACATTGAGCCACATCGGCCGGGCAAGCCTTTCTTATTACATTCTTGGGATAGAATATTGTAAAAAACTTGTAACTGGTACCAGTATTTCAACATATCACAGCTGTCCTCCCCAGCCTTTCAAAAAAAATCCCTCAAGGGTATCCATTTCTGTTGAAATAAAAGCCAACTCCCTAGCCTTGCATTCGTGGTCTCCTAGGATTACTGGTAAAGCTTACTTTCCAGTCTTAGTTAAAGCTGGTGCCTTGAAAAATGGGAATAAACCTTACATATCTCTGAACTTAAAAGGCTGTCATACAGTGTGAAATTTGCATTTCAAACATTTGTCTTCCTGGCATTGCCCACATTCTTACCTGTCTTCCTAATTATCCCTCTAATGTCCTGGAATTTCATTTATATACTAGAGGCCCGGTGCATGAAATTTGTGCAAGCGGGGGAGGGTTCCCTCAGCCCGGCCTGCACCCTCTCCAATCCGGGACCCCTCAGGGAATGTCTGACTACCGGTTTAGGCCTGGTCCCTGTAGGCTGTTGGACATCCTCTCGCAATCCAGGCCTGCTGGCTCCTAACCGCTTGCCTGCCTGCCTGATCGCCCCTAACCACTCTGCCTGATCGCTTCTAACTGCCTCTGCCTGATCGCCCCTTACCCCTCTGCCTGCCTCCTGATTACTCCTAACCGCCTTTCCCTGCCAGCCTGATTGCCCCTAACTGCCCTCCCCTGCCAGCCTGTTCGCCCCTAACTGCCCTCCCCTGCCAGCCTGATCACCACTAACTGCTCCTCTGCCAGCCTGATTGCCCCTCGCCACCTCTGCCTCAGCCCCCACCACTGTGGCTTTGTCTGGAAGGAGGACTGGACAACCAGCAACCTGGTCTAATTAGCATATTACCCTTTTATTATTATAGATATATATGCACATACATATACATACACATTATTTTTACCAAACTGATTTCTATAATGGAATAAATCATATATTTTATCTATTTCTTAGTCCACAGAATATCTAATAGAGTGTCTTGTACATAGTAGAGGCTCAGCAAATATAAATGCTTGTCGAATAATTTAATATTTTCTAAGAGGCCACTGGGTATGTGGAAGCAGCAATATATGGCATGATGGTATAAAAGTTCACAGAATTTATGACCTGCAGTGATTCCATTCAAAATTATATCTAAAATGTGAGTGATTCTCAATAGCAAAGATTTAAAGGAAACTATAGGCAATGGGGCTAGAAAAGAGTCTGTTGCCCTTTTTACTCTTAAAACATGTAGGGATATAGAGGCTTATGATATTCAGTATTTTTAGCCAATTGTAGCAGTTGGGATGGTTTATATTATACAGGGTTGGGCAAAAGTAGGTTTATAGTTGTTTGTATGGAAAATACTACAATAATTAATAAATAATACAACAATAAGCTGTATTTTGCATCCTCACAACTATAAACCTTTTTTTGCCCCACCCTATATTTTTAGAGTTTTATCTGTGGGCCACTTTTTTGCTTTTGTTTGTTTTGTTTTTTAGCAGAATGCTTCTGTTTGTTGTGTTAAGTCCTACTTTGATTTGGAGAACTATGCTACTTATAGCTTTTGAAACCCTGACATTTTTTTCAGATGTAAATAATAATCTAATTTATTGTATATGTGGGTTTGAAGACCCATGTATTACATGGAAACAACATAAACCATTTTTTAAAATACCATTTTATTCATTTTTAGAAAGAGGAAGGGAGAGGTATATATAGAGAGAAACATCAATGATGAGAGAGAATCATCTATTGCCTGCCTCCTGCACACCCCCAGATCTAACCCGCAACCCGAGCATGTACCCTGACTGGGAATCAAACTGTGACCTCTTGTCTTGGTTCATGGGCTGATGTTCAACCACTGAGCAACACCAGCAGGGCCATAAAACATTTTTTAAAAGATATAAGGAATTTGCAGCATCCCTACAAGCATAAATCTTTTTCCTCTTCATAATTATTATATCTCCTAATTTTATTCTATGAGTCATTCATTGACATTTGATTACAAAAAGGGCTCTAAAAATACACTCAATTATTTTTTATAATTTTATAAAAAGGTGATATTATGATACATCTTGTTATCAGTGATTTGGTTGGAGAATTAGCTGCTGTACATAAACTGAACCAGAAGAGTTATTTTGCCCATCAAAATTAGTCCTGGCTCATAAGAGATGTTCCTGTCTGTTTACTAAGTATTGATTTTAAATGGTGTCATGGGCTTCACACTACTGTAGGTATTTAATATGTTTGAATTCAGTACCTCTTTGTTAAGTTAAATTGGAATCTTTGCCTCTGCTTCACATTCTAAAGGTGAGGAAGGCCTCTCCTTGCTTTCCTGAACCTGTATGTCCTACCCAAGAATGAGAATGACCTAGAGCAGCGGTTCTCAACCTGTGGGTCGCGACCCCTTTGGGGGTCAAACGACCCTTTCACAGGGGTCGCCTAAGACCATCGGAAAACACATATATAATTACATATTGTTTTTGTGATTAATCACTATGCTTTAATTATGTTCAATTTGTAACAATGAAATTGGGGGTCACCACAACATGAGGAACTGTATTAAAGGGTCGCGGCATTAGGAAGGTTGAGAACCACTGACCTAGAGGGTTTAGGGTGGGCAGGGAGATGAGAGAAAAAAACAAAGGACCTGATAATAGCATTGGGAATAAGGCTGAGGGGAGAGGCTTACTAATTTTGAGGCCCTTTTGTCTGAGCTAGTTTTTCTGTAAACACTTTGATTCTTAGTGGTATCCACAAACCAATTTGACATGCTGTTTGTATTTGTCACTGTTTATGACCAAATATTTGAACATTTTGTTTTTAAGGTGTGTTTAAGAAATCTGACGGCTGGGTTGGCTTAGGCTGCTGTGAACTGGCTATTACCTTGGAGTGTCGACAGGCTTGCAAGCAGGTAATACTGAACAACCAGGCTCTTGAAAAGCATGAAGTGCAGTTTGGGTTTTAGTTGTGCATATGTCTTGAACCTTGGCCACCTCATACCTTTGGAGAGGTGACCTATAAAGCTGAAAATTTAGTATTTCTTGCAGAGACCACTTCCTTTTAGACTCGCTGCTTTTTCAGTTATGGCTGCTGCATATAAGACCCCGAGCCCTCTTATTCTTTCTCAACCTCTCTGCCATACAAAGAAAGAATATTCATAAGTTATATAAATGTCTAATCACTGTGTTGTATACTTGAAACTAATATACTATTGCATGTCAACTGTAATTGAAAAATAAAAATTATTAAAGAAAAATAATGAATATTGTAGGAATTGAGGCCTTTTGTACTTTGCCTGTGGTTATGCTTAGTCAGTGCTGAATGACTCCAAATGGTCATGTGAATTTGGGCTATGCCTAAGTAAGAGCAGTTGATACAGTTGGCTTATTTTGCTTTCATTTTCCCTTCTGTCTTTCATCCTGGGTTTTCCCTGAGTATATTCTTATATCCCTTCTCGGCTCCTAAGGTGAGCATGACTCCTACAGTGAATTATGACTTCTTTTTTATTTGATATATCTCTAGTCCAGTTCAGGTTAGGCCCCAGAGTTACTCCTCATTACGTTCATTTTCGTATGGCTCCTCAGAGTGTTGTCAGAAAACTAGTCTGGTTCCTCATACTCCAAGTGGTGGGAGTAGAGACTTAACTGGGAAGTATAGGTGGAAAGCCTCTTTAATTTTCTTCTTCTAATTACTGTCCTCTGGACAGGGGTACCTTCACTTTCATACATACCACTGCAACATCCTTTGGGCAGTATACAGCCTAGCTATCTGCTGCTCTCCTCCAGGCATTGGGATGAAGCTGAGTTGCAGAAGATTGGAACTATAATGGATCTAGTCCCCATCCTCTTCAGCTGGCCTATTCAAAATTAGGTGAGCTTAAGTGATAGAATAGAGGAAATAGAACAAGGGACCAGAGGCCATGGCTCTAAAACATCTCTAAATAGGGACTGATATCATGTGGAAGAATAACCATGCCTTTTAATAACAAGCCCTCAGTAGATTTGTTATGGCTTGTTTTATATAGAAAGTACATACTTTCTATGTAAAAACTTAATATTTCTCTGAGCATCAGTTTCTTCATCTGTAGAAGAGAAAATATCTCCATTAACTTGTTAAGAGAATTACATAAAAATAACTTGTTAATTTCTAGGGATAGCCTTTCCCTCTTTAATTGCCCTTTTTGTTATATATATGGATCTTTTCTGAGGAAAAGTTAGTATGAGAACTTATAATATGAAGGGTTAAAGAAGAAGCAAAATATAAATATCCTGGCAGAACTTCACAAGAAAATTTGCTGCAGAGTGGAATTCAGCTAAAAAAAAATGTCTTCTGATTTACATTTCCTTCAAAGTTATCTGGTTTCTGAAATAACAAAAAGACTGTGTTATTATGTGAGATTAAAGCCATAAAAGGTTAGAGTGAAGTTCTAGCATATCCGATAGGTTCTGGGACTGATGTTTGTTTAAGAGAAATTGCATGAAATGTGTTTGTTGTATATAAGGAATTTTAAAATATTTGAGCATAAGGTTTTCCTGTTCTTTTTTATTCTGTGCTGAATAGCAATGTATAATAAAATTAATGGAGAAATTTGTTGTCTCATTTAGGCATCTTCAAAAAATGATATTTCCAAAGTTTGCAGAAAAGAATATGAGGTATGTATATTATTTAACAAATTTGGATAGATTATTCAGATATTATAAAAATGGATAGAATCACTTAAATTTTAAAATGAATTCATTCTTACATAAATTGCCTTTTACTTTTCAGAAAATATAGCCTTGACAAAAATATCATTTGTCTTCTTTAGAAATCTTAAGACTTTAGTTGACTTTTGTTGAAATTAAGCATTAATTTTAAATAAATGCCTAAATCACATATACAGAGGATTTAACCTATAATGTTTTCTTAACAAAGCAATTGGTTGTATCCAAAGTTGTAAAATAATTTTTCTTAGGATCCATATTCTCTTTTCCCCTTTTCCTATCCCTTGACCCCCCCAAAAAAAGAAAAGAAAAGAAACAAACCCATATTGCTATTGTGAATAGCTTCAATTTTTCCTAGGATCTTGCATTTGGGTGGGGTGGGGTGAGGTGAAAGTACTAACTTACAAAGGCTGTATTAAATCTGAAGGAGTCTTGTCTCCCAATGGTAGTATTTCAAGCACTGTGATATCGAGATGGGAGAGTTATTAGGGCAGAAGTAGGTAAGGTGTTTCATATCATGCAAATATGTACAGAAGTGTCCCTGATGTGAAAAGGTTCCTTATTGGGACTTTGTTTTGTTTCTAGAATTTCATGGTTAAATGTGACAGCATTATTATTTTTTCATAGTATAAAACCATGTAATTAAGGATACTTAAGTGCATATACCTCACTCATCATCTATAATAATAAAAGCATAATATGCTAATTAGACCGGACATCCTTCCGGACGAAGTGGGGCTGCGAGGGAAGCCTGTGTCCTGATTGCCTGCCAGCGGCTGGAGGGAAGCCCCGTCCCGGGTGCCAGAGGGAAGCTGAGCTGGGGGGGAGGGAGGGTGAGGGAGGAAGGCCTACTCTTGCATGAATTTCATGCATCGGGCTTCTAGTTTTTATATATAAACATTGGAATTCTTATTGCTTTTTTTTTTTTTTTCCATCCTCTCCTAAGGATATGTTCATTGATTTTGGAGAGAGAAAGGTGGGGAGGGGGAAGAGAAACATCAGTCAGTTGCCTCCTGTGCAAGCCCCTCCCAGGGTTTGAACCCGCAACCTAGGTATGTACCCTTAGCAGGAGTCAAATCCAAAGCCTCAAAGCATATGGGACGATGCTCTAACCAACTGAGCCACCTGGACAGGGTTCTATTGCTTTTAATAGTCGGTGTGCTCTTGGAGAAGAAAGACAGGACAAATTTCTTAACTGCTTCTAGATTATAGTTCTGATTTGCTTTTTTTCTTTTCTCAAAGCTTATAATTCTGCCTCTTGATTAATATTTTTAAATTGGAGAATCTTATTTATCTTTTGTCTCTTTGTACTATTTGCTAACTTACCTCTGTTCCTCTGAAGACAAATTTCCAAATTAACTGTAACTTTCCTCTCTTATTGAAGAGAGCCTTGCTATAAAGAAGTAAAATACCTTTTTTTTCTTATCTCTCTACCTTTGAAATAACTAGTTTTAGTTTCTCTTGAACAAAGTGGCTAACTATAATTCCTTCTTTTCTCCCACATGATGTCTGACATTGTCCATCTCCTGTAGCCTGTCCTCCATTATTTTAGTGTGCTTCCTTCTCTTGTCTGGATTTCCGCATTGCCCTAGGAAGTCTGCCAGTATGTGTTGATGAAGGACGGGACAGGAAAGGTAAGAGAGATAAACACTGTCCTATGAGAGATATACTAAGAGTAGTTTACTTTTAGTAGTTTATTTCTCTTACTTGGTTTAGAATTAAGAACCTATTTTCCAAAAAGCTACATGCCAAGAGAGTTCATTTGTATATATAAAAAAGTTGAACTTCCTAATAATTCAAGATAATTCAAAACTCAGTTTGATTTCTTATATGTATTTAGAAATAAAAAGAGAGACAAGAGCACTTTAATACAGAAAGAGGGTTCTGCATTATAAACCCCAAATAATAATCACTGTCATGATTGTTGAAATTTAGTTTAAAGATAATGGCTAAAGTGAATTGGGTAAGTTTGGTATTGTGGAACCTATTTTAACTGGATTGGTTGTTTATCAACATTAGAATAATTTATAAAATTAGGCTTTTAGTATCTTTTTCTTTTTTTTTAAATATATTTTATTGATTTTTTACAGAGAAGAAGGAAGAGGGACAGAGAGTTAGAAACATCGATTAGAGAGATCGATCAGCTGCCTCCTGCACGCCCCCTACTGGGGATGTGCCCGCAACCCAGGTACATGCCCTTGACCGGAATCGAACCTGGGACCTCTCAGTCCGCAGGCCGACGCTCTATCCACTGAGCCAAACCGGTTTCGGCTGTATCTTTTTATTAACACTAGAGTGGTCCCTGGGGTGAACTTCTAGTTGTGTAAGTTTTCCTTTAGGCTTACGATATTAGGGGTTAGCATTTATCCTGAAGGATGGTTTTTTATAGTTTGATTAGAGATTCAGAGAGTGAATAATATATTCAAAGGAGCTAATGTTTCTCTTTCTTGGTGAGCTGATGCAGAATCGCTTTTGAGGGGATTTCCTAAGAATTTACTTACTTGAATAAAGTTAAAACATTTTAATAACATTTAAGATTCTGAGTTTGTTTTCAATGAAGCTAAGATAAATCAGTTAAATGTAAGACATTATTATGTCTGATTTTATAACATCTGGTTTCTTACACAAATCAATACTAGTAAATATTTATTGAATACCGAGAGGCAGGGTTTTTTTTTGTGTGTGTGTGTGTGTGTGTGTGTGTGTGTGTGTATTTTTTTTTACTGATTTCAGAGAGGAAGCGAGAGGGGGAGAGAGAGAAACATCAATGAGAGAGTCATTGATTGGCCTCCTGCACACCCCACGCAAGGGATCAAGCCGCAACCTAGGCATGTACCTTGACTAGGAATTGAACCGTGACCTTCTGGCTCATAGGTCGACGTCAACCACTGAACCAAAACAGATGAGGCCCCAAACTAGGCTGATAGCAACAGAGTCGAGTATTCAGGAATAAATGAGAGACTTGAAGGCAGAATCCATCCACAGAATTTATTGATGGATTCAATATAGGAGATGATATTCAGGGAAATAAAAAAATAATTATTAGTGAATCAGTGAATTGGGAGATAGAACTGAAGAAATTGCCCTAACCGGTTTGGCTCAGAGGATAGAGCGTTGACCTGCGGACTGAAGGGTCCCGGGTTCGATTCCAGTCAAGGGCATGTGCCTTGGTTGCGGGCACATCCCCAGTAGGGGGTGTGCAGGAGGCAGCTGATGGATGTTTCTCTCTCATCCATGTTTCTAACTCTCTATCCCTCTCCCTTCCTCTCTGTAAAAAATCAATAAAATATATTTAAAAAAGAAGAAAGAACTGAAGAAATTATTTGGCATAGCTGCATAAAGGGACAGGCTGAAAGAGTTTAAGGGAAATGGTGGATAGAGAAAGTCATCTAATTGGAATACTAGAAGAGAAGAAAGAATATGGAGTAGATTCAATGTTTAAAGAAGCCCAACAAATCCCCAGCAGGATTTTAAAAATGTATATTTATAGACACACCTCATAGCCAAAGATCTTAAAAGCAGTCAGAAAAAAGGACATCACCTTTAAAGGAGACCATCAGCTGATTTCTTAATAGCAACAGAGGAGGCCAGAGACAGAATGATACCTAAACTTCTCTGAAAGAAAATAACTATTAATCTAGAATCCCATGTCTAGCAAAAAAAATTTTTCATAATTAAGATATTTCCAGACAACAAAAGCAGAGAATTGCCATTACTGGACCCTTTATAGAAAGAATTCCTCTCTAAAGGAAGTTCTAAAATAGCTATAGTTATTGAAATGCAAAAGAAAAAAAAAGAATGATGACAATACAAAGTGAGTAAGTCACAACATACACATGTTTAAAACAATAATGTATTTTTTAGTTTTTTTAAAAAGAAAATACACAACAATAGCATATACATTGGGAAGGTTGTTTAAAGAAATTGAAGTATGTTGAGTGTTAGGTCTTTTTAAATGTTAATACCTATATCTCAGAGGTAGTTAGGAATGCAGGACTAAAGAAGAGAAGAGAAATCATGCCCAAAGATAACTGTGAAGTAAACCTTGAACTTCAAGAGTAAAAGAAAACAATGTAAGAAAAAGCATAGAAAAAGGGAGAGAGCTGGGCTTTGAAAGTTGCTTCTTTAGGGAACTAGAGGAGAAGGAGCCAGATACTAATCTGAGAGGACCAGACCTATGTTCAAAATGAAATGAGATATTCCAAGAAAAAGAACTTCCTATCACTGGCAGTGTTCAAGTAAAGGCTTACTGGATTCACCTGTTGTGAAGGGGATTTCTGTAGTGGACAGGAGATTTGACTAAAGATCTCTCAACTCTACAGTTCTCTTATTCTGACCAACACTTAAGAAAGAGTGCTTCCTTCAGTAGTTAAGAGTACTTCTTTCAAAATCACATCTGTTTGGTCGGGGCCACCAAAATCAACCAGTGGCTTGAAACTCTGGCATGGACATGTTCAAGTGTCATGAGAATGCTCACTTCCAGGTTCTCCATGCATTTTCACAGGCTTGGTCCTTAGCCCACCTAGAAGTATTGGTCAGGCCACCAGATTCATGAATATATGATGTTAGAACCAGAGATGATACTTAAAATATTTAATAACTGGAACCCCATAGGCACCAACAGTCAGAACAAATGCGGGCTATAAACCATCAATGTAGCCATACTATTGCACATTGGCTGATTAGAACTAAAGTAAAAACGAACCCATGTTTTCCATGAGTTATGATACAAGTGTAATTTTAAAAAATTGTCTGATGATAGTTATTTTCTTCCTTGAACGTCATAATAAACATCAAGATGATCTGAGGCTGGTAAATTTCCAGGGACCTGGCAATGGTTAATGACACAAATTTTAGTTTCAAGCTGATAAATCCATTTTCTACCTTTATGTCAGTCCTTACCTGCCATTCTCTTAACATAATGGCCATAAATATAAATACCTTTCCACTTGCTGCATGACCCACTGAAGAATAATGCTACAAATTTGTCATCAGACTTACTTCGTCCACAGATTCTTCTTTATGCTTTCTTTATATTTTCAGAAATGTCATCTTCATTTCTCTCCTTTCTTTCCTAGCTTTGTTCAGTCCAGTTATTTGATGTTACTTTATAAGGAAGATGAGAAACTGTGAAGGAAAGTCTGTAAAAGATATTTTTGTGAGGACTCACTTTTTTAAAATCTTTAGGCATTTAAGTTGTAAACTCAACAGTTGCTAAACAAAACTAAAATAATATTCTGTCCTGGAGCTCTGGTCCTATAAAAATACTAAAATAAAATTAAGATTCAGGGTGTTAAAAAGAGGCTCTAAGAAGCTCAATAACAAAGATGGTTGGCCTTGTGAGTTTTAGGCTCAGTTCTTTCAGCATCATTCTATCAACATGCTGCTAAACGCATAAGAGAAGGGTGCAGGTATGTGTTAAATTTTATTTTTTGACTATTCACATGGTTCAAAATTTTAAATGTTATACAATAAAAAGTCTTTTGTTCACCTCTTGTACTGCAGCCACTCAGTTCCTTACGTTACCAGAGATATCTTATGCATATAAAAGCAAATATGTACATATATTCCTCCTCTGCCCCTCTGTAACACAAATGGTAGCCTGCCATACACTTTGACCTACCCCTGGATGCCAGTGTTTGGTGCATATTTATGTATGTCTACATGGGCTATACAATATATCCTCAGGAAATTCAAAATTAAATGTATTTTATTTTGCTTCATTTTCTCTCAAATTAACCTTGATTCTAGATTTACTACCAGAAGCATAAAGAAAAGGGATGAAAAAATATCCCCATTTAGAGATAGGATTACCAGGATATCAGCACCAGCAGGATTGTCTGGGTGGCTGGAGGCCTCCTACACCTCAGTGTGATTGGATCTGTGCTGCAGTGGTTCTAAGAATAGAGACAGTCAGCTGTGGGGGGTTTTAGTAAAAAGAATCTTGTGGTACTTTGCCCCAGCAAAGCCTTCAGGGGACCTAAATGTAAAGATAAGGAAACTCCGAAAATTGTCGTGATATAGTAAGTAGAAAACTGAATGGGAGGCTTGGTAAATGGTAAAATGCTATATAGGTGTACTGTATCTGAGTAGATTTGAGCCGTTACCTGCAGCTGATGAGCTCCAAAAAGAGCGAAACCTATTAGGTCCTGCAGTACTGGCTTAAGATAGTATAAAACCGTGATTGTGTTCCATTTGTATATTGTTTCGTTTTGTCATACTTTATATTATAGTTTGGGGAAGATAATAACTCCTATTTAGTCTCCCAGTACTAGTATATTTCCTCTCTAGTCCATTTTTCCGAGAAGTCACCTGAATGAGATCATACCAAAAGGGAAATTTAATCGTTCAGATTATATTATGACCTGGTCTAATCTCCATGGCCAGTTTTTCCCCACTAGGCAATCTCATCTACTCCCCCATAACGTCATTGCCCCTATATGATGACAAACCCAGAATCTTCTTTGCTAGCTTCGTTTAAGTCAGCTGTGGGCAAACTACAACCTGCCGGCCGGATCCGGCCCGTTTGAAATGAATAAAACTAAAAAAAAAAGACCGTACCCTTTTATGTAATGATGTTTACTTTGAATTTATAATAGTTCACACAAACACTCCATCCATGCTTTTGTTCCGGCCCTCCGGTCCAGTTTAAGAACCAATTGTGGCCCTCGAGTCAAAAAGTTTGCCCACCCCTGGTTTAAGTACTCCTGAATCACTCTTGAATGTGTACTTTTGATATTCAATTGGCATTTCAAATCAGGCAAACTGATTGTTACCCTTCCTACTTTCCCTACCCTTCCTTCCCTCCTTCCCTTCTGCTGCATACCGCCCCCCCCCCCCCCCACACACACACTAACTAAACCTTTTTCTTACATGTCTTTCATCATCTCCCACAAATAACTGGCTATCAAGCTCTAAAAACTTGCCTTCGAAATATATCTTAAATCAGTCTGCTTTCCAGATCCTCAATTACTGTCTTAGCTGAGGCCTTTAAACCACTTTCTGGACAACAGCTGCCCAACTAGTTTTCCTATCTCTAATTTCTTCTTTTATCTACTACTTTCTTAGAATGGTTTCTTGAAAGACCAAATATAGTCATATCACTCCCTTAAATAAAATACATGGTTAATAGCAGAAATTATAAGTTGCATAAGGGAGGGAAGAGTCAGAGGCTAGATAGAGAAGAGCTTGGTATGTCAGACTGAGGAACATGAACTTTATCCTAAGGTGAGCCATTGAGGAGTTTTGTTAATTGTAGTTGTACAACCTGTTTGTTCTACCTGAAAGTCCCTCTTTCTGAATCTATCCTATCACTCCCCATTCAGTGATATGATGAAGCTGGGATCTTACTAGCTAGGGATAACCGATTATTAAATATTCAGGAGTTTTGTAAACCAGTTTTAAGTTTGAAAGCAGCTATGATTAGGGTATTAATGGACATCAGCAAATACGGCAAAATCTGGACTCTTCCCCCGATCCCCAAACTCCCTTGAAAGCTGATCCCAGCACACCACTACCCCTATCCAACTGGCAACTTTGCTTCAAATTTTGACTTAGTTTCTATTTAAAAACTTTCCTGCCAAGTTCTCTTGCCTCCACACACATAAAATTGATTGCTACTTCTAAAGTCCTTTACATGCTTTATTATATAGCATTTGTCATCTTATAGGATAATTCTGTTCACATGTCACTTTTTAATACTACACTCTGAGTTCCTGGAGGCAGAGTCTATGTCTCTTTTGTCTTTGCATCTGTCATTCATTTATTCACTCAGCATTCATTGAATTTATACACTCCAAAATGAGAGACTTAATTGGTGTCAGACACTTTCTCAGGATACAAAGATGAAAGGATTTAGCCACTACCTACTAGAAGCTCATAGTCTAGTTCATTAGAAGAGAGAAATTCAAATAGTTCATTACAATACAGTGAGACAAGTACATTGCTAGAAGTCTGTACAAGACACTTTGGTGCCTGGAGGAACAAAAATCCCTGTTCAGGGTAATGGGGAAATCTCTACAGAACAGGTAAGAATTAAAGGATGAACAAAAATTTTTTACCTTGTAAAAAGGTGCTACAATTAGTATTTTTATAGATAGAACTAGAGGCCCGGAGCACAAAATTCATGCACTGAGTGTGTGTGTGTGGGGGGGGGGGGGGGGGGGGGGGGGTCACTCAGCCCAGCCTGAGCCCTCTCACAGTCCAAGGAGCCCTCGGGGGATGTCCAACTGCCGTGGAGGCGGGAGAGGCTCTCGCCAGCGTGAGCCTGGCTTCTGGCTGAGTGGCACTTCCCCCTGTGGGAGCTCACTGACCACCAGGGAGCAGCTCCTGCGTTGAGCATCTGCCCCCTGGTGGTCAGTGTGCATCATAGCGACCAGTCATTCTGCTGTTCGATTGATTTGCATATTAGCCTTTTATTATATAGGATTTTTAACAGGAATTTTTTTTCACTCTGGACAGCTGACTTGCACAGGTTCTTTGTTTCAGAATAAATAACACGTGTATAAAGTCTATAAATTAGGCATTCTTTGGATGAGTAGAGAAAGCACTTAATATAGCACGTCATTGAAAAACATCATTTTGTTCAACATTGTTTAGTAATGATGTTGGTGAGAGATGCTGTAGGAACTTAACTCTTGTTTATATCAATTAGCCAATGGTAAAATAGCATTATATATTCTTTTGTGAAAGTCACAGAAACTATCAACGATGTTAAGTGCGGACTTACTGTATTGTATCTGTTATCACAATAATGTTGTCCAGCTGTATAGTGAAGTTGAAGATCTCTTGAGACCCTGTCAACTCCAGTATACTGACATATTCTTTGGGTCTCTGATGTTGTGGTAGATCTTCACTTCAGTAACACTGTAACTTTGATCTAGTCTAGGGTAAAAAATGAGTGGTGAGGGCGCTGTTATAGGAAGGCACATTGGGTATAATATTGGTGGCAGAATGTCAAAAGAGGCTCCATTTAATAATATATTTATTATATACCAATAATTATAAACTCTCAGTTACTTCCTGTTTTTGCCACCAGGTGGCGATCAGACATTTGAAGGACAATTGACTAAGAACTCAAGATTGGCTATCTTAAGAAATGAGGAAAGCCTGGCCAGCATGGCTCAGTGATTGAGAGTTGACCTATGAACCAGGAGGTCACGGTTCGATTCCCAGTCAAGGCACATGCCCAGGTTGTGGGCTCAATCCCCAGTGGGAGGCATGCAGGAGGCAACCAATCAATGATTCTCTCTCCCCATTGATGTTTCTATCTCTCCCTCTCCCTTTCTCTTTGAAATCAATAAAAATATATAATAAATAAAAGAAATGAGGAAATATAAATTAATGCTGTGACTCATTATGTGTATATCTTAAGCCCTGTCAAACTAATCAGCAGTAATTAAACAGTGAAAAGTGGAGTTATCTATGGTTCAGTTACCTAAGAAATAATTTATACCTATATATAGTTACTTAAGATTAGAAATCTTTTATCACAAAAGGTGACAATGATTAGAGTCTGTGTAATCATGATGAGTGTAAAGTAATCAAGAGAAGGGTTGAAGGCCCATTCTTTTAAACATTAAAATTGGTAAAGATAGAGATATAAAAACAGTATTAACACTGAGGAAATATAAATGTTTTTGGTTTAACAAATTAGAGTAAATCTATTTGTGAAGGGTCTATCAATAGACATTAAGAGAAATGAAAGATACTTAGGGAATATTTCTGAACTCTGGATATGATGTCAAGAGAGACAGCTGTGCCCTTCTTCTAAATCAGGGGTCAGCAAACTTTTTCTGTAAAGAGCCATACAGCAAATACTTGAAGCTTGCAGGCCATATGGTTTCTTTCTACCCAATTCTACCATCTTAGTGTGGGTAAAAGCTAGGGTCTATAAGTATTTTCCTTTGTAGGCCTGTCTCTGGCGTCTGTCAAATAAGGAGTTAGATTAGATCATCTCTGACATTTTTCAGATTTTGTGTCCTTTTGTACATCTCTCATACAAAGTGATCCCACAGGCTGACCCAGAGTGATATTTCTTTTATTTGTAAGGTCAAATTTTTATTTTTTTTAAATATATTTTTATTGATTTCAGAGAGGAAGGAGAGGGAAAGAGAGATAGAAACATCAATGATGAAAGAGAGTCATTGATTGGCTGCCTTCTGCACACACCCTACTGGGGATGAAGCTCGCAACCCTGGCATGTGCCCCGAATGGAAATCAAACCACAACCTCCTGGTTCATAAGTCGATGCCCAACCGCTGAGCCACGCTGGCCGGGCTTGAAGCTAGGTTTTAAATATCAGTAAAGCTGGTCCTTTAACAAGTCCAGATCACATGGCTGGCTTGTGATTTAGCTGAACTTAAAAGCCCAAATCATCTCTATTCAACAATAGGGTGCACTTGATTTCCATTTACCTTTTATTTATGCCCATATCATTTCTTTTAAGAATTCATCCTTTTCCAATTGTGAGTGATAATAATCATGGCGGACAAGCCCTGAGTATCCAAATGGCCATGTATAGGAATATTTTGTTTTTGTCTTTCTGTACTTCTTCTTTTCCTTACAATGACTTTAACACAGTGTGATATTATCTGAGAGTAATCTAAGAGCTCTGTAAACACTAATTTGAGTCTCAGGCTCTGCTTTTGACTTGCTCTGTGACTTTGAGCAGTTTATCCGCTGCTGAGAAAACCAGTCCTTCATCTGTAAAATGATAGAGCGATTCCCATCTGTCCACAGGATGACTATGTAAGAAACACCTTTGAAGCCTTGTTTAAATTTTTGTGCTTTACTCCTGAGTCTGTGTCTTTGTCTAGGATAAGGCCTAGGAAGCTCAGGTGATACTAGTGCATGGCCAAGTTTGATAACAATTAAAGATGACCTCTAAGGTTCTGGCAACTCTAAAATGCAGTGGTTATGTGAAATATGTATATTTCCCTGGAGGTCCTTTATTATATATCATTTTCTGGCACTTCTATATATTCCTGCAAGAAATAATTGAGATTAATATATTGTAGTTTCCCCCACATACACACATTGGTATAGCTTTACATAAACTTGGTTTGCCATAACATGGTCAGTTTATGGCTCAGATGACAATCTTGATCCCTAATGTGTATTAGAAGACGGTTTCCCTTTCACCAGAATGCCATCGTATAGCTTTTTTGTTTTCAGTCTTGGATTTAGAAAGAATTAAATGTTTGTGATATCCTGATTTCCATATAACCATAAAGTGAAATAAAATTAGAAATTCAGTGTGGTTGTTAATTTCTGTTTGTTTTTAATTTACAGAATGCTCTTTTCAGTTGCATTAGCAGAAATGAAAGTAAGTATGTTATTGACGGTTATACAAACAGTCCAAAGAGCAAAGCACAGTTTACAGATTATGATTTAGCTGTTGTAAACACTGCCAAGACCCTGCATTATAACTTAGGCTCTTAGTAAACCATCTGAAGGACGGTGCCCCGCAGGATTCTGCTAGGCACCTTCTTCTGGAGTGCTTAGGCCATTCGTTCCCATGTCCTATACTAGTGCTAGATGTATTAGAGGAAGATCACGTATTTACCCCATCTGAGTAAATAGGATCACTTTCAGAAGTTAAGCACTCCCACGTGACACAATGCTGCACTTGCTGAGGGCTGCCACTCAGTTCAGTCAGCGGACTTTCACTACGTGCTGTGTGTGGAGCAAATACACATCTATAGGGGCAAACCCTGTAGACAAACAACTCTGGGACATGTGGCTTTTGGATGGTATCACTGATAAAAATGCTGTGGGACTTCAGAGGAAGGAGGGATCATATCCTGCAGGGATGTTTAGAGGTGACTTCATGAGTTGGTGACTGAGCTAGGCCTTAAAGGATGGGCAAGTTGTGAACAGTGGAGTTGGAGGAAGGGCATTCCAAATGAAGGGAATAGTGAGAAATAGGAAACACATCTGAGGAACGAAGAGTTGTCTAGGTTAGCTTGGCAGTGGGATATATCAAAGAATAATAAAAAACATTAGCTGTCTATACTTTATCTTCTACCCTTTCTCCCAGATACTCTCTGACACATAATCTTATGTCCTCCCACAGTGGTGAGGAAGCCAGCATAATGGGGAATCAGAAGATAGGCATCCTTATCCTGTTCTCACGTTTCTCTTCTGTCCTCAGCATCCCCCCAAGACCCCCACCCACTTTATCCTCCTTGACATAGACAAATGTGATAAATGTAGCCATTAATAATTGTTCTTTGTGATGCAAATGAACAATGCATCAGTGAACACAATAAATTTGGTAGTAATTACAAGTCGAAAACTTATGTGGCACAATAGGTATGAAACAGTGTCCTTGCCCAGGGAACTGAGGCCTGTCCTGCATTAGTTCAGTCCTAGTTTAATTAATTTATATATGCTCTTATCACTACCGTTATTATTTCTGGAAGTTGCCTGCACATTCACCAGAAATCTGATTCTGGTTCCTCCATAACCATCTCTAATAATTATCAGAGATTTCCTACCTGTCTTTCTCTTACCCTTTTCCTACCATACCTCTATCTTGTCTTCCTTCAGCTTCCCACAGATTGCTTAGCCTCTCTATGAATATTTCTTGCTCTTTCCATTATAAATTCCACATTTGCACTACCCAGTCACTCATCTAGCTCTTCCAAGATACTTTAAATGGTCCTCTTGATTTTTAAAAATACATAAATCCAGAGTCAAACATGGGTTTTACTTTTCAAAATTGAAAAGGTTATATCAGTTGTAAAGTGAAGACTATTTTAATTTAGGCATATTCTTGCAGATGTTCAAACATTGTAGAACTTTGGGGCTTTTGTTTCAAAATATACAATTATATAATAGTCTAACTTATGAAATGATCCTGAAATCTCTTAGTTTTTTCAAAATAAATTTTTTAATGATTTTAGAGAGGAATGGGGAGGGAGAGAGAGATAGAAACATCAATGATGAGAGAGAATCGTTGATCAGCTGCCTCTTGCACACCCCCTACTGCGGATGGAGCCCGTAATCAGGCCATGTACCCTGACAGGGAATTGGACTGTGACCTCCTGGTTTATAGGTCGATGCTCAGCCACTGAGCCACACCCGCTGGGCTCTCTCTTAGTTTTTAATGGTCCTATTTCATAAATGTGAGACATTTGGGGTTTGGTTTTATTTTGTTTTGTTTTGCTTTGCTTTGCTTTGTTTATAAATCTCCACAAATCTAATGTGGAAAGCTGTTCTAGTAGTTCTCACCATGGGCACTATTGGCATTTCGGGAAACATTGGCTGTGTGAGACTGCCCTGTACATTTACTAGTCCTGACCCCCATGCACTAAATTGCATCAATGTTCCCCACGTCACGAAAACCAGAAACATTAACATACGCATTCACATTCTCCCAGGGGGATGGTATTTCTCCTGCTGAAAGCCATTGGACTATAAGTTGACCAATAGTGACTTTCTTATACTGGTGGGCACCTGAATGTCCTAATGGCTATGCCTACATTAGTGCTGATTTTAAGTACTTGTCTTCTGTGGCATGGTTTTATTTCCAAAATTCAAAACGACACATGTTGTTTTGTCATGATGATGATTTATTGTTAGCAAATAGCTGATCCATTTCAATGTCCTCTCCTTTTTTCCCCTCAGTGGGCTCAGTGTGTTGCAGCTATGCAGGCCATCACACAAACTGCCGAGAATACTGTCAAGCCATTTTTCGAACAGACTCTTCTCCTGGCCCATCTCAGATCAAAGCAGTGGAAAATTATTGTGCCTCTATTAGTCCACAATTAATACACTGTGTGAACAATTATACCCAATCTTACCCAATGAGGAACCCAACAGATAGTAAGTAAAAGGGACATATTTCTCTCATTTCAATCTTTGGTAAAATAACCTGTAAAATAGAAGTAAAATTTTGTAGATATCTGCAGTCTGGGGCGTTTGGGAGATACCAGACTGCCTTTGGTGTTTAGATTTTACAGGTTGGACATTATTGTCACAGCTAAAATACGCCAGAACAACGGAGCTGGCAAGGGTATGAAGAAACAGGCACTCTATTCTGAGGTGGGAGAATTTGTTAGTACAGATTTGGGGTTACAACCATGAGAATTTCAAATAATTATACCTTTTAATCTAGCAATTCCACTTATCAGACTTTGTCCTTCAACAACACTTACAGATTGGCAAAATTTTATCTACACATGTAAAGGATATTTGCTACAATTTTGGTGATAATAGAGAAAAATTAGAAAAACCTAAACATCCATCAATAGGGTATTGATTAAAAGTGATAACTAGATAACTAAATCATATCGCTGTATAATAACAACAACTATATATTTACATAGAAAGAAGTTCAATATATAATAAATAAAGTTGCAGAACTAAATGTATAGTATGATACATTTTTAGTATATAACTATTTGTTCCATATTATATATATATATCTGTAATGTTTGGATTTTTACTAATAAACAGTTATTACTTTTTATTATAGAAACATCATTAAATGAGATGAGATCCCGCTATTTTTTAAAATGTCAGCTTGTGTATCCTATAATCAGTTTTCTTCAGGTTATCAAATTTTAAAAAGCTGACTAATTAACCAACTGACAAAAAACTGATAGGATTTATAAGCCAGATGCCATTGTTTTGATTTATACTGGAATATTGAAAGACTTGTTTTCCAATAATGGTGAGTTCTGGTAATAGATACCTAGTCTATAGGTATACCTGGTAAATAGCTTTATTTACTATACTGCAAAGTAATGGAGAGAGAATTTGGTGGGCCCTGTATACTGCAGATATTGATATATGACTCAGAGAAGTAATGGTTTCCAGTATAGCACCATGTTCTTTTTTTCTGAGTAGTACATGACATAAAACCAGCTAATTAAATTAAGCTACTTATATCCTGAAAATGTAGGTTTATATTGCTGTGACAGAGCTGAAGACCATGCTTGCCAAAGTGCCTGCAAGAGAATTCTAATGTCTAAGAAAACGGAAATGGAGATTGTTGACGGCCTCATTGAGGGTTGTAAGACCCAGCCCTTGCCTCAGGATCCTCTTTGGCAGTGTTTTCTTGAAAGCTCACAGTCTGTTCACCCTGGAGTCACTCTGCACCCTCCTCCCTCTACAGGCCTTGATGGGGCTAAATTGCATTGTTGTTCTAAAGCAAACACTTCAACATGTAGGTCAGTATCTCATTTTCCTTTATTAAAACCAGTAGAAAATAGCACTTTAAGTAATGATTTTTAAGTCTAACAAATATCTGTTATTCTCTTGCATCGTGTAGACTGTAGACTTGAGTTTAGAAGATATACAATTTTTCATTCTCTTATCCAGCAAATATTTATTGAGTATCATATATACAGTAATCCCCCCTTATTTGCAGTTTCGCTTCCCATGGTTTCAAGTTACCCTGGATCAACCATGGTGGGAAAATATTAAATGGAAAATTCCAGAAATAAATAATTCATGTTTTAAATTGCATGCTGTTCTGAGTAGTGTGATGATATCTCACACCATCCACCTCATCCATCCTGCTTTGTCCTTCCAGGATGTGAATCATGCCTTTGTCCAACAGCTCCAGGCTGTATATGATCCCTGCCCATTAGCCACTTAGTAATGTTTTAGGTCTAGGTGATCAGATCAGCTGTCAAGGTATTGCAGTGTTTGTGTCCAAATAGCCTTTATTTTACTGAATGGCCCCAAAGCTTAAGCAAGAGTGGTGATGCTGGCAATTCAGATATGTCAAAGAAAAGCCAGAAAGTGCTTCCTTTAAGTGAAAAGGTGTAAGTTCTTGACTCAATAAGGAAGGAAAAAAATCTGAGGTTGCTAAGAACTATGATAAAAATGAATCATCAGTGAAATTATGAAGAAGAAAAAAGAAATTCATGCTAATTTGCTGAGAGAGAAAAAAACCACATTCACATAACTTTTATTATAGTATATTATTATTTTATTATTAGTTTTTGTCAATCTCTTACTGTGCCTAATTTATAAATTAAACTTCATCATAGGTATGTATGCACAGGCAAAAACATAGGATATTATAGGGTTTGGTTTCCTCTGGGGGTCTTGGAATGTATTCCCTGCAGATTAAGGGGGACTACTATATACACAACATTGTTTTTGTACATCGAGTGGTGAAAGCACTGTGTTTTGGGGTATAGAGGATTAGTATTGGCAGGGCTAATAAATATTTTTAAGTAATACAATATGGATTCCACACTTGAGGATATTAAGTAAGCTTATAATTTAGAATATATTTTAATATGTCTGGCATCTAAGGGATATTCTCTTTGTTAAATTATGACACTTTGAACTTAACCAACTTTTTATATATATTAGTAAATAGCCTGGGTTGACACTTATACCCAAAGTTAGGTAGCAGTGTATAGACATTCATTTGGGTGATAGATACACTTAAGGATAAAAACTGACAGTACAGATACAGGATGGAGGAGACACAAGCTAGAGACAAGAATAAATGGAGATAACTAAGGTCCTGGTGGAACACAGGTGAAAAAGAAGTTTACTTTATTAGAGATATTTTGGGTGAGAAGGGACCAAATATTACTAGAATATCCTGAAGTGAATCTGACATAACAGGAGTAAAACCATCTTTCCTGTGGTTTCTAAATTGGATGGGCCTTTAGCAAAAAAAAGTGTGCCTAGAATAGCTCATCAAACTTTACCAAAGAGATGGAAAATATCCAAAGAAAATTAATAGAAGGACTTAAAGAGAAATGAAGTTGGTCCTGTAATTAAGGAGATTGGGTTGCTGGAAGGAACTGATAAATGTATTTATGGGAGGGATGCTGAGTAATTCTTTGAATGTCCACAAAAGAGTTTATGCCCCAAAGTCGCTGGAGATTGGAATGGCTGTGTTGTCTCAAAGAAATTCAGTAAAAAACACTGTTTGCCCTCTCTTACTTTGATGTAAGGTTTTCTGTCAACTAATGCTTTAACTTCCATCTTATTTTGTCCTCATTAAACTTTGTAAGATGATTGATTGGCATCTCAATTTGTATAATTTCTGTTTATATATAGAAAACTAACTCTGAGATGTTGTACAGAATGTTAACAAAAGGGCTTAAAGAGTAGTTAAGTTGGTTTGTACTAGAGAAAGGACTGATTTCCAGATCAAGATACCCAATGTAACATGATCTCACCTTCCTCATCCTCATGATGTATAAGTCCTTGAGAGCAGAGACCTGGTCTCTTTTATTCACCACTGCATACCTAGTGCCTTAAACAGGGCCTCACACAAATTAGGCACTCAATAAACATTAATAGAGTGAATGAACAAACATAAAATTAAAGATACCCTCCTCATAGGAGTAATTATGAAAATCAAATAAAATGTTACAGGAGTGGAGAATTTTTACTTGTGAATTTGCATATTTTTGTAGTATTAAAGTTTTGTACTACATGTATTTACATTTTTATTATATTTATAAATTTTAAAAATTAAACAAATGAATATAACATGTAAAAGCACTTTAGAAATAGTAATGATATTATTTTAACTATATACATGTATTTAAGTTGCACTGTAATCATTGACTACTGAAAATTAGAATGTCATGTATTAACTACAATAGTAGATAGAAGTTTTGGAATTCATAAGCCTTTACATAGAGAATGTCTTAATATATCTTCAGAAATATAAGTGGTTTGGGGATAGTTTTTCAGGGAGAAACTGGTGAACCCTAAATCTGTAGTGCTTATTAAAAGATGTCTGAGGACCATGTAACAGTTTGCCTTCTGTGATTGGAACATAAATATAGTGAAATATATCTTTGTGGAGGCAAAATTGTATGCTTTAACTTTACATAAAGGTAAAAGAGAAATCAGAAATTTGGAGGGCAAGAATTTTGCCAAGAACGAGGATGTACAAATACTATAAATTAAACGTTAAATTTAGCACTGAGCTTTCTAGCAACTATAGCGAAAAGGAAAGAGATGGGTGATAAAAGAAGGCTAATTCTTTCATGAAAAAGATCACTTTTTCTGGCTCTGAATTCTAGGAGATAGATCTTGGTCTTTTGGTTTTTGTATTTTTTCTCACATATTCTAAAATGCAATTCATAGAGTTTGAATTTTATGCAAATCAAATATTTATTCATTTGGCTTACCTATATGTTTCTGCATTTGTGCTTTCATTTCAGGGAACTGTGCACTAAACTTTATAGTATGAGCTGGGGCAATACGCAGAGTTGGCAAGAGTTTGATCGCTTTTGTGAATATAATCCAGTGGAAGTGTCCATGTTGACCTGCTTAGCAGATGTTCGGGAACCTTGCCAGTTGGGCTGTAGAAACCTTACTTACTGTACTAATTTTAACAACAGGTAGGAGCAAATTACTGTACATGGAATGGAAGTATTTTGTCCTTGGTTTTCTTGTTTTTAAATTAGTGAAAAGACCACTATATTCTGATTTTGTTAAGTTAAAAGGCAGTAGTCTTTATGATTTCATCTTTCAATGCTATACTCCATGTGGTAAATCCTCTCTGGGAAAGGAAGCACTGTAACAGAGTTCCTTCTAATCTAGAAGGATTTCCTGATTAGAATTTTACGCATCGTTTCTCTCTATAAACTAATTGCCTCTTGATTCCATCTGGCCTTTTTTTCTCTTCAGGCCAACAGAGCTTTTCAGGAGTTGTAATGCTCAGTCAGATCAAGGAGCCATGAATGACATGAAGCTATGGGAAAAAGGAAGCATAAAGATGCCATTTATCAACATACCTGTTCTTGACATTAAAAAGTGCCAGCCAGAAATGTGGAAAGCAATAGCTTGTTCACTGCAGATTAAACCTTGTCATAGTAAATCCCGGGGGAGTATTATTTGCAAGTAAGTTTCTTTCATCATAAAGACTCCAGTTTGGGTTCAGACCCTCCGTAATCTTCACCCGTAGCCTATTGGAGTTTTCTCTCCCACCACTTCCCTTTGCCCATCCCCCCACAGGTCACAGGCTTTCCCACTTTTCTTCCTCTGCTTGAAATTTCTTCCTACATCTCCATTTGCCCATAGCCTGTCCTTCCTAACCCCTCTCAAATACCTGTGTTTCCCATGGATTCTTCCCACTTTTCTCCAGCTGGTAGTTAATCCTTACTACAGATTTCTTATTTTTACTTATCTTAAGGAACTTGACTCAACAGTATCTTCAATGCACAATTCTATTTTTATATTTCAATTGTGTACTTATATTCTGTTCAGCATGGCTCTCCTTGAGTTTATTCTTCTTGCCTGCTTTTTTCTTGTATCCTCTTTCTCTTCTTTGGGGATTAGCATAATCCTGACACATGTTTGATAAGTGAAGGAGTTAGTGCATATAGTCATTAGGGCCTGTTCCTAGTAAACACTTATGAGTGGTTTGCTTAGGAGATCTAGGACAAAATAAAGATGAAAGCTGCTATAGTGGGTGAAGCCAAAAGCATTAACTACATTGTATTCAATGTCAGCTGCTCTTCAGACACTTTTTTTAAAAGCTTTTCCAAAACCAAATTAATATCCATCCCCTAAATCATTGTGTGGCTGGTGCTGCTGAGCACTTAATGACTGATTGCCAATTATTTCAATCTTAAACAGGGTCTAGATCTGTCCTCTGACATGATTTGGGGATGACCTGATTAGGGGAGAGATGAGGGTAACTATTGGATGACAAGCAAGCATCAACAGGTGGGAAATGTATAGACTCTTAGCATAGAAAACTTATAGGAGTCAAATCCCTAATGAAGACTGAGAAAATTTTAAAGTAGTATACTTTCTAATTGTTATAGACCAAACACCTTAATGTTTATAACTAAAAGAATATTTTTAAAAAGAAGAAAGGGAGGGGAAAAGTAAGCATGCATAAGGTCCTGAGAGAAAGGATGTATAATTTCGCAAAGAGCAAATCAACTAGCCTAAGTTAATTTTCTTTCAGTGAGTGAAATGCCACATTGATGGTAGTAACAGTAAGTATAATTACAAAATTTGAGCAAGGCCTTTGATCTCAGGTTCTTAAGAGAAAGTTAGGGATGCTTCCATAGTGTAATACATTGCTTACTGTTGAACCTAAAGTCTGCTATGATTCCTGTTCTTTTTTGCCATACTTACACCTAACCAAGTGTGAAACATTGTTCTTAAAACTCACTTTCTAGAAAGCTTCAGAAACAAAATTGATATTGACTAGACCAGTGGTCGCCAACCTCACGGACCACCAGTGGTCTGCGGACCACTGGTTGGCGACCGCTGGATTAGACAATATGAGGAGGTTCCTTGAACCCTAAATTTGTATGTATTTTCCTTTTAAAGATCAGACTGTGTGGAGATTCTCAAGAAATGTGGGGACCAGAACAAATTCCCTGAAGACCATACAGCTGAAAGTATTTGTGAGCTTCTATCACCTACAGATGACCTGGAGAGTTGTATACCTTTGGATACATACCTCAGTAAGATTTTTAAACTTCCAAACACTTCTCCCTTCCATCTCTGCCCTTAATGTTTGCTTTGGATGAACATGTGGTTTAATGTTACTTTCTCAATTGGTGACTCTTATCTTACTTGCTTGGCCTTTTTGGAAATAATTGTTACCTTAAAATATATAAACAGAAGCAATTATCATATCAGACTGAGGAGGTAGTGAGCTGTTGCAATCAGGAATTCTAAGCAGTGAATCAGGGGCCAACATTCTCATATAACCAGCTCCATATCATTGCTGTCTCCTTGCCATGATTTACTAGGAAGTGGAATTTCCCTAAGCCAGGCATTGGCTTGACTCACCCACCGAATAGGGAGTAACGAATGATGGTTGGAGTTAGCACGTGAAAATGGAAGTTTTTTCTCTGCCCAATACTCGTGCTGAGAGCTGGAAGAAGATGTTGGTATCCCATCGAGGGATCCTGGATCTGAGCTTCCTGGCAGGAGGTGACTGTAGGGGTAACAAGTAGAATGCCTGCACACCAAGGAGGGTATAGGCTGCCACCAGGGGGCGTTAGTCCATGAACTGGCCAGAAAGAGTGAATTTAGCGCCTGCTTTGTTTTCCTGTGTCAGATAGGATTAAGTTCCACTGCAAATAACAGAACAACAGATAGAAGTAAAAGAAAGCCCAGAAAGAAATAGTCCGGGGCTGTTATGATGGTTCCGTCATCAGGAATCCAGGTTCCTTTTTCTTTCTCCATCATTTTTAGTGCTTGGCTTCCATCATCAAAATTACTTCCTGGACCTCATCATCACAACATGGCTACTGGAATTCTCGCCACCATATCCTAGTGTAAGGGAAAACCACCCCTAATTGTAAGGGAAACTGGGACAGGTTATCTTTAGCTGTGGGCCCATTGCTATCCTAAGCAAAATCGGAGTTCTAGTAAAATATCTGCCATATTTTCTCAAGACCACAAACTATTTCCCTTAGCCTTTGTGACTAGTATAGCAAAAAATGAAAGCATTAGACTAGAATCATAGGCCTCTGTGACTTTGAGCAGACCACATCTTTGAGCCTCAGATTCCCTATTTATAAAATGATTGGGCTGGATGAGATAAACTCCAAGAGCCCTTCTGCCTCTATTAGACTTAAAGTCTGAGTCTGGCCTAAAATCAAGTAAATAAAACGAATGTATTCACAACATTCTCTCTCTTTCTCTCCCTCTCCCTCTCCCTCTCCCTCTCCCTCTCTCTCTCCCTCTCCCTCTCACCCCCCCCCCCCCCCCCGCTCCTTATTGTCTATTTCCTGACCAGATCAGAATATAAACTCTGTTCAGGTGTGTCTGTTTTATTCACTACTATATCTCCAGTACCTTGCTGGGCATCCTATATAATAAAAGGCCAATATGCAAATTGACCAAACAGTGGAACGTTCGGTCACTATGACATGCACTGACCACCAGGGGGTAGATGCTCAATGCAGGAGCTGCCCCCTGGTAGTCAGTGTGCTCCCATAGGGGGAGCGCCACTCAGCCAGAAGCCAGGCTTACAGCTGGCAAGTGCAGCAGCGGTGGTGGGAGCCTCTCCCACCCCCACGGCAGCACTAAGGAGCGGGCCTAAGCTGTCAGTCGGACATCCCCTGAGGGCTCCTAGACTGTGAGAAGACTCAGGCCGAGCTGAGAGACTACCCGCCCCCCCCCCCCCCCACCCTTGCGTGCCAGTGCATGAATTGCACCGGGCCTCTAGAATTATATACACCCAATAAATAAACGAATGAATATATGTTTGTACTAAATTCACAAATGACCAGAAAATCTGGGTGTTCTAATAGCTTACTAGAATCGGGCCTTGCTTTATGCTTATCAGCTGTCCATTTATTTCAGACATAATTAATTCAGAGAATTTACAGACTTTTGCTACTCTTTTGGTTAGGTTAAACTGACCTGTGTTTTTGTTTTCAGGGCCAAGTACTTTAGGTAACATTGTTGAAGAGGTGACTCATCCCTGTAACCCCAATCCTTGCCCTGCTAATGAGCTCTGTGAGGTAAACCGGAAAGGGTGTCCATCTGGAGATCCCTGCCTTCCATACTCCTGTGTGCAAGGTGAGAGGTAGATGAGGGTGGGATGGCTATGGATGTGTTGCTGGCGTTTCTTTATAGGAGTTATCCTATAAGATCACAAGGGACTTTATTTTCTAAATTATGTTTTTCTATAATGTTTGTGGTTTTCCTAGTAAACATGTCATTTATGTAAGCAGAAAAGGACAAAGACAAATGTAATTATCAATAGTCATTTAGATTATAAACTAATATTGATCCAAAACTAGGCTCTCATAATGATTATATGGTTCTTGACAACAGAAGGAAAAAGAACTTTGGACCAGTTTTTTATACTCTGTACTTCGTGTTGTAATGTTTGAGAATATGTACTGAATGTTGTTTTAATATTTAGAGATTTTTAATATTTAGAGAAAAGGCATTCTCAGTGGGATGTGTAAATACTCCATAAATTTTTATTTTATTTATTTATTTTTTTAATCCTCACCCGAGGATATTTTTCCATTGATTTTTAGAGAGAGTGGAAGAGAGAGGGAAAGACAGAGAGAAATATTGATGTGAGAGAAACACATCAATTGGTTGCCTTCTGCACCAGGGCCTGGGCCAGGGAGGAGCCTGCACCTGAGGTACGTGCCCTTGACCGGAATCAAACCCGGAACCCTTGGGTCCGCAGGCCGATGTTCTATCCACTGAGCAAAACCATCTAGGGCAACTCCATAAATTTAATGTTGTATAGAAATGTATATGACTTTAAGGCAGAACATTTTTTATCCCATAGAATTTTGGTAGTCTTTAGCTCTTTGTCGGTTCCTTTAGAATATAGTTGGGGCAACATTGTGCTTTCTTTTATTTATTTCCCAATTGAAAATGTTTCTATATCATGTTAGACTTAACATTTTTAAATGTTTGTAAAATAAAAAGGAACAAAAGATAAAATTAAATAAGCATGATGTCTCAAAGGATCATCTATAATATTGGTATAATACCATATTATGCCAGCTATAGAGTCATAACAAATCTTGTTAAAATTTGAAATTAATGGGTTTCCCTTAAGCCCAATCAAATATTCAACTTCTTTTAAAAGTTAAGGTATACTTACATTCCATCACTAAAAGTTTCGTGACCAAGATTATTCTAAAAATACTATCAGTTTTTATACTCTATTTTAAAAATATCTGTGATTTTAAAATATCTTTGATAAGCCTCCCAAAATAAAAAAACTACATATCTTGTAGCAATTTTAAACAGAATATAGCAACTTTGGGATATAGGTCCTTAATCACCACCATCTCACAGAACATGGAATTTTTGTTTGCGAGAATATGTTTTTGGCCAGTGAACCAAAACAATTACTTACTTAGGTGAAAAAGTCTCTTAATCTTTAATAGACACACAGAACCTATAAGACTTATGTGAAATGTATCTAATGCATAAAATAGTATCATAGAACAATACCATCTCTCTCAGCTAATTTTTGTTTATACAGGTTGCAAATTGGGAGAAGCCTCTGATTTCATCGTCCGTCAAGGGACACTAATCCAGGTGCCATCGTCCGCAGGTTCGGAAGTTGGTTGTTATAAAATTTGTTCATGTGGACATAGTGGACTCTTAGAAAACTGCATGGAGATGCACTGTATAGACCTTCAGAAGTCTTGTATTGTTGGAGGAAAAAGAAAAAGTGAGTCTTGAACTGTATTTATTTGTTTTTTGTTTTTAATATGAGATTAGTTATCTTAACTTTGTAGGAAGAACATTGAATGGATTCTCACCAAAGTCTACAAATCAGATACTCCAGGGCAGATTTTTCAAACTATACAAGGACACCAGGACTTCTGAGGAGTTCTCTTAGAAGCCTCCTCAAGAAAGGACTAAAAGCTAATAATAATTAACACTTACTGAACTCTTAACTGTATGCCATGCACTATGCTAAGTGTTATGTATGAGATCTTATTTGAAAAAAGAGTGCTCTTGGCTTGCAAATTTCTGCCCTAGAGCATTTAGTTCATATTCTGCTTAGCTAAAAAAAAAAATGTCAAGTAGGTACTTTGTATCACAGAAAATATCTAAGGATAAACAAATTCCTTCCTTCCATAAACTTTCACTGATTAATATCTATTCTATACAAAAGAGCATACTAGTGCCTTGTGGAGCTGAGATTGAGATGAGGGATTGAGGTCATGCTTTCCTTGATAAGAGGGGAGAGAATTTGAGCCACAAAAAGTAGCAAACCAAGCACTCTTCAAGAAGCCAGTTATTTCTGCAAGGGCATTGGGAGAATCTGTGGTCCAAAGGTGGCATCAGGGCTGGTCCTGGAGAGATGAGCTGGTCCAGAAGGAGGAGAGCATTTGAGGCAGAAGAGCAGCCAGAAACATTCTCAGAGAATAGGGAGCAGTCTGGTGAGACCAGCCCGTTAGGGCTTTGGGGGAGAGGGAGGGGGAGAAATACACAAATATAAATATAAATATACAGATTTAACTCCCAAATTGTATATTCAGAAGTCAATTTTCAAGAACTTCTATTTTAAAACTATTAAACTTTAAATTTATGATTATTTATAAATGCATGATATGGAACAACATTTTATTTCTCTCAGGTCATGGAACATCCTTTAATATCGACTGCAATGTTTGTTCTTGTTTTGCTGGCAATTTGGTGTGCTCTACCCGCCTGTGCCTCAGTGAACACAGTTCAGAAGATGACCGGCGCACCTTCACAGGTAACCGTGGTCACGGAGAGCGGTCCTCGGCAGGCCAGCCTCCCTTTGTACCCATTTTTCCTTCCGGGCAGCTTCTCTGGTCTTGCCTCAATTGCAAAAATACACAGTAAAATGAGTGCATAATCTGTATTTATGAGAGCAAGATACTTTCCCTCTCTGGATCTGTTTCCTCCTCTATGGATTGAAGGCATTAAACAAAATGGTTTCTTAGGGCCCTTCCAGCACTAATATTCTGGAATTTCATGCAAAAAGAACAGGGTCAGTCAGTGATTGGGATGGTTTTAGTTAAATGGAACTTTTCTACCTGCTAAAATACCCCATTTACTCCTGCAAGTATGGTCATGATCTAAAATGTCTGTATTTTCTATGTTTGTTTCTGTTCTGATGCTTTTCTCACCACTTTCTTTTTTAAAAATATATTTTTATTGATTTCAGAGAGGAAGGGAGAGGGAGCGATAGAAACATCAATTAGGAGAGAAAATCATTGATCAGCTGCCCCCCACTGGGGATCGAGCCCGAAACCCGGGCATGTACCCTGACCAGGAATCAAACCATGACCTCCTGGTTCATAGGTCATTGCTCAACCACTGAGCAACACCAGCCAAGCTCACCACTTTATTCCTTGACTTACCTTAGTTTAGCCCACTGGTTCATATAAGTAGAGACTCCTATAAAATAAGCTATAGGTAGGAAAAGTAAAGACTGTTTCTACCAGTCTGGTGTATAAAATCTAGAATTTAGATGTTTGAAATCTGGCTTGGGGGATTTCTGGGGAGTTAAAGGGTAATACCAAAAACAAGACAGAAGGCTGTAAACTCCTCACATGGGTTCTTTCCACTGGTTTCCTTAGGGATTTCTCCAAAAAGTTAACCTGGAAAATTGTTTTAATTTTGAGACAAGAATTTTTCTGAACAAACACAATTAAGAATACTACTTTCTTGACTTTCCTGTGCTTTCTGCTACTGGAATGCTCACACCAGCTACAGTAGGTGAAAATGTTGGTGAGATGAGATGCTCTTTTCTTGAGATGAAGCTGCAGTTGTCAACAGCAGCAGCACAGTCTACTGGCATCTATTGGCCTCTGCTTTTTCCCAGATCTGAAATACTGCTGGTTCTGGGTAAAGAGGAACCAGGTGGTTGCCCTTGTCTTGTTTCATACTGCTACTACTATTTGATTTTTCTTTCCCTGGAGTGGGGTTGGGGAGAACAGGATAGGGTTTACCTACATTGTATCTCCAGCACATTGGAAATAAGAATTGAACAGCAGACTGAAGGGGAAGTATAGGCAAGATGAACTCCACCCCATCCTCTATGAACCCTAATAAGCACCAGCCCTCATTGCTAATTGTTGTTCTTTATTTATTATTATCCTTTATCTACTCTGCTCTGCTCTGCTAAGGACAATAATTCTGCTTAGAAAAACCATGAAACTTCCATAGGAATGAAGAGTGAACTAAAGATGTAGCCGGGAGACATTTACTTATTTATGTATTTGCTTACATCTAAATGATTTTGAAAGATGGACTTTACAATTAGCAGGACCCCTTTCCCTGCAGCCCCTCATGTCCTGGGATAAATTAAGTTCATGACTATTTAGCTAGCAGACTCTCAGGAGATTTTACTGGCCCCAAAATGCACATTTCTTGGTACCCAGATAGTGTTCCAGTCCAAACATGACTCAGAGAGAGAGACATTCATAAAAATTCTTAAGCCTCAAAACTACAATAATTTCCCGACTTACCTTGTTCTCCCCCTTCCAGAAGGAGACGGGAAGAACCTATATGAGGAGTTATAACCTTCTCTACTTTGTCTTGTTTTTTGTACTTGTTGGTCCATATTCTGCTTACCTAAAATCCAAGGTGGGTACCTTCTAGAAATCCCCCAAGCCAAACTTTAAACTTCTAAATTCTAGATTTTATACTCCAGATTGGGAGGAACATTCTTTACTTTTTCTACCTACACCTTTGTTTATAGAGGTCTCTAACCCTAGCATCAAAGTCTGGGGGCCCTCAATTATCTGGCAATAAATGGTACAAAGGAAAGCCATTATTCAGCAAATGGCTTTTCAGAGCCTGCTGCCTTTCAGAGATTGTAGGGCAAGTTTTTTTAAACTTAATTTTCAATCTATCTTAACATGAGACCTCTACTGATTGTTAGTGGTGTGCCTTCCTAAGGAAATATCCGGGAAAGGGGCATATACAAGTCCACATCTTGAGACTGTTTCCTCTCTTCAGGACTGCCCTGTAACTGTGCAGACCAGTTTGTCCCCGTGTGTGGGCAGAATGGACGCACCTACCCCAGTGCGTGCATTGCTCGCTGTGTGGGCCTCCAGGACCAGCAGTTTGAGTTCGGATCGTGCATCTCAAAAGACCCATGTAATCCTAACCCCTGCCCAAAAAACCAAAGGTAAGTCAAATGGCTCCTCATCCTTTTAACTGAAGATGAGCATCCTGTATGTACAGACAATGAAAATACAAAGATGAATTCAGAAGGTCTCTGCCCTGGTGGGAGTCTGGAGGGCAAGAGCCATGGAAAGCTGGTTGGTAACTTGCCGTGTAACTGGGGGCCTGGGAGTGGAGCAGCTGGTGCAGCCTGGGGGAGCCAAGAAAGCCTCTACGATGTGACATTCGTCTGGGAAGATGAGTGGGACATTGCAGGCAAGGTTTACACTGGAGGAAAGATGGTGTTGCAGTGAAGGCAGAGAGAGCAAAGATCCTGACTGCTGGCCATGAGATAGCACAGTCTATGCTGGGAGCTATAGAACAGTTTTGTAAAAACTGAAACAGAAAGTGTGAGGCAGGAGGGGTAACATGAGATGAGAGAAATGAATGTATTCTAATTATTTACTATTTATGCCCTATAATAATGGGAAATTTGCTTTTACTTACCTACCTCCATTTTAGGAACTGAATGTGAGAAATCTCTGGAAAATGCAACTTCAGTATTATTTGAAATTATTTGGTAGGGGCCCTTTCTCTGCAGTTTTCTCATGAGCTCAGGGTAGAGTTGACCTGCCCTTCGTGGATTTCTGCATGTGGTGGCCACAGGGCAAGTGTCCTGCTGGCTCTGAGGTTGCAGCCTCTGGAATGGGGCTTCACTGGCCGCCGCATGGGCCCGAGCAGGGCACATCCCAGTGCCACAGTCCTTTCCTTAGGAAGGACTTTGTGGGAAATAAGCAGTTGCCTCTCTCCATCCTTCAAACTCTGTGCAGTATGGAGGGAGAGGAAAAGTTTCTGATGTGTTAAAAGAAATAGCAAAGGGAATTGGTTGCCCATCTGGCAAAGTTTATACCATGAAATCTAAGGCCATAAAGTTCCTATGGAACGAAGACAGAGTGCTATGCATTAAAAAAGAAAAAAAGATAAAGTAGTAAGCCAAAAGGATAATATAGTTGTGTTGGGAGGTAGAATTGAGGGTTATTTAGTATCTGCTTGTTTGTTTTCCTCTATTTGCTAATCTTTCTAATAGATTATCTTGGTTTTATAATTAAAAAATGTATAAAATCTCAAAAGTGGGATGTCCTTTCTGAGTATAATACAGTGATGGCGAACCTATGACACGCGTGTCAGAGGTGACACGTGAACTAATTTTTTGGTTGATTTTTCTTTGTTAAATGGCATTTAAATATATAAAATAAATATCAAAAATATAAGTCTTTGTTTTACTATGGTTGCAAATATCAAAAAATTTCTATATGTGACACGGCACCAGAGTTAAGTTAGGGTTTTTCAAAATGCTGACATGCCGAGCTCAAAAGGTTCGCCATCACTGGTATAATACAAAATCAACATAAAAGATTGAAAAATGCAGCTATATGAAAATGAAAATGTTCTTCATGGTCACAGACAAATAACAAACTGGGAAGAATATCACAGAGAATGGGCCGATGTCCTTATAATATAAGAGTCCTTACAAATCAATGTGAAAAAGATCAACAGTCTAATATAAAAATGGGCAAAGAGTGATAACCTAATAGAAAAATGGACCAAGGACATAAACATAGAAAAAGAAGTAACAAATAGTTCTTGAACTCTTGAAAAGGTGCTTTTACCCCTGGCCAGGTAGCTCAGTTGCTTAGTGTTGTCCAAGGTTTGAAATACACATGCTCTTTGAATCAGCATTTTCTCGATACACCAAGGTTGCGGGTTTGATCCCCGATCAGGGCACATACAAGAATCAACCAATGAATGTGTAAATAAGTGGAACAAGATCTCTTTCTCTCTCTCTCTCTCTCTCTCTCTCTCTCTCTCATCAATAAATAAAAATAAAAGATGTTTTTAATAGTTAGGGTGAGTAACTCTAGCTACTGTATATAAACCCCAAAGTATCATCACTTTAACATAACAGAAGTTCAAATACAGTCCATTTGGATGTTCAGCAGGTGGCTTTCCACGTGGTGACTCAGAGACTTAGGATCCTTCCGTCTAGTGACTCTGCCAGCTCTGACCTCCAGCCTCCTAGTCCTCCTCTGTATCTTCTGCATCAGGCCAGTCGATGAGAGAAGGGAGGTGATGGAGATTGCTCCTGAGAAGCTTTTATGGGCCAGGTTTAAAAGTGGCATTCATCTCCACTTCCAGCACATTCCATTGTCTAGAACTCAGTCACTTGGCCACAACTGCCTGCCAGGGAGACTAAGAAACGTAATCTAGATGTGTGCCCAGGAGGAAAATTAAATGAATTTGATGAATGTCTACTAATCTACCAAAATGCTTAACCTTCCTCATATTAAGCAAAATGTAAATTAAATTAAAACTCCAAGGTGTACCATTTTCCATCTACCAGATTGACAAAGATAAAAAGTTTGATAACAAGGAAACATATGTAATACTATATGTAATACTTTAAACCATTAAAAAAATGAAAAGAAAAAAAAAGATTTCCACTCTGAAAAAAACAAAACCGTTTGATAACACAATATAGAGAAATAGGCACTCCCATACAAGAGCGGGTTAGGAGGAGGATTGGTATGTCCTCTATGGAAATTTAGTAATAGTGTTTGCTGCTGGTGAAGGGCACTCAGTGACTGGGACACAAAAATAGGAGAGAGACTTATTTTTCACTATATACCATTTCACACTTTTTCAGTTTCACCATGGGCTTGTATTATCTGTTCAAAAATAATTGTTTAAAAAAATAAAAAGTATTCCTTCATAAAGTATGTACCAGGCATATTCCTAAATGGTAGGTCACAACAGTAAGCAAGACAGTAACCCATGTTTAATTTACCCCCCAGTTCTCAACTTTTCTTATTGGTCCTCTTATTTCTTTACTAGAGGCCCGATGCACGAAATTCATGCAAGGGGCTCAGCCCTTGCAGTCCTGGCTTTGTCCAGAAGGTCATCCGGAAGGTCGTTCGGCTGTCTGGTCTAATTAGCATATTATGCTTTTATTATTATAGATATTCAAATTGAAAAGTTTTTCTTTGTAAAATTACCAAGTTTCTCCTGATGGTCTTGGTTCTCATTCCTTACATGTTAATAAGTGATTAAGTTCTAAATATTATTTTCCATTATTTCCCTTCAAATATCTTAAATTTCCATAACTGCACACAATCTAATTTTCAATCCCACAAGAAAAGACAACCATACATAGCAGTAGTGATGGTGGTGGTGGTGGTTTCAGTGCAGGAGGCTTATCCCTAAAAGGATGGAAGTAATTTCCTTTGAAATTAAATAATGCTGGCTACTATCTTCTTTTGTTTTACAGACTAATATTTGTATATCTGTTACTTCAAAGACCCAGTGAAAGCTAAACATTTTATCTTCCTGTAGAAAGTTATACTCTTTATAGAAATGAGGGAAGCAGAAAAATCTAAAGAAGAAAAGAATCATCATCCCTAATCCCTCTTAGTTCTGGAGTTGAGAATGAAGCAAGGTCCAGATGTTTCTAGGAAAACCTGGCTTCATGGAGTGACGTTCTCTCAGGGACTCGCAACCAGCCAGCATCAGGTCCCCAGCCTCGTAAGCACAGAAACCTGAATTTTTCAGCACATGTTGAGAAGCCTCCTCTTAAGATAGACTGATATTAGCCAAGCTAAAAACTAAGTCCCTGAAAATGTTTCATTTATTATTGACTACAGGGCTCTAGCATCAGCCCCACTTGATGGCCTCATGTCATGCCATTCCTACCTGTGCATTCTTTGCTCCTGCCCTCAGGATCACCTGCCCCTCCCAGCACCACAGAGTCTTGAGCATCACACCTTTGCATATGCTGCTTCCTCAGCCTTCAGGCCAGTGCAGCCCTCCTTAACCTCCAGGTTCCAGCCAGGGACCACGCCACCCGTGCTTTCTCCAGGCTCCTCGTCAGGATGACTGATTCCCGTTAGCATTTTGTGTGTGCTCTTCTACCTGATAGCCTGCTCTGTGTGTGCTCGACTCTCCTGCTCTCCATAAGCTCGTGGGGATAGGAGGTGTTTTCAGTTTCACTCGTGCTCTCGATCTCCTGGCCTTGTCAGTGCTTTGCCGCCCCCTCCCCATAGTCCTTCCTGGCTCCTGGTGCACCTTTGTGTTTTTCAGGTGCATACCCAGACCACAAGTCTGCCTGACGACTTTTGACAAATTTGGGTGTAGCCAGTTCGAGTGTTTGCCACGACAGCTCACCTGCGACCAGGTCCGAGATCCTGTTTGTGACACGAACCACATGGAGCACAGCAATCTCTGCACTTTGTACCAGCGAGGGAAGAGCCTCTTGTACAAAGGCCCGTGCCAGGTACAGTTGTATAGCTGACAAGCCCAAGTCACAGAGATAAAATTGCTTTTACAGATGAAGACCACTCGAGGGTCTTCTATGAACCCTGTCCCATCCAGAGAACTCGGCCCTCTACTAAAAGGAACCATCCCCAGGCGGCCTTTTCCTCCCAACTCCGGAGGACTTCCTTGCTAGTGCGTGTGCCTTTGCCCATCTAGTGTACCAGCAAGGAAAGAGAGTGGCTTCTTATAGGAAAAGAATTTAAAGTTTCCCCCCTTGGCATGAGTCAGCACTATTTCCACTTTCCGTAGTTCTGTGGGCCCTCACTGGAAAACAAATCAGGAAGAATGGGCATTAAAACAACCAAGAAAAGCGTTCTTTTCCAAACACTCTTCCAATGAAGTCCCTATCACATCGCTGAAATCAATCAGAAATTTCTCTAAGACAGTGTCTTTTTATATCAGTTTATCTTTGTGTCTTGTAAGGTTGTGGAATCTGTATTCATGTTTTCATGTTTTAAGAGTAACCTCACGGACAACCCCACTGAGGCTTCCCACACACCACTGATCTATGTGCTGGCCCCTCTCCCCGGGAATCCTCTGCCCACAGCCAGCTAACACCTGGCATGATTGCTCCTCATTTCCTGGTCCTCATTGTCAGGAAAATCCCTTCCTCAGTTTGTCTCCCCAGGGAGCTTGTGTTCTGATACCTGCTACATTGAGTTCCAGTCTTCTCTTCTCTTGTGCCCTCTTCCTGGCTATTTTTCTCTCACAGGGTCCTTACCTGCTAATGGATCTAGAGCAGTGGTTCTCAACCTTCCTAATGCCGCGACCCTTTAATACAGCTCCTCATTTTTGTGGTGACCCCCAACCATAACATTATATTCGTTGCTACTTCATAACTGCAGTTTTGCTACTGTTATGAATCGTAATGTAAATATCTGATATGCAGGATTATTTTCATTGTTACAAATTGAACATAATTAAAGCATAGTTATTAATCACAAAAACAATATGTAATTATATATTCAATATGTGTTTTCCAATGGTCTTAGGCGACCCCTGTGAAAGGGTTGTTGGACCCCCAAAGGGGTCGCGACCCACAGGTTGAGAACCGCTTATCTAGAGTCTCTCTGCCCCACGGATCTCTCCACTCTTCCTTCTCCTTATCCCGTACCCAAGTGTGAAATGATAAAGCCTCCATATTTACATGAAGATTGATTTTGTTTTCTTCAAACAGGCACTTCTGGAATGATGGAAGTCTGAGGGAATGGGAGTTTTATCTCCTATCAGTTCACACGAGTGAGCACCAAGTCCCAGAATGGCTGAGAACAGTCATCTCCTCAGTTCATTTTGGGACAGCCCGCTTGTCCCCCTCCACCATGTGGAGCCCACCTCAGGAGCTTAATTAAGAGGGTCCCCAGAACTTATATCTGCATCTTTTCTCCTTCCTGAAAGTAGGGAGACCTACTGTGTGGCCTCGGTTAGGAAAAGTACACCATACAGGTTTCCAGGCTAAGTGTGGTTATTCGCCCTCAGCCCTTCTGCAGAGCCACGGAGCCCGTCTGTGGGCACAATGGGGAGACCTACAGTAGCGTGTGCGCAGCCTACTCGGACCGCGTGGCCGTCGATTACTATGGGCCCTGCCAGGCCGTCGGGGTCCTCTCAGAGCACAGTTCTGTCACGGAGTGTGCTGCTGTGAAGTGTCCTTCGCTCTCGGCAGCTGAGTGCAAACCCATCATCCCACCCGGTATGTGGGGTGGGGTGGGGCAGGGGCGGGATTGGGAAGCCTTGATTATCTGCCTCCAGACAGTGAGTCCCTGAGGAGAGAGTTACGAGCTTATTTAAAAATTTCAAAAAAAATCTTAACTCTACCTGATACTGATTAGGTACATAACTCTGGGTTGACCTTAAAAAGCTGTGGATTACCTTAGACATCATCTGGTCCAGTGGTTTTAAAACAATACGGCCAACTTTTTTCAAGCAAAATCTCATACCGAACACCTATATGTAAACAGATAAAGCAGTATTTAATTACTAAAATTATGATTATTTGTTCAAATGCATAATGTTTACTTTTTAAAATATATATTACCATAAAGTTAATGAACAAAGAATTAGTAATTAACGAATGAATAGTTGAAGTAGTTTTGATGAACACAAACATTTGAAATTGAGAGAAGGCCTAACCCACATGGTCCAGGAGAAAAACAAAAGACAGTTATTGTCTTAGATTGGCCTTAGGATCCAATTTAGTTGTTTTAGTTGCATATAATGGAGGAAGTCTTGTAAAAAGACTATTATAAGCGATAACAGTTTTCTTAAACAACTTCCCTTACAGTCTCTTACTCTTCAGTTAAACAGAGCAGGCAGAAGAGACTTTATCCCGAGTCAGAACAGATTAGTGCACAGACCAGCAAGTCCATTCCTCCACCCATGAATTCATCAATTGTTTTTTGAGCTTCCACTATGTGCCAGATCCTCTTCTAGGCACTGGGGGCTCAGCAGTGAGTAAACCGAAGCCCCCTTTCTCCTGGAGACCTTGTTCTGATATTCTGTTGGTTTTATTTTAATAGTTTAAAATAACTTTTAAAGTTATATTAGAGTTAAACACCTATGGAATCCCTGAAGTTCCTGCTCCCTTGTTTTGCAGGTAGAAATCAAAAGCCCAGGAGAGCACTTGCCCAGGGTCACAGTGAGGCTGAGGCGAGGCAGGGCTAGGCTTCGTGTCTCTCTGTGCTGCCTCACACCACAGCCCCTCACCCTGAGAAGTGGTAAAGGGTGAAGCGGGGATGGAGGAAGGATTTGGGTAAATGTGTAGATTGTAAGACCCCGGGTTGGTCAGGGGACCTAAAGTGCAGTCATCAGGGAGGCCAGCTGCAACTCTCCCAGCACAGAGCGAAGGGTTGGTCCTGTCCCCAACTGTTTTGTGTTCTTGGTTCATTCTGACCACAGATGACATGGTTTCTGTTGCACAGGTGCTTGTTGCCCATTATGTGCTGGGATGTTAAGAGTTTTATTTGACAAAGAAAAACTGGATACAATTGCCAAGGTAAGTGGCTTTATATGCTGGGGGGAAACCTTATTGGTAAACCGCTGTAACCCTTCAGAGTAGAGTGTGTTGTCCCAGTTATAGATGAAGAGACTGATTTGCAGAGAAGCAGCTTGCCTGAGGCCATTCAGCTCTAAGCGGAGAAACGAGGGTTTGAACTCCAGCTGTCTGGCTCCCGATCCTAGGCTCCCTTCCTCACCCTGGCTGGGTGGCGACCTTGCTCCGGGCAGCACAGCCCGAGCCTTTCTGGGAAAGGTCCCTTCCTGGCACAGGAAGCAGGTTAGGGCTAGAGGCAGAACCAGGCGGCCAGAGACTGGTAGCTGCCAGATGGTCTCGGGGTTGCCTGCCCTCTCACGGCCCCATTCCCCTGTGGGCTGCTTCCAGAGCCAGCCACCATCCCGTGAGAGTTCTGCCTCTTTTCTTTTTCTGTGCCATCGCTTTTACTGCCCACTGTTAACGAATGAATAATTGAAGTACAGGTACACAAAGCAGGTGGAAACAGGGCTCCCAGACATGTAGCAGCCAGTGCCTGTCACTGCCGCGAAATTACCCCCATCTCCCCATTGTCCTCAGAACAGTCACTTTAAAGCAGTGCTTCTGGTGCGAGTGCTTATTTTAGCTACAGACCTCCAAGTCAGGCAAAACCTCATCAGCATCAACTTCAAATCCAGCTGCAGGGCCCTGCACTGACGGGTTCCTTGGCCAAAACAGCCCCTTGGCTTAGGCAGTAATGAGGAGTTCTTTTTTTCTGATAATAGAAATTTATTTTCTCTTTCTAGGTAACGAACAAAAAGCCAATAACGGTTCTGGACATACTTCAGAAAATCCGCATGCACGTGTCCGTCCCACAGTGTGACGTATTTGGATACTTCAGCATTGAATCCGAAATAGTGATCCTGATCATTCCTGTCGATCATTATCCCAAAGCTCTGCAGGTGAGGTTCAGCATACAGTTGTGCGGCATCTTGTCAACTTCAAGTTTGGTGGACTTGGCAGGGGGTGGGCACAGACCAGCATGGGGAGGATCAGGTGGTGAGGAGAGGGAAGGAGGCATTTCGGCAGGGCAGGAGGGAGAAGCTGGCGGTGTCTGAGGGACAGAGCTGCACCCGCGAGCACTTTGCCAGGTGATGGGCCAGGTACACATTTGACAGCAGAATGCTGAGTCGGGGAGGGGAGAGCTTGAGATGCTGTCACTCTAACTGTGGGCAGATGGAATGCATCTGCTCATCCTACAGACAAGGCAGCTGGGCCCAGGGAGGCAAGGGAGTGGCAGGTCGCACAGTGACAAAGCAGAACAGACTCTTGTCTCCTGAGTCTGTGCTCTCCCACTGGGGAGGAGGAGCTGGTCTTGTGGGCCCCAGTTTTTCTTCCCCACAATATCGAGGTGAACCTCACTCACATAGACCCCCAAGTTTCAGCATCAAAATAGTGAGGGCCCAAGCGAAGGGGGAAATACAAGCGGCCTCTAAACTGCCATCATTAGAAAGTTCGTTCAGCCTAATTACTTGCCTCTAATTGCTCCTTCAGCAATTAGATGTGTGAACAGGCATGAAAGTCCGTTCCCTGTGACTGTGTTTAACCATGAAAGCTAATGTCTGAATGTGGATAAGCAGTGACAGGATTGTGGAAAAAGAAGGGACAGTGGCATTGTGGATCCTTTCATTTCTGATTTGATTTCCATTGATGCTGTTATTATTTATGTAATGAATTAAGACCATAATTAAATGTTACTTTGCTAAGAAAAAGACAAAGTGAAAGCACATTCCCTGTGTTGGAGTAGATGTGGAATTTGACTTGACCTTTTCGTGGGTTCTGTGGTTTTATAGTAAGAGAACATGATTTTCCTCTCCCAGATTGAGGCCTGCAATAGAGAAGCCGAGAAGATCGAATCCCTTATCAACGCCGACAGCCCTACCCTGGCGTCCCACGTCCCTCTCTCTGCCCTCATCATTTCTCAGGTGCAGGTCTCCAGCAGCATGCCATCGGCCGGTGTCCGGGCCGGAGCTCCCTGCCACTCCGGCCTCTTCCTCCTCACTCTGGGCTTCGCCTTGCACATAGTCTAGGACATAACTGACTGCCCATGAGACGTGCAGAATGTTCCTCAGTCTAATTTCCTGCATGCAGGTTCCAAGTTGGAGAGTGGCCAGGTCAAAGCATTCATCACCTCTGTTCACCACACAGTATTTTTTTTAATCTGCCAATATTAGTAGGGGTTTTGTTTTCTTTTTATAAATGTTCAAAAATTTTCCTCCAAATACTAATGAAAAGAGGATGTTTCTTCTGGTGGATCACTGCCTTCCAATTTACAGGTTGCTCATTAGGTGGGTCCCTCACTAAAATATGTTCAATGTCACTGATGAATGACATTGTCACTTTTTAGAAAGATAACTCACTCGACTGTGGGCTTTGTGTCACAGGAACTTCATGTTAGAGTTCCTGTAAGTGTTAAGGGCCCCCTAGTGTTTGTGTGTGTGTTTACAGACAATAGCCTACTCTGTGTAGAAGCTGGGGGCACAGTGAAGAGCCCCTGCATTAACGCATGGGATGGTGATAAAGCATCTTTGGAACTATCATGTAGATCATCAGGCAGCCTTAACTTACAGCATTTAATTTAGGAACCCATCTATTGTGACAAGCAAAAGCAAGCTAACGAAATGGAATCACAGTCTCAGTGGTTACAAGCATGTGTCTGTGACTTTGGTGAAAGGGAGGAGAGCTATCGCATCAAAGCATCTTGCATTGTGCATCTTTATGTTAACCAGATGTATATTCTTCAGTATTCATCAAGGAAAATTTAGAATTTTTAAACATCAGTCTTTAAACCAATTGCTGCTACTTAAATAATTGCCAAAAAATGAAATAATTAGTAGCTCATGTAAATAATACATGGTTTTCCTATTGTATTATGAAGAAGGTGAATAGCCATATTTGTAAAGTGACAATCATGTGTACTAACCCAGTACTTTCCGTTTTGAAGACACATTTGCGTTTGTGGCATGCACAATGTAGATATGTGTTCTGTCTGACTTTCTTTTCTGATATAAAATTATAAAGAATTATGGTTTATATATTTAAAATGTCAATCTAAATGTTAAAATGTTTGCATGTTGTCTAAGAAATTGAATACTTTGAATGTTTCACAGTTTGAAATAAGCTATTCAGTGTAATACTTTTTTGTATGCACATAATCTTAGATTTTACATGAAGTATTTTTTCAGTATTATATGTACCCTCTGAAATATATAAGGATATGCTTATTATACCAAAATGTTGTTTAAACGTGGGCACTTAAGCTTTCAGAATATCTCAATGCCAATGTAGCATGTTCGTTGCAATTGCTTTTTTTATATAAATGTCTTCAATGCAATATATTGGAAAACTTTTATATTTTAATAAAAATGATTTTTATATGGTTATGTGTGCACTTCCGGGCAATGTGGACATTTAAAATGAAGCCATTTCTCACTCTGGGGTGAGCTGTGTCGCTTGCTCTGGACTCTACTGAGGACATGTTAACTGAGCCAGGCTGGGTGCTTGCCTCCCCTGGGCCTGGTCCCCTCCCTCAGGGGAGGGTGGGGTCTGTTTCAGCTCCACTGTGGGAAGAAAGTCACACCTGCCAGCAACACTAATGACCTTGACACAAAATCCACAGAAAACATATGTTCCTTCGTTTGATTTAATTAATGATTTTCCTCCAGCCACAGGCTCCTGGAGGTCACCCTCCCACACTCCCACAGGGGGCGCTCTACACTGAGTGGCCAGATTATTATGACCAGCCCATCAGTACTTCATTGACACTTCCAAAAATACTGAATATTGAAAACTTCCTAAGCAAATACTCTCAAGGTTTTATTATTATTTGCATAACTAATTCACTTCATTGTACTGATGGGGTGGTCATAACAATCTGGCCACTCAGTGTATTTCTCAAAGGGACCTGAGGCTCTGCCCCTGAGCCTTCCCCCTCTCTCAGCTGCTGAAGGGGCGTGAGGGAAGGGGAAGGGAAGCAGAGGGAAATCCCTTTCCCAACCCAACAATCCTGAAGCTGGAGGGCTAGGTTCCACTTTGTCCCTCAAGGGAAACAGGCCCAGAGAGCAGAAGTACTGGTCCAGTTCCCGCAGGGAGTAGGGCAGAGCCAACACCTGCAGCCAGGTCTGGACTTTCCCTGGCGCCGGCAGCTGGGCAGGGCGAGTGCTTCTCGGGGATGGAGCCAGCCCTGCGGAGAGCTCCATGCACAGGTGGACACGGGTCAGCTGAGGGGAACAGGCAGGCTTGCTGGGTGGGTCTGACTATCGGGCAGGACCAAAGAGCAGCAGGAATCATAAAAGTCACTGCTGAGCTCTCCAGCACTTCCGTTTCCACGGTGCTTTTCACCTCGTCCTCTCACTGGCCCAGAGCAAAATGGTGCACAGAGAACAAATGCCAAGTCTAAGGTCGAGCTGAGTTCTCAGGGAGGTAGGCTGGTGAGGGTGAGGATAAGGCAGGGGTCCTTCACACCACACGGGAAGTTTGTTAACACCCTTGCCACGCCTCCACCTTCTCTCATTTTTTCCAAAACTACTAGTATTGTTTTCTCATGATAAAAATAACATGTGCATCCCCCAAAATACCTAGAAATATAAGCAAAGAATAAAGTCACCCACAGTGCACCTGACTCTACCAGTGGGTGCAGAATCCTACGAGAACCGTCCCTGTGCGTTAATCGCTGCATTCATGGGGACAGGGCCCCTCCGCTGTCCGCGTGGGAGTGGTACTTACCTCGTGCCTTGTGAGGGAAGTTCGGGAACATGGTTTCATGTTTGGGATGGCGTCTGCTGGTTGGCACGTGCCTGCCTAATGATTCACAGGTGGAAGCCCCATCTTGGCCAGAATCTCACCAGGTAATCAGGCGAAGCTCAACCTCACCTGTTATCCCCAGACCACTCTCCCTCCGAACTCTGCTGGACAGTCGCTTTACCGAGCAGTCAGGCAAGTGTTTATTTTGGTCAGGGTCTGGCAGGAAAATAGGTGGGCCACCCAAATGAGGATCATTCGAGAGAGGCTAACTAACAAGACTACTTACACTGCTGTGAGCAGGTGTAAGAAAGCACAGGGAGTGTGCCGGGTATGAGTTCCCCTAAGCCCAAAGGGGTGAGGCGAGGCGCTGTGTGGAGCTGGCACATCCTCCCTCCCTCGGCCTCGTCCCCCTGCCGAACCCAGTCGGAAACCAGAGGAAAGGGGAACCTGTTGCAGTAACCTTGCAGGTCAGCCTTCCGGGCAGAGAGCAGGGTGGAGAGTCAATTTAGGGAAGGAAGTGGAGCACAAAGCAGCCAGCACAGCAGGCCAGGGCAGTGCCAAGAGGACCAGGAGAGGTGACGGTATGTGCCAGTCATCCCCGCGCACGGCCCAAGGTGGGGAAGGCCTCTTGCTTTAAACTTTTGGAGGCGCTCCACTGAACGCTCCTTCCTTCCGGACCCCACACAGCCTCCTTAGTTCCTCTCCATCTTTCCCAGGCCTTCTTCAGGCCCACATTCCCAGAGTCTCTCCCCAGCTCCCTGAGAATCCTCACCCTCCAAACCCAGAAAAGGAGCCCTCCTGTTCTTGAGTCACTCAAACGTGGCCAGTGCGTCAGCCCAGAGCAGAACTCCAGGCTGCCCGCTGAGGCTGTGGCAGGAACCTCTTCTGTTCAGGCTTTGCTGGCTCTGAAATGGAGGACCAGCCTCTGGCCCACGTGAGAGTCCAGACCACCTTCCCCATCAACCAGGACAGCGCCCTCATCACGGTGAGTGTTCCTTTTCTTCCTAAAGCAGCTCAGGCTGTCACTCGTGAGGACGGGATATCATGCTTAGAATAGAATCCATTTGGCTATGTGTCTAGAGCAGTGGTTCTCAACCTGTGGGTCGCGACCCCTTTGGGAGTCGAACGACCCTTTCACAGGGGTCGCCTAAGACCATTGGAAAACACATATATAATTACATATTGTTTTAGTGATTAATCACTATGCTTTAATTATGTTCAATTTGTAACAATGAAAATACATCCTGCATATCAGATATTTACATTACGATTCATAACAGTAGCAAAATTACAGTTATGAAGTAGCAAAGAAAATAATGTTATGGTTGGGGGTCACCACAACATGAGGAACTGTACTAAAGGGTCGCGGCATTAGGAAGGTTGAGAATCACTGGTCTAGAGAAATGAATCTGTACTTGGTTGCTTTTAAAATGGGTTGTTGTTGTTGCTATTGTCAGTATTTCCCCAATGATATATTCTAACTGATTATTGATGCTATGTGGGAAAAGCTATTGATTTTTTTTTTATATTCTTGGGTCTGGCTATCATTAAAAATTTTTAATATTAATTTAATAGATTTTCTTAGGTTTTTCCAGGGAGGAGTCACAATGAAAACTATGCTCTTCCTTTCCCAATATTTACTCTTCTTCTCTCTTTTTTGTTGTCCTGGTATTGGCTAAAACAATGTTGAATAATAGTGGCGACAGCAAGAAACTCTGTTATGCTCTTGATTTGAATGGGCATGTCCCACTGTTTTACTGTTAAGCAGTCTGATGTGTTTTACTGTTTGTTTCAGGAAGCTTCTTTTTATTCTGGTAAGGAAAAGTAAAAAAGTTGTTCAACTCAGTTATGGATATTGAATTGTATCAAAGATATTTTCAGCATGCGTTTACCTTATATTTTTCCTTTGTCTTATTATAAGTTCTGGATATATTTCTTAATATTAAGCCATCCCTTAAAATAAACTTTATTTGGTCATGATGTACGCTGTTAGATTCAACTTGTTGGTATTTTATCTAGGATTTGGTATTTACATTCACTATGGTTTTTTGTACTTGCTATATTTCTCAGGTTTTGGAATCAGGATAATTCTAGCTTCATGAATAGGGGAGGTTATCTATGTTTTAGAACAGTGATAGTCAACCTTTTCCATCTCCTGGCACAAATAAACTAATTACTAAAATTCTTCAGCACACCAAAAATGTGTTTTTGCCAATCCAACAACAACAAAAAAAGGTATAATTTTGATTCATTCAAACCAGACAGTTATTGTTCTGTTAGCTGTTGTCATTTTTTAATTTGACAATCTGAGGAAAAAGAGGTCAGTGCCCCTGACTAGTCAGGTATTGCATGTTTTTAAAATATCCATGGCAGCCCTAACCGGTTTGGCTCAGTGGATAGAGCATCGGCCTGCGGACTCAAGGGTCCCAGGTTTGATTCCGGTCAAGGGCATGTACCTTGGTTGCGGGCACATCCCCAGTGGGGAGTGTGCAGGAGGCAGCTGATCGATGTTTCTCTCTCATCGATGTTTCTAACTCTCTATCCCTCTCCCTTCCTCTCTGTAAAAAATCAATAAAATATATTTAAAGAATATTCATGGCAAAAAGTGAAAAGGAAAAAATATTCATGGCACACTGGTGGAAAATGACTGCTTTAGAACATGAAAATGGTATCAGAATCATCTGTCTCTCAAAAGTTTGATAGAACTTGCTTGCAAACCTAGCTGGGTCCAGCTATCCTAATATATAAAAACCCTGGGTCCGTAACGACCTTAACGACTGGAGGCTCAACCAACCAGAAGTCAGTCCTGCAGTCAGTGCTGGGTTGCCGTGGTGACCTTCACAACCGCTGCCACATGCTGTGGTATAAAACACAGTGTGCAAGTGACCAGAAGCGCAGGTACCACCTCCATGCCACCCCCCACTTCCATCAGTCCCACTGACCCTGAGGTGCCCTCCCCGAGCTGTTTCTGGGAAGGGCGAGGCCTGAGGGAGGACCCCGCCCTCAGAGTGCCTGGAGAGCCCAGAGGCAGATTACTAAGAGAAATTATGAATTTGAATGTTGCATTTGGTGGGAAAGTTCTCCTTCTCGGAGGGGATTTTCAATAATGTCTCAGTATTGTGCCACATGCTATACGATCAGCCATAGTACAAAGGAGTTTAAAGTACTGTGATGTTTGGGGATGTTTCATAAAGTTGTCTCTTAAAACAAATATGAGATCAGAGGATTCTGCTTATAGTGAATGGTTAGTAAAACTTGGAGATGGCAAACTGGATAGCAATTTTCATTTAGGAATGGATATTATTGAAATCCCCCATGAAATGATTTGTGACAGATCTATTACTGAAGCTACCTTTGGAAATAGTATATCTATAGATAATATTAAAAATATATCTAAATGTGCAATTCTTTGTCCAAAAAAATGAGCATGTTCAAAAATTAAATGAAGAAATTTTGGATATACTTGGAGATTTTCATACGTATTTGAGTGATGATTCCATTGATTCTTAATAGTATTACTCCTTTGGGAATGCCATGTCATAAATTAAAATAGAAAGTGGGTGCAATCATCATGCTACTGAGAAATCTTAATAGTAAATGGGGTCTTTGTAATGGTACTGGATTTATTATCAAAAGATTATGACCTAACGTTATCGAAGCTGAAGTATTAACAGGATCTGCAGAAGGAGAGGTTGTTCTGATTCCAAGAATTGATTTGTCCCCATCTGACACTGGGCTCCCATTTAAATTAATTTGAAGACAGTTTCCCGTGATGCCAGCATTTGCGATGACTATTAATAAATAAATCACAAGGACAAACTCTAGACAGAGTAGGAATAATCCTACCTGAACCTGTTTTTGCACATGGTCAGTTATGAGTTGCTTTCTCTCGAGTCTGAAGAGCATGTGATGTTAAAGTTGTCAATACTTCGTCACAAGGGAAATTACTCAAGCACTCTGAAAGAGTTTTTACTCTTAATGTGGTGTACAGGGAGATATTAGAATAAGTTTAATCAATTTATCACTCATTGTTTGTATCAGTGTTGTTTTTACAACATGTTGTTGTTTTTATATCATTCTTTGTTGTTATATCATGTTGTAATTATTTATTAAAAAATTTATATATTATTTTCATATACATTTTACTAATTTTCTTTCATCTCTGACACTTCTATTATAAAGGGCAAATAGCAATATTAAAATATTTCCTCTAACTAATTCCCTTTTTAAAAAAATATATTTTATTGATTTTTTACAGAGAGGAAGGGAGAGGGATAGAGAGTTAGAAACATCGATGAGAGAGAAGCATCGATCAGCTGCCTCCTGCACACCCCCCACTGGGGATGTGCCTGCAACTAAGGTACATGCCCTTGACCGGAATCGAACCCGGGACTCTTCAGTCCCCAGGCAGACGCTCTATCCAGTGAGCCAAACCGGCTAGGGCTAATTAATTCCCTTTTAATGTGCACAAATTTCATACACCGGGCCACTAGTATTTAGATAAGCAGTGATATTTTCCTTTTTTTTTTTCGTTAAGGCTATATCGGTTCATTTAGATATTTTTCTCACCTTAAATAAACCTTGGTAATTTGTATTTTCCTAGAAAACTGTCCAGTTCAGAAAATCTAGTGGAGAATTGTCCATATTTTTCTGAACACTTCTAAGAAGAGATTGCATCCCCTTTTTTATTACTAATGTGATACATTTGATTTTTCTCTCCTTTTAGATAGACATTTTTATCTATTTGATTTTGTAAAGATCTGTCTATTTAATATGTCTTCCAGCCCTTGGCTATATTTTTCAATTCTCTCCTTTTCTGTTTTCTAATGTATTCTTTTCTGCTTTTATCTATATTAACTTATTCAATTAATTTTAAAGACTTTGTTATGGAAATTTCAAACCTACAGACAATTTTATTTTATTTTTATTTGTTGTTGTTGTTAATCCTCACCTGAGGATATTTTTTTCCCATTGATTTTTAGAGAGAGTGCAAGGATGGGGGAGAGACAGAGAGAGAAACATTAATGTGAGAGAGAAACATCAATTGGTTGCCTCCACTACAGCCCCGACTGGGGGCGAATCAAGCCTGCAACTGAGGTATATGCTCTTGACCAGAATCGAACCCTCAATCCTTCAGTCCGCAGGCCAACACTCAAACCACTGATCCAATGGGTTATGACATCTACAAACAATTTTAAAGTGAAAATCCATACACTCACCCTCTAGATTCTTAATGAACATTTTGCTGTGTTTGCTTTTTTCACTTTTATCCATCTCTCCTTTCCATGTACCTTATTTTATATGTGTTTCAAAGTAACTTGAATCCATTTTTTATGCATTTCAAAGTAAGTCGCAAACATCATACATTTCACCTCTAAACATTTTAGAATTTATTCGTTAACTAGAATGCAGTATTTGTTTATGATTCTTTAATTATGTTTTGTAATTTGTCTAGTTCCTTTAGTTCCATACTTAGTTTATTTTTCTCCTTTTAAATAAGTAGTATAATAACATTTAAGATATACTGACGATATCAATCATGTTTCAGGCCATTTTAGGAGATCCCTCCCAAATTTATTTTTTTAAAATATATTTTTATTGATTTCAGAGAGAAAGGCAGAGGGAGAGAGAGATATAAACATCAATGATGATAAATAATAATTGATTGGCTGCCTCCTGCACACCCGCTACTGGGGATCAAGCCTGCAACCTGAGCATGTGCCCTTGACCGGAATCGAACCCAGGACCCTTTAGTCCACAGGCCAAACCGGCTAGGACTCATTTTATTTTTTTAAATCAAAGATCAGGATAGAGTCTTCTCCCTCCAGGCTCCAAATTAGGTAATATATTATTTTTATTATAAGTCAGTATATGTAAGATTCAGAATTCTACGATACATGTCTTAGCTCCGGTTGCTATAACAAAATATCATAGGCTGGGTGGCTTATAAACGACAGAAACTTGTTTCTCATAGTTCTAGAGTCCGGATCAGGATGCCAGCATGGTTGGGTTCTGTGAGAGCCCTCTTCTGGCTTACAGATTGCTCATTTCTAGTTGTATCCCCACATGGTAGAAAGGGAGAAGGAGTTCTCTGGGGATTCTTTCTTCAAAAAAAAAAAAAGAGGGTTTTTATAATTATTATTATTGATTTCAGAGAGAGGAAGGGAGAGGAAGAGAGAGATAGAAGCATCAATGATGAGAGAGAATCATTGATTGGCTGCCTTCTGCACGTCCCCCATTGGGGATTGAGCCCTCGATCCAGGCATGTGCCCTGACCAGGAATTGAGCTGTGATCTCCTGATTCATGCATTGATGCCCAATCACTGAGCCATATGGCCAGACTGGTTTCATTTTTTTTTTTTGGGGGGGGGGGGGTTCTTTTATAAGAACACTAATCCCATTCATGAGGGCTCTAACATCATGACCTAACCACCTCCCAAAGGCCCCTCATCCAAATACCATCACACTGGGGATTGTTTCAACATAAGAATTTTAGGGGAACACAAACATTTCATCCATAGCAATACAGATACCACCTAGAAGGAATTTTCATTAAAGTGCTTTACTTTCACATCAAGGAAGTATTAAGTAATAATAAGTCACTATCTACACATTTTTCTCAGCCCTTTGATAGTGAAGCTTCTCTCCTTCCTGGTTTCTAAGCTCGGGGCAGAGAGTCAGAGAGGCCCCTCTCTTACGAAGGAGGGACAATAAGAGACCCATCAACAGTTTAGTTCCATGGACGTGACCTGGTGACAATCCTCTCCCTTCCAGCTTCCTACTTCCCTCTTACTTATCCAAGACTGACAGTGATGTCATCTAATTACAGCTTTTCTTTCTCATTTGGACTCTGACAGATGAACTTGGTCTATATGCTCATAAGAAAACTCGACGCCATATCAGCAAAATGTGAAATCTACCAAATACTCCATGTTCAGCTGTATCTTACATCAACGATCTCATGGGACCACAACAGCCTGAGCCTTGTGTATCACGCTCTTCTCAGACAGTCCCCACTGGGAGGACTGTCATGTGACAAATGGCCAAGAAGGTTCCTGGACCACTTACTGAAAACTGTCCAAGAATTTCTTTCATAGAAACCTACTACCAAGTGCTTTAAATGAATTACCTCATGCAATTCTCACAACTTCTCTATAGAGACAAATAGTACTATTAACACTGTTCACAGTTGATGCAACTAAGGCTTGGGAGGTTAAATAATTTCTCTAAGGTCACATGGCTGGTAAGTAGCAGAGCAGGGATAGTTTGAACCCAGGTGTAACTCAATGCTTATGTTTATATTTATTATGCAGTGTATTTGCCTCTCAGTACAGCTTTGGCTTCATCCCATTCCATATATTTTCCAACAGCAACAAGAAAGAGAGCATAGCCCTAGCTGGTTTGGCCCAGTGGATAGAGCATCGACCTGCGGACTGAAGGGTCTCAGGTTCAATTTTGGTCAAGGGCACATGCCCAGGTTGCAGACTCAATCCCCAGTGGGGGGCATGCAGGAGGCAGCCGATCAATGATTCTCTCTCGTCATTGATGTTTCTATTTCCCTCTCCCTTCCTCTCTGAAATCAACAAAAATATATATAAATAAAAATATTTTTTTAAAAGAAAGAAAGAGAGCATAACCTAGTAAAATAAGGATATTTTCTGCCAAGGATTTTCTTTCCTCTGCTTTTCTAGTTTCCATGGCCTCCCACTCATCCAGCTATTACAATTAATTTTTATTCCAAAAACCTCTGTAGATCAAGAGCCACAATGGCCAGACTGGGGTTTCTCTGTATAGATCAGCGGTTCTCAACCTGTGTGTCGCGACCCCTTTGGGGGTCGAACAACCCTTTCACAGGGGTGGCCTAAGACCATTGGAAAACACATATATAATTACATATTGTTTTTGTGATTAATCACTATGCTTTAATTATGTTCAATTTGTAACAATGAAAATGCATCCTGCATATCAGATATTTACATTACGATTCATAACAGCAGCAAGATTACAGTTATGAAGTAGCAATGAAAATAATTGTATGGTTGGGGGTCACCACAACGTGAGGAGCTGTATCAACGGGTCGCGGCATTAGGAAGGTTGAGAACCACTGGTATAGATCAAGGCAAAATTCTGCTGATGGTAGGAAACTTAAACTTGCTCATTGAAGGAAACTTGGCCACATCTACTTTCATCTCTTGGGGATAAATACTGAAGCATTCTAGAATCTTTCTCAGCTCCCCTCCACACCTCTGGGTCAACCCCTCCAGATCCAGGTTCTTGGACAGAGCTTCTGTGTGGCTGAGCCTGGGCGGCATGCCTTCACGCTAGAAAGAACAGGAATGTCGGCCCCCCTTTGGTGTGCAGTTAGGTACAAGGTCTTCTGTACTCAGAGAGTTCTCCGCATGCCGAGCAGCCTCACAGCAAATGTTTCCCATCCCTCCCTGTTCAGAGGGGGGTTTTGTTTCCATCCTCCATGGTTCCCAGAATGTTCTACACTCCATGACTCAGCCCTTCTCAGAGTCTAAGCTCTGACATCATTATGAATTCTTCCCCAAAGCATTGTTTAAGGCAGCGGTCGCCAACTGGTGGTCCGTGGACCACTGGCGGTCTGTGAGGTTGAAAGGTTGGTGACCGCTGGCTTAAAGTACAAACTATGCCTATAAAAATTGTGACCGTGAAATACGACATAGATAAAAATATGTGGCATTTAAAGGGTGCTTTTTAACACACTGCGGACCAGTAGTTTTATTGCTAGTTTTACCCAGTGGCCAGATAAGTTTCCATTGAACAAGTACAAAAAACCATTTTACATAAATGCTAAAGGCACGTCACCCTAACCGGTTTGGCTCAGCGGATAGAGCGTCGGCCTGTGGACTCAAGGGTCCCGGGTTCGATTCCAGTCAAGGGCATGTACCTTGGTTGCAGGCACATCCCCAGTGGAGTGTGCAGGAGGCAGCTGATCAATGTTTCTTTCTCATCAATGTTTCTAATTCTCTATCCCTCTCCCTTCCTCTCTGTAAAAAGTCAATAAAATATATTTTTTTTAAAATGCTAAAGGCACGCTTTAAAATTAAATACCCATTGCATTTTGAAGTTATTTATTGCATGTTCTTACAAACTAATATCTTTTTAAAGTATGATTGGCCACAAGCCTTAGAACAGAAAACAGAATTCTCATGATCCGTCTGCAATGTGTTACGTGTCATCTAAATCTTAAAAAAAAAAAAAAAAAAAAAAAAAAAAATCCTCTAACATAGGTATTACTGTCTTCATTTCAAGCTCCTGGATCAGAATCAGTTGTTGGGCAGCAGAGATGGGACTTGGACTTGGGCCACATGACTTCCAGTCTTGCCCCACGTTCATAACCAAGTATTCTAATTGTCGTTCATCTCTGCACATCTGTTTTGATTTTGCCTCATTTATACTGTTGATTCATGAGCACTGGACTCACGGCCAGCGGCACAATGACGCGTGCCTGAACGAAGCTTATCTCACACACATTTTCTCCATCAGGCACACCCAGGCTTCCTGCACGTAGGAACACTACACCGCACCTCAACACCGCACTTGTGGGCATTTTAAACAGCAAAGTCACCAACACAAAAAGACAAAAATGCAAGAAGCATGGCACTAAATAACTGGGAAGAGGCCACTTGTTGACAGTATGGGAGCCAACACAAGATGAGCATTTCCTGCCGTAGCTGGTTTGGCTCAGTGGACAGAGCGTCGGCCTGTGGACTCGGGGGTCCCGGGTTCGATTCTGGTCAAGGGCATGTACCTTGGGTGTGGGCACATCCCCAGTGGGGAGTGTGCGGGAGGCGGCTGATCGGTGTTTCTCTCTCATCGATGTTTCTAACTCTCTGTCCCTCTCCCTTCCTCTCTGTAAAAAATCAATAAAATATATATTTTTTTAAAAAACCTTAAAAAAAAAAAAAAGATGAGCGTCTCCTTTCCAACATCACCTGGGAACTGTGTGTTGGGCAACTCAAATTTCCCGCGCTCTGCACAAGTCCTCAGATGACTGTCACAGCACTGAAGTATTGATGTCAGGGTTCCAAATAAATCCTAGCAGGTAGGCAATTTCATAGATACAGAATCTAATACATGAGGACTGGCTATATTGATAAACCTCTAGAAGACACAAATTACCAATATCAGAGAAGATAAAGGGCACCGCCACACAGCATACAGGCAGTAAGAGGATAACAACAAACTATCAACACCTTTATGCCTATAAATCCCACGATGAATGAAATGGACTAATTCCTTTTAAGGCACAAGTTACCGAAGCTCACTCGAAGAGATAGATCATTTAAATGGTTCTGTATCTATTCATAAAGCTAAATTTATTATTTAAAACCTCCCATCCCCCAAAAAAACAAAATGAAAAAGAAAAACACCTCCATACCTAGATGGCTTCATTGATGGTTTAGCAAATGTTCATAGAAGAAATAATACTAATTCTTTACAAACTCTTCCAGAAAACAGAAGACAGAACCCTCTTCAACTTCTTTTCTAAGGTTAGCATTGCCCTGATTTCTAAATCTAAAAAAGACATTGCAAGAATAGAGAACTAAATAGAGAGCACATCCCCAAAAACATAATTGAGGGAGAGCAAAGAAGATATGAATAAATAGATACACCACACAGATGGGTCAGCAAGTTCAATATTATGAAGAGGTCAGTTTTTCCCAAGTGTATGTATCTATTCAAGGCATTACCAATTAAAACCCCAGCAGGCCTTTTGTTTGTTTGTTTTGCAGTAATTTACAAGCCGATTCTAAAATTTGTATGAAAATGCAAAGGACCTAAATGGATAAAACAACTTTGAAAAGAAAAAAATGAGACTTTACACTCCCTGATTTCAAGACTTACATAAAGCTGCAGTAACTTAGTGTGTCTTAGTGTAAAAATACATAGATCAATGGAATAGGATAGAGAGCCACATATATCTGGCCAATTTCGAGAGAATTATCTTTTCAAGAAATGGTACGGGAGCAATTGGATATTCATATGCCAAATAAGAGACAGAGAATTACAACCCTGACTGCATACCACATGCCATAATAATCAAAATGAATGTAGGAGCTAAAACTAAATGTAAAAGCTAAAACCGTGAAACCTTTAGAAGAAAACAGAAACTTTTAATGATCTTAGAATACATAAGGAGTTTTTAAATAGGACATTAAACCAAAAAGAAATGATAACTTGGGTCAAGCACTCTCTTTGTTGCCATTTCTCTTGCCTGTGCTGCCTGGGTACCAGCTAGGACCTGCTGGGCAGTGACTCCCCCTCCAACCTGCTCAGAGCTCTTGATAGGGGGCAACTTTGGCACTGCCCTAACTGTTCCGCACACTGTCCCTTCCACGTGCCTGCTGCTAAGGCCGGCTCTGAGGCCTACAGACTCGAAGATGCCACTGAGTTCAGATTTTGCCCCTGCCCCCCACTCTCAGGCTCTCTCTAGCCTCAGCCTTCACCTCTGTCCACGGAGATGTGAGTGGAACTTATTGGTCCCCTGATGGGCTTCCCTGTGTGTGCAGTGAGTGGCTCCCTGTGCTCAGCTGTCTCCTCCCGTACGTAGCCTTGAAGTTTTGGTTAAGATGGAAGCAGCCTTCTGGAGATGCTAGAGGCGACATGGATTTCTTCCGACTGGTTCATTTGGCCACGTCAGTGGGGATTTGTTGGCAAACGGGAAAGAGAATTGAATATGAAGGATCAGATGTCCACCTAGCACCAGAGTCCCTTTTGACTCCGAATGAGCCAGCTTTCTAACACTTTAACACGGGAAGTACTCAAATCAATAAGTATTTGCCTGGTAACAGTGTGAGGGAGTAAACAGGGTGGTGCCCAGCCTTACTGTTGCCCTGTAATCAACAAGCGAAAACTAAATGTGCCCGTTTATTGAAAGGTGTTTAAACCAGCGTCCTTTAATTAGACTTTACTGAGCTCTTTCCCCAGGAAGAAGTTACTCTGGGAGTCACACTCAGGCTATGCCCTCGTGCTAGTGCCCTTCTCACACAGGGGCAGGGCTTCCCAGAGCCAGGTGTGTACTGACCACTGCCCCCAAGGTCAAGAAGGGGACGGGTGCTCGCTTCGGCAGCACATATACTAAAATTGGAACGATACAGAAGATTAGCATGGCCCCTGCACAAGGATGACACGCAAATTCGTGAAGCGTTCCATATATATATATATATACATATATATATATATATATATATATATATGTATATATATATATATTTATGCACCAGCTTCCGGCAAATTCCCCCTTTTTTATTTTTTAAATGATAGTGCATGTAAATCAGCAGCCACCTCTTGGATTGGGTTAAGACACAGAAGAAGACTGACAAGCAATGATAGCGAGCATAGCTATAAACACAGTGGATGGAGTGCACAAGGAGCCTTGTTCCTGTAGAAGGTTGCTGGCCTCTTCCGTCAAGGGATTTTAGCGGTCCTCAATTCGGGGGTGCGGTTGTCCTTGTTGATCTGGCTAGCGGGCAGCGTCATTGGTAACGGGCTTCCCCAAGCGTCAGCGAGTTGAAGGGCTGCATCAAAGGGTCCGTCAGGGCCGCGCTTGATGGTGGTGTCGTTGTCCGGGGAGGAGTCAGCTGTGCCCTCTGGGTCTGCTGATATGGAAGATACTGGGGAGGAGGAGGAGGCGGAGATGGAGGGTAGTAGAGAGAAAAAGAAGAGAAAGCAAAAGAACTACAAGGCATGGAAGTGTTTAGAAAAAAGAGGGAAAAGAAAGGGAAGAAGGCAGCATCCTGACACAGCCCTTTCCTTCAGCTGCCCCTTTGTCGCGTTCCATATTTTTTTTAATAAAAAAAAAAAAAAGAAGAAGAAGGGGACGGGACAGAAGGCCCTGAGGGATGGGTAGGACTTGAACCGGCAGAGACGAGCCAGCACTCCAACTCCAACCCGGATTCGCACCAGAGGGTCTGTCCCGGGGAGAGGACGGACGCGCCCGGTGTCACTGGACACTGCGAGGCGGCACACGCGGGGCGGAGGCGGGGAGAGTTCCAATTCCGCGCCAGATTCTCCTCCAGCGCCACGACAGTGAGCACCAGGGTCCTTGCAGCCCGTCAGCCGCTGAACAGCTATTGAGAACCTGCTGGGAGGCGTGATTCCGAGTCCCGAGAGGGTGCAGCTCGGGCTGAGACCCCAAAGGCCCCGGGCCCCGGTGCGCACCTGGAGAGCCTGGGGCTGGCCCTGGAGTCCCTACGCGGGCCGGTCCTCCGGAGCCGGCTGGGGAGGCTCGCGGTGCGCAGGGCGCGCAGCGCCTCCTCGGGGCAGCCGGCGGGTGGCCCCCGGCGCCTTCGCCTGCAGCGGCTGCTGCCTTATAAGGCGGGGGCCGGGCTGCGCCGGGGAGGGGCTGCGGAGGCCCGGCCCCTCCGAGGCTACCCTAGCGGCTCGCGGGCCCGGGAGCGCAGAGGCTGCGGGAGCCCGGGAGCGCGCTGAGCCGGCCATGGGCAAGTCAGGTGAGGCCGCCGGGCCGGCGGGGCGGGGTGCGGGGTGGCTCGGAGCCGCGGGCTCTGGGATGCTCGCCGTCACCTCCCCCGCGGCGGGCTCCATCTCCCGGGCTGGGCGGCCGCCTCGGCGCGGGGATGCGGCTCCGGCTGCCAGGCGGGGACCCAGGCGCGGATGGAGCGGCGCAGGGGGCGAAGCGCCCGGAGGTGGGTGGAGGGCAGTTTCCGGGGCAGCCAGGAAGCCGGGTGGCCCTGGGGCCGCGGGAGAGAGGGAGGGAAGGCGAGACTGAGGGAGGGACCCCCTGCCTGGGAGCCGGAGCCTGCGCCTGGGAGGGCTTCCAGGCGCTCGGGGTCCGGCCAAGGCGTGGCCGTTGCTTTGTTTCTGGCGGACAGCGTTAGAAGTTGGGAAAAGCCAAACGGTGACAGCATCTTTCCCTGCGAAGCGGCGTGCTCCAAGCAGCCCTCCCAAAGACAGCTCGAGCATCCTTCTGTCGTTGTCCCTCCTCCCTGAGGCCCCCTGTGTGCCAGGCTGTGTGCCAGGCTGCGTGCCAGGCTGCCAGTAGGTGCCCGGGTGTCAGGCTCCACCAGGGCACAGACTCCCGCTTCCCCTTTTTCTCCGACCTGTTGGTGGCCGGGGCTCAGTACTGTGGCTGCCCCCGGTGAACTTTCTAAAATGCAGATCCTACCTGCCACTCCCAACACCGTCCACCCCATGGCCCGCAGGTGAGAGAGGGTACCTGCTTCAGCCCCAACTTGAAGTCCTCTGGGAGCTGGTGTCCTCACCTCCTACCTCCACTCAGCCATCCGGAGGCTGGCACGCCCGTCCCATCCCCGGGTTCCCTTTCCCAGCACCCACCCCCATCACTCTGCCTCTTCCACCTCCCTGAGGTGTAAAATCTTCCCCATCCTGGTAGACTCAATTTCGGGGCTGAGAGGCCACCCCTGGCTTCCCCTCCGCCTAGAAGGAAGGCAGGTCTCTTCCTGGCTGCAGCCCCCCTCCCCCTACACAGTCAGCTTGGGACTCTGCCCAGCTATAGACCAGCTTCCCACAGACACCCCACTCCTGGCCGCCAGACAGGGGCCCTGACTCTCTGGGCAGAGCTACTGCCTCACAGGAGGCCCTTAATGAACAGCTTGAACAGAAGCCCTGCTTCGTGGAGGCTGGGGTGTCAGCCTGAGGAGGGTGAAGCTGGGTCCGTTCTGGAATCTGTCCTCAAGATCCAGCCTCATGGGCACGCGCTGGGAGTATGCCTGCCCCTGACATTGGTCTTACACTGCCTTGCCCGTAGTGACAGGTCTGGCCTTCAGCCCTGGCTGTGCTCACCACTTGCTGTGTGATCCTGAGCAAGGCTCTTTCCCCATCTGTACAGTGAGGTGGCCCAGACGATCCCCTGGGTCCTTCACAGTGTGGAAGGGGGACACAGGAGTCGTCATGAAGCTAAAATTCATGACGGTAGGTGGTGATGGGGCAAGAGCATGGCAAATGTGAGTGAGCACTTTAAGGAATCAGCTCCTTTCCCTGTAGATGAAGAGAAAATCCACAAATTTTCCAAAGCCACATTTTAATCAGTGGTTTCCAGCTCCTCCCCTGAGAAGCAATTCTCCTGCCCTGCTGTCAGCTGAGTGCTCGCTCTTCTATCTGTTCACTCATCTATCCATCTCTCCCTACCTTCTTGCTCCCTTCTCTCCCTCCCTTTTTTCCATCCATTCCACCACCTGTCAGCTCTGTACGGTGGACTCGGTGCTGTGGAGGGCATGACCCGGTCCTCAGGAGTGTTTATTTGGATTGTGAAATGAATCAATGAATCAAATCATCTGGGGATGAGAGACAGGCATCACATGCTTCAGTAAGAGGTGGGAAGTGACTCAAGCCACTAGACAGGAGCAGGTGAAGAGCAGTGGGAGCTCAGGGGAAGGAGAGGTCTCCTTTGCAAAGGGGCTATTGGAGGCTCCTGGAGGAGGTGGTCAAACCCCAGAGAGGCTTGGGAATTTGGACTTTATCCCTGAGACCTGCAGTGCCATAGAAAGGTGTTCACTGACGGTGGCAGGAGAGTGATCAGGTGGGAAGAGGGCAGAGGTGGGGGTCAGGAAGAGGGTGCTGCCGTTATCAGGCAACCGATGACAGGGGCTCTAAGGAACCGCAGAGGAGGAGAGGATGGGTTTGGGAGGTGGTACCCTCAAGCCAGTTTTGGTGACTAACTTGTAAATGAGAGGACAGGCCGACAGGTATGTCTGGGTGCAAGATGGTGGTGACACCTTCTAGGACTGAAGATACAGAATCAAGCAGGTTTCAGAGGAAGGGGACAGAGGCAGAGGGCAGGTTAGAGCTGGTTCAGGCAGGTGCCACCCCCCACACACAACCAGGGACCTTCCAGAATGCTGGCTCTGGCCTCTCTCCCTCATAGCCACATGCATTGTATTTGTCTCTCCCAAAGACTGGGAGCCCCCAGGACAGTCCTGGCTCCCCTAAGGGTCTCCAAGAGAAAGTGAGCTTTCTAGGTAGCCCAGGCCCAATGGGCCTTCAGTGCAGGCCCAACCTGTAGCTCCAGGCCACCAGCCGGAGGTCTGTGCTGCAAGGCCCGTAGCGCTCACAAATGTGTAGCCATAAGGGGCTTGATGTGGTTTCATAAAGACCGTTGTAAGGAGCTGTCCCTGTCTCTTCTGTGCCCTCGTTTCCTCATAGGAGCTCGTCTCTCTTTAATCTTAAACCTCAGAGATACCACAGAGCTGCTTGGGGTTGGTAGGCATTGCTGGAAAACTGTGACTGCGCCAACACAGCTTTAATTCCAGGAGACGCTCAGCCCAGTGTGCAGAGACTTCCAGGTCCATCGCCTACCTTGCTGGGCTTCAGTTTGCAGCAACTGTGATGGGGGCAGAGAAAGACAATGGGCCTTCAGCGAAGGCCTTGGGCTCAGTGGAAACCGCTAGTCCCTAATATAGTGACGACCAATTGTTAGGCTCCTGGTGCATGCGAGGCTTGGAGCTACTTACTGTCAATTGTGTAGATTTATAGAGGTTGAGTACCATGCCCAACTCAGACCTTGACCAGTAGGTGGAAAACTGGGATTTGAAGCCAGCTCTCTGACTTCCCGGATGTGGGCTTTCTCCCGTACCACACTGATCCCTTGCCACCTGCTCCCTGCCTCCTTCTCAGCCTGGAATCTGGCTCAGTAGGGACGTCTGCACACCCTCTAATTCCCTCTAAAAATCTTAAAGTCCCCTCCACCCACCTCTGCCATCAGGGCAGAAAGCATTTAGGGACCAACTGGCCCAGGAATTTTCTACTGAGCAGGGCCCTGACACCTCTGCAGGGTGTGGCTGTGTGGGCCACATCGGTTCCAGCTGTTCCATTTTCATCTGTTGATTTTGCCAGGGCGGGGGGCGGAGCGGAAAGTTCAAAGAAAGGGTTTCCCTGCTTTGAAGATATTTTGAAAACCACAGGTGTCATACTTCCTTCTCACACATTTGGGGATGTGGAACCCAGAGAGGCAGGCCTGAGTGGCCGGCCACAGGCAGGGCTGGAGCATGGACACCAGCTGCCCTGGCTCCTTCAGTCCCTCAGTGACTGTTATCTGCACAGGGTCAGCCTGGAACCATCAACCACCATTCTTGCTTAGGGAAAGGGAAGTACACGCAAAGTGGAAAGTAGGAGAGATTTGAAACAGAGGAGGCTGCTCTTAGATCTAGCTCGAATGTGGACTCACTGTGTGAAATTGTGAAATTCACATGTCCTCCCAAAGACTCTAGCTTCCTCATCTGTAAAGAGAAGACTATGCTCCAATTCATTTGCTTACTCATTCACTCAGCAAACATCTGATGAGCTCAGAGGTGCTGAAAGAGGTCATCGAAGACTGATAGAGCCTGGCCGGCCTGGCTCCGTGCTTGAGCCTCAACCTATGAACCGGGAGGTCACAGTTCAGTTCCCGGTCAGGGCACATGCCCGGGCTGCAAGCTCGATCCTCCGTGTGGGGCGTGCAGGAGGCAGCCGAGCAAGGATTCTCGCTCATCATTGATGTTTCCATCTTTCTCTCCCTTTCCCTTCCTCTCTGAAATCAATAAAAATACGCTTTTTAAAAAAAGATTAATACAAATACCAGCAGTCCGGCTCCCGTGGAAATCAGGGATGGGATCCGATGGGACAATGTCTCCCCAAGCCAGAGGCTTTGTTAGTAATGATATCGTTATAATTGACACCGAGTAACTGTTCACTGTGTTCCAGAACTGTTCTAAAGCGGCGACTTAGATTAATTCTTTTAATTCTCATAACAGCCCTGTGAGGTGGACACTGCTATCTCCATTTTTCTATGCTGGGGGTGGGGGGTGGGTGGGGAGGGGGGGATGAGCATAGAGTGATTAAGCAACTTGACCAAAATCACACAGCTAGTCAGAGGCAGAGCTGGTATTTGCCTCTTGAATTTCCTGGAACAGAAGCTGCTCTTTCTTCCTTTTTTTCCCCCTCAACTTTTTATTCTTCCTTCCTGATAAACCAGTTTTACCCCAAAGGTGGGACCAGGGCAGTTTCCAGTGTTAAAGAACAATATTCAACCGAGTACATCTGAAGATCTAATTGGCTTTAGTCAGCAGTTCATGGGGTCATTGCTTTCTAGCAACTAGAAGGATGCTCCGATGAGTTCGCTGTAGAAATGGGAGGTTTTTATAGGCGTAAAGAGGGCGAGACTAAGAACTTAAAAGGGTGTGTTCCTCTAGGCAGGGTCCTCTCCCCTTAGAGGGAAGCAGCAGGGCTTATCAGGCAGTTTGTCCCATTAGTGATCAGGAAATTCGAGACTGATTGGTTTAAAATTCCACTCCGGGGAGGGGCTGTCACTGCAATTGGGTTAGTTACTAGGTTTTGGTTTGGTGAGGGGACTTGGCAAGTGTTTCACACCAGCTTCTTGCCAAGGGGCAGAAGGGGCCTGTCCACATTCCTGCCCGGGCCTCTGACCGTCCTGGGCCTCTGACCGTCCTGGCCTCTGGCGGGAGTGGGGAGAGAAATGAGTCAGGCTGGGCTCCGGGAGGCCTCAGAGGAGGACGGATGCTGAGGGGGGAGCCTGTGCTAGCCCACAGCCAGGTGGGAGGAGGGCACAGACCTCCTTGGAGCCTTTGGCATTTAGAAGCCCAGGCCCCAAAGGACCTCCGAGAGCCCCCAGGTCAGCCCCCTGAGATGCCTGTGCCCTCCACTCCCGCAGGCAGCCTAGCCCTGCCCCTTCCCTCACCCCTCAGCCCCAGGGAGCCAGCCCAGACAGCCCCTTCCACCTCCCAGCAGCTCCGACCTTGAGCCCCAGACCTGCCCCTGGAGCTTCTACTCCTGCAGCCCCTGACTCTCCTCTGGGGCCCCTTAGGCAGGTCTGAAACCTCAGTTCTTCTCTCCTCTCCCCCTCCTCTCTCCCCTCAGAGACTTGAAGGCAGCTGCCAAGCTCACTGAGCCCGACCCTCCTCCAGGTCTGGCCAGTCCCTCTGTCTCTGTGACGTCCTTTGACTTGTATCCCCTGGAGGTGGTGGGGGTGAAGGACAGCGCTTCCCTCCTCACCGGCCTGCCCCTGAGCCCGTTGGGGGAATGTGAACAGGTTACCCCCCCTCCTGAGCCTCAGTTTCCTCCTTTGAAAGATGGACAGCTCCCACAAATGGTGGTGAGAAGTAAATGAGAGGGGGCCCAGCCCGGCACCCAGCAGTGGTTGCCAACATGCAGAAGACAGGACCCCCCTCATTCCGGGCCGGCACCCCAAGCTCCGAGGGTCCCCCTATGAGGACATAATCCCTCTCCCCATTGAGGGCTGGCCGTGAGGGCTCTCCCTGCCTGGTGCCGGGATGGGTAGGTTTCCTTTGACCTTCTTTTCCCAATGTTTATCTTTGTCCTTGGGCTTTTCTACAGAAGTGGGGTGTGCCTCTTGCTGGGTGTGGTCACCAGTGATCTCTTGTCTCCCTGAGGCTGAGGCCCTGCTGTGTGGAGCCTCCAGGGCTGGGACTATCTGCTGTGCTGGGAGGGGACTCCTTGGAGGGGGTGGGGGTGCCTCCCAGTGGGTGGGGAGGGAGGGCTCCCTCATGATTACCAGGAAGTTCTCCTGACCCCTTCCTGGGAACCCTGCCCCAGGGAACTAGGCCTGTGGGGACAATGACTGGCTTTGGTTTCTAAGCAGCAAGCTTAGGTCAAGCACAGGAACTTTCACTTTTATTTCTCTTAACTTCCCATAGTCTGGGAGTGCAGTGACCTAGTTTTTAGCAGCCATATAAATATCCCTCTGCCAAGGAGACTGCAGGCCCACAGCCCTGCGGACCAAGTGCAGCCTGGCCCTGGCCCTCGGGGCTGCCTGTCCACGGGCTTCGCGTCCCTGTCCTGCCCACATCACTGTGCCTGGGCCTCACCGGACTGCCCTGCGGGCTCCACAGTCCTCGGGGTCAGTGCCACTCATTCTTCAACTCACCGAAAGCCCCTGGGACAGCTCTGCCTCCACCACTGGCAGTTGCCTTCATCTCCCCTGGGTTGGCATCTGGCCAAAAGCTCCCGCGGGCAAGTTCTGGCCTTGTTCCCCTCAAGTCCACTCCCCAGACAGTGAGTTTGATTTGAAGGCCCAGGAGACACGGGGATCGGGCTGAGAGAGGGGAAGGGATTCCCTGATGGCTCATCTGCTCAGCGCCTGGGGTGAAAAGACAGCCAAGGAGAAGGACAGCTGATGAATGTGACCTGGGGAGTAACCGATGCTTCTTGATCCTTCTTTCATTCTCCAGTTTACTCCCTGCCTCCCCTCAGCCAGGCCTTGGGGACAGGCCCCTACCAAATGGAACCAGCTCAGTTTATAGCCCTCACTCCTAACTCACCCAGTTCACCCCATTCCCACGGAGGGGCACTCCCAGATCCCTACAGCTGTCACTCAGGGCCTTCACAGTCCACGCTTGGCTTGCTGCTGTCCAGGCATCTTTGGGGCCTCCTCTGGGGTCACCTCCTTCCTGAGTCCCCAGACCTAGTTAGGTTGCCTGTCAAGTTCCTCTTGCACCTGTGCACCGGGGCCCTGTCGCCCCGTTTGCTAGTGTCTGTTTGCAGGCTGTCTCCCTTCCGAGTGTGAGCTCTTGGAGGCAGGACGTGGCCGTTTTGTCCCTGGGCACCTCGCACACCATACGGGACCTGGCACGGAGGAGGAGCTCAGAGAGCACAGGAACCGACGGGTGGGCTGGGATTGGGTGGATGCTGCTGCAGAGAGGACAGATCAATGGATGGATGGATGAAGGGTGGAGAGATGAACAGGGGTGTTGGAGGGATGGGGTCCCATTTCAGATCCAAATTGATATGACTTCTGTCCGCTGTTGACCTTGCCTGACCTGGCTTCACCCACTTATTGTTTCCCTAATCCTAGCCCCCCAGACCTTGCCCTTTCTAAGGTCATGACCCCATTGAGCACAGGCTCCATTTCATCCCTCAATGCACCTCTGAACCCAACGCCAACACATTCCCTTCCACACTCTCCCCTCATTCACTTCCCAATGCTGTCCTTCCTGGTCCTTTTTCTTCATCTGTCCCTCTGTCTTCTTGATTTTTACCAGCCCAGTGTGGGGGCCCCTCAACCCCGGCCCCTCTCTCTGAGCGCCCACCTCCAGTCCCCACCAGGCACCATAGGTCCTGTCTGAGAAAGCCAGTCTCCCTCAAACATTTTCTTTCAGAAGTCCCATTGCTCACTGCCCAGGACCCCCACCCCCACCCCAACATCTGCTCTGCACCCCTGGCCCATCCTCCACTCAGCAGCCAGCAGGAACTTTCGGAAACACCGATCTCACCAGCTCACTCCTCTGCCCCCAGTCAGTTGCTTCCCACTGCTTTGGGTAAAGACCCAGATCCCTCACATGGCCCACAGGGCCCTGCATAATCCATGGGTGCAGATGTGCAGAGGTGTGGAGGGAGGGAGACAGGGTGGACAGAGGGGTGGAGGGAGGGAGACAGGGTGGCAGAGGGGTGGAGGGAGGGAGACAGGGGCCAGAGGGGTGGAGGGAGGGAGACAGGGGGCAGACGGGTGGAGGGAGGGAGACAGGGGGCAGAGGTGTGAGGGAGGGAGACAGGGGGCAGAGGTGTGAGGGAGGGAGACAGGGGGCAGAGGGGTGGAGGGAGGGAGACAGGGAGCAGAGGGGTGGAGAGAGGGAGACAGGGGGCAGAGGGGTGGAGGGAGGGAGGCAGGGTGGCAGAGGGGTGGAGGGAGGGAGACAGGGGGCAGAGGGGTGGAGCACTCCTCACGTAGTCCCTTTGGCTGGGGCTGAGGGGCCTGCTATGGGCTGAGAAGGCCGCCCTCACACTCCGGTGGGTCTTCTCCCCGCACTGAGCCTCCATTTCGGAATCGTTGCAGCTTCCAAGCAGTTTAACAACGAGGTCCTGCGGGCCCACAACGAGTACCGGAAGCAGCATGGCGTCCCCCCGCTGAAGCTGTGCAAGAAGCTCAACCAGGAGGCTCAGCAGTGAGTCCCCTGCGCCCCGGGGTGACGGCCGTTAGGGTGCAGCGGCTGCAGTCAGCGGGGCCCTGGGGGGCTGGAGGGACATGAGTTTCGGGGGCAGGATCAGTCAGGCTTGAATAACGACTCTATAGGCCCCTTTGTTCCTCTGAACCTCAGTTTGCTCCTCTGTAAAATGGGCTGTTTGGGGCTCAGAAGATCTGTTCAGAAGGGACGCTCCCAGTTTGCGCTGTGAGCCCCGAGCCCCAGAAGGACGTGTGGCCACGCGGGTTCAGGGCTCACCTCGGGGCCTCCCTGGGCTGCTCCTCTGAGAAACACCATCCTCCCTGCAGGTATTCGGAGGCGCTGGCCAGCACGCGGATCCTCAAGCACAGCCCGGAGTCCAGCCGTGGCCAGTGTGGGGAGAACCTGGCCTGGGCATCCTACGATCAGCCAGGTGGGTCACCTTCTCGGCTCCCCTGCCCCCTGCCCTCTGCCGGGCCTCGGCCTCGGCCTCGGCCTCGGCAGCCCACATTCCAGCCCCTGGGGCCCTCGCTCCGTGTGTAGCCATGGGCCCCACAGGCGCAGAGCAGAGCCGGAGAGGAACCGAGCTCCGCACCCCGGGGCCGAGGGCGGCCCCCGCAGCGGCCCTGGTGGGGCCAGGCCTGTGCTGCTGCCAGGGACACACAGAGGAGTCGGACTGCCCGCACCCGCTTTAGGAGGGGCTCCCAGCTGCGGAGCAGGGTGCGGCCGCAGGCCTCTCTGGGCAGCCCCCCCGCCCGCCCCTGCTCCCCAGCATCCCCAGCTGCAGAAGAATGTTACTTGTGTCACATTCTCCTAAATCAGATTGTTTCCCAGAGCTGGTGTATTAACTTTCTCACCAGAAAAGCACAGCAGAGCTTTTAACACGTCGGAAAGAAAATCACCATCGTGGGCGAGACAGCCCTTCATCTGACGTCTCAGCCTGCAGTGGCGACCCCGCCACACTGGCCAGGCATCCTTGAGCCTCCTGGTCGGACAGCCCTGTGCTGGCTTTTTAGGAAAAATGTTGGCGAGCACTGCCTCCCTCCCTGAAGCCTTCTCCAAGCCCCGGGGGGAGCAGCCTCCTCCCTCCCGGGCCTCACATTCCTGGGAGTTCCCTGGGGAGGCCCGAGTGTCCTGGCGGCTTCCCCGCTCCGGGCCCCTCCGGGAGAGGGTGCGCATGCTCCCGGGGAAGGCAGGAGTCCACAGCCCGCAGCCGCCTCCCCGGCCTGGGCTTGGGCCTGGTGGGCCCAGGGGAGGAGGGAGAGGGATGGGAAAGAGCCAGCAGGAGAGGAGGTTCCCTCCCAGCCTTGAACTGGCTCCCTGGGGAGCCTTGAGCAAGTCCTTCCCCTCTCTGGCCTCAGTTTCCCATCTCGACAGAGAGGGGGCTGGGTTAGTGGTCACTAAGGCAGCGTTTCCCCACGTTGGCTGCACATGGGATCTTGTGGTGCTTTTTAAAAACACCAGGGCCTGGGTCTCTCCTCCACAGATACATGTAACATCCGTTTGAGGCAGGTAAAAGGCATCAGCAGCTTTCACACGTTCCCCGACGAGGCCGGTGTGTGGCCACGGCTCTCGAAGGCCTTTCTTGCAGCTCAGAGCGTGGTGCATGGCCAGCAGCAGCCTCTGGGCACTTGTTAGGAATGCAGACTCACAGGCTGCCCCGTGACCTACTGCACTTTAGCAAGAGCCCCAGGTGACTGAGCACACATTCAAGCTTGCAATTCTGCTCTGAGCTCCGAGGCTCCTTCTAGCTCTGACCCTGAGATCCGCAGCTCCCAGGGAAATGCTGTGCGTTTCTCCCATCAGCACGTCTAGGCCGGGGGCTGCTCCCAGTGAGGACCCGTCTGCCTGCCGCGGAGACCCGGGCCCAGCAGCCCGATGGCCTTGCCTCCTGTGGATATTCCGGGAGCCAGGCTTGGGGTGGGAGGAGGGCAGGCTCAGGAACACTAGGAACATCATCAGAAGCCCTTGGAGTGCCTTGCATGGAACCCTCTTTACGGAGGCCCAGGGAGGGGAAGGCCTTGCCTAGGATTCCACAGCGAGGAACAGATGCGGGTGATCCCAGGCCAGGGCTCCTCCGAACCCCCAGGGCCACCTCTTGAGCTCGGGTGTGCCCCTGTTTCAGCTCCTGGGTGCTTTATTGGACCCCTCACTGTGGGGTGAGTGGCTTGCGGTTGGTGGGAGTAGATGGAAGGAATAGGAGTGGGTTGATTTTGCTGCTGAGTTTTAAACAGTGTCTTTTCCATACAGGACAGGAGGTGGCTGATAGGTGGTACAGTGAAATTAAGAACTACAACTTCCAGCAGCCTGGCTTCACCTCTGGGACTGGTGAGTGACTGGGTGGCACCGCTGGCCTCGCCCTGGACTGTTGGGTGTCAGAGAGGAACTAACCCTCTGAAAACCAATCATTTCCCTCCTGTTTTACCTCCCCCATATTTCTCTGATTTGACTTTGCCCAAAGGGTAAAACCCTGTTTCCCCAATACACACACACACACACACACACGCGCGCGCGCGCGCGCGCGCGCACGCGCGCACACACATACACACACACGCACACATGCACACATATGCACACACACATACACACACGCGCACACACACACGCACACACATATACACACATACACACGCACACACACGTGCGCGCACACACATACACATGCACACATGCACACATATGCACACACACATACACACACGCACGCACACATACACACACGCACACACATACACACATACACACGCACACACACGCGCGCGCGCACGCACACATACACACGCACACACGCGCGCGCGTGTGCACACATACACACACACATATGCACACACACATACACACACGCGCGCACACACACACATACACACGCACACATGCACACACATACACACACATACACACGCACACACACGCACATATCATCTAAGCTCCCGGGCCAATGCTGTCCGCCCCGCCAGCTCCAAGTTTCCGGATGACTGGCGTGTGTCGTGAGGGGCTGTGCATTTTAAAAGCTGCCGGGCGCTGCTTCCCAGAAGTGGTGCCTCAGCACTTGTGACCGGTCATCCTACTTCTGGTCTTGCTCCCTACATCCAGCCTGCTCCCGAGCACCCAGAATGTTCCCAAACCCTCTCTGCCCATGTTGCTCTCCTGAGTAAACTGCCAACAGCTTCCCGGGGCTTCAGGAAAAGGGCCACGCTCACTGTTCTCTCGGTTTTACACGCCCTCCTCCCTTCCCTCCTCCCTCCAAGCTTCCTTCCTGCCGCAGCCCCAGGCCTCATGGCCTCCCAGGCATCCTTTCACCTTCAGGCTGCCCTTTGAGGTTCAGGTGAGCTTGGGTTGCAGAACCCCTGGAGCTAGTCTCAGCCCTGGCACTGCTATTGGTGTGAACTTGGGTGGACGTCCCCCCATCCTTCCCTGTCTTAGAGGGAGAGGGGCAAGGTGCTGGCCTCCACAGGACATTCTGGGAGGTGGCGTTTAGATGCAGGAGCCGCTGACTGGGGGACCATCCAGCCTTCCTCGTAGGCCTCCGCTGTGCGCGGTAAACATGTAACCCACTCAAGGCCCACCCCAGCCCTGTCAGCATCTCTGAGCGCCGGGCTCCCTCTGGGCCCTCGCCAGGCCTCACCCGGCTCCTGTCTTTCCTCGGAACCACCGCAGGTGCACCTGAGGCGGCCCAGGAGGGGATGGGAGGGGCTGTGAGTTTCTCTGACCAGAAAAGCTGAAAAAGGGATTCTTGGCCCACCCTATCCCTCTCCTCCCCACCCCACCCATGGGTGGAGCCTCTTACGGCCTCCTGCCCTCTGGAGGTTCTTCAGAAGCAGGAAGTGACATGTTCTCAGAACCAGTCACTGTTTCCTGTGGTTTTCTGCTCACCCCTTCGGGCAGGAGTTCTTGCAACCCTGTGGGCAGGACAATGGGGCAGGAGTCAAAACATCTGCTGAAATGCTTCTCCCCTGGGCACTCAGGCCTGAGGGGGCTGCCGCCAGGGCCCGCAGGGAGAAGTGATGGCTCTGTGGCAACCCAGTTCCATCGATGAGGGAGGGATAGGAACGGCTCCTCCAGTGAGTAAAATGTGTTGGCAGAACCCGGAGTCCTTCTCATGAAGATCTGTGTCTAGGAGCCGTTTGATTTTACAGTGTCTGTATCTGCTTCCGCCGTGAGCAAGACTCACGGGCCATTGGACATGTGTCAGAGCGAGTGGTTAGCTTTGCTACCCGCCCTCGGCTCAGAAGCCTTGCAACGCCATTTGGGGATGGGGTGGGGCTTCATGCCACGAGTTTCGAATTTTGTAGAGGAGGACACTGAGCCCCAGGAAGGGGGGGAGACCTCTCTGCACCTTCTGTCCTCAGCCGGATGCTCTTCCCACGGCCCCTGCTCCCAGGCAGGTGCCGCGCACGGTATATAGTAGATCTTGGCAAGGGAATCACGTGCAACAGTAAGGAAGAATGAGAAAGCTGTTTGTATTGACACGGAATACAACAGCTGAGCCAGGAACGCGACTCAGCTTTCCATGATCACTGACCACCCGCCTCACCCGTTGCTCCACACTTCCCACCCCTAAAGAGGAAAACCCCAGAAGAACTATAGTCCCTACGTCATCCCAGGTGTCCGTGGGTAATGCCTGGGAATGGACAGAGCCTGAGCCTAAGACAGGAGCACAGATTTGGGGGGAGTTACAGATCTGCAGGCCTCTCTCCCACCCCAGCCTCCCCCGGAGCGGCACCGTTGTTCTGGGATCCCCTGACCTAAGGTCATGGTGTAGGTGAAAGGGCCTTTGAAATATCTATAATCTCCTTCCAGCCACCCCACCCCTGTCAGCGTCTTGTGGTAAAGAACACAGTTCTATGCCAAGTGCTGAGTGGAGGGAAATGGTTTCTTGCAACTCCTTTGTTATATTCTGTTTTAATGAGCAGGTTTGTTTGTTGGTGTATTCTGAATTAGTGGTACTTTCACGTGGCCTGATCTGTGTCAGCTGTATGAGGGGAAAAGCCTGCCTTCCATCCCTGGCCCACCATGATGCCAGTTTCCTGTGTATCGTTGTAGAGTTGTCCTGAGCGTATGCCAGCATTTGTGTAAATATATGTGTGTTTTTCCTTTTTTTATATTCTGGTGTCACATACAGGATCTGTTTTGCACTGGCTTTCTTCACACAGCAGATTGGCAGAGATTGTTCCCTGTCGGTACAAAAAGAGCTTCCTCATTCTTCCTTACTGTTGCGCATGATTCCCTTGCAAAGCTCTGCTGTAACTTAATGTGTTTTTCAAATGTATATTTTAGAAAGTTTGGGTCCAGAGCAGGAAAGAGGATGTGATCTATTTAGGAGAAAAAGAAAAAGCAAGCTGTTAGTAGTTTAGAGTTAGAAACCAGTGTGTATCTGATGGTTGCTAAGGAAGTCGTGTCCTTTCACTCATCTGTGAATACCACACTCAGTTATCTCGGGGCGGACAGAAACCCCCGGCCAGAAGAAAGATCACTTAGTCGCATCTGTTTGGAAAAGCTTCCACAGGCATTCATGCTGCCGAAGCTCATGTTGTGTCTGTAATCAGATTCTTGGCAACCAGTGGATAAACAGCAGCTCTTTCTTCCTTTTCTGGGTGACAGAGGGAGTGGGCGAGTCTATGGCCAAAGCATGTGGTCTGTTGAGAGAAAAGGCTTGTCTGAGAAAGGACTTGAGCCTTGATGAACAGACAGCCCATAGAAGTGGTGACACCTGGCAAAGCTGCCAAAAGCCTGGAGCTGCCATAAGGACCAGGGTGAATTGGCAAGGAGTGTTTCTCTGTTCTGAGGTGAAAATCCGAGTTTTGTTGGGCAATGGTTGGTGCAAGCGTAAGGATTAGCAGAAAAGATGCACAGTTGTACTTCAGGTTTGTTTTCTTTTCATTCTTGCGTTGACCGTATCACATCAACTCCATTGAGTAGTGTTTATGTTTGGTTATTTTCAGAAAGGAAATCTTTTTTGTATGTAGACAAATAAGTAAACTATACCTAAACTTAAAAATAGAGTTCAACTGTGGGGGAAAACACACAATTTAATCAATGAATAGTTATTTATTCACCATTTCTGATACACATGGGAGATATCAACGTTTTCTTGTCCCTGGAGAATTGGAAAAGTGTAGCTACCATTATTTATTTATTTATTTATTTATTTATCTATGTATTCGTTCATTTATTCCTTTCTCTCTTGCTTTAATTTTGTGGTAAAATATACTTAACATAAAATTTATCATTTTAACCATTTTTTAAAAATATATTTTATTGATTTTTTACAGAGAGGAAGGGAGAGAGATAGAGAGTGAGAAACATCGATCAGCCGCCTCCTGCACATCTCCTACTGGGGATGTGCCTGCAACCCAGGTACATGCCCTTGACCGGAATCGAACCTGGGACCCTTCAGTCCGCAGGCCAACGCTCTATCCACTGAGCCAAACCGGTTTCGGCTATTTTAACCATTTTTAAGTGTAGAGTTCAGTGGGACTAAATACATTCATAGTGATGTGCAACCACCACTCTATGAATGAAAAAGTTCATCTCCAGAACTTTTTCATCATCTCATATTGAAATTCTGGACCCATTAAACAATAACTCCCCTCCCTCCCTACCCCTCTTGTAACTACTATTCTATTTTCTGTCTTTATGAATTTGACTATTCTAGGAACCTTATATAAGTGGGAATCGCTCAATATTTGTTCTTTTGGGTGGCTTATTTCACTTAGCATAATGTCCTCAAGTTCATACAGGTTGTAGCACATGTTAGAATTTCATTTCTTTTTAAGGCTGAATAATATTCCATTGTATGTATATGCAACATTTTATTTATCTACTCATTTATTGATGGGCATTTAGTCCCCCCCCACCCCCACTGGCTCTTCAGTCCTTGTGAGTAATGCTGCTATGTACATGGACGTGCAAATATCTAAGTCCCTGCTTTTAATTCTTCTGGGTATATACTTAGAAGTGGACTGCTAGGTCATATGGTAATTCCATGTGTAACTTTTTGAGGAACTGTCATACTGCCTTCCACAGCAGCTGCACCATTTTACATTCCTGTCAGCAATGTACAACTTTTCCAATTTCTCCACATCCTCCCCAAAATCTGTTTCTTTTTAAAAAACACACACATTCTAATGGATATAAAGTGGTTACCCTCTTCCTTTCTGAACCACTCTGTGAGAAACTGGGCCACTCTGATTGTGATTTTCCTCCCTCTTCCTTCCCTCTGTCTCTTCTTCATCTGATATTTATTGAGCATCTGCTATGTTCCAAGTCCAGTACTAAACACTGGGGATATGGTGGTCAATAAGGCCGTTGTGATGCCTGCCCTCCAGGAGGAAACACAATTGCCTCAAGGTTATTTTAGCAAACAGATGCCATCCTGTGACGTGGCAGTAAACATCCCATTGATCTGTCACCTCAATAGTAAAAGTGGAAGAGATGAGCTCCCGACCTTTACTCCCAGGAGATAAGAAGAATTTATGGCATCGAGCAAAGAGTATCTTTGCAGAATCAATTCTTTGACCCCAAAATGGGAGGGGAGTAGGAAGTTAAGCCATGTTAGCAGCTTGAAAGGACCAATGAGTAAGGGGCAGGTGGCCTGAGTGGATGACTAATACTGAGAAGCTTCAGCAAGCCACGGAAGTGTCTGGAGGATCAGGCAGTAACTTGAGAAAGAACTGGTCTGTTTGAGAGCAGAGGGTACAGAAGGAGGCTCTACCTTGTTAAGGTCTCAAAGAGTTCATAGAAGGCCTGCACTTCTGGTGAAAGTAGAGTCTGAATCCAAGAGGATTCTTTCACATGCCTTTCATTCATTCATTCACTCATTCATTCCATTCACTCATTCAGTAAAAGCTGCATGTGCAAGCTGTGCCAGGGTCTTGGCTATACTTTGGTGAATAAAACAATTTGATATCTACCCATGTGGGGCTCTCTAGCATCATGAAGAAGCCAAGCAATAAGCCAGTACTCAAATCTAACCTTGCAAATGGTAAGAATGTTGCCGGAAGCCGTTCCATCCTTGCTGCTTGACACAGTCGCTGCAGGGAAGAAACATCTGCACAGCATATGTTTCAAGGGACCTGGCGTATATGGCATACTGTTCTTTTTTTTTATCTTTATTGTTAAAAGTATTACATATGTCCACTTTCCCCCCCTCCTCATTGACCCCTTCTATCCCACCCCTGTTCTCCCACATACATTTATTTTCAAACAAAAGTTGCCATGTATTTATTATACATTTCTATTAACTTAAATATGTACAGTTGGCTCAAAAAATCATGATTCATACATTATCACACATTCTGGAGAGCTTCTCAGATCTATCAGGATGGGCTTCTCTTGTGACTCAACTGAATTTCAAATGATCTCTTTAGAAGTCTGAGTAATGGTGCAACCTATACAGTAGGGCCCTGCCCTTTTCATTTCCCAAAGCAAAATATCCACCTCTTGGAGAAAAATCCATGGTATACACAAGAGGAATATTCTTCTGCTTAAAGACTGGGAAGTTTGAAAATACTGTACAGGAAGGAAGGTGAACCAATCTGACTGCTTCTTTCATTTTTTCTGAAGCAATTGCCAAGATTTCTGTGGTAGGATTGAAGGTCAGAGAAGAAACACCGGTAACCAAGTTCATTATACTTTTATCGGCTTTGGGTTTGTTTCTTGGAGACGAGAATCTTGACTGTATATGTTTACCACTCCGCAGTTAGAACCACAAGCCACATACTGTCCATTCCTAGATGTTGCAATGCTCAATCCATATAAACCGCCTTCATCAGCAAACCTGTCCAGGCAGTTCCGAGAGTTCACATCCCAAACGTAAACTTCCCCTTCCGCCGAAGGGGCGTACACTTTCTTACTATCTGAAGAGAACGTGGATGCTGCAATCCTTCCATTTATTTTCATGCTACTAATCAATTCTTTAGTCTTCATTGACAGCAAATGAGAATCTCCAGCAACGCCATTTATGAGCAAGAAGGACCCATCTGAGGAGACTTTGAAGTTCCTTTCTATCTTCTCTTTCAAACCTCTCACTTGATGTCCTGGAATTAACTTTCCAGCCAGCATATCATAGACATAAAGCACCTTGCTGTGGGTACTTGTGGCTAAAACCTCTTCTCCATTAGCACTAAAACGAGCCTTAAAGATTGGAAACTTTTCCAAATAGATGCTCTGAATTTTAGGATTTGTTTTCCCATCAACCTGAAACAGTGACACAGAGTTATCTAGTGCAGCAACATCACCACCTGAGCACCAGGATGGAACTGCACAGACGAGACCGGAGCAGCCTTGGCATGTAGGCAGTTCTTCATCTTTAAGATTCCTTTAGGGAGAGAAGTCGATGTGGATATGAAATTCCCAGTCCTTGGCAATAAATCATCTTCATCCTCTTCACTTTCATCATCTGAAGATGTTTTCTGATTAGCCTCTACCCAGGCCGGTACTCCCCCCATGGCATGCTGAAATTCTTCCTTAAGTCTCTTCTGAAGCTCATTTTTTGAAAGTTTATTTTCACTGTCATTTTTCATCATATCTTTCCGAAAACGATTGTTCATCATGTCAACCATTTCCTCATCTTCATCTTCTTCATCCACCCAAACTGGCTTCTTTTGAGGTAGAAAATTATCTTTTGCTTCATTCTCCACTTCTGAGTCACCTGAATCTTCCTGTGCTTGAACCCATGGGCCTCGTTGTCCGCGGCGTCGCTGAAAACCAGCTCCTCCGGGCACCGCTCCACGGCCCGCTTGTCCTCCTCCAGGCCGGCTTGTCCTCCTCCAGCGTCAGGCAGTGCAGCTCCCGGAGCCGGCTCTCCTCCGCCGCCTCCATCGTGATCGCAGCGGCCGCTGCACTCGGCCCGGCCGGCGGTTTCCGCTGGGATGAATAAGCAGCCTTTCGGGGCGGCCTGCCGGGCCCGCTCCGGCTTTCCTGTCCGGGTTCATTCGGATCTTCCGGTTCGGCCTGGATCCGGTCCTCAGCTCCGGTTTCGTTCAGCTCCTCCGTTCGGGTGGCATCGTTGGCTTGGAGAAGAAACGCCTGGCATACTGTTCTTAATATGTTTGCTCCCCTTCTTGGCGCTATGTGTTTTAACCAAGGTCACCTCTCCGAGAAAGGTTGTTTCCCCAGGTAGGGGTTTTTCCCTGAACTTAGGGAGGGAATAAAACCCCTTAACTAAATGCCAGTCGGGTAGTTAATCACTTTAATTACGAACAATCAGGCTTAAGCTACATAATCTTTACTCCCTTGAATGGAGATAAGAAATGCCCTAACCTTTGGAGTATAAATTGACAGAATTAAAATCAACTGTTATAACTTCGAGGTGAAGATGGCGTCGAGCAGTGGGACAAAAAACTTGGACTTTCGCCGCAAGTGGGACAAAGATGTGCCGGGAGCCGGTCCATCCTTGCTGTTTCAAGGGACCTGGCATATATGGCATATTGTTCTTAATATGTTTGCTCACCTTCTTGGTGCTATGTGTTTTAACCAAGGTCACCTCTCCGAGAAAGGTGGTTTTCCCAGGTAGGGATTTTCCCCTGAAGTTAGGGAGGGGATAAAACTCCTTAACTAAGTGCCAGGCGGGTAGTTAATCACTTTAACTACAAACAATCATGCTTGAGCTACATAATCTTTACTCCCTGGAATGGAGATAAGAAACGCCCTAACCTTTGTAATAGAATTGACAGGATTAAAATCGGCTGGTATTAATACGGATGTAACAAGACAATAAACATCAGATCATCATCAGAACCTCATCAGCTCCTCATCAGCTCCTCATCAGCTCCTCGTCAGATCCTAGTCAGATCCTAGTCAGATCCTAACCAGAACCTAGGGAAAGAACATGGCAAAAGATCCTGGACAGAACCTGGCTACAGAACTTCCCTGGAGAACCTAGACAGAACATGGCAAAAGAACCTGGATAGAACCTGGCGACCGAACCTGGCTGGAGAACCTGGCTAGAGAACCTTGCAACAGAACCTGACTACAGAACCTAGAGACAGAACCTAGCGAGAGAACATGGACACAGAACTTGGCTAGAGATTCTGGACAGAACTTGGCTAGAGATCCTGGCTAGGCTGCTGATCAACTGAACGCTGTCTCCATGTCATTCCTTCTTCGCCGACTCCGTCCACACCTTTGGGGACCCCTGGACCCGCTGGGGTTGGACCCCAGCAAAGATGAATATGAGAAGCTCACTGAGAAGAGGCTCACGGAAGAGAGAGAGAAGAAGGATGGAAAACCGGTGCAGCCAGTCAAGCGGGAGCTTCTCCGGCATAGGGACTACAAGGTGGACCTGGAATCCAAGCTTGGGAAGACCATTGTCATCACCAAGACCACCCGCAGTCTGAGACGGGAGGATATCACTGCAGTGTCTGTGACTGTGTCGTGAAGGACTCCATCAACTTCCTGGATCACATTAACGGAAAGAAACATCAACGAAACCTGGGCATGTCTATGCGTGTGGAACCTTCTACCTTGGATCAGGTGAAGAAACGTTTTGAAGTCAATAAGAAGAAGATGGAAGAGAAACAAAAGGATTATGATTTTGAGGAAAGGATGAAGGAGCTCAGAGAAGAAGAGGAAAAGGCCAAAGCGTACAAGAGAAATGGAAGGAGAAGAAAAGGAAGGCTGAGGAGGACTTGACATTTGAGGAGGAGGATGAAATGGCAGCTGTGATGGGCTTCTCTGGCTTTGGTTCCACCAAGAAGAGTTACTGAAGCTTTCTATGCTTGGCCCTTTGCTGGGCTTAACTTTGTGTGTGGGCGGGGTCATTTTTGGGGGGGAGTACTTGGGAAAGTCCTTAAGTGGCAGTGGGGAGGGCTAGAGGGTGGGTGTTTATGCTTTCCCTCAACCTTGAGAGAAAGCACAGGAGGCAGAGGTAATGCTGGGGCATATTCCTTTAGCCTCAGTGTATCACCCGCGTCACAGGCCCTCTGCCCATCTGCGTTCCCAATAAAGAAAAACCTCTTCTGAGGCTGCTTTCCCAAATCTTCCCCTGCATCTTTCCCTCTTCATCTATCCCGTTGACTGTGGGAGGGGCGGCCTGGAGCTCGGAGTGGCTGGGCTTCCTTCCTTGTGTCCGTGTGTTTCGATGCGTACTAGCTGGAGTGCCTGCTGGTGGGAAGAAGAGGGCCCTACCCCTGCCTCTGGGGAGGGGCCACCTCCTGCGTGTTTGGGCTCCACTGGCATCTCCGCTTTGCTTCCTGCCTCCCTCTCTCATCCCCCGCTCTCCCCCCTCTCCCCCCCCCCCCCCCGCCCCCTGTGACATGATCAGCGTGTGCCAGGGCCACATCATTCTGTTAACAACAGTGCTGTGTAGCCTTTGCACGAAGTTCACTGGACAGATGAGGCCTGGGCTCGTGTGGCGTGGGCTTAACATGGTGAACGAAGGCTGGGAGAAAGCAGTTTTGAAAGACGTTTTCTCCTGAAACTGTTTCCTTTTATGTTTGAGCCAGTGAGTGTAACTGTCCGTGGGGGGTCTCTGTCACCTACATGCTCTTTTCACTTTCAGCTCTTGCTCCCTTTGTCTCCTGTCATCTGCGGGCCTCTCGTTTAGCCATTTAGTGCCCAAGAGTGGCCAAGCCACTTCAGACCTCCTGGGGCCAGGGGGAGTGTCGCTTCTACGCAGGCACAGGTGGGCTCCCGGCAAACAGCCGGCCTCTTCCAGCGTCTCAGGTTCCGTGGTCTTGGTTTAAAAGTTTATTTCTCTCTCTGGCCTCGCTAAAGAACCAGCACGAACATTACTGCGCTGCAGGCAGGTCATGGTGGACTTTTTGTTCAGAAGGGTGGCTCGGTGACAGTTGTGACCGTCCCTGGGCCAGGTACAGTTCTGAAGGGTGGGGCGCGCTAAATCCATAGTTCAGCAGCCAAGTTCTGGTTCATGAAATGTTTACAAACACCCCTAATTTCCTGCAGGTGGGAGGTTTTATTTTCATGCGAGTCCCTGGCCTCTTAAAGGATAAGGTGAGACTAGTAACCAAATATTATTTGAATCTAGAAATGAGTGCGTTGCCTATGCTGACCAATTCTGGGGCTTACCAGCTGCCTGCTGCTGACCTGGCCGGCAGGTGCTGACGGTGGAGATATTTTTATTTTTTATTTTATTTTAAATATATTTTATTGATTTTTTACAGAGAGGAAGGGAGAGAGAAACATTGATCAGCTGCCTCTTGCACACCCCCTACTGGGGATGTGCCCGAAACCAAGGTACATGCCCTTGGCTGGAATCGAACCTGGGACCAGAGTCCGCAGGCTGACGCTCTATCCACTGAGCCTAAGCGGTTAGGGGGGAGATATTTTTAGCAGGGCTTCTTCAGTGGCCCTGCAGCCACCTGCCAGAAGAGGGCGTGGCGGGAGCTGGGTCTGTGGTGGGGATCTGGTTTCTGTGGCTTTGGACAGAGGAGCCGGCTCTGCATTGAGGTGGGTAGTACCTGTTAGACTTCTACGTTGGGACTGTTCTTTAACTGAATCAGTTATTTTCTTGAACTTTCAGAGTGGGGGGGGCGGGGGCAGTTTTAAGGCTCCGACCAAATACCATGAAGCACGAAGCACATGGGATGCAGGGCCCGGGCTTCCTGCCAGGCTGGGAGGTCAGCGTCCCAGGCGTTGTGGTTTTCAGGAGCGTCATTAAAAGCACTTTGCTCTGCTCTCAGGAAAAAAAAAAAAGACAGAACCTGGCTAGGCTGCTGATCAACTGAACGCTGTCTCCGTGTCATTCCTTGTTCGCCGATTCCATCCACACCTTTGGGAACCCCTGGACCTGCTGGGGTTGGACCCCAACAGAATGTTATGAAGGGAAAAACAGGTGTGATAAGACTATGTTGGGAGGGAGATGTTCTGGAAATCAAAGGGATTGTGAAAGGTTCCTCTGAACAAGTGACATTAAGACTGAGGCCTAAGGGACAAGAAAACGTTGGTCATCAGAAGCGTATTCCACACCAGTGTGTGCCAGGGCTCCATGGTGGGAAGTAACCTGGGGTGTTCAAGGAATGGGAAAGAGGCCAACAGTCCAAAGCACTCACTCTCATTCCAGGTGCAATTGGAAGCAATCGAAGGATTTTTAGGCAGGGAAGGAACAGATCTGACTTAGTCACAGAACGATCACTCTGGCTACTTAAGCAAAAAGTGAATTGGAGCCCTAACCGGTTTGGCTCAGTGGATAGAGCGTTGGCCTGTGGACTGAAAGGTCCCAGGTTCGATTCTGGTCAAGGGCATGCATGTACCTTGGTTGTGGGCACATCCCCAGTGGGAGGTGTGCAGGAGTCAGCTGATTGATGTGTCTCTCTCATTGATGTTTCTAACTCTCTATTCCTTTCCCTTCCTCTCTGTAAAAAATCAATAAAATATATATTTTTTTAAAAAGTGAATTGGAGAAGACAAAGGTGGAAGCTGGGGAACCAGCCAGGGGATTATTGCAATGGTCCAAGTGAGAACAGTTTGTGGATAGGACCAAAGTTTTGGGAGTGGATGAACTTGAGATGTCTTTTATATATAGTTAGATTTGTCAGGATTGTATTGTTGTGGGGAAATGAAGTAGGGTGAGTATAAATATTTCTCTCTTTTCCTGCATCCAGCACGGCTAGAGAGTGGTCCGGTTCCTGAGTAGGGGCGACGGGGCTTGAGAAAATGAAAGAAACAGACACACATACAGTAGGGAAAGCTGGGACTGGGAGGGACCGCTGTCCTCTGATGGAGAGACAGGGACCCAGAGCTAATACAGCGCATTTATTTTATACCGCAAAAACCAGGAAGTTTTACTAAAGGTCAAGACAAAGGCGATTATGTGCATTCTTGGGTGGGCCTGAGTCATATTCATTCCTGGTGCTTGGCTGGATTTAGATAACAGAACCCACCCCCTGGCTCTGGGCTGAAGGTCAGGCTGACAACACTCCTGCCTCTGGCAAGGTGTGTTTCCAGGACGTGGCTCTGCCAACACCACTGGATTCAGCTGACAATAATTAAAGAAATGCCCATGTGCCTTCCCAGGCGCTCTCTACAGGTGAGGAATACAGACCTATCCCTAGGATTGCGTGCATAGAATTGTCATGAAAGGAAATGGGATGGTGGGGAGAAGGATAACTTTGGGCGGCCCAAAATCAAGAGTGAGGTTAAATTTGAGATGTCTGTGAGTCATCCAAGTGGAAATGTCAAGTAAGTAGTTGTGTTTGGAACACAGAGGAGAGGTTTGGGCTGGAGAAATGAATTTAGGAGCCAGGGGAAGATGAAATTGCCTAAGGAGTGCAGCAAGAAGAGTGAGCCCAGATTTGAGTCTAGGGAAGCGCAAGTCCTCCAACATTTACAAGTGAGATCAGGAGGAGGAGGAAGAGGCAGTGAGATGGGGATAATGGCAAGAGGTGGCATCATGGAACCCCCAAGAGGGGAGTGCTTTGAAAAGGTGAGGAGTCAACCTAATGTTCCTGAGATGTCGAGTAAGATGAAGACAAAACATGACCATTGGGGAGGAACATGGAGATCGCTGGTGACTTTGAAGAGTGCAGTTTGGGGGAGGGTTGAAGGCAGGTTCCAGGTAGGGTGGTATCCTAATTGTTGGGGTAACTTGGATTCGTCCTGATGTCTGGGAGGCCACGAAACCTTTGGGCATCGATAAGTGGTGAGGCGAGCAGAGAGGACCTGATGCTATAGAAAAGCAGGCAGTTGGTATGTTTCGTGTCCCATGTCTCTGATGGGTGTCTGTGAAGATCAAGCTGCCCTGAGCCTGGCAGGATGGTGCAGGAGCTGAAGAATCTCTTGCAACATCCTTCTCCAGATGTTGCTCACTAACCTGTGTCCCTCTCCCCTTGCCTGCTCCCCCTACAGGACACTTCACGGCCATGGTGTGGAAGAATACGAAGAAGATGGGAGTGGGAAAGGCATCTGCAAGTGATGGGTCCTCCTTCGTGGTGGCTAGATACTTCCCAGCGGGGAATGTCGTCAACCAGGGCTACTTTGAAGAAAATGTTCTGCCTCCAAAGAAATAGCTTGCCCAATGTAATGGGCAGGTGGCAGACTAAGAACATGGATATCAAGTGCCTCGAACATCAAAAGCTCAGCTGTGTGTCCGTCTTTGTGGGTGTATGTGCTTGCGTGTGTGATGCATGTGTGTGTCTCTTGCACACACACCCTTGGATATACAGTTGTGCATGAACTAATTCTTACCGAAGGATTGAGCCAATGAAGCCTTTACTCTGATGGTTAGACCACAATTATTTGGACTTTGGGGGGAAAAAATCAAGTTTTAAACTTTTTGGCGTTATTTTTAAAGTAAACTTTTTCTGTACCTTTCTTACTTATAATATCCATCCCTGGACTTTTTGTACTTCAAATGTTTGTGATGCTGAGAGGTGAAGGTCATTTCCTGTGATCATGCATTAGAATCTACTTGTGGTAGATACTGAAGACTATTAAACCCTCGTTTAAATGTGACATAGAACACAGCTTTAAACACATAAATAATAAAGCAGCTTCCATCAGAAACATGGTGCGGGCAGGGGTTCCATTTCACAGAATTACTGAGAGTTCTTTGTTGTAAGACATGATGTCATCTGCATGGCCCCTGAAATTCTCAGATGGGATTGCCAAAGAACAAATGGAGAAAAAAGGCTTCACTTCCTTGCATTTTTCTACCTTAAAATAACAAAGTTCTCCTCCTACCACCACCCCTTGATGCCCCCCTCTTTTTTTCTTAAAGCCCCCTGACATTTCATAGCTCAATATGCACCCCCTGATTTCTGGGGAGCTGGGTTAGGCCTGAAACACACACACACACACACACACCCAAGTCTGCTAGGTGGCCCAGGGCCTGTTATGGGAGAGAGCCCCTCACATTGCCTGGGCTCTAAGCCAAACGGCCTTGGACGGATGAAGTCAGCGTTCGGGTGAGGGTGAGCTCACTCAGGGCCCCCAGAGGAAACCCTCCGGCCCCTGTCCTCCCCGACATGCAGGGCGGGAGCCAGGCTGTTCCTGGCAGCTGTGGCTGCAGCTGTGCCGCTGCTCCTTCCTGGAATGTGTGACAGGCCCAAATGTTCCTAGGAGATATCCCATGCGGGGCTTAGAGTCGATAATTTGGCTCTCTGTGTTTTGCCTCAAGCTACACAAAGTTCCCCTAAATAACAATTTCACGGCCCATGTGGGAGGACCAACCCAGACGCCAAGCTGAGAGTCCCTGAAATCATGACCTCACTAGGGGGTAAGACGGCAGGGGCAGGGGTTACGGGGTTGCCTGCTTCAAGACTGGAGTCTGAGCAGGCCAGTCTTTGAAACTCGTTTCCTGAAGGTCTGTGTGGCACTGTGAACACAGTTTGGTGCTGTGCCCTTCATTTCACCCAGGGATACTGACTAAGACAAAAATAAAATCTTTTTCTTTTGTGTAAAAATTCCCTCCCTGTGATTCATGCCCGATTCTGAATCGATGACTAAGGTAATCCATAACTCTGAGTTCCTGTAATTCAAGCTTCTGAATATTTCTAACCTCTCCCCTGTAGATTGTCTCCTTAGGCTGCCATGGTGTGAACCATGTGACCTACCATCACACAGCTGACTGGACTGGAGTGGACATGTGATCCAAAAATAGCCAATCCCTGAACTGGTCATGGACCAGGAATTTGGTAAGAAATATGAGAGAATTTACCAGTGGAACTGAAAAAAAAATAAGGATGCCATGAGTTTGAATTAGGGCCATGGCAAGCGAACGTTATATGCAAGCCAAATTATGAGTTGGAAATACGGAATAAAGAAGTGAAAAAGCCAGTTGTTAAAAGTACAAAAGAGGTAGAGATACTGAAAGACTGTTCCTGAGTTTTCTATTTCCAGGTCAGGTCTGTCTATCTTTAAAACCTGCACCTCATTTTCTTCAGGGCTCCCCAACAAATTGATATATCAACTGATGGTCCCAGAAAGTTAAAATATTAGGGTCCCCTCCGCTAGGGAGTCGTCATGAACAGAAAATGCTGAGCTGGGCAGGAAGCTAAGGAAGGATGGAAGGCCCTGGGCTGAGGTCCTTTGCAGGCCACCTCTAGGCAACCACCACGAGCAACGGATTCACTGACCAGTTATTGAACTTCCTAAGAAACACCCTCCACCCAGTACATACACATCTATAACCAGGCGTGGACGCTGGCACGCAGCCAGCCCCTCTAGGCCCATCCTCAGCTGGCTGGAGTAAGGAAAAAGCTGACCGGAGGAGCTTCCCAGAGTGAAGAAAAGCCAGACAAAAAAGCTGACTGAGCAGATGGGCAGTCATCTCATGCCTTTTATTGGATTTCTTAAGGATGACAACTCCCACAAGTTCAATAAAAGCGGACGAGAAGCCAGATTCCAGGTCTCCGTTGTAACCAGAGGGCAGCAGCAGGAGTCAGGAACCCTGGCTCCAAGCCCAGCGCTGTGCAGTCTGAGTTGATCAAGGTCCTCGTCCTCTCTGGGCCCCAGTTTGTCCAGCTATACAACGTCTGGAACATGGAATACGGTCTCCATGACACGTTCCTCGGCCCGGCTTTCTTAAATGGATGGAAGCGTTTGATGGGAGAGACCTGCCCGCCCTGGTGTTCGGGGGCCTGAAACAAAAGCAAAGGGGTCCAACCACCTCCACCCAAATGGCCCCAAGGCTGCAGGGTATGCGGGGCAGAGCGGCGGGTGAAGCAGTAGGACCCTCCCCTCCCAACTCCTACTCTTGGCTACAAATGCCCCAGCAGTGAGATCTGCCACCCTCTCCCAAGGGCAGGCCTGGAGGCCAAGGGGAGTGAGCAGGTGTTTGGCATTAACACCAAGAGGCCTCACCCTCCGCCCAAGTCTTGCGAGATCAGGGCTGGAGAAACAATTGGAGCTCAGTAATTCTTACGGGGAGAGAACGGAGCCAGATGGAGCTCATCTAAGGCCACTCGGTGGAGGGACTGAAGTCTCAGCCGCCTTCCCTTTGGAAAACACAAGTGCCTAGCCTTGTGCAGACAGGTATCTCAGGAGGCTGCGCGCCTCTGTCCCCGCCAGGGATCAGGGTGAACGCATCCGGCATGAAAAGGTAGGTCCTTTTCAGTAATTTTCAAAGTATCCAATGCCAAGATGAAGGGAAGGCCAGGTCTGGAATGGAAGGATGAGGGAGAGCCCGCGAATAATGAGAATTTGACTCCGCCAGGCGGGGAAAGGAAGCGCTGACCTGCTCACGCTCCCCAGGCTCCAGGCGACGCCGAGTTTTCCCAGTGGGGGCGCTAAAGGCGCGCGGAGGACCAGGAGTGGGGCTCCCCGCCCAGGTTGGAGGAGACCCGAGGCGGGGCGAGCCCAGGTCCTCTCCGCGCCAACAGTAATGCTGCTCGCAGACTCGACCAGCTGGGCACCCCGCCTCCGGGCCGGCGTGGGGTTCCCGGAGTGCCCGCAGCGTCTATCCCAAGGAGGGATCCATGTCAGCCGAACCTTCTGGGGGCCCCACCGGACCAGCCCTTGGGGGTTCCCAGCTCAACACGCGCGCCGGGCGGGGTGTCGAGGGCGGACGCCTCGATCTGAGACGGCTCCTCTCTGGCCTCGCGGTCCCGCACACCCTGTCCGCGCTCGGTGCCCCATCGGTAACCGGGACACAGGTCTGTGTGTGGTGAGCCTAAGAGGCCCAGGCATTTCCATTCCGGGGTCGGAGCAGACGGACCTGCCCTGTGCGCCTCTGTCCTGGGGGACGCAGGCGCCTGGCAGCCCAGCGGAAGAGGGGAACCCCCACGGCTCTTCGCACCCCGGAGAGGGGTGCAGCGGGGTGGCGCGTTCGGGTAACTGAGAGCCGGTAGCGTCCTCCCACTGGGTCCCACGCAGGCGGGAGATGACCCTCCAGCCCCACCGTGTGGCCACAGGCGGCTCAGGGAGCCCGCCCTAAGGGCTGGCACATTCCAACTTCCTGACAGTATCCATGCAGGAAGGAGCCAGGAATGCCCTGCTTGGCTGGACTAATGCAATATTAATAAAATAATGACGGCTAACATTTATTGAACGTTTGCTACAAGCCAAACACCGTGCTTAACATTCTCATTTAAATGAGTTTCTCATTTTAAGTCAATACTCTGAAGCAGGTACTACTATTCCCATCTCACGTGAATGGACAACTTGGAGAGAGCTGACCCATTACAGACGCCAACAGTTTACAACTAGAGACTGGGAAATGCGGGGTGAATGTCCCAGTTTGCTGTGGAACTGGAATAATCAGGGCTTAGGAGGCCCTCCCACCCCCCAGTACCCCACCAACTTCTGCATCCAGTGAGTGGCCTCCATCTCTTCCTCTATTTTAAGGAATGGCATCTCCGGCCACAGACATCAGAGCTTCTCTTCTCTGATGCCCAGGAGCCTTGCCCAAGAAAGACACTTCAAGGCCTAAGAACCAGAGACGGGGAGAGCTGAGTAGTTAGGAGACACCCGGGAGAGTGGAAAGAGTCCTAAGTTACAGCGGATGGGTTCTGGGTCCTGCTCTGCTCCCAACTCGCTATTAATCTTGGGCGAGTCCCCTCTCTTCTCTAGATCTGTTTCCCTCCTGTACACTGGGAGGATTCTTCTAGACCAGCGGTTCTCAACTGTGGGTCGAGACCCCTTTGGGGTTGAAGGACCCTTTCACAGGGGTCACCTAAATACATCCTGCATATCAGATATTTACATGACGATTCATAACGGTAGCAAAATTACAGTTATGAAGTAGCAACAAAAGTAGTTTTATGGTTTGGGGCCATCGCAACATGAGGAACTGTATTAAAGGGTCGCGGCATTAGGAAGGTTGAGAACCACTGTTCTAGATGATCTAATAATCCTTTTCCTTCCCCCAACTTCCCTTATCCCTCCCTACACCACCCCCATCCAAAGTGGCTCTGACATTCCAGAAGCAGCCTTAAATTGAGGTTTGAAGGTCCCAGGTAGGAGTTGCAACCCTGGTTTCCTTCTGAGCACTGGGCCCTCAGCACTAGGTCCTAGAAGGGTATTTGGTCTTGGCAGGTTGGAGCCGTAAGAGGGGAGAAAGGCCTCAGAGGGGACTTGCATTGTGATGACCTCATCCACTCTATGACATCATCCTCTCTCCCACACCCACTCCTCCCTGATCAACTGCTCCACAAACAACCATCAATTTGAATCCCAAAGGCCTGAGAAAGTCTGTTCTCCAGTACCTGCTGCTGCTCTTCTGCCTCAGACAGCAAGAAAGCACCATGAAATTGGAATTCACTGAGAAAAACTACAACAGCTTTGTGCTACAGAACCTGAACAAACAGAGGAAACGGAAAGAGTACTGGGACATGGCCCTGACTGTGGATCACCACGTCTTCTTTGCACATCAGAATGTGCTGGCTGCTGTCTCTCCACTCGTGAAGAGCCTCATCTCCAGCAACGACATGAAGACCACCAATGAGCTCTTTATCACCATTGACCCCAACTACCTGAGTCCAACCACAGTGGAGCAGCTCCTGGACTACTTCTACAGTGGCAAGGTGGTGATCTCAGAGCAGAATGTGGAGGAGCTCCTTCGAGGGGCCCAGTATTTCAACACACCACGCCTTCGAATCCACTGCAGTGACTTTCTGATTAAGTCCATCCGTCGTGCCAACTGCTTGCACTACCTCTTCTTGGCCGAGTTGTTTGAGCTCAAAGAGGTATCAGACTTGGCCTACTCCGGCATTCGTGACAACTTCCACTACTGGGTTAGTCCTGAGGGCTCCATGCAGTTCATGCGCTGTCCACCGGTCATCTTTGGCCGCCTGCTTCGAGATGAAAACTTGCACGTGCTCAACGAGGACCAGGCTCTCAGCGCGCTCATCAATTGGGTGTACTTTCGGAAGGATGAGCGGGAGAAGTACTTCAAGAAGTTCTTCATGTACATCAATCTTAATGCCGTCTCCAACAAGACACTGACATTTGCCTGCAACAAATTGATGGGAATGGAGAACAGCTCAGCTCACGCAACCATGATTGAGAGTGTCCTCGTGGACCGCAAGCAGGAGAAGCCAAGCAGCCTGCTGAGCTACCAGCGGAAAGGGGCCCTGCTTGATTCGGTGGTCATCCTAGGTGGCCAGAAGGCCCAGGGCAAGTTCAATGATGGAGTATTTGCCTATATCATACAGGAGAACCTGTGGTTGAAGCTCTCAGAGATGCCCTACCGGGCAGCAGCACTTAGCGCCACCTCTGCTGGCCGCTACATCTACATCTCTGGTGGCACCACCGAGCAGATCTCAGGTCTGAAGACAGCTTGGCGGTATGACATGGATGACAACTCCTGGACCAAGTTGCCCGACCTCCCAATTGGGCTTGTTTTCCACACCATGGTGACTTGCGGGGGGACAGTGTACTCAGTGGGTGGAAGCATTGCCCCAAGGCGGTATGTCTCTAACATCTATCGCTATGACGAGCGCAAGGAGGCCTGGTACCTGGCAGGAAAGATGAGCATTCCGATGGATGGCACAGCCGTGATCACCAAGGGTGACCGGAACCTGTACATTGTCACTGGGCGGTGCTTGGTGAAGGGCTACATTTCTCGGGTCGGGGTGGTGGACTGCTTTGACACCAACACTGGGGACGTAGTCCAGTGTATCACCTTCCCCATTGAGTTCAACCACCGGCCCCTGCTCTCTTTTGATCAAGACAACAACCTCTGTGTGCACAGCCACCGGCAGAGTGTGGAAATCAACCTGCAGAAGATAAAGGCCAACAAGACGACCACCACGGTGCCTCTCTTGCCAAACTGCTGTCCCTTGGATGTGTCCCATGCTATCTGCTCCATTGGAGACAGCAAAGTCTTTGTATGTGGGGGCATCACCACAGCCAGCGATGTCCAGACGAAGGATTACACCATCAATCCAAATGCCTACTTGCTGGACCAAAAGACAGGCGAGTGGAAGATCGTGGCCCCCCCACCAGAGGCACTGGACTGCCCTGCCTGCTGTCTAGCCAAGCTACCTTGCAAGATTCTTCAAAGGATTTAAACCACTTTTTAAGTGGGAGAATAAGTAAATGCATTATTATTCGCAATTTAATGAGAGAGGGAAAGAAAGGAAGATGGCCTGTTGGTTCCTTCTTTGTGTTCCAGTCTGTGTTTATCCTGAAGGTGGAGATTCTGGGTTAGGGCTGCTCCCAGGGGATAGAAATTCAGGACCACTCTGTCACTGGAGGGATCCAAGCTGAGGCTGAGAAGGAGTCCCTGGTGGGTAGCATGGAGGCATGTTCTGGGCACTGGCTCCCAGTGGGTGGAAATTCAGGGTCACTTTGTCACTAGAGGTTTCCAACCTGAGGCTAGTGGGTGAGATTGAGACATCTCCTGGGAACTGGCCAAGATGCTATCTGGAAAGCCCCCTGTTCTATAACCCTGTAGTCAACTTGCAGGCATCTGCTAGACCAGCGGTCGCCAACCGGTGGTCCGCGGACCACTGGTGGTCCATGAGGTCCGAAAGGTTGGCGGCCGCTGTGATAGACTGATAGGTAAAGCATTTGTTTAGTTGGAAGGTCTTAGACTCCTCCAACACTCACTTCCCTAGAGTCTGCCCAGGAAGGCAGGGGAGGTCCAATCCCAGGTCAGGGAGAATAGCCCCCTGGGCTAGGGAGGAAGAAGGTGACATGGGCCTGGCTCAGGGATGGGGCATAGCCAATGGATTGGGGGTGGAAGATGAAGTGTAGAAGATGAGGGAGGGGGAGGCAGGGTTTTTTACTATGAAGTTATGGTATGTCTGGGTATCATTTGAGGGAAAGTTGGGGGTTACTTACAATTATTTACAGTAAGCAAGGTTCATTGAAAACTTTCTCCAGAAATATGAGGTCTGAGGGACTCGGAAGAGAAGTCAGTAAAGGGTGAAGAGAGAAATATATCTATTGGAGAAAAGCTTGGGGATGAGGCGAAATGACAGGCTAAGAGAGACAGGATGGTATAGTCGTTGGTTACGGTTGCTGGGGACAGATGGGCTGGTTCAAATACCAGTTCCATCACCTACTGGGTAATCCTGGGCAAGTTACTTAACACCTCTCTGCCTTAGTTTCCTTATCTGTATAAGGCAGATAATAAGAGTGCCGGCTTCACAGGATGATGTGAAGTTTAAATGAGTGACAACATGCAAAATGCTTAGGACAGTCCCTGGCATATATTAAAAAGAGCTACAGGAGGACTTTTAAAAAATTATCTTTATTGTTGACAGTATTACAGTCCCCTCTTTCCCCCCATTGACCCCCTCCACCACACTTCTGCCCCCACCAGGCCTTCACCACACTATTGTCTGTGTTCATAAGTTATGCGTATACGCATATAAGTTCTTTGGTTAATCTTTCCTCACCCACCCACCCTTCGCCACCTTCCCTCTGAGGTTTGTCGGTCTGCTTCCTGCTTCTGTAAAGGAGTGAGGCAAGGGTCCAGGTTCTTGGCCCTTATATTAAGTTAGGTTCCATAAAATGCTTTTTGAAACTTCCTACCTCAAAGCCTTGGTGAGCTTCCTTCAATTCTAACTAACTCTGTTTCCCTTTCATTCATTTATGTACTTACATATAATCCTCAACAATTTAGAAGAAACTGACCAAGTCCTTGAACACCATATACAATCCTCTTTCATCCATTCACCTCATTCATTTATGAATTTACTTAGCCACTCAATTCACACACACACACACAGACACACACACACACACACACACATTCAGTGAGTCCTCTTTCTAGGCCAGAACCTTGGACTTCACTGCTGACCCCCTCTCCCCTGGAACTTGTCCCACATTTCTCCGTTCTCCAATCCTGGGAAGCCCCCACCTCTGCTCACCTCACTGCATCCCCCCAGCTAGAGGAACGGGGGCTTATAGATCCATGCAACTAAGCCCAGCTGTCCCAGCCCCCAGCCCACTCAGCTTAGCTGACCACGGAGTCACCTCTTACTGACCCTGGATGCCATTCCCCACAGCTGATTCTCCAACCCTCTCTGGTGTCCTGGGGCCCCACAGCTCCCCACTCATCTCTCATCCTGCCACCAGAACTCCAGAGAGTTCTGATGACCTGGTCTCCATAAACAATCCCATGTCCATCATAAATCTCTCCAGAGCTTTGGCTTCTTTTCTGTGCCTCAGAGGAAGTGGTGCCCTTCCACAATTTGATGTTGATCCCTCCTGTCTCCTCATTCTGTCCCCTAATATTGATGTTCTTGGTGAACGGAGACTCAGAGATGAGTCGGACGACAGGATACGGAGAAGTAGAGGGCTACCGCTCACTCAGGCGAATAGCCAAGATCCTCTGATCCCTCATGGCTTTTATTGGGGGTGAGCACAGCAAATAACAATGGGGTACAGCAAGTGACAATGATTAATAAACATGCTTTAAGAAATCATCAAAGCTAAGTTATACATTACACTATTAATTTCCTATATTATATAAAGATTCTTTCCACCTGCAGCAGTGCACCCTCCCCTGAACTTTCTATGCCCTCATGGACTATTCATCACGTCAAGGAAAGTTCTGCCTCGGAACAATAAGTCTCGCGTGCAAGACTTTGTTCTGACGTGGCCCGCTTGCAGGCTCACGCCTTCTCCCGGCAGAGCGTCCTCTTCTAGTTAACTTCTTTCCGCTTGACCGCTACATCTAACAACTTCTCAGGCTCCTCAATTCCCTCTGTACATCCCCTTCCCAGATTTCTTCTCTCCATCCCATAAATACTCTCATTTCTCTGATCCTGACAACAAAGCCACTTCAGCTCTGAGGTCTCCCATTTACTATTTGCCCATCTCTTTCCTCAGTTGAGCTTCCTAAAGGTTGGCTATGCTCTCTGGCTCCAGATCAGTCTCTAACCCACTCAGGCTGGCTTCTGTTCTCACCATGCCACCAGATTGCCTAATGATGACACTGTCCTTTTCGTCCTTTTCTCAGTATTATTTCCTTTCCTTGCTGTACCAGATAGTATTGACCATGCCCACCTGCAGCAGAATCACTGGGGTGCTTGCTAAAATAAATCTTTAGCAGAGGGGAATTATAATTTGATATATTAACCAATGTAGTCCTTCCTTCCTCCTTTTCTTCCAACTCATTGAGCTACCCGACCAGGGCTAGTTCTATAGATTTTTGTCGTAGGAGAGGTAAAGTCCCCAACTATAATTGTGAATTTGTGTGTTTCTCTCTTAAGTTCTGTCACTTTTTGCTTCGTGTATTTTGAGGTCATTGTTGCTACTTACATATATATTTAGGATTGTAATGTTTTCTTGGTGAATTGATTGTTTAATTATCATGTAATATATGCCTTTATCCCTTATAATTTTCCTTGCTTTGAGTCTACTTTGTCTGGTATTAATGTTTCCATTCTTTTACTTTTACCCTATCTATAGCATTACATTTGAAATGAGTTTCTTGTAGGCAGAATATAATTGTTTTATGTTTTGTTATTCATTCTAACTACCTCTATTTTTTTTATTGGTATGTTTAAAACAGTTACATTTAATGCAATTATTGATATATTTGGATTTTAAGTCTTCTATTTTATTATGTTTTCCCACTTTTTCTTTTTCTTTTCTCCTCCTTTTCTTTCGTCTCCTCCTCCCAATGCCCCCCCCCCCCACTTTCTCCTCCCCCCAGCTGCCCCAGTCCCCAGCCCTCCAGGCTTAGCTGACATATCCATTTTCCTGGCGGGGGGCCGGGGAGGGGGGGGGGTCTATCCAGTTATTATTTATTTATTTATTTTCTAGTTCTAACATTTCCATAAAACATATTTCCCATTTCTTTGCTGGAACTTTCTAGTTTTCCATTTGTTCCAAGAGTGTTTGCAATTATTTGTTAGAGCATTTTTAATAATGGCTGCTTTAAAGTCTTTGTCAGATAATTTCAATATACAGTATAAGTCATCTTGGTATTGACATGTGTTGTCTTTTATTTGTGAATGGAAATTTTCCTTATATGGTTATTCATATGCCAAGTAATTCTAGATTGCATCTTAAACATTTTGAACATTATGACATAAGACTTTGGGTCTTTGTTTAAATCCTATGAAGAATATTGATATTAGTATGCAACTGACCTAGTTAGGTTCAGGCCATTAGTTCCAACTGACTTTTTGTGAGCTGTGGTTAGAATTTCATTTCACTTTTCAAAGATTTTGCAATGGGGCTCTGACCAGTCCCATGTGTGCGCCACCCAGTGGCTAGTCTGGGACCTGGGTGACGGTAAATTCAGTTCTCCGTCTTATATGCTGATGAAGACCAGATCAACCTAAAGTTGTGAAGGTGTAAAGTTCTAAAGGAGTTTATAAATAATATTATGTTATTTATTCTATGATCTCCCTTATACTATTTATTCAGTTCCCTGGGGTTCCTCTTCTTAGTTCTCCAGCCAGAAAGCTAGAGCTTTACTTAGCCCACTCTGCCATGTGCTTCCATAACCTTGCCCATGTCTGAGGCTAAGTGGCAGGAGGATAAAAAAATGGTGAACTCATTACCAGTTCAGTGCTTCATGTTTTGGGGTTCTTCCCCAATTCACCTGCCACTATGTACTTTTCAAAGTTCTCAAATAGCTTCTGCTTCCTGCATTCTGGCGAGGTTTTACTGCTGCGTGTCCTGGGAAAGACCAGGAGGAATGTGCTTACTCCGTTCCACTCCCACTCAGGGTTTTACAACCTTTTTCATGAATAAGTTTGCCAATAATTCTCCTTTCTCTTATTGTTTTTGTTAAGTTTTATGACAAGATTATGCTTCCCATAAAATGAGTTGAGGAGTGTATCCTCCTTTTTAACATTCTCTGGAAGAATCTGTAAAGACTGGAATTTTCATTAATGAAACCAAATGGAGGGTTTTGTGGGTGTGTGGGAAGGTGTTTTGTTTTTGTTTTTAATTGATTTCAGAGAGAGGAAGGGAGGGAGGGAGGGAGGGAGGAAGACATTGATGTGAAAGAGAAACATTGATTGGTTGCCTCCGGCACGCATCTTGACCAGGAATCGAACCCACAATGTGGGTATGTGCCCTAACCAGGAATCAAACCACCTTTTGGTGCACCGGACAACACTTCAACCAACTGAGCCACACCAGCAAGGGCTGTAGGAAGATTTTAATTTATTAAATTGTTTTTACTACTCTTAGGAATTTTCAATTCTATGTCTCCTGTTATTTTTAAGTTGTATTTTTCTAGGAATTTCTCTCTTTCATTAAAATGTTCAAAGTTGCCCTAACTGGTTTGGCTCGGTGTCTAGAGCGTCGGCCTGCGGACTGAAAGGTCCCAAGTTCGATTCCGGTCAAGGGCATGTACCTTGGTTGCGGGCACATCCCCAGTGGTGGGTGTGCAGGAGGCAGCTGATTGATGTTTCTCTCTCATCGATGTTTCTGGCCCTCTATCTCTCTCCCTTCCTCTCTGTAAAAAAATCAATAAAATATATTTAAAAAAGAAAAAAAATAAAATAAAATGTTCAAAGTCATTAACATATATTCTCTTATGAACTTTATAATGTCTTTAAAATTTTCAGTGATCCCATTTTTATTTCTGATTTTGAATTTTTAGAAAACTTTTATCTGTCTCACACGGGTGTAAGTCTTTATGATTTCAAATAGGCAATAGTTCCTTAGATATTATTCCAAAAACATAAGTAACCATCATTCAAATTTAAAACTTTTGTTCTTCAAAGGACACTATTAAAGTGAAATGACACAAATTGAGAAAATATTTGAAAACCACATTTCTGACAAGGTACTTGTATTAGAATATATAAAGAACTCTTACAACTCAACAATAAAAGGCAAAATAAAACCCCCCACAATTAAAAAAAAGGATCTGAGACAAGACACACATGACCAAAAATCTTATAAAAAGATGCTCCATATCATTGGTCATCAGTGAAATGCACATCAAAACCACAGTGAGGAACATCCAGTTAAGCCCTTCCAGATTCCTGACTTTCAGAAACTGTGTGATATAATAAATGTCTGTTACTTTAAGATGCGAAGTTCAAGATAATTTATTATACAGCAACAGATAATACAAGCCTATTTCATTAAGACAGGAACTTCTAATAAAATTTTACCTTTTTTTTTCAGAATTGTGGATACATGTTCTTTTTTCCCCCTTTAATATATTTTATTGATTTTTTATATAGAGGAAGGGAGAGGGATAGAGAGTTAGAAACATCGATGAGAGAGAAACATTGATCAGCTGCCTCCTGCACACTCCCCACTGGGGATGTGCCCGCAACCAAGGTACATGCCCTTGACCGGAATCAAACCTAGGACCCTTGAGTCCACAGGCTGATGCTCTATCCACTGAGCCAAACTGGTTAGGGCAAATTTTACCTCTTATACTGAATAACTACAAAGTGTTCAGGTATATTTTTGTTGCTTATACTGTTAATAATTACAATGATGTCAATCCAAAACAAAATTTTAACATTCAGAATCTTATGATCATGGGATATTTTTTAAAAGTCAATTATATTTATGTTACATATTTTTGTTACAAAGAAGTATAAATTGATGTCTTTTTTTCCACATACTGAAATAAACATTTTAATTATAGCATTCTGTAAATTATAATTGACAGTACTTGGTTATTTCAAAAGGTTATATACTAGTATAAACCCCAACAGAATTGCTTTTGAAATTCATGAATTTCAGCCCTAGAAATATACACATTCTCCCCGTGGATTTTATATCAGTGAATTTTGTTGATGCTACTGTATTATAACGATCAATACGTCTTTCAAGCACAAAATTCTAATAGGATAGTACTTAGGGGGCAAGTATTGGAATGGTAGTATATGTTCATGGAGCAAAAGTGAATCTCAAATTTCTTAAGGTTAATGAAAAGCTGTCATGTATTTTTTAAATGGATAGTATCAAATCACTGTTTTTGAAGCCATTGGATACATTGAAAAGAGCAATGAAACAATTTTATTTAAAAGGACTAATATTTACAATATATTAGAAATTATATCCCTGGCAACTAATTATTATGAAAAAATTTAGATGCCAATTTAAAAGTGCATAAGAAACACAGATTTCTTAAATATTCATTAGGGAAGGTATGTTTTATATTGCTTGGAATTTATGGTGATTCTTAAATATTAAGCTTGATTTATTTCATCAATTTTGGGAAATTCTTAGCTATTTTCTCTCCTAACATTGCTTCATTCTCTTTCTCCTCTCCTAGCTAAAATTACGTTTATAAATTGTATTCTTCATATCCCATATGTGTTGTGTTTTTTTAAAATATATTTTATTGAATTTTTACAGAGAGGAAGAGAGAGGGATAGAGAGTTAGAAACATCGATGAGAGAGAAACATCGATCAGCTGCCTCCTGCACACTCCCTACTGGGGATATGCCCGCAACCAAGGTACATGCCCTTGACCGGAATCCAACCTGGGACCCTTGAGTCCGCAGGCCGACGCTCTATCCACTGAGCCAAACCGGTTAGGGCCCATATGTGTTTTTTTAATGCTCTTTTCTGTGTTTTTTTCAGCGTTTTGATTATGTGTTTCAACCTGGATATTTTTCTGCTCTACCTCCTGGTTCACTAATTCTCTTTTCAGCTATGTCTAATCCATTATTAAAATTTATCCATTGAATTCTTAATATTAGCTACTGTAAATTTTAGTTCTCAAATTTTCAAGCTGCTGAAATCCTCATTTGCTTTTAATTGAACTCATTAATCATAGCGATTTTAAGGTCTAGGCCTGGTTAACTCCATTATCTGAATCCCCTGGACTTTCTACTATATGTCTATCCCTGAGAATGTTTCTGAGTATGTTTTGTCTTTACATGCTTGGTTATTTTTTGCATGACATTTTTTCCTATCAGAGAGAATTTAACCTTTGCTTTTGGCAGGCAGTGCTAGGCTAAGGGCACTAGAAAGCCTGAATCACTTTAATTCAATCAAGGATCTATATCACTTAAAGTTGGGCTTTAGTCTGTTTTCACCTTTATTCCTAGTGTGCAGTAGCCTTCAGGGTTCCAACAAAAAGCCTGGTATATTTATCAGGGCTCCTCCTTGGTAGGCCAACTATTTTCTCCCAAGCCTTGTTTATTGAATTATCTACTCAGCTTCTCAGATTCTGCTTTTTATTTTATTGATTGATTGATTGATTGATTTCAGAGAGGAAGGGAGAGAAAAATAGAAACATCAATGATGAGAGAGAATAATTGATTGGCTGCCTCCTGCACACGCCACACTGGGGATTGAGCCTGCAACCCAGGCATTGTGCCCTTGGGCAGAATCGAACCCGGGACCCTTCATACCCAGGTGGGCGCTCCCTCCACTGAGTTAAACCCACTAGGGTTCAGATTCTGCTTTTAGAAATACCAATCACCTTGAGAGGAAAAGTGGCTCCAAATGGTAGGCTCACTGTTCTTGGCTCCCTTCTCTCCTAGAACTTGGGCCCATAATTCCTCACTGCTTTGTTCATCCTCTGATGCCTTCAGAGAGATTTTAAAAACCTTTCCCCCAGCTCTTCTAGTTGTTTTCAGCAGAAGAGTCGGCCCTAAACAACTTTGCCCACCATTGGTGGAATTAAAACCTCCTCTCTCCTCAACTTCAGACTTAGATTTCCAATCGCCTGTTGAATGTCTCCTGACTATCCCACAGGTCCCTGGGTTTAATATGTCCACACTGAATTCTTCCTTTCTCTCATCTCCTGCTCCATCTACTCATCTGGCTTTTTCTGTTGTGGCTATTTCTGTCCAGGGGTTTCCAAGCTGTAAATGTTATCTGTAACTCTCCTCTCTCTGCCTCCTAAATGCTATCACTTACCAAGCACTGTGTACATTACCTCCATTATTTTCCTTCCACCTGAGCCCGATGCTCCCTGCCCTAGAATATTATCCTTGTCCCCCTTCCCCCATCTCCCTCCGGAATGATGGCAGCTGTGTCTTTCTTAACTGCCCTTCCTGCATTCAGAGTCCTCTTTCACGGCCAGGAGATTCCTCCAGAGCAGTGGTTCTCAACCTTGGCTGCACATTAGAGTCACCTGGGAATCTTTTTAAAATCCTCATTTCTGGGCCTCATCCTCCGGAAATTCTGTTTCTTTGTTACTAATGTCCCCACCCCATAACAAAGAAACAGAATTTCCGGAGGATGAGGCCCAGAAATCAGGATTTTAAAAAGATTCCCAGGTGATTCTGATGTGCAGCCAAGGCTGAGAACCACTGCTCCAGAACAAGGTTCTCACCAAGTCATTGCCTGTTCCAAGTCCTGCAAAGGCTCCTCGAAGCCTCTGCAATTCAGGAATAATCCTCACCTGGGCACTCAGGCCCTCCATGATTTGACTACACCACACTTTCTTCAACTACATACTAGTGAATGCACGTACTTTACCTGATTCTTCCATTATCGAGCCAAATCACTTCCCAGAGCACAGCACCACCCCCTGCCTCTCCTCCCCTCCATCTCACCTCTCACAGGTTTCCTAAGGAGAGGCACGTGACCAGTCTCTGTCATTTAGCTTCTTGGCGTATAATAGCTTTGTTACCTTTAAATAAAAACAAAAAACGCATGTATATTTTTAAAAACCAGCTTCTTGTCCCTTGCCGACTACTTCCGGAGACATCTTTGGCCTCCGTGCGGTCGGTGTTCGATTCTTCCCCTCTAGGGTGGTGGTAGAGGAGTGCAGGCTGCTGCGTGAGCTTCCCTCCTCTACATGAGCATGACAAACTGGAACCCTCCATAGCGTTCCTATGGTGCAGACAAGATTAACCAGGTTATAAACATGTCCCTGCTTTAAAACACGGACGGAACTTCAAAAACAAGTCCCTCGCTGGGAAAGGTGTGTACATATAAGCGTTGTGGCTAGTGCCATTATGGAGGAGCCAGGACCACTGCCTCCCTTCCCACACAGAGGCCTCAGTTTCCTATGAACCAGGTGATCGCTACAGAATGTAACAGCTCCAGAAGGTTCCGTCTGGTATCATCGCCGTCCTGACTTCACCTCACGCCGGGTTCAGCACTAGCGTCCCCTCCGAGGTGTCGGAACCAGGCCGGTGAAGTCTCAATGGCTGCTTTAAGTCAAGCGCTACTTCCGCCTTTCTTGAGCCCACGGGGCTTAGAGCTCTCACGCCCCACTCCCCTCCCCCGAGCAACTCAAGTCACGAGTTTTCCTCGGGGGCCCGCCCCTCCTTCTGCTGATTGGGTAGCTCTTGAGCGATTGCCGTCCTTTGATTGGTTGTTACCTTTTCGGCTCGCCAACCTCGTCTAGACCAACCGGATATGGGGGCAGGATTTCCGCTTCCGCCTTCTCACTCCTCCAGCTTGTCCTCCGAGCGTAGTCGCCGCCACAGAGGCTGCTGCCGGGCGCGGTGTCGGTGGGTTTGTCGGTGTGTCTCAGCGTCGGTGTCTGTGCCGTTGAACTGCCCGCCATGGCTGAACTTGATCCGTTCGGCGCCCCCGCCGGCACTCCCGGCGGCCCCGCTCTGGGGAACGGAGTGGCCGGCGAAGAAGACCCGGCCGCGGCCTTCTTGGCGCAGCAGGAGAGCGAGATTGCGGGCATCGAGAACGACGAGGCCTTCGCCATCCTCGACGGCGGCGCCCCTGGGCCCCAGCCGCACGGCGAACCGCCGGGGAGTCCGGGTGAGAGTGCGGGCGCGTTTGGGGCGGGAGGACTGGTCTGGAAGCTCGGCCCTCAGTGGATACGAGAGCTCCGTGTAACTTGTTCTTTGCGGAACCGGGAGGCTGAGGAGTTGGCAGAGAGGAAACGAGACCCCGGCCCAGTCATGCAAGAAACCTAGGCTTGGGACGCTTGCGCCGACCTGTGGGTGTGTGTGAGCGCTCCTGGGCGCGGGCTGAGGAAGAAAGCAAAGCAAATAGGGTGACAGTCACGCTGAGGAGCCCGAAGGAGCTCGTTCCGTTCCGGGACTGTTCATTGAGCACTTGGCTCTGCTGGGAGCCCGGCCTCGGAAGCACAGCCGCATTGGCGCAGTTTGGCCGGACTTGCAGGCCAGTCCGAGCCCAGCACGGGACCAGTTATTAGGAAAGGAGGGCAGGAAAAAAAACAGTATCGTTTCAGACACACACAGACAAAAATGGCAGTGATGCGCTTAAGCACGGACGTTGTACAGAATGTTGGGTTATGGGGAGGAAAAAGGAGTGAACAGGAAACTCAGGAAAGATGGTCTAGCCTTGGAGAAAGAAGCCGGCCAAAGAGGGGTGAGAGTTTTGCCATTTTTCGAACGTATGACGGTAGGACTGCAGGAACTCTGTTTGCGCTGGACATGGCTTTGTTAGGCAGTGTTGCCTAAGCAGAACGAAAGATGAGAAGGAGGCGAATAGAGAGAGATGTGTGGCCTTTCCCCAGCCAAGCTCTCGGGAAAAAAAAAAAAAATCAAGCAAAAAGCGGTATGCCAATTTGACCCTTTTAATTTAATGCCTTATCTGTGTGTGATGTTTCGGATTGTCATGGTGGGAGGAAAGGATGAGTGGCAGAAATCTTTTCAATTATATAGGGAAGGAGGAAATTAGCTGGAAGTGAGACGTGGCTTTTCACTCACTTTTTTTTATTGATTGGTTTTAGAGAAAGAAACATGGATTGTTGTTCCATTTATGCGTTCATTGGTTGATTCTTGTATGTGTCCTGAGCAGGGATCGGACCTGCAACCTTGGTATATCAGGAGGACGCTCTAACCAACTGAGCTACGTGGTTAGGGCTTTCATTTACTTTTTAAAAATTCTCATTAAAGGAGAATAAGGCACTCGTGGGGCAAATGGGAGTTACTTTAAGGGGCCAAGCAATTAACGTAAATGAGAGAAACATGCTGGTGTGAGATAATGAGTGTTGGAGACTGAGTCTTTGGTGCATTAGAATGGTGCTCTTCAGAAAAGCATTCAGACTCAGAAATCTCAAATTACTGTGCCAGCCAAGCAGGATCTTTGGCGGGGGGGCCAGGGGGAGTGGACGTGGGGAGACTGCTCGTTTGCAGTCTCTGGGTTTTTATACTATACCATGCTGCCTCCTACCAATCTTACCCTTATGTGACAATGTGTAATATACCTGAAAATGCAGTTTATAGCTAGCAGGTTAGACTGAACTGGGTTGTGGCTGGGAGATGAAGTTGGCTTTAAAGTGATACAGGTGTTCTTTTGTTCTTGTGTGGTCTTTAACATTTGCCAAGAATCATAAAATGTACTTTTTTTTTTAGGTCCTTAGTTTACCTCCCTCATTTAATAGAAGAGAAAATGAGCCCTACAGAGAACTTACTTGCTTAAGGGCAAGTTAATAGCTGAGCCGTTTCCCCACTCTTTCACTGTATCATATTCCGTTGCAGTTTCATCAGGGATGTACTGGGATAAGAGATTGTCATTTCTGAAAAGCAGTTGTGGCTGCCCTGGGTAGGACAGTGTTGGGCGAAGTAGGCCCCCTAGTCAGAAGACTGTCCTGATTCAAGGACATTGTCACCTCTTGCTCACTGTTGTATCCACAGTGCCTAGCAGGGGGTCTGGACATAGATACTCACAGAAAAATGGGCAAAAATGTCCATTCTTGGTGATTGGCAGTTTGAAAAGATAAAAGGGAGAAAATAGAGTTAGACTCATGGGTCTTTGGTGCTTTAAGCTTTCAGCAAAGGGAAGGAAGGGATGATTGCTGACTTAGTTCCTAGGAAGGACTTTCTTAGTGAACTAAGCATTTAGTGATTTAAAGCCTGATCTCTGACAGTGTAGTTGGAGTTGGTAATAGTGCAGCGGTCAGCACTTCCTTGGGGGATTAGAGAACTAGTTAGACCTTTTTTTTCCTTTTCTCTCACTCTTCCTCACCCTCTTTTTCCCTTTCTTTTCCTCTCTCCCCCTCCCTCTTTTCTCTCGCACTGTCTCTCTCAAGATTCTGTGCTGTCCTAGACTGCTTGTGTCAGTATAGCTTTTCAGGCCGCTTATATAGCCGCCAATGCCTTGACTCAGTTTTTTCTTTTGTAAAAGGTGCAAAACATACACTACATAGGTTGCTAGGAGTACATTAGAAAGCACCTGTAAGGTGCTTACACACAGTATACTATTACTACACACAGTACCTAGCTACTATTATTTTTTGGAAGTAGGGAGAGAAGGGTGTTACAAGGCCTATGGGCTTTCAGGGAGTGTATTGAGGAAACAGATTTTAGGAGGGAGCTCTGTATCCTCCTAAAGGCAGGAGGCTCTAACACAGCAGTTCTCAACCTGTGGGTCGCGACCCCTTTGGGGGTTGAACAATCCTTTCACAGGGGTCACCTAAGACCATCAGAAAACACATATATAATTACATATTGCTTTTGTGATTAATCACTATGCTTTAATTATGTTCAATTTGTAACAATGAAAATACATCCTGCATATCAGATATTTACATTACGATTCATAACAGTAGCAAGATTGCAGTTATGAAGTAGCAACGAAAATAATTTTATGGTTGGGGGGGTCACCACAACATGAGGAACTGTATTAAAGGGTCACGGCATTAGGAAGGTTGAGAACCACTGCTCTAACAGATTGAGGAGCATACAAACTCCTTCGGCCGTGGGGGAAAGGCCCATGGAGGATGGGGGCAGGCAGAAACCAGAGGGATTAGGCTTAAACCCAGGATGATTCCTTCAGTTATTAGGAGAGGTTGAAAAGATGCATACATAGGTTTAAAGATGGGAGGTAACAAGCCTGGTGAAGTGGTTCCAGGGATATTGAGGAAGAACAAGTGGTCAGGAAAGAGGCAGCCTAATTCTAGAGCTTTTGAAAACCTGCATTCAGGAGGGAGGAAAATAAGAGGTGATTAAGGAGCTACTAAAGGAGTATGGCAATGAGGCACTATTTGGTATGTTTCTGTCAGGTTCTTTCTTGGAGGAGAAGGAAACGGAGGTACATGAATTTTAAAGGAAAGCTGGAGATGGAGAATTTTCTTGGTAGTGGTGAAGCTGACAAGTTCAAGGAAATCTCATGCATGGTATTTAGTAGTACTACCCATTTACTTTGTGCCAGGTTCTAAGTGGTAGTGTCATTCTATTTCAGATGAGAACTTATCATCATGGAATTTAAACAATGATCCTAACATAGCATTTAAGCTAATACATGGCTCCACTGTATTCAAACCCTGGTCTGCTTGACTTCAAAGGTTTGAGAGGTGGAAGGTGGGTTTGGGACAAAGCGTCTTTCATCTCTGGAATCATTTTCTGACCCTTGTTTCTGTCTGGATGTCCTAGACCAGTGGTCGCCAACTGGTGTCGGCGGACCACTGGTTGTCCGTGAGGTCTGAAAGATTGGTGACTGCTGCCCTAGACAGTTTCCTTCTGGAGCATCAGGTTGCTTAGCTTAGTTGTCCTAATAAATTACGGCGCCCTGATGTCCTTTCTGCATGTTTCTGTAGCAATAGACGGTCCTTTGACTTGGGCCAGTTGGATGTAAGTACAGTGGTAAGGTATCAGAGTTCAAAGCATTTGCCAATGGGTTTGGAAGAGTCTTCAGACCCAAAGGACAGATAGCATGTGACCTAGGAGGTATGGGATGAGAACTGCTCTTAGTTTTGTGATGGAATAGTGATCAAAGACTTTCCTATTGGGAATGGCCCTGGGCTGGAATATATTAACTGAATAGTTGGTGTGTTAGCTGTAATTTATTAACCAGAATGTCCATTTGGCTTGTAGGCTCTAGGATTAAAAATCATTTCTTTTCTGTCTTACACAAAAATAAATTCTGGGTGGATTAAAGAGAGGATTTTTTCCCCCCAAGTACCAGGAGAAAATTGAATATTTATCTTGGAATAGGAAAGGCCTTTAGCATAAAAGCAGATACAGAAATCATAAAGGGAAAATTGATATTGTCTACATACAAGTTAAGTTTTAGGTGTTAAATATCATAAACCATATAAAAAAGTAAATGGGGTAAGCACTTGTAGTATGAGAGGAATAATTCATACAGAGAGAATACTTAGAGATAAAAATGGGCAGAACAGGCAGATCAGTAAAAAGAAAATCAAGTGTCAGATTTTTAATTACCTCATAGGAAATAAGATCAGCACAACAAAACCACCTTAAGGTGTGGGTTTTTTTTTGCTATCAAATTAGCAAAAATTTTAAGACATTATAAAACTGTCTCAGTGAAGGTCTGAGAAATGGGGCACATGATTGGTGTTTAGAAACCTTTAAAATTTAAAATGTATATCCTGTGGCCCAGCAATTCTACATCAATAAATTTATTACTGAGGTTCAGTTTAATATCCCCCACCCCCTCCCAAATACTTTGATTAGTTTTTTTGGTGAACTTTATATTTCCAAAAGTTTATAGAGTACTTTTATTATTTATCACTGTTATTATTACTATTTATTGATTTCAGAGATGAAGGGAGAGGGAGAGAGAGATAGAAACATCAATGATGAGAGAGAATCATTGATCAGCTGCCTCCTGCACACCCCACTCTGGAGATTGGCCTACAACCCAGGCATGTGCCCTGAATGGGAATTGAACCATGACCTCCTGGTTCATAGGTCGATGCTCAACCACTGAGCAAGCCATGCTGCCTAGGCTATAGAGTATTTTTAATAATTATATGGGTAGGTGGATGCACAAACAGCTTGGAGTATAAAAAGCCATGACAAAAACTATGAGAAACGGATTTTTGTACTATCATAAATAAAGCATAGGAGTAAAAGAATTAGGTTACTGGTTCAATTCCCGGTTAGGGCGTGTACAGAGGATGGATGTTTCTCTCTCACATCAATGTCTCCCTCCTACAGATTCATAGCCAGCAGTTGAAACAGAGTAAAGCTGAAGTATGTTGGTAAATGCTTAGATCCTGCAGTTTGTGTTCATTTATCAGATGATCTTTCCTCTGACTTCCTGGCTTGCTCAGGTATTACACCACTTTTTAAAGGCTGGTTATTTCATAATACATGCATTTAATATTTTTCTTACATCTTTAAACAAAAAAATAAATTTAAGAGAAAATAGTGTCATCAATTATCTGCCCCTTCAAGAATACCTTATTTATTTCAAGGAACCCTATGCATAGTCTAAGGCAGGGGTGGGCAACCCCTGGCACGTGTGCCAAACGTGGCACGCCAGTAACTTTTGCTGGCACGTGAAACCCTCTCTTATAATCTTCCATTTACAATTTTTTCTTAATATCGACTTTTTTATTTTTCAGATAAATTCAATGTAGGTGCATCTTAGATAAATAAATAATTTTACATAACAAGTTATCTTAAAGACCATAGATATGGATTGATGAGAGAGGGAAAGAGCAATTTCTATGCCTCTGCCTTAACTCTCCCTGCCTTCCTAGATCCGACCAGTGTTTTGGTTTCATCCATATACGCTTGTGAATCTTTGTTCTCAGTGATGAATTTTGTTAAGTCCCGTAATAGGAGTAGCCTGACAGATGAAAGTAGTAGCTCGTGCATATCTCTGAAGGTCACAAAATATAAACCTGATGTAAAATAATCTCTGTCATCAGTGATGCAGCAGCAAAAGTCCCACTGATAATATCAAACGGAGTCATAAAGTTTTCTGTCGGACTATCAGTGTACATGTATAAATTAAAAAATAAATGTATCTTTCATCATCATATGCTGTGTTTTTGTCGCTCGAATGAATTTTATTATTTCTTCAAGGTTCTTCACATACATACACCTTAAGAGATATCAAGTAGGCGTAACATGTTCTCAAAAAATTAGGGTTGACACGCAGAAGAATTTTGAGTCAGAGATTTTGCTGGTTTTGGCACGCACTCACAAAAAGGTTGCCCACCCCTGTTCTAAGGTCATTTGTAAAGTGCTGATACATATAAGTTTGTGTGAGGATTAAAACTTAATGTATATAAAGTGTTTAATACTGAGCCTGGCACATTAGAAGCAATAAGCAGTAGGTGTCTTCATCCTACTAAAGTTGAGAATTTAATGATATAGAAGAATGGATTACTAAAAAAAAGTTATGTTTTAGGAGTCCAGTTTTGCTGAAAAATTTCATCTATACACATTAGATAAACCAACAGGATAGAAACCAAGGGGTTGAGTAATGAAATTACGTGGTATTTTCTTCTGTCTCCATTTTCCTTTTTTAAAAAACAATGTTTTGGTATCAGGAAGACATGCTGGGGAAATGATCAGTAAAAGTTTTCAGTACTCTCAAAGCCAAGGGGATGGTAATTGGGAGAAGCAAGAGAACTAAAAGAATGGGTAAAACGTTAGTGTTGATTTGGAAAATGGGCAGTTAAAGTCGGGTTTATGGGCATTCCCCGAAGATATTGCCAGTTCGATTCCAGACCACTGCAATAAAGCAAGTATTACAGTAAAGGGAGTCGTAATCGTTTTTATTACGGTTGAGGGTCTTGCCTTCAATTTGTAAAAAACACTATATTTGTGAAGTTCAATAAAAAAGAGGATGCCTGTAATTAGTTAGGAACCAAGACCAGAGGAGTGGTTTGATGAAATCTTTGCTTGTTAAAAGGAAAGCATGAGGCTGAGAGCACCTACCCCTAGAGGAAAGCTGTGTGAAATATTTTCATATATTGCCCTCGGAGGGCCTCCTGATGTTGGCCCATACTAAGTGCTTGGCATTCCTTTTATTACTTGAGTTCTTAAATCATTTAGGTTCATCTCTTCTTTCATCTTTCCTCTCCTACTCCATTCGATAAAATGTCATTGCAGTTTGAAAAAAATTGGTCAAAATAATGCAAGTTCTACAGAACTTATTCTATATAATAAAGATGTAATATGCAAATGGTCATTATGCCATGAAGCGTAACAACCAACCGTGTAACGACTGGATCACGGATCAGCAGGAGCGTGGGGCAGCGAGCTACAAGCCGGTGGTGGAGAGCTACAGGAGGGGGCAGGGCAGCAAGCTATGAGGGGGGAGGGGGAGGGGGGTGGGGGGAGCTACAGGGGGCAGGGCAGCAAGCTATGAGGGGGGAGGGGGGCGGGGCAGCTACTGGCGCACAGATTCGTGCGCAGGGATACTAGTGTGTGTGTGTGTGTGTGTGTGTGTGTGTGTATATATATATATATGAAAGCCAAACGACTAGAACCACCGATCGCTATGACGATCGCAGTGCAGCCAGCCAACCTCCCTCGGCCCCTCCCCCTGGCCTGATCAGACCCCACCCATGCACAAATTCGTGCACCAGGCCTCCAGTTAGCTAGTAAATGTGGGTCAACCAACAGATACAGAATACAAATTATGTAGGTGGAAGCTAAATTTTTTTGAGGCTTTTTAAGTAAATTAGAGCAGTCACTCCAGAGGAATAGTATGCAACCCTGTAGAGACTGCCTCATGGTTAGGTTAGGAACACATGCTTATCAGACTAGTCAGGTAATTAGTGAAACACAGAATGGGTTTGTGGGGCTTACCCTGGCCAGTGTGGCTCAGTTGGTTGGGCATCTCCCCATGCACCTGAAGGTTGCCTGCCTGATCCTGGGCTCCAACCCCGGTAGGAGGCATGCAGGAGGCAGCTGATCGATGTTTCACTATCACATCAATGTTTCTCCCTCCCCCTTCCTTTTGCTCTAAAATCAATTTGAATATCTTTTTAAAAAAATGGGGCTAGGGAGTACTGGCAAATTGTCCAGAGCATGCTCCATATGAAGGCTACCCTCATGTCCAACAGTGTTACCAATTCAGGAATGCAGACCCATTATTGCCATATCTTCTGTTTGTCTGCCCCTTCCCCCAAACATGGAAATCCTGATTTTGTGGAATTTTCTTAGTACTTTATATTTTAAATAAAGTATGTTCAGCATGTGGGCCACCATTTTGTCCTATGTGGATTGATAGTCTCTAGGTCTTACTTAGGCATTTTTTATATTTCTGAGGTAGACTTTCTCATTTGGTTATAAATAATTGTGTCAAGCCCTAACCAGTTTGGCTCAGTGGATAGAGTGTCGGCCTGTGGACTGAAGGGTCCCAGGTTCGATTCCGGTCAAGGGCATGTAGCTTGGTTGCGGGCACATCCCCAGTAGGGAGTGTGCAGGAGGCAGCTGATCGATGTTTCCAACTCTCTATCCCTCTCCCTTCACTGTAAAAAATCAATAAAATATAATAAAAATAATTGTGTCAGTAAGACTGGATTGTAGCCTGGCCATTGAGGCTCAGTGGTTGAGCATCATCCTGTGAATCAGGAGGGCACGGTTTGATTCCCGGTCAGGGCACATGCCTTGGTTGCAGGAGGCAGCTGATCAGTGTTCTCATCATTGCTGTTTCTCTCTCTCCCTCTCCCTCTCTGAAATCAATAATGTGTGTGTGTGTGTGTGTGTGTGTGTGTGTGTGTACACACACACACATACATACATACATACATACATATACACACATACACTAGAGGCCCGGTGCACGAAATTCGTGCACTCGGTGAGGGGGGGGGCTCCCTCAGCCCAGATTGGGAGAGTGCAGGCCAGGGGGAGGGACCACGGGAGGGCTCTAGGGCAGCGGTTCTCAACCTGTGGGTCGCGATCCCTTTTGGGGTTGAATGACCCTTTCACAGGGGTCGCCTAAGACCATTGGAAAACACATATATAATTACATATTGTTTTTGTGATTAATCACTATGCTTTAATTATGTTCAATTTGTAACAATGAAATTGGGGGTCACCACAACATGAGGAACTGTATTAAGGATCACGGCATTAGGAAGGTTGAGAACCACTGCTCTAGGGTGTGTGCAGCCCGATTTGCTCAGTCTGGATCAGCCAGACCCTAGCAGCAAGCTAACCTACCGGTCGGAGTGTCTGCCCTGGTGGTCAGTGAGCAGTTGAGCGGCCTTAGCATATCATTAGCATATTATGCTTTGATTGGTTGGCTGATTGGACAACCGGACACTTAGCATATTAGGCTTTTATTATATAGGATATATATATACACACACACACACATACACACACTAGAGGCCCAGTACACAAAAATTTGTGCATTGGGTTGGGGGGGGTCCCTCAGCCCGGCCTGTGTCTTCTCACAGTCTAGGACCCCTCAGGAGATGTCCACCTGCTGGCTTAGGCCTGCTCCCTGGGGGGATTGGGCCTAAGCTGGCAGTCAGACATCCCTCTGGCAGCCCGGGAGCCCTCGGGGGATGTCCACTTCCCAGCAGGGAGCAGGCCTAAGCTGCAGTTGGACATCCTTAGCGCTGCTGAGGAGGCAGGAGAGGCTCCCACCACCGCCGCTGTACTGGCAGCCGTCAGTCTGGCTTGTGGCTGAGCAGAGCTCCCCCTGTGGGAGCGCACTGACCACCAGGGGGCAGCTTCTGCATTGAGCATCTGCCCCCTGGTGGTCAGTGTGTGTCATAGTGACCAGTCATTCCCAGTTGTTCTGCTGTTAGGGTCAGTTTGCATATTACCCTTTTATTATATAGGATAGAGGCCTGGTGCATGGGTGGGGGCCAGCTGGTTTGCCCTGAAGGGTGTCCTGGATCAGAATGGGGTTCCCGCTGGGGTGCCTGGCCAGCCTGGGTGAGTGGCTGATGGCTGTTTGCAGGCTGGCCACAGCCCCTTCAGGATGGGGGTCCCTGCTGGGGTGCCTTGCCAGCCTGGGTGGGGGGCTGTTTGCAGGCTGGCCACAGGCCCTTCAGGGTGGGGGTCCCCCCTGGGGTGCCTGGCCAGCCTGGCCAGCCTGGGTGAGGGGCTGATGGCTGTTTGCAGGCTGGCCACAGCCCCCAGCCACCCAAGCTCCCAGTGGAGGCTGGCTGGAAGCAGGTATCTGGGGTTTATTTATTTTCTATAATTGAAACTTTGTTGCCTTGAGTGGAGGCTACAGCTGGCTAGGGCAGGCGGGAAACTTGGCTTCCTCCATCGCCGGGGCAACCAAGCCTCCTGCTTGCTCCAGCTCCGTGGCTGCCGGCCACCATCTTGGTTGGGTTAATTTGCATATAGTCACTCTGGCTGGTGGGCGTGGCTTGTGGACATGGCTTGTGAGTGTGGGGGAGGTACGGTCAATTTGCATGTTTCTCTTTTATTAGATAAGAGAGGGAGGGAGGGAGGGAGGGAGGGGAGTAATTTACAATACTTACCACATACAATACTATATTTTACTCTGTAAACCTTTGGCTCAGCATTTGACCAGCCCTGATTGACAAATTGCAATCTTATGTCTTGCAGATGCTGTTGATGGAGTGATGAATGGCGAATACTACCAGGTACAGAGTACTCTTAATTGTGTTGAATTATAGTGGTCAAGAGTCTTCCTTTCCTGTAATTTGAATGGACTGATTTAGGAAGGACCCCACTCCCTTGATTTTCCTGGATATATTAATAGCTGGTATGTTACCTGCCAAAGTAGAAGGATTCGAAGAGAAGTGACACTTATAGAGCTTCTTTTTTAAAATGTTATTGACCAGGCCCTAGTGTTAACCAGCTTTATTCTCAAGAAATTACCCTTGATGGTGATGATTATGATGATGATGAAGATGATGGCGGCTGCGGTGAATTTAAACACTCTCTGTGATGTGCTGTTTATACTTATTTAATTCTCTCAACAACCTGAGGGACCTGTACTGTTGTTATTCCTGGATTACAGGTGAATAAATTGAGGCACACAGGTTAAATCAGTAGTCTAAAACAGCGGTTGCCAACCGGTGGTCTACGGACCACTGGTGGTCCGCGAGGTCCAAAAGGTTGTCGACCGCTGGTCTAAAGTAACAAAGGCAGTAAGTATGTGGTGGGGCCAGCATTTGAACCTTTTAAACCAAGGGCGAACTAATTTTTACTTTTTCTATAAAGGGCCACATAGTAAAGATACTAAGCTTTGTGAGTTAGAAGGTCTGTCAAACTACTCTGTTGCTACAATATGAAAGCATCCATAGACAGTACATAAACAAATGGGCTTAGCTGTGTTTTAGTAAAATTTAATTACAAAACAGGTGGCAGGCCTCCTGATTTGTAGTTTCCGATCCCAGGTTTAGAGATTGGCCTTTAGAGTGAAATAGAATGGGGTTTAGATCCTGGCTTTATCCTTACTATAGGGATGGGGAACGTCTGGCCAGCAGGCCATATAAGGCCCGAACTTGCCCTGCCAAAGCATTAGGGGTGAGTTAAATGTTTGACCAAATATAGCTGGCTAATTTTTTTAAATGTGTTTTTATTTTAGAGTGAGAGGAAGGGAGGGAGAGAGAGAAACGCTGATGGGCTGCCTCGTGTACTCCCCCTATTGGGGATCAGGCTCGCAATCTGGGCATGTGCCCTGACTAGGAATGGAACCTGTGACCTCTTGGTGCATGGGGCAGTGCTCAACCAACTGAACCACACTGGCCTGGCAGCAGGCTAATTTTTAAGTTGATAATTCTCTGTGGCCCGTGAATGATGTTACAAATATCCAAATGGCCTTTGGCAGAAAAAACGTTCCCCATCCCTGCTTTACTAGCTATGAATTTGGACCTGTCATTTCTTTGTGCCTCAGTTTAATTCCCTAGCTGTGAAATGGGAATAAAAACTTGCTTTGCAAGGTGTTTGGGGAAGAGAGCTTTTATGTTCCTGATACATGAAAAATACTAATAAGTTAGTTACTACTAGTACTTTAAATAATTTTTTCCGCCTTTGTAGATAGTCTAGTTAGGTTAAACTGGTAATCCCTAGTTCAAGCAGTGAAATAATTCTCTAAAGATTAAGTTCTGTTTGAGTTTTTGTCAGTTTATTAGCTCCCAAATCTAACCCACTATAAAGAGCAGTCTGCGCACGTGCACGCACGCCTCATGATTGCCTGCCTTTTTATTATTTTCCTTGATGTGTAACTATTCATTTTCTTTTGGACTCTTCTCAAATTCACTATATTTTGATGAAGATGGTATTAAGTGACCTATTTCCTGCATTGTATAATAGCATTTAGGTCTTAAGGTCTAAGCCTTACTCTACTATGTACTTACCTTTGTTACTTTGAAAATACCACATAATCTCTGTGTCAGGTCAGGAAACCAAAACTGATAACAGTGTTTCCCAGTAACTCCATTACTCACCTCCCTGACTTTCCTATCTCCCACTCGTGTCCCATTTATTAACAGATAGGATAACAACTACTCTGCCTCTTCCTGGGCTGTAAGGATTAAGTGTGGTAATGTTGAAAGCTCCCTATCAGGTTGTGTTATTGCTATTAAGGTCATCCTTCAACATTTTAACCATCTTTAGTGCTGTATATAACCAGGGGTTCTAACTTGGATGAAGTGCATTTCAGGAAGGAGTTTTTGGTACTGATAGAGTACAATTATGTTTTGTGTTAAGGAGAGTAATGGTCCAACAGACAGTTACGCAGCTATTTCACAAGTGGATCGATTGCAATCAGAGCCTGAAAGTATCCGTAAATGGAGAGAAGAGCAAATGGAACGCTTGGAAGCCCTTGGTAAGGAATCCCTTTCTGTCTTTGGGTATCTGTTTTCAGTGGAATAGTTGACCTTGACTCTCCTTTTATTCCTTTGTCACTTGAATTAGCCATTATGTCCTTGTCTGGTGTTTGGGACGTTAATCTTTCTAAACCTGAAGGTCACAAGGCTACTCATGTGGAGATCCTTAATGACAGGCTATTGTGTAAGGATTAGGGCAGCCCAGAAAGCAGCAAGTAGATCCGCTCCTCTCACAAAGAGCAGAGTGGTGCTAGGGAAGGGAGCCGTGGACTTGGAGTGAGAAGACTGGGTTCAAGGCTCAGCCTTAGCCCTTACCAACTGTGCACACTTTCTTGCACAAACCTTGAAGAATCTGTTTCTTCATCTGAGAGGAGTAAGATCAGTGTTACCAATCCCCCAGGAATTCTGCAATGGTGTTTATGAGAGCGCTTTGTAAACTTGAAGTAGCGCTTAAGAGGAAAATGTGAGCTATGTTAGAAAACATACAATTTGTTTTTCTTACCCTCATATCCCTGAAAGGTAAGTTTTTACACTTTTATGGGTGAGGAAAGTGAAAAGCATAGGTAGAGTAAGTTTTTTAATGACACAGATAAGAAGTAGAGTCCGAATTTCAGCTTAAGTCTGCCCTGTTTCAGAGTCCATACCCATCCCTTCAGCCCCATTGCATTTAGTATGCACCATCTCGTTAGGCAGGCTGAGCCGAAGATCAGCGCCAGCCAGCCTGGCCTAGTGTGAAGGGCTCTCTGTGTACATGAAGTGTCAGCTGTTGGGCAAGATCAGGAGAGACTTGGTATCTGTATAATCGGGTTAGAGAGTTATGGCAGAGTGTGGGTATTTTTTTTTCCTCAGCTTCTTATTAAAATTTCCAACAGAATAGTTCAAAGAAGATACGTGTATTGTAAATATACAATCACATACTTTTTTTGGTCCATTTTAAGAGATGGACATCATATACTTCATGCCTAAATATTTTATTGTAAATCTAGAAATATAACATTCTTCTCTATAACCACAGTGTCAGCATTATTTCTTCCTAGACACCACTGAACTCGTAAAAATATGACTCATTTTTCAGGTGGGGTAACTGACACCTAGAAATAGGAAGGGATGTGACCTGATAACACAGCCAATTAATGTAAAATCTGTTGCCTCTCCAACCCAATTTATGTGACTCACAATACTGGGACACTTATGTTTGAACCTTTACAGCACTATCCACTAGTCATTTCTGCAGTGATGGAAATATTCTGTATCTGTGCTGTGCGGTGTGGCAGCCACTAGCCACATGTAGCTATAGAGCACTTTAAATGTGGCTTGTATGACTGAGAAACTGAATTTTAAATTTCATTTAATTTTAATAAACTTAAATAGCCACATGTGGCTAATAGCTACTCTACTGGAGGGTACAGCTTTAGATAGATGAAAATAGGTCTTCATGGTGCTGGCAGCCTCAGCCCTTGCTTATTCTTTGTATAGCTCTTCTTAGTAGGCTTAGAGGCAGGACTTAACTGGTATTGCTACTACTAGATATTTTTCATGTTACAGAACCCAACTTTTTCTTTTCCCAAAGTTTAGCAAAGTTGTCTTGTTCGTGGAGAGTGTTCACTTTAGTGTCTGTGAAAATTGCATTTTCTTCTTCGATTATCAAATTGAACATTTGGGAAATATTCCATGAAGTGTATTGTCTTCTTAACTGAAGATATCTTCCTGAGGGAAGTCAAACATTTGACCTTACATTCTAACTGAATGAACTAGGTGTTTCTTCATTTTCACCTTTTTTCTTTGCAAGAACTGTGAGAAGGCACAAAATGCTAAGAATAGAGAACCAGTGTCAATGGTATGCAGCTTAGCTACTGGCTGTTGTGAAATAATTTGCTTTTCTGTGAATAGTAATGAGGATGGCCAGAGGAGACAGCTGTCAGTGTGCCTTGCTTTCTAAGGGAACTCTTTATCCCTCCCTCCCTCTTCTCTCTTCCATACTCAGATTGTATTATGGCTTGGATAGTTGTCTCAGCAAGCTAAACGTTTAAGAATTCTAAATTCTTATTGCCAGTGTCACTTCATAAATCTGTAAAAGAAGATAATTTAAAGGACTGTTTTATGCAGAACCTACAGTTTGTACAGATGGTAACAGTTTTTATTTAGACAAAAATTTGAGTAAATTTCCATGATATTTTATTCCTACTATGTAATAACATTTAAAAAGTTATCAGACTACACAGAAAGAAAATACTCCTCAATCAAAAGGTAATTTTTTGGAAGTAATCTCACCAGTCTTGAAAAGGAGACCTTGCATTTTGAAAATAGTATTTTCCAGTTTCTTGCCCCCATGGCACTGGCAACCCTCAGCATCTCCCATTGCATCATAGCACCCTCCATTCCGCATACACTTAGTGACGTGGACAGACATGCACCAGAAGTTTATATACTTGAGTCATCAGTGGAAAATCTGGGTAAAATAATTATCCTCCGAGCAATAGGTCACCTTCTGATAAGTTAGATAACAGGGTGAAAGTTCTTTTATAATGTGAAACTTGGAGTCTTTAGATGCTCGTAGGCTGTTTCTAGCAGTTACTGCTTTCTGCAGGTTGTTTCTACAAGACATTTTTTTGCAGAGTCCCTAAAATGCCCTCAATTGCTTCATTTCTTCCCTTGAATGGTTGTCATCACCACTGCTTTATACTCTCCCCCTTGAGGATACTAATTACAGGGTGGGCTCTGGCTCTACACTGTCCAAACTTCAGTCTGGACCAGTGGCTACCACCTTCAGTTCCATCGTAAGATTATTTCTTGGCTTGCTTCCCTTTCTGTCCCGCCCTCGGAGGCAGCATAATGAAGTAAGAATATGTGAGCTCTACAGCCAGACCTGGGTTTGAGTCCTGGTTTTGTCACTCACTGTAACCTTTATAAAGATTTCTCACTTTCTGAGCTGTAGTTTTTCTCATTGCTGACTATGAGACTACAGTTTACCTTCTTGGGATTGTTGTAAAGATGAAATGAGAAAGGATGTCCTTAAGAGCATGTTTTCAAGTGAAGTATCTGGGTAACTTGAGGTGTCAACTGCGGCAGTGGCTGTGACATACTGCCTTTTCTCCCACTATCTACTGACATGTGTCTCTTTATTTTAGTTAAATGTTAGGAAAACCCATATTTAAACCCGAAAAACTTCCTGCTGGGTGTGCATTTTCTCTAATTTCTGGAACCTTTGTGAATAACTGCTAATAATGATCCCCAACGCCCTGTAGTTCACTCCACTGGAGTTTCTCTTTAGCTCTGTCACAAACTCACTGTGCAGTCTAAGCAGAGATAAATATTTTGCAGTTCTCCTAACTCGAACATCTATATTCTACTGTTCCCTGGTTCCTAAATCTCTACCTCTGGTAATTTTCCTAATAGCATCCTGCTTCATAGAGGTGCTTCTGCCATATTTAGTTAAGAGAGTGCCATCTTGTGTTTTATAGAACAATTAATTGTCAACCTCAGGTGTGGGATATAAATTGTGAGATTTTGTTAAAAGATTATCTAATATGGCCTGGCTGGCATGGCTCCGTGGTTGAGCATCAACCTGTGAACCAGGAGGGCACGGCTCAGTTCCTGGTCAGGGCACATGCCTGGGTTGCAGGCTCGTTCCCCAGTGTGGGGCGTGCAGGAGGCAGCTGATCAGTGGTTCTCTGTCATCGTTGATGTTTCTATCTCTCCCCCCCTCCCCTTTCTTCTCTGAAAGCAAAAATATATTTTTTAAAAAGGATTATCTAATATGAATAGCCAACCCTGAACTAATATTGGCAGCATTGTTAAAGAATCATCTATAGCCCTGACCAGTGTGCCTCAGTGGTTACAGTGTCGGCCTGCACACCAGAGGGTCCAGGATTGGATTCCTGGCCAGGGGTTTTGATCCCCTTAGGGCATGTGTGGGAGGCAACCAATTGATGTGTTTTTCTCACAGCAATGTTTCTCTCTTTCTCTCTTTCAGTTCCCCTTCCTCACTCTCAAAAATCACTGGAAAAAATATCCTCCATGAGAATTAACCAAAAAAGAAAAAAACAATCTGTAATTGCTTTTTCCCTAGTTGGTGCCCCCAAAGGCTTGTTTCTATTAAAAGTCAGTATTTCCACTCTTGTGCCACACCCCCCCCGCCCCCGCCCCTCCTAAAGTCCTAAAGAAAAAACCAAAAACAAACTACCAACTAGTGATAGTGTCAGTGGACTGGGATAAAATGTGGTGAAACACCTTGGATAGAATCGCTGAGCAAGAGCTGGATGTACAAACAGGGAAAAATAGAATTTTTTCTCCCCTCCTGACTATTCTCCCAATATACATTTGCACAGGTTTTGTTTCATTTGTATCATTTTTCCTTTCTTTCAAAGATGCCAACTCTCGGAAGCAAGAAGCAGAGTGGAAAGAAAAAGCAATAAAGGAGCTGGAAGAGTGGTATGCGAGGCAGGATGAGCAGTTACAAAAAACAAAAGCAAACAACAGGTTAGTCCATGATGCTTCTTGGCACAGCTTGTATTCCAAGATTGAGTCAAATCCATTTCCAAAGCCAGGACAGGTTCTCAGCTGCTAATAACTCTTTTAGTGTGAAATGTGTTCGCAGGTTTTCGAAAAACGCTTGAAATAAAGGTTGCAAGTCTCTTGGTTCATGTGAGCATAATTTAGCTGTTAGCCTTCCCAGTTATAGTGAGTTTAGCTCTTCAGCCAGGAGTTTGATTCCTATGTACCACCTGTAATGGTATGATACAGCAGAGGAAAAATCATTTCATGGATCAGGTCCATGTGTAAAGATGTAACCCTGAAATGAAAGGCCGTTTCATGACTATAATACCAGGATCTTAGTCTGCTGGAAATGATGATAAATTTCATCATGTTGTATCCCCTAACTACAACCCCGCCCTCTGAAAGGTGCTTCACAGAGGAGTCTGTTAGCGGGGAAATGTGATTGGTAATTAGGTAGCCAAAGAAGGTCGTCCAACACAGCGACTTCAGAATTAAGGGTTCTCTGGGTATTTATTTGTGTCTAAAAAAATCTTGAGTTGACTTTTAAAAAAATGCTCTTGAGTCGTCGGGGGAAACATTCTCGTATCCCCACTGACCAGTAGCTGTGTCCTTAATGCTGCATGCCTAGCGTCCATGAGGAATTGGCTCAGGCAGAGGCAGCGCTGCTCGCCACGGTGTCCGTGGGCTTGCTTTCCCTGCTGGATTGACTTCACTCACTTCAGTATAAAGACAGGTTTGGGGGATAGTTTTAATTTTCAAGGTAAAGAGTCTTAGGCTTCTATCCTCAGAGGCAGAAGTGGGTTTAAGTGCCCATCTCTCTGTCAGCTCTATTATATGGAAATTTGCCAAAAAAGAGGGAGCTGATGGCTTTGCCAGCCAGTGCCATGTGGGGCAACCCTGGTAGAACAGATGGACTGTTTATGTAGCAGGCTTCAGTGATCTCCTGTTGGCCATTCTTGGTTCTGTCATTTGCCCCTCAGATGCCAGGTTTGAGCCTCTGTCCTGGCCACCTTCCTGTGGCGGATGCATTCTCTGTGCTTACTGGTTCCATTTGAAGTTCTGTGATAAGTATGGTGGGGACTGCTCTCAGGTTGGGGGCTTCTGCTGAGCTTGTGATCGCTTTGAAGTGCTGACAGGCCACAGGCCTCTTTATCTTCTGCTTATTCAAGATGGTTTCCCCCAGCTGTGAGTTCACAGCTCTAAAGAGAGATGAGTGGGTGCTTTGTATAAGACGCTGTTTACCCTAGTGTGTTGCCTTAGCCTATCAGTCTGCTCTGAAGTACTTGGCAAAACTGGGCTGACCCTCCCTGTTCAGGGTCCCTGAGGTTTAAGCAAGTTGACATTCAGATTCTCAGACTTAAAATATTATGTTGGGGATAGGTTTCTCATTGCAGAAATTTTTTCAAGCCAGTTTTGCTAAACTGAATCCCTTCTGTCTTTATACAGAATCGGTTGTCCTTGAAGAAACTGATTACACCTGTTTTTAGGAGCTGAGTCTTAAAGGTTTAGTCCATCTGGGCATTGATTTAGGGCTTGGTGTACTTTTCTTTATGTTGAATTTGAGGATGTTGGGTTGGATAGTCTCAGAGATGAATTTCAGGTACCAGAGAGAGGAAGAGAGTTAAACTTACCACTCATTGGAAATGTAGAACTGTTTAGAAATCAAATCACTTGCCTTGTAGAAGCCTTGCAGCAAGACAGGGCTGACCCTCAGTGTGTAAAGCTTGTGCCACACTAGCCACTGTCACCAAGGATCCAGGGATGGTTTTTACACTTCACGCCAATTCTTCAGTGGCTGAGGTGGAAGCCATTATAGGACCACTTTGGGGACTTCTTCCAATGGCATACACCCTCCCCTGGAGATTTCGACATTGCTTATGGCTCTCCCTTCCCCCATTTAAGCTTGACTCAAACATTAGAGTCCCATGGGACTAAAGTCTCAATTATCTGTTTAAAGTGACTTACCTTTCTCATTGTCTGTCTACAGGTAAATAGTGAATATTTTGAGGAAAGAAAACGAGGGTGCTCAATTCAAGCATTCTCATTTTTACTGGGTGATTCTTGCAGCAACTGGATGTTTTAAGGGGGACCACAAGGATAAGGCAGGGAAGTTTGAAAGAGGAGACTCAGGGTAGCAAGGGCCTATTTTAATGCAAGTATCTCAGGCTTCTTGCTTGCAGATGCCTCCGTTGAAGCCTTCAGAGCACATCTGTGCCAGGCACCGTGCAGGGGGCAGACAACAGTCAACAGACCTTGTCACAGCATCTCTACTCTGTCAGTCCTCAGACTGCATCTCCCTCCTTTTATCCTGAGTTGGGGCCTAAATGTCACTGCATAAGAGCCATGAATTAAGGGACAGTACATGGAAAAGAATTCTCTTTTCACAGGAGCCAGAGGAGTTTTTTCCTGTAGAACAACCCCAGACCATGTCCCTTCCTAAACCATAACAAACATTTCCCCTTTTATAGGTAGCTTTGGTACTGACCTAGCTTCACTTTTCTCAAGGCTTATAAAAGTTTGGGGAATCCGTGATGCTCAGTGAGGCATTTTTTCCATGCCCTCGTATCAGCCTCCTCAGATGCCTGAAAGCATTCCCCCTCCCCTCTCCCAGGCTTCCCTGAGCCCCTTCCTGCCTTGCCTGCCTGAGGATTGCTGCTCTGAGGCCCCTCTATCTGGGGCGTGAAGAACAAGCAGGTGGAGGGCCGGCTGTGTTTGTTGTATGAGATTTTCCATTTGTCCTGGGCCTGTAATCATGACAGAGCAGTGCTATCACAGACCAGCTCTTTTGGGGCTAGCCACAAAGGAGCCAGAGCCCGATATTCAGGCTTTTGTTGTCTTAGTGATGCCTTGACAGGAGTCATTAAACCTTTATTTTCTTCCAGCAGAAGCAAAACACAGTTGAAATTGATTAGGTTTAGTCCTTGTGTAAACTAAAAGGATTATGGGTTTACAAGCTGGCCTACCTTTTCTTTCCCTCACTTATTTTGCCCATAAACAACTGTTTTCCTACTGACTCACTGCGAGTTACAATCTTGCTGTTATTTTTGCTTTCTTTAAATTTCCACAGAACACTTCTATATGTAAACCAAAATGGTAAAGAAGAAAGGGTATGTGTGAGTTTAAAAATAAAAAATCACTAGCATTTCCCTTCAAATAAATGTTTGTTAATAACCAGGCATGATTGTCCTTTAAAAAAAATGTCCCTTCCACGCCTGTGTCCCAAACTGACCTGGCAAAGGACAGGGCAAGGCTCCTTGAGGGAGGTTCCCTGCCCACCCACAGTGGACGAAGTGGGCAGCCTGGGACAACAGAATCTAAGGCCAGCCTGTCCTCTGTGGTGTAAACTCCTCCACTCAGCATTCTGCCCTTTCCTTTTTGTTTCAGAGCCCTGCCATTCTGATACATTCCTGATGTGAGTGAGAGTTAGGAAAGAATTAAGTGCTGGCTTCCGGGCCTCACCTTGTTAAAGCAGTCAGGTCTGGCATGGACTGAACAGGCAGACAGTCTGTTCAGGGACACAGTAACCCAGAGCCAGACCCTAATCTGCAGTTCTTTCCACCAGACCACTTGCCTCCAGCTGCTTTTTTCTCTAAGGTGGGAATTTTGAAGTGGCCATATGGGTTCCTAAGATACTGGAAATTGATCCCACCCAGCCAATGTGGGGAAGCAGTAATTGGATAATCCAAGAAAAAACTGACTTTGGGACCTAGCTTGTCGGGTACACCCGGTGATAGTTACTGAGCCTGGCAGGGGGTGACATGGCTCACACCAGCTGGGAAGTACTAATATGCAGTGAAGAGGCAGGCAGCTTTGGTTGGGAGTTCTGCCCCTTGCCTCTTACTGCTGAGTAAGTTGCTTCATCTGTAGGCTTCCATTACCTCATCTGTAAAGTGAGGTGAGAACATTTAATATGTCCTAGGTTGCTGGGGTTGAGAACTGAACCAACATAGTGACTGTAAACGGGCTTAGCCCCTAAGTAGGTTCTTAAGAAATGCTTGTTGTGGCTGAGGGAAGGCAAAGGGAGAATCCCCGTGGAGCAGGCCAGCAGGAAACAGTGCCTGCTGGAGTCTCCAGCGCTGGAACCCTTGCTGGGTTAGGATAGAGCCATGGGAACAGCTTTCCCAGAGAAGTTGTGCCTCTATTGTGGATTTGAGATGTTTCTGCTTCTCAATGTTCTCTCTTTTTTCCTGCCTGCTTGCCTGCCTTTTGGATCTCTTGCTGTCTAGGGTGGCAGATGAAGCTTTCTACAAACAACCCTTCGCTGACGTGATTGGTTATGTGTATGTTGCAAAACTAATTCCTTTTCTTTTTTTGATTCTACTTTTCATTTAGAGTTATTGCACCTTTTATGCCACAAGTTGCTTTGCTTTTTAAATTATTTCAAACTGGCACTTCGGGGGCTAATAGGTGATAAACTGGGGTATGATCCAATGATTGTCTTGCAGAATCATGACTTCCTACAACTCTGATTGCCATTTTTCATATTCGGGGTTTTGGACAGAAGGAAGCTGACTCCCTTTCAAAATGTGGGTCATTTGTGATCTTGTCTGGGAAGACTTTGGGACTGGAGGGCTCTGACCTCTTGCTGCCACCACTACGTCCCTGCCCTTGGTGGGGAGGAGAGGTAGATGTCCTGGTTAGGAACCAGCGGGGCAGTATTTTCTACACGTGGTTTCTTCGAAGAATGTGGAGTTGGTTGCCTCTCCCTTGGGCAAAGGGGGTTGTCTCTGATGGGGGCCTGTAATGATTTCTCTATGGTCTTATATGTCAGAAATGGTTTAGTTGCCAACTTGTGATGCCCTGTTCCCTTGCCCTTGCTCAGAGAGGCCCCAGCTTCAAGGTCAAGGTAGCCAAAGCTGTCTGATACTAGCCACTTTGGCTTTTCTCCCCAAAGAAAATTGCATCTTCTCTGGAAGTTTTTTTTTTTTAGGGGTTCATGTTATCAAAGCAGTATTGTTGAAGACTTGGAAACTGTTCTTGCTGTTTCCTCCTTAAATGTTAGGACTAGATTTTGAGTGAAGAAACATGAAAGTGAAATGGAGGAAGAGAGGAATTTGTGGGGAGGGTGGACAACAGGCTGAGAGGCCTAGAGCCTTGAGATATTCATCCTGGTAGAAGACAAAACTGGGTTTCCTGGGCCCCCAGATGTATTTGCAACGAGACTTGTGAAATGCTGGACTTACAGGTGGTGTTGGATTTGATTTTTGCACATTCTCTCTGGAGTAGAAATGGAGACTAGAAAGGTTGAATCTGGGTTTGCTGGGCAGCAGGGTGGCCCAGCAAAGCCAGCTGCACGTTCCCAATCATAAATAGAGTGGCAAGGGCATGTCTAGCTTACTGACCATCTGCATTGAGCTCATTCTCATTTTCTATATCTGACCTAAAGTTTCTCTCCTTGTTTCTTTTCTTCTCTTCACCTTTAAGCACAAACATAAGCCATCCTTGCTACAGCCTAGAACAGTTAAGTAAATCTTTCTCACTGCCCCTAACTGTGTGTGCTCTGCAGTTGCAGTCTGTAGTGGCTCTGGCTTCAGCAGTGTTTGCCACGGCCATCCCTGTGAGTGCAACCCTTTGTCCCCACAGACCAGTCATCTCCATTGCTTCTGCTTTGCCCGTGATGCTTGTTGAAGTAGATGAATATAGTGTGTCTTCCCTCTTCTTAACCACTGTCCTTTTGAGCTATAGCTCCCACCAGCAGGTTCCCAAGTGGGGGTGGGCTGACCTTGACTGAAAGAATGTTAGAGCAGCATCCTACCAAAAAGCACCTAACATTGATTGGCTCTCCAGCCCCTGGGTGCCCACCCCTGCCACGTGTGCCCTCGGTGTGGTCCAAGGTACCTGGCTGGAGGGAAAATGGCTGAACTGGAGAATGTCCTAACAAACCCCTTCCAGAATGGCTCTAGTCTCTAATGCCTGCTAGCATGGGAGCTTGTTCTGAATTCCCTCTGATGTACCCTGTTTCTCTCCAGCCTTAGGAATAAATCCAGAAGCTGTAGCGCAATGAGTTGTGGGCTTTTTAGAAGTCTAAATTTACTTGAAACTTAGCACAGCCCAACATAAACAACTGTTCAAGTTCTTGACAAGCCTGCTGCTTTGCTTTTGTTAAAGAAAGCATTGTGTAGCTGGCTAAGGACTTGCTTTTTTAATGCTCTGTATCAGCAGAGACAGACACAGAGAGAGGAGCCCTGAAACCAAACACCTGTATTCCAACATTTTACACAGCAGTCCAGGCACCTTGTGCCTAGGAGAGCTGGCCACATGTCTGCTCTCGACTCTGACCTGGGCCAAGGGCTGTGATTCCTTAGAAAACCAGAATGCCATTAAGTCAGGCATGAAGATGCAGTCGCTTCTAGAACAAGGCAGCCACCAGGCAGCTCACGGGATTCTACATTAAACCAACATATTTTGTTGTTGCTTCCAGGGCAGCAGAAGAAGCCTTTGTAAATGACATTGACGAGTCATCCCCAGGCACTGAGTGGGAACGGGTGGCCCGGCTGTGTGACTTTAACCCTAAGTCCAGCAAGCAGGCCAAAGACGTCTCCCGCATGCGCTCTGTCCTCATCTCCCTCAAGCAGGCCCCCCTGGTGCACTGAAGAGCCACGCTGTGAAACACTACACCTGCAATATCTTAATCCTACTCAGTGAAGCTCTTCACCTAATTGGATTAATCATGTTGAGTTCTTTTGGACCAAACCTTTTGTCTTTAGAGTTACTCATTGTTTGTGATTGCATGTTTCTTCCTTCAACTGTGTTCTCCCGGGCAGAGAGGAGGGGGAGGTGGCAGCAGGGGGAGGGAAGCCTCCCATGGTAGCATCAACCCGTGCTTTTTGTGCATTATTCTGAGAATAAATTTGTTTTGAACAATAAACATGTAGCTTCATTATTGATCTCAAGATGTGCTGCAGTTTGGAGTGAGGTTCAAAGGAATGAGGAATTTACTTTTGTCATTTCTAAGGCCGAGGCAGCACAGTCATTGGGCCTCCACCTCTGCTTTCAACTAAAATAGCTCCAAGTTTCTATTGTCTTTGAAGTTTCCATTGGGAAAGGGAGTTCCCGGACTAAAAGTTAACCCCTCACCAATCTATATATTTTCTCCCAGATGGCTCTTGTCCGTCCCTTACTTTAGGGTCTTGGACGTACATTTCAGTGGCGGCGTCTCTGGGGGTACATAGACTATAGTGAGACCTTACTCCTTTGGATCCAGCCAGTAAACCTGAGTCAGGGCGGCATTAGTGTGTGACTAGCCCCATTACTCTGGATCCCCGTAGCACTTTGCTCATATTCATATATCTGGTGTCAAATATTTATCTAATTGCTGGCTAATACAGTAGACACGTGGCTGTTTAAATTAGAGTTAATTAAAATTAAAAACACATTCTAGTCCTGGTATATTTCATAGGCTCAGGGGCACATGTGGTTAGGTATTATCCGTATGGCACAGCACAGATTATAGAATATTTCCAGCACAGAAAGTTCTAGACCACACTGCTCAACACAACAGATGCTTCTAGGAGGCTGTGTTCTATTCAGGCATCAACACATTTGTTATGTGCCCTCAGAATCCGTCACATTTTAGGTCAGGGGTGGGGAACATCCAGCCTGCATGCTGTATAAGGCCCGAGAAGTCATTTAGTCTGGCCCTGCCAAGGCATTAGGGGTGAGTTAATTAAATGTTTGATCAAATATAACAAGCTATTTTTTTTCAATGTATATATTTTTTATTTTAGAGCGAGGGAAGAGAGAGAAACGCTGATGGGCTGCCTCGTGCACTCCCCCTACTGGGGATCAGGCTTGCAATCAGGGCATGTGCCCTGACTGGGAATGGAACCCGTGACCTCTTGGCGCATGGGGCAATGCTCAACCAACTGAGCCACACCAGCCGATAATTCTGTATGGCCCGTGAATGATGTTATAAATATCTAAATGACTCTTGGAAGAAAAAAGGTTCCCCACCCCTGTTTTAGGTGATGGTTCAAGTAACTAATAAAGCCACATTACCGAAATCTGCTTATTTACCTGATATTTCCAAGTTGCAAATTGACATAAACTCCTGTTAATACCACACTCTGGAGGGGGTAGTCTTGCCATTGCCAAGAAGGAAAGTCCACCAACACTCCCACTGTAGTTATGTCTGAGGGGAGAGGAGCCGCAATTATTTTTCTGCCTACCTCCCCTTTCCAAGCTTCTTAGCTGGGCATTCTTGATCTTGCCCACCTGGCCTCTTTACTCATTTCTTCCCATTAGCCACCCTGGATTGCAATCGAGCAATCACTCACTGTTGTTCACCATTTGTTACTTCTGGCCTTGTTAATGCCATTCAACGTGTCACAATCCAGTTTAAGAATTAGCTTAAAGGACACCTCTACAATGCCTTCCCTTACTCCTTCCCCTGAGCTCCTGTGGCCCTCTATGCCCACAGCTTACCTTTTGGTGTTATTCTGATGGTGCCATCTGGACTGGTCTTGCCTTCCATACCAAATGGGCTTCTTAAGGTGAATGTGACAGTTGTAAAATGTCAGTAAAGTCTCTGACATCCTTCAGATCAAGAGGTGACTGGATAATATGACAAAAGTAATGCCATGTGACTTCCAAGGCTAGGTCATACAGGCAATGCAGCTTGCCAGCTGATTTGTTGGAACACAAGCTCTGGTGGTCCTTGAGCATCACTCTGAGGCTGACATGCTGTGAGGAAGCCCAAACCAACCTACATGGAGAGGCCCTGAAACTACAAGCAGAGAGGTGCCTGGCCAGTCTCTAATATTCCAGCCTCCTGCTATTCCAGCTCCAGGTACTAACTAGAAGTACATCAGACACCCTGCATTAGAATTGCCAACGAGAGCCTTTGCCAAATTCCTGACCCATAGAAACCATGAAAGAGTGATTATTGTTTAAGCCTCTTAAGTTTTAAGGTGGCTTGTGACACAGCAATCAATAGTAAGTTGGGATTGTTTCTAAAGTCTACATTACCCACATAGGGCTACATAAAAAGGAGGAAGTAAGTTGTTCCCATGGTCTCATCGAGTGTTCAACATTTAGTTTCAAACCGCTTTCTTGGGGCCACTTTGCTTTTTATGTCAAATTTTAAATGTTATTCAACATAATACTGAAAAGTCATAGCCAGAACAATTAGGCAAGAAAAAGAAAAGGCATCATCCAAATTGGAAAGGAAAAACTACAACTGTCACTATTTGTAAATAACATGATATATATAGAAAACCCTAAAGCAGTGGTTCTCAACCTGTGGGTCACGGCCCCTTTGGGGGTCAAATGACCCTTTCGTAGGGGTCGCCTAAATACATCCTGCATATCAGATATTTACATTACGATTCATAACAGTAGCAAAATTACAGTTATGAAGTAGCAACAAAAATCATTTTATGGTTGGGGGTCACGTCACCACAACATGAGGAACTGTATTAAAGGATCGTGGCATTAGGAAGGTTGAGAACCACTTCCCTAAAGAGTCCACCAAAAAATTGTTAGAATAAATGAATTCAGTAAAATTGTAGGATACAAAATCAATGTATAGAAATTTGTTTCTAAATACTAATAAGTTATCAGAGAAGTTAAGAAAACAATCCCATTTACAACAATATTAAAAAGAAAATACCGCCCTAACCAGTTTGGCTCAGTGGATAGAGCGTTGGCCTGTGGACTCAAGGGTCCTGGGTTCGATTCCAGCCAAGGGCATGTACCTTGGTTGCGGTCATATCCCCAGTAGGGAGTGTGCAGGAGGCAGCTGATCGATGTTTCTCTCTCATCGATGTTTCTGACTCTCTATCCCTCTCCCTTCCTCTCTGTAAAGAATCAATAAAATATATTTTTTAAAAAAGAAAGAAAATACCTAGGCATTTAATCAAGGAAGTAAAAGATCTGTACATTGAAAATTATCAGACACTGGTGAAAGAAATTAAAGAAGACACAAATAAATGGAAACATATTTTTTTGTTAATCCTCACCAGAGCATATTTTTTCCATTGATTTTTAGAGAGAGTGGAAAAGGGGAGAGAAACATTGATGGGATAGAGACATATCGGTTGATTGCCTACCGCACACGCCTGACTGGTGCCAGGAATCAAACCTGAGATCCTTCAGCCTGCAGGCTAACGTTCTAAACATTGAGCAAAACCAGCTAGGGAGGAAAGATATTCTGTGCTCATGGGTTGGAAGACTTAACATTAACATATCCATACTACCCAATGCATTCTACAGATTGAGTGCAATCCCTATCAAAATTCCACTGGCATTTTTCACAGAAATAGAACCACCCTAAAATTTACATGGAACTACAAAAGATCCTGAATAGCCAAAGGGATCTTGAGAAAGAACAAAGCTGGAGACATCAAGCTCCCTGATTTCCAACTATATTACAAAGCGATTATAATTAAAACAGTATGGTACTGGCATAAAAACAGACACATGTATCAATGGAACAGAATAGAAAGTCCAGAAATAAACCCACACATGTAAGGTCAATTAACTTACATCAAAGAAGCCAACAATCATATCAAATAAAGGGAATATGCAAACTGACCATCACATGTCACAAAGATGGCAGCGCCCAGTCCCCTCAGCCCTGCCGGAGTCCCCCAGTCCTTTCAGCGCTGCTGGGGGTATGGCGGCAGGCGTGCGGTGCAGCCAGACCCACCCTCAGCTGCCCAGGGTGGGCCTGAGGCACAGACAAGCCTCAGATGGCGGCTGCCCAGCCGCCCAGGGCTGGCCAAGGCTTGTGCTGCCAGCAGTAGCAGCAGCAGAGGTGTGATGGGGGCGTCGCCTTCCCCTGATGGAAGGGTTGCCTCCCGCCCCTGAGGACTCCCGGACTGTGAGAGGGGGCAGGCCGGGCTGAGGGGACCCCCCCCTCCAATGCATAAATTTTCATGCACCGGGCCTCTACTACACAATAAAGGACAGCCTCTTTCATAAATTGTGTTGACAAGGAAACTGGACCACTAGCTTATACCATACACCACAATAATTAACTCTCAATGGATTAATGACTTAAATGTAAGACCTGAAACCACAGAACTCCACAGGAAACATACACAGGTAAGCTCCTTGACATCTGTCTTGGTGAGTGATGATTTTTTTCTTTTGTATTTGACACCAAAAGCAAAGGGCACAAAAGCAAAACTAAACATGTGGGACTACATCAAATTGAAAAGCTTCCACACAGCAAAGGAAACCATCAACAAAATAAAAAGGCATCCTACTGAGTGAGAGAAAATATTTACAAATCATGTATCATACAGTGTTAATATCCAAAACTGAGTTTAAAGAACTCATAGAACTCAATAGCAAAGAAAGCCAATCTGATTAAAAAATGAGATTGGAGAACCAAGATGGCGGCATAGTTAAACACCGGAGACTGCTGCCACAAACAACCACTTCAAAAATACAACTAAAAGACGGAACAGACATCACCCAGAACCACAGGAAGGCTGGCTGAGGAGAGACTCTTCAACTAGAAGGAAAGAGAACAGCAAACCGAGGCTCAGAGGAGGCGCAGTGTGGAAAATACAAAGGTACCGAGGTGCGCGCGCAAAGCGGGCTGGTGGCTGAGGGCGCGGTTGTCGTTTTCAGTAGGGAGGGAGTCTCAGACTCTGGGCTCCAGATCTGGGCGAGTCTCTAGGGACTCAGACTCAGACGGGAGAAACAGGATTGTCCGGCATCGGTTGGAATCTGAGGGCAGCTTTCTCTCCGAGGTTTGCAGCGGTTGCCGGGGTTTTGAGAAGCAGAGCCTCTGGGAACAGCAGGACTGAGAGCAGCCATAACTGCTCCCTCCATCCACCCTGTTGATCCCGCCCCGCCCAAGCCCTGCGCAGAGCCATTTGCCGAATCACCTCAGGCAAAGGCTAGATTAGCACCTCCCCAGAGGACAGAAGTTTTCCACACAGCTGATTCTCACAGCCAGTCAGCCTGGTGGTCAAATCCCTCAGTATTAACTAAAAAAATCAAGGCTTAACTAGAACAAGACTGCGCACAAAGACCACAAGGGGGTGCACCAAGAAAGCATAAAAAATGCGGAGACAAAAAAACATGACAGAAATGGAGGATATGGAGCTAAAAAACGCAATTTTGAGGGCTTGCAATAAACTTGTGGAGAGCCTCACAAAAACTAATGAGACCCTCGATGCTACGATAAAGAAACTAGAAATTAAGCATACACAGACTGAAATAAAGAATATTATACCCAATAGCAGACCAGAGGAGCGCAAGAATCAAGCCAAAGATTTGAAATTCCAAGAAGCAAAAAACACCCAACCGGAAAAGCAAAATGAAAAAAGAATCCGAAAATACGAAGATAGTGTAAGGAGCCTCTGGGACAGCTTCAAGCGCACTAATATCAGAATTATTGGGGTGCCAGAAGATGAGAGATAGCAAGATACTGAAAACCTATTTGAAGAAATAATGGCAGAAAACTTCCCCCACCTGGTGAAAGAAATGGACTTACAGGTCCAGGAAGCGCAGAGAACCCCAAACAAAAGGAATCCAAAGAGGACCACACCAAGACACATCATAATTAAAATGCCAAGAGCAAAAGACAAAGAGAGAATCTTAAAAGCAGCAAGAGAAAGAAACTCAGTTACCTACAAGGGAATACCCATACGACTGTCAGCTGATTTCTCAACAGAAACTTTGCAGGCCAGAAGGGAGTGGCAAGAAATATTCAAAGCGATGAAGCCAAGAACCTACAACCAAGAGTACTTTATCCAGCAAAGCTATCATTCAGAATTGAAGGTCAGATAAAGAGCTTCACAGATAAGGAAAAGCTAAAGGAGTTCATCACCACTAAACCAGTATTATACGAAATGCTGAAAGGTATCCTTTAAGAAGAGGAAGAAGAAAAAGGTAAAGATACAAATTGTGAACAACAAACATGCATCTATCAACGAGTGAATCTAAGAATCAAGTGAATAATCTGATGTACAGAATGAACTGGTGATTATAATGAATCAGGGACATAGAAAGGGAATGGACTGACTATTCTTGCGGGGGAAAGGGGAATGGGAGATGCGGGAAGTGACTGGACAAAAATCGTGCACCTATGGATGAGGACAGTGGGTGGGGAGTGAGGGCGCAGGGTGGGGCGGGGACTGGGAGGAGGGGAGTTATGGGGGGAAAAAGAGGAACAAATGTAATCTGAACAATAAAGATTTAATAAAAAAAAAAATGAGAAGAGGGCCCTAACCGGTTTGGCTAAGTGGATAGAGCATCAGCCTGTGGACTCAAGGGTCCCAGGTTCGATTCCGGTCAAGGGCATGTACCTTGGTTGCGGGCACATCCCCAGTAGGGAGTGTGCAGGAGGCAGCTGATCGATGTTTCTCTCTCATCGATGTTTCTAACTCTCTATCCCTTTCCCTTCCTCTCTGTAAAAAATCAATAAAATATATTTAAAAAGAAAAAATGAGAAGAGGATCTGAATAAATATTTTTCCAAAGAAGACATACAGATGGCAAACAGGTACATGAAAAGATGCTCAACATCACTAACCATCAGGGAAATACAAATCAAAACCACACCTTACACCTATTAGAATGGCAATTATTAAAAAGACAAATACTGAGTGTTGGAGAGGATGTAAAGCAAAGAACCCTTGTGCACTGTTGGTGCAGCCACTTGGAAAATAGTACAGAGATTCCTCAAAACATTAAAAATAGATCATAAGCCCTAACCAGTTTGGCTCAGTGGATAGAGCGTCGGCCTGCGGACTGAAAGGCCCCAGGTTCAATTCTGGCCAAGGGCATGTACCTCAGTTGTGGGCACATCTCCAGTAGGAGGTGTGCAGGAGGCAGCTGATTGATGTTCCTTCGTCATCAATGTTTCTAGCTCTCTATCCCTCTCCCTTTCTCTCTGTGAAAAACCAGTAAAATATATTTTTAAAAAAATAGATCATAAAACACAGAAATTCCACTTTTGAGTGTCTAAAGAAAACTAACTCAAAAAGTTATATGCGCTCTGTGTCCATTCCATCATTATTTACAACTAGAGGCCTGATGCACGAAAATTTGTGCAAGAGTAGGCCTTCCTTCCCCTGGCTGCCGGCACTGGCTTCCCTCCTCCAGCTGCCCTCCAGCACCCGGGCTGCTTCCCTCCTCCTGCCACCCGCGGGCACCCTGGACCCAGGCTGGCTTTCCTCCAGCCCTGGCTTTGTCAGGAAGGACATCCAGAATGACACCTCAAAGAAGTCTGGTCTAAATAGCATATTACCCTTTTATTATTATAGAAAATAGCCAAAATATGGAAACTTAAGTTTCCATTGATAGATGAATGGATAAATTGTGCTGAATAAATACACACACACACACACACACACACACACACACACACACTCACTCGAGAGGTCCGGTGCACGAATTCGTGCATTGTTGGGGTCCCTCGGGGTGGCCTGTGGAGATCGAGCCCCAGCTTGCAGCCCCAGCTTGTGCCCCTAACCTTGCAGCCCCACCTGGCACCCAACTTACCCTGGTGTCACCCCCTCACCTGCTCCACCATCCCGCCTGCAGGGCAGCTCCCTTAGTGCGGGGGAGCCAGCCCCACCCCCCGCCACTGCCACTGGTCACTGTCTGTGGGGTGATAGGTGGGGCAATAGGGCCCCTGCTCACACCCACCTTGCCCTGGCGCCGCACTCACCTGCTCCACCATCCCACCGCGGTTCCGCTCTCATCGGGGCCCATCGGGACCGGCAATACCTCTATTGCTGCCCACTGCCAGCACCGCAATGCCTGCCAAGTTCTGCGCCACCCCCTGGTGGTCAGCACACGTCATAGCAAGCAGTCGAACTCCTGGTCTTCTGATTGAACTCCTGGTCAAACGACCGCTCAAGAGGACAATTTGCATATTAGGCTTTTATTATATAGGATAATGATTATTCAGCCATAAAAAATAAAATCTTGCCATTTGTGACAACATGGATGAACCTTGAAGATACTATGTTAAGTGAAATAAATCAGACTAAGAAAGAAAAATATTGTCTGATCTCACATGTGGAATCTAAAAAATAACAACAAACCAAGTTCATAGGTATAGAGAACAGATTGGTGGTTGCCAGGGGTGGGAGGGTAGATAGATGGTGGGTGAAATGGGTGAAGAGTCAAAAGTTATAAATTTCCAGTTTCAAAGTAATTCATTGGGGATGTAATATACAGCATGGCAACTGTAGTTAATAACTATCGCATATTTGTTGCTGAGAGTAGATCTTAAAAGCTCTCTTCCCAAGGGGGGAAAAAATGCTATAACTATATATGGTGACAGACTGTGATCATTTCACAACATATTTTTAAAATGTTATCTAATAATGCTTTCTATTATCAAAGTTATTTTTCTTTTGGTTAAGAAATCCATATTAGATGACTTAAAGAAATTACATGACCTTCAGAAAGCAATGCAAAAATGTAAATCTCTTCTGGGAAGGGAAGTGCTTTTAGCTAGTGAGTTAATTTAAGAATAAAACAATAAAAGTGCTAGGATTTCCACAAGGACATGTATTTATTTTTTCTTTAGAATTTGGCTCAGTAACAAAAACATTTACATTAAAATAAATTAAGATATGATTATTAACCATATGTAATAATTATGTTGGAATATATTAGTCTCCCCATGAATTTAATGAAAACTAAGATTTGGTTTTAGATTCAGTACCATCCTTCATATATTTAGGTAGCAATGCAGTTATCTGATGTATAGAGGGGTTACATATTTCACGAAGGAACATCTGATGCCCGTTCACCGTACACCCTCCTGCCCCAGACACTGATGGCCAAGCAGACTACTTCCCTCCCAGGAATCACTGGGAATGTTTCAACAATAACTAAAACCTATCACTAATTCAAATACTGTGCTCCTAAAATTTACACAGTACGGAGGAATATTTGATTCAATTCACTGCTTACACATTATGCCACGAATAAATCGAGTTATTACTACTGAGATATTTTTATTAAATAAAGCTTTTGATAGCCTGCAGTAAGTTAGAATATATTCACATTTTGAAAGCTTTTTGATATGAGAGTTATGTAGCTTAGCAGAAAAAGCACGGGGGATCTGGGATCAAACCCTGTCTCTTAAGACTCACTAGCCACATAGTTTTAGGTATGTTTAAACATTAAGACAATTTGAAATTCTTTAAAATGGGAATTAAAACACCTATGTCACAGGCTGCAAGAATTTAGAATAATGTATTTGAGGCACACCTAGTTCAGAACCTGGCATACAGTAGGCACTTAATAAGTGGTGGTTATTAGTTTTTCTTCCAGGTTGTAATTGACAGCAAGAACCGTGGCCTCTGTATCGTGAAAGCATGGAATCTTATTGTGCTGGAATCCAGATTCAGACGTGGGCTCTAGGTCTGACACAAACACTGCCATGATAGACACTCCAGGGCCATATTCAATGTAGTATGAAAGGCTACTGAAGGGAGAGGTGTCTGCTTGTCAGGAGCAACAATCCTTTTGAGATGGTTAATCTCCTTCAGAGACTGTAAGTCCTAGTGAGTTCTCAGGTGTCCTTAAGAAGACAAGGTCACTAAGGCCACTGTCATTCAGATCCCTGGTCTAAGCTGCTCAAGGTTCTGTGAGAGTAATAACAAATAATTTTTGGGGTGACAAATATGTCCAGTATCATGATTGTGGGAATGGTTTCACAGGTGCATACATATACTGAAGCTTATCAAACTGGGCACTTTAAAAACACCTCAATAAAACTTTTTTTAAAAAGTTCACTTAAACCTTTCATGGTGAGATTTCCTTCTGTGCCGACTAGATTCCTTTCTGTCATCTAAGTTTAGGGAGAAAGGATTAATAATCCAAACTCTAGTATCAAAGTCACATTCCCAAGCAAGACCTGCTGGTCTGAGTGGTACATCTAGTAAGCAGAGGTCTAAGGCTAACAGAAAACTGTGAGTGATATTTATAGGGTATGAGCTGAAATGACCCCAGAAAGAGCAGCAGCTACAAAAATGGGGTTTGGGCAAGGTGACTTTGGAAGAGGAGACTAAAAGCACAAACTTCTCTGCAAAGTCACCTGCCAAATACCAAATTTAAATATCAGATTTGCTTTTTAAGAAATGCACATGTAAAAGACAACCTGAGAGTCTCTGTCGGTGACCACTCCGGGGAAGCCTAGTAGATCCTGCGTGTTGTGTAGTCCAGAACCATGCTGGCGGCTCCAAGCAGGGCAGGATCCACCAAATCCGAAACCACTACGTCCACATCCTGAACCGAGGACAAGGCTTGCTGGCGGATGACGTCCTTGACAGTGTGGATATAGTGACTGGCTAGGACTCCCGAGAGGATCACAAGGGAAGGATTTACAGTGTGGAGGATGTTCACAACCCCAAGACCCAACGCTGTTCCAGCTACAGAAAAATAAAAAACTAAGTTTCAGGAAGAGAACTAAATTAAAAATGCCGAAGAGGAAGATGGGAAAGAGCCAGCAGCCAGGAACATCCACACTATTTAATAAAAAGTACCTGAAGCTGTACTTTTAAAGCTATTCATGATTTATTTATTTATTTATTTTTTTTCAGAGAGAGGAAGGGAGTAGAGAGGGATAGAAACATCAATGATGAGAGAGAATCATTGATCAGCTGCCTCCTGCACTCCCGCACCCCCCACCTCTCTCACACTCTCACACACACACACACACACACACACACACACACACTGGTGTTCGAGCCCACACCCCAGGCATGTGCCGTGAACAGGAACTGAACCGAGACCTCCTGGTTCATGGGTTGAAGCTCAACCACTGACCCATACTGGCCAAGCTCATGATTTATTCTGACTATGAGAAAATAATCATGAGATACTTTGAAAAAAAGCTGGGTCTAAAATGGTATGTACTGTACTTTATGGTCTCAACTATAAAAAAATAGAAATACTGGTAGGAAATGTTAATAGTTGATATCTCTGAAACAGTAAAACTGAAAGTGACACTTTTCCTTACTCGTATTTCTCTAAATTTCCTATAAAATGAACAGGTTGTTTCTTCATAGTCTTTAAACTAAGAAACAAAAAATCCTGCTTAAAAAGACAATGCTGCCAAATACCTTGCAGGCAAGTCCCTTTCTCTCAGTAAACAGGAAAAATGCCTCTGAGTAACACTCCAGAGCACCAGTCCTGAGGGAAGTTGAACATCTGGGGGAGCCCCAGGTGGTCTCAGGGCCTGTCCCCTTTGGCAGAGCTGCCAGGAGCTGACACTCACCTGTTCTCAAGATGCTCTGGGCTTTCACGTTGCCAAGTTTCGCAGCTTGGATAAGATGAAGTGCACCCACAGCTTCGTCTTTTGGCACTGACATCCCTTCCACCAAGAGCAGGTCTTCTGTTTGAGCAGAGGTGAGGAGGAGAGACAGTCAATAATGAGCGGTGGCAGCCCTGTGGGAGGCCAAACTACAATGGTGCCAGTGGGCAGCGAGCCCCCAAGTGAGAAGACAGTATTTTCACATTTGCAAAGCTCATCATTCATAAACATCCATATGCATTCCCCAGAGGCCTCTGTTGCCCTCTCGTTGCCCGCTTATACACTGCCCAAAACGTCCCCCACTAAAATCCTGTTCTGAGCTGAACCACCTCCTCCCCTCTAGCATTCCCACTTCTCACTTCCAGATGAAGCAGAGCCTTTGCAGTGCTTCCCCCCAGCAAATCCATCAGACTCCTCTGCACTCCTCCCCCTCCTTATCCAGCCAGATGCAATGTGGCATCACCGGCCAGTGCCCCACTTTCCATGGAGGAAGGCACAGCACCTAGGAAACAGCACAGACCTGGTTCAGCTGCCCGCTGTCATTACGAGCTGCACAACCCTGTCCACTTCATGTCACCATGTATCTCTTCTCTGTGAGACTGAGATAATATACTAATACCCATCCTAGCAGGATTATTTTAGGGATTAAATGACATAATGGACCATAAAGTATTTTTAGTTAAATGGGGGCCAGACTAATGGTAAATAAACAGTAGGTATTTCTGTTATCTATAGTCCTTTTTTTCTGTCCCTCACTGCCAGTCACCAACTCAGATCAACCCGCCTCCTTCTCTATTATACATGGGCTCTGATGAGAGAAAAGCTAAACCATGCAGACTGCTTACTAAATATCACCTGGTGGTCGCCTATCTCCTGGGGGCCCTCACAGCTGCCTCTTCGAAGGCTTCACCTCCTCAGACCTTCTTTCCCTGCCCACCCCTCACTCACCTGACCAAGACATTTCTGTATTTCTGACCTCTCAGATAAATAAAGGACAGGCAGGAATTCCTTTACTTTTCAGCCCCCAACTATAAGCAGGTTTGTACATGCACACCTTCATTCCTTCGTTCCCTCTCTGGGCCCTCTGCCAGGCTTTGCACTCATCTCTTCCCCCCCTCTTCAAGGGCCTTTCGGTAGGGACCATCCTCTCTCCCCTGCATTCCCAACCGTTGCTTCCATTTCCACTGTCTCCTTTCCACCCGCACATGCTAACAGAGTCCACTTCTCCCCTCTTCCTCAGTGTAGTTAGGCTTCTGCTTCCACTCTTTGATTGAATTTCTTTAAGATAGGCATTTGTCGTCCCCCCGCACCCCCACCCCCCCGGGGAGAGGGGGCAGAAATTGATTCTTGGGGGCAAAAAATCTTTTTATACACAGAGTACATAAACAAAGAACATATCTATCTGTGGTATTAGAGTTTCATGGGGTGAGATGATTAGGAAAAAACATCTAAGCAGGTTCCTTATCAGGGGTGATAAAAACAAGGTTGAAAAAAATACTTCAGGGCTTCAAGTGATGTCCTCATGACCAAAACCAAAGAACGTTTCTGATTTTCTCTTACTCATGAGCAGCATTTGACACTACAGACTACAATCTCCCTGAAACACTTCCACTTTTGGCTTCTGTGATTTGACCCTTTCCTGGTGTTCCTCCTACTCTGCTGTTTTGCAGGATTCCATTCTTTTTTTTTTTTTTTTATTTTGACATCCAATATTATTTTATTTTAGTTTCAGCTGTATGCATAGTGGTTAGACATTTATATAATTTATGAAGTGATCCCCTGATAAGTCCAGACCCACTAGGCACCATACATAGTTATTAGAATATTATTGACTATATCCCCTATGCTGTACTGTACATCCCTGTGACTATTTTGTAACTACCAATTTGTACTTCTTTTTTTTTTTAATTAAATCTTTATTGTTCAGATTATTACATTTGTTCCTCTTTTTTCCCCCCATAACTCCCCTCCTTCCAGCTCCCACCCCACCCTCCGCCCTCACTCCCCACCCACTGTCCTCATCCATAGGTGCATGATTTTTGTCCAGTCACTTCCCGCATCTCCCACACCCCTTTTCCCCCCAAGAATAGTCAGTCCATTCCCTTTCTATGTCCCTGATTCATTATAATCACCAGTTCATTCTGTACATCAGATTATTTATTCACTTGATTCTTAGATTCACTTGTTGATAGATGCATATTTGCTGTTCATAATTTGTATCTTTACCTTTTTCTTCTTCCTCTTCTTAAAGGATACCTTTCAACATTTCATATAATACTGGTTTGGTGGTGATGAACTCCTTTAGCTTTTCCTTATCTGTGAAGCTCTTTATCTGACCTTCAATTCTGAATGATAGCTTTGCTGGATAAAGTAATCTTGGTTGTAGGTTCTTGGCTTCATCGCTTTGAATATTTCTTGCCACTCCCTTCTGGCCTGCAAAGTTTCTGTTGAGAAATCAGCTGACAGTCGTATGGGTATTCCCTTGTAGGTAACTGAGTTTCTTTCTCTTGCTGCTTTTAAGATTCTCTCTTTGTCTTTTGCTCTTGGCATTTTAATTATGATGTGTCTTGGTGTGGTCCTCTTTGGATTCCTTTTGTTTGGGGTTCTCTGCGCTTCCTGGACCTGTAAGTCTATTTCTTTCACCAGGTGGGGGAAGTTTTCTGTCATTATTTCTTCAAATAGGTTTTCAATATCTTGCTGTCTCTCATCTTCTGGTACCCCTATAATTCTGATGTTGGTGCGTTTGAAGCTGTCCCAGAGGCTCCTTACACTATCTTCGTATTTTTGGGTTCTTTTTTCATTTTGCTTTTCCGGTTGGGTGTTTTTCGCTTCTTCGCATTTCAAATCTTTGACTTGATTCTTGCGCTCCTCTGGTCTGCTGTTGGGAGTCTGTATAATATTCTTTATTTCAGTCAGTGTATGCTTACTTTCTAGTCGGTCCTTTATCACACCACCGAGGGTCTCATTAGATTTCCTGTACATCTCATCAAGTTTATCGACAGACTCTAGAAGCCTCTTGAGAGACCTCAAAAGTGTGGTTCTGAACTCAATATCCTCCCTTGATAGTTTTGTCCTGTTTCTTTGTCTCCGCATTTTTTACGCTTTCTTGGTGCACCCCCTAGTGGTCTTTGTGCGCAGTCTTGTAGTTAAGCCTTGATTGTTGTAGTTAATACTAGAGGGATTTTACCTCCAGGTCGACTGGCTGTGAGAATCAGCTGTGTTTGCAGTGGGAGAACTTCTGTCCTCTGGAGAGGTGCTAATTTAGCCTTTGCCTGAGGCTATCCGGCAAATGCCTCTGTGCAGGGCTTGGGCGGGGCGGGTCCCACGGGATCAACAGGGCGGAGGAGGGAGCAGTTATGGCTGCTCTCAGTCCGTCCCCAGGGGCTCTGCCTCTCTGTCCCAGCAACCGCTGCAAACCTCGGAGGGACCGAAGCCAGACAGTCCTGCTTCTCCCGTTTGAGTCTGGGTCCCTAGAGACTCGCCCGAATCTGGAGCTCAGTCTGAGGCTCCCTCCGGATTGAAACAGACAATCGCGCCCTCAGCCACCAGCCCGCGCTGCGCGCACTCCGCACCTTAGTATTTTACTTCAGCACTGCGCCTCCTCTGATTCTCGGTTCCTCCTAGTTGTAGAACTTCCACTCAGCCAGCCTTCCTGTGGTTCTGGATGATGTCCGTTCTGTCTTTTAGTTGTATTTTTGAAGTGGTTGTTCAAGGCAGCAAACTCCGGCGTTAACCTATGCCGCCATCTTGGTTTCTCAGGATTCCATTCTTGACTTGCATCATTCATTTCCCTTTCAGAGGTTTAACTGTCACCTCCATGCTGATTCCCAAATCCCTACCTCTACCCTAGTCCTCTCTCTTGAGCATCAGGCCCCTATAGCCGGCTGCCTCCTATGCATTTCCACCTGCATATGGATGTCTTACTGGTACCCAACTATTACCTTCCTTCAAAACCTGTTCCCCAACTTGTCCATCCAGAAAACTGGAAGTCACTCTATAGAACTGCCCCATTTAAAGCTATCCTCTATTCAACTACCATTTTCCTCCCAGGAAACAAAAATTTATAATTCAGTGAAGAATCTAAAATTCAGATCTGACTGTATCTTTTCCCTAAAATTTTTCAGTGGCTTCTCCATTAGCTGCTGGTTCTGGCTTACCTCTTACTACATGATACTCTGCCTTTATGCACCAACATCACTGTCTCCCAAGCTTGGAAATGTTCCTGTGCCCATTCAGACTTGCCTCACTAGTGCTATTTACCCTCTGACTCTCGACCTCTCAGGACAGCACCCTAACACTCCCTTCACTGTATGGAAAAGGTGGGAGGGAACGCTGGTGTCCTTATATGCATCTACATTTCTTGGCCATCATTCTCTCTGCACCTGAGACACCATATTATGATATTATGATATTAAATGACTCCCTCTTGCATTAGAATGGAAACCATCTTGACTTTTATAACATCTAGAAACAGCATTAGTTCAAATAGACCTTTTAGAATTAAAAAACTAAAATATGTTCCTCCATTTAATTCTTCATTAAAATGTGTATTGATGTGTATTAAGCCCCTGTGCTAGGAGCTTAGAAAACAAAAATAAAAGACAGCCCTAGCTGGTTTGGCTCAGTGGATAGAGCGTTGGCCTGAGGACTGAAGAGTCCCAGGTTCGATCCTGATCAGGGCACATGCCCGGGTTGCTGACTCAATCTGCAGTAGGGGGTGTGCAGGAGGCAGCCAATCAATGATTCTCATCATTGATGTTTCTATTTCTCTCTCCCTCTGCCTTCCTCTCTGAAATCAATGAAAAAAAATACACATTTTTTTAAATGAAAGACATCTTCCCCACTCCCCTGGAGCTCAGGACCCCTGTCCACCTCCACCCCTGCAGAGGAAGAGTGTTGACATGGGTCAGGACTAAGGAAGCTTTGGAGCTTCAATATGAGAGAGCCCCACTCGTATTCCAGGAAGGGAAAAGGTTAAGAGCTTGGGTTTCAGTGCTCAGCCTTTGGAATACCTACTTTGAAGTATTTTTCTACCATCTGGCTATTTAATCCCTTAGAAGAAAGAAACCAACCGTCATGTAGCTTTTTTGCTTCCTTCTGCAAGGCCATTCCAGAGGCATATGCTTCAATGCATCCATGGCTCCCACAGGAACAATCAGGCCCATCTAGAGACACAACAAGGTGGCCAAGTTCTGCAGCACAGAAGGAACTTCCATGGATCAATTCATGCTGATGGATGATTCCCCCGCCAATTCCTACAGAGAGACAGCAATCCTTGAGGTGACTCTTCATTTGAGACAGAAAACTGATATGGCAATGCCTCATCTGTTAAGGAAAGCTTTGGAATGTGAGGTTCTATACAGTGCCTACTTTCCTAGTAGCTGAAACTTACTAAGTACCAAAACTTTATTTGGAATCATCTTGGATGGAAATAATTTTAGCAGATCCTCTGATACCCTGTGTTGCATCTGCTTGACTCACCTTGTGATGACAGACCACCTCAAGTGCACACTGTCCACTGTTCTCCCCGAGGCTTTCTCCAACACTAAAGAACTCGGTCAACCATGCAAGCACAGTGTCCAGAGGCAACCCTCAACCAAGGCAAGACAGGAGCCAGCAGACCCAAGTGGACAATTCTGGATGGTATTCTGCAGGCTTTTGGGGAGGTTCCAGTAGATTTCAGCCCCCACTGCCCTCTAGACAACTTTGATCATGTCTCCTCTAGTGACTCTCCTCCTACTCTCTTCCCACTCCCTCACTCCTGCTTCCCAGCATCACTGCCAAAATAAAATACCCACAACCTAAATCCTTGTCTCAGACCCTGCTTTGGGGGCAGACAATCTTTCTAAGGTATCAAATACCTCCTACTTTCTTAAACAGAATATGAATATGATTTTGCCTCCTCTTAATACCGTGTCTAAAAAATTTTGATTCAGGAATTATGAATATCAATGACTGTCTTGTTATGGAATTTGGGAGTTACTGAGGAGTGAAGACCATTCTGCCTTAGCAGGCTCTGCTTTTTAGTTTTCCCGCCATCTATTACTTCTGGTGGCACCTATTCTTCAACGCCCACCCCTCTCATTTGCAGCTTATTAACTGCTCTGTGCCAGGAAGTGATAGCCAGACTTGTGACACTGTGTTCAAGACTAAGAGAAGAAGTATATGAGCTTAAAGGGGAGGTAGTATAGAGTTTAAGAGCACACAAGTGTTGAAGTTGGGCATATCTAGGATCAAATGCTGGCTAGACCATGTATTAGCTGAGGCTTCCTCATTTAAAAAACAAATTGGGACATCAGCAAAAATGGCAGAGTAGGAAACTCCAAAAGTGCATCCCTCCACTAAAGCAATGACTAAACTGGCAACTTTTTTGGAACTCTGGAAACTAAACAAAAGTTTGCAACAACCAGGGGAATGCTTTATCTGAATATTAGTAAGAGCTTCCTGGCATTTTCTGGTCCCATTAATCCCTCGGCCTCTTCCCCCCGCAACCTCCCCCCCACACACACACAAAAATTGGCAGTGGCCTTGAAAAGCAGCCCACGTTCCCAGTACAGATGGCAGTACTAGAGGGAGCTGAACAAACCTTATTCTTAAAGAATTGTGGTGGTTTATTTTGACCAGCTCAAAGGGCTTGCATTTATCTCACCTACCTCAGAACTCTCCCAGGGCCCAGGGGGCTGCACAAGGGGCATTTGTCAAAGGCATTTAAAGGCAAAATATACTTGGTCTTTGCTGCTTAGGGAACTAGGTAAAACTGGGGGCAAACAATATACTGACCAAACACACCAGGAGGAAAAGCTGGGGGGTGAGCAGCTTTGGGGAGTAAGGGGTTTGAATAGCTCTGACAAGCTCCTGAGATTTTAGAAGGCCACAGCCATGCTCAGGAACGACCTGAGCAGACCGCAGCTCTCCTGTGTGGCTCACTCTCAGGCCCTACTCAAGCAAGTTGGAAAGTGTTAAAGGTGTGCGCCAGCACACACTCTACCTCCTGAAGCAACCGTCCCCTGCTCTTACCTGTGCCTGTAATAAATGTCACAAAGTTTTCCAGGCCCTTTCCTTGGCCAAATTTCCTTTCCGCCATGGCGGCACAGTTGCCATCATTGTCTACCCACACGGGGAGATGCAAAGTATCAGACAGGGGAGTCCTGAGGTCCACAGAGTTCCATTCTTGGATCAGTTTGGTTGAATGCAGCACAACTCCTTCCCGAGGATTTACACGGCCACCTGTGGAAATACCTGAGCTCCACCACAAACACAAACACAGGCAAAGTAACTCTAATTAGCAATCTTAGAAAAGTGTGCCAACTTTCTGGGCTTGGAACACAAATTAATTCACCCAACATATCCTAAGACAAATATTACAAAGGATTGCAAAGAAATGACAAACAGTCCTGAGCTAAATCTATAGTTCCCAGATATACAGTACTAACAATGCTTTTCCCATAATGCTGGTTGGTGGCCACAGACAGGGCCTGGAGACAGGGACTTGATGTTCGGTCATGCAGCAGGACTCAGTGAGTTTTGTACATTAAAATGAACATTTCTTGGACATGTAATTCACAATCTTACCTATGCCCAAAATTCTGCAGTTCAGTTTTACAGCTTCTGCTGCAGCTTCTACACACATCTGTAAGATTAAATTAATCCTCTCTTCATAGGTTTTAGGATTGAACTGAGTATACTTCTTAACTATTTCACCCTAAAAGAGAAGAAACAACACCTTCTGTCTCACTGGTCTTCACTAAGAGCACACACAGTGAATCTTTTGTCCTTTTTCCAATGTATCAGACACCGCCATAGCACAGTTCTACAGATTTCGATGGCTGCTTTAGAAGGGAGCCATTGTCTGGCTTGGACCAGCCCCTGGATACACCAAAGTCGTTTTCTGGGAAGTCAGTCTGGGATATGACTGTTGAGGTAATGACAACTCCAGAGCCAATCAGATGACCACCCCTCCCACCCCCCAACCCGTCTCGCTTTTTTTTTTTTTTTAAGTATTTTTTTATTTTGGAACTGCCTTTACGTACAGACATCATTAAAAAAAAACCCACAAAAAAATATGGAACGCATCACGAATTTGCGTGTCATCCTTGCTCAGGGGCCATGCTAATCTTCTCTGTATTGTTCCAATTTTAGTATATATGCTGCCGAAGCGAGCATCCCATCTCTTTTTTAAAAAATTTTTTTAAATTGATTTCAGAGAGGAAGGGTGAGGGAGAGGGAAATAGAAACATCAATGATGACAGAGAATCATCAATAGGCTGCATCCTGCACGACCCCCACCGAGGATCAAGCCTGAAACCCAGGCAGGTGCCCTAACTGGAAATCAAACCATGACCTCCTGGTTCATGGGTCGACAACCACTGAACAACACCAGCCGGGGTGGCCCCTCTCTTAAGCATAAAGTCAATGTTGGCTAATCTTAATTTTCATTAAAAGGTCATACTTTACTTTTTCAGGTTGATAAATTTTCCTTGCTTAAATACTGAGGCAACTAAGTAAATTTCCTTAAGTAATTAAGCTTTAATCACCTCCCATAACTGAAGCCAGTAATGGTACGGTACCATGATGTTTACATTACTGTGTTTTCTGATATGCTTTAATACCATCAGGGATAGTCCCTCCTTATTATTCTTGTTTTTAAATTTTCTTTGTTCTCACTTGGGCATTAATTTAAGTAAATTTCCGAATAATGATGTTCAACTTTTAAAAATTTCATTTAGCTCTAGCCAGTTTGGCTCAGCCGATAGAGCATTGGCCTGTGGACTGAAGGGTCCCAGGTTCAATTCCGGTCAAGGGCATATGCCTGGGTTTCGGGCTCGATCCCTGGTGGGGGGTGTGCAGGAGACAGCCAATTAATGATTCTCTCTCATCATTAATGTTTCAATCTCTCTCTCTCCCTCTCCCTTCTTCTCTAAAATCAATAAAAATATACTTAAAACTAAATAAAATAAATAATATATTTAAAACTAAAAAATATATAATGGAAAAATGCTTTTTTAAATTTTCATTTAAATGTTGACTACGATTATGTTAAATTTATAAGTCAATTTGGAAAGTGCTGACATTTAAAAAATACTCAGCATTCCCAACCAGGATATTTCTTAAGTCTTTACATTTTACAGTAATGTTTTATAATTTTCTTTACATAGATCACACAGTTGTCTGGTTTTGATTATTCATAGATGATTCTGTTATGATATTCTGAATAAGATCTCTTTTTCCACTCTTCTGTTGTTAATGGATTTTTATACATTTACAAAGGTTAGAGTGGTCACTAATCTATCTATATATATAAAAGACTAACATGCTAAGTGTCCGACCATCCGGATAATGACATCATGTAGCAATGCCCGGCTTCCTCTCCCTAGCGACTAGCGTCCTTGGAGTTTCTTCAGCCCAGGAACATGACTTGCTTTATAGCCAAGTGGAAACATTTCACACTGTAACCAAATGTCTGTGAAGCATTTTCCCGTGCCTCATCTCATTTTATCCTCACAGTAGTCCTGGAGTAGCTAGATAGAAGACTCAGTGGAATCCTATTTTCTTTTCATTAGCCAGAAAATGGAGATTTAGAAAGCTTAGAAACTTGACCTGACTGAAAAGAAGAAATGGTGGACCTTGAAAATGACTTCAGGTTTTCTCACTGCACAGAATACAGTCAAACACTGCTACAGTTAAATATTTTCCCTGTTGTTCTCCCTGCATGATCTACAATAATAATCTGCTTCGTATTGATATTTACTGCTGTGTTGCTGACAATTACCTGAAAGAGAAGTTGGGGTGCTTCACTGGGCTATAAAAAGTTTAGCTAAATCAGAAAGCAGGACTAATTAAGCAAGTTTATTCTATATCTATAAGGGGCTAAGTTGACTCATGCATGCGTGATACATATAAAGCTCTCGCTGGCGCCAATTGCACATGTGTTTCCATCTGTCATTATCAACTGTGAATTTGGTTGACACTTCTATTATAGAGAAAGGGCGAATAGCAATATTAAAGTAGTTCTTCTAATTAATTTCTTTTCAATGTGCACGAATTCGTGCACCAGGCACCTAGTGATTGCCATAAAACCTAAAGTTGTGATTCTCAACCTTCATTGTGCATCAGAATCACCTGGGCAGCTTTGAACAAATATTGATGCCTGGCCTCCACCTCCAGAGATTCCAATTTAATTATTCTGGGGGTGGGGCAGGGGGCCAGGTATTTATATATTTTTTAAAGGTTCCAGATAATGTTATTGTGCAATCAGGGTTAAGAAACACTCACTTACTTAAAGAAGAACTAAAATCTTTGCCTTCAATTTCATGTAAGTAGAAAGTTATTGATATTTATATATTTATCATATCTAGCCATTTTACTCAATTGTCTTAATAATTATGTAAGGTTGTTTATTCACATTGCCTATAAATAACATTTATCCTGTCCACATTCTCCATTTTTGCAGTTTGTTCCATGTTTTATTCCCATCATAATTTCCAGAATTATGTTCAATAATGTTACAGAAACATCCTTCTTTTCCTCTTGATTGCAGTAATAATCCCTCTAGAATTTCACCATGACAAAGAGTGTTGGCCACTGATGTAGAATATATTATCTTCATATTAAGAAAATATTCTCTTACTGGAACTTTGTAAAGAGTATTAATAAAGGAGGCCTTTGGCTTCTCTTGAGAAAATCATATTTTGTTTTTCTTTATTGACCTAAACAACTTTGTGTTTAAAATCTTTGCTATTTCCAAATAAAAAAAGAAAAAAAATCCTTGCTATTTCTAATAAACTCCTGAAACTTTATATATCAACAATATTTCAAATAAATACTTTTCTGGTAGGTTTATTCTTTCTTGTTAAATCATCAGAGATCATTTTAACACAGACAATTTGGTGTTTTTTTGAAGGCTCTCTCAACCTCTGTCAGCACTGTGGTGATGGTTTGGTTAAGGGAGTGAAGGTATGCTGTACTCAACCAAAATCATATTCTACAGGAGATACCATTCCCGTGACATCTGCAGACACCCTCCCTGGGTAAGGAATCAGCATACTCCATAATCCAAGCTATTAACCAGATACAGAATTTCAGGTGTCCTGTGTGGCAAAAGCCCTGTCTGGGGCCAAAGTGGTCTCCCATTGTCAACTTATGTCCCCTAACTTTGCTTCCCCAAGAATTTTACTTCTTTGAATGTTAATAATTAGTAAAATAATGACAAATACTGTAATGGATCCAAAACGTCAATACTGCCCTAGCTGGTTTGGCTCAGTGGATAGAGCATCAGCCTGGGGACTGAAGCGTCCCAGGTTCTATTCCAGTCAAGGGCACATGCCTGGGTTGTGGGCTTGGTCCCCAGTGGGGGGCATGCAGGAGGCAGCCAATCAATGATTCTCTCTCATCATTAATGTTTCTATCTTTCTCTCTCTCTCTCCCCCTTCCTCTCTGAAATTAATAAAAAAATTTAAAAACACACACACAAAAAAACCCCCACAAAAAGTCAATACTGTGGGCAAATGATTACAAGCTATCATGTATGCTTCTAGTCTTACCTTCCAACCATACTTTTTAAAAATCAATTACTCACATGAGATATGAAGTCAAGATCTTAGGAGTACTTTTACCTTCATGCTGACTATTGCAACTCGGAGGTTTGTCCCGCCAAGATCAACAGCCAAGGCACTCAGAGTTTCAAGAATATGGTCAATGTCTTGAGAGATATTATCCTTCACAGGAGGAAAGCAGAATTTCTTTTGTAGTGGCTCTTGAAGATCAATAGATTTGAGAAATTTCAAAATCCTTGGAACAGCATTTCCATCCCCATATATCTTTGAGCTGCAATATCCAAAAAGTCCAATTAAATGCTTCTCTCATACATGCTAAATAATATTGAAGACATATTAATGGAATCTCAGACTTGAGGTAATAAAATCTGTACTTTTTCTTTTGAAAATAACAACATATGGATCTCTTTAGCAAACACAGTAAGCACATGTCACCAATGTAATGTTTAATTCCATTGTTGATTGAAATACAACTATTATCAAAGAAAAATTAGTTTTATTAAGCCAATATTAGAATATAACAGTTTGTGACAATGAATTTTTTTAGTTTTTATCTTTACCTTCATGGGGAAAAGTTATTTTCAGGAAAAAACATTCAAATACACGGGACAACTCATTAATTTGAACTAGAAAGGAGGGCAAACTAAATTAAAATGCTGAACCAGACTTCTTTATTTTTACTTGTACCTTCAGGGTGAACTAGATTATTAGTTATTTTTTTTACTTTTTAAAAAATATATATTCTTATTGTTTTCAGAGAGGAAAGGAGAGGGAGAAATAGAAACATCAATGAGAGAGAATCATTGATTGGCTGCCTCCTGCACGCCCCCTATTGGGGATCGAGCCCGCAACCCAGGCATGTGCCCTTGATCAGAATCAAACCCGGGACCCTTCAGTCCAAAGGCTGATGCTCTATCCACTGAGCCAAACCAGTCAGGGCAGAACTAGATTATTTTTATTTTAAATATGTTTTTATTGATTTTTAGAAAGAGAGGAAGGGAAAGAGATAGATAGAAACATCTAGAGAGAGGAACATCATTGATTGGCTGCCTCCTGCATGCCCCATACTGGGAATCAAAACCCAGCATGTGTCCTGACCTGGAATCGAATCGAAGTGAATCGAACCGCGACCTCTTGATTGACGCTCAACTGCTGAGCCACACTGGCCAGACTAAACTAGACTATTTTAAAAGAAAATCAGTTATATTGCTTTATAATACTTACGGAAATTCAAAGTAAGCTAAAGAAGTATTTCCTAGCTATGTTAACTAACTGAGACAAATAAAATTATTCTCCATCAGAATCCTTGGTACAGTAATAGGGGGTATATTAGCAAGCTCTGTCTCAGCACCAGCTAGGGATCTTAGGGATGGAGAATGAAAGCTCTGTTTGGATGATTAAACAGTGACCACAGCTGGAAATGGTGCCCAAGGCATCTCCTCTTTTAAATCGCTTTTAAAAAAGAGGGTATGTACTCACCAAGGGTACTGTTTACCAAACTGAAGGTGTAGTGCTTGCAATATTTTGTCTTGGGTATCAGCATCCCGGACATGAAGAACATTCTCCCCTAGGAAAATCCAGGGACACAGTATGATGATTCAGAAGCAGGAATATCCAAAGAATAAAGAAATTAGCAGTATGTTATCCTCATAATTATTCCTGAAACCCAGAGGTCTCAAATAAGTCTTCTTCTTTTAGAAAGACTTCAACTTTTCTACTGTTTATCCTTTAAAGCTCTCTCAGCAAAAGTATACATATATCAAATACTTAAGGGCACTAGGGTCCTTCATTCCCAAATAAAATCAATCAAATTTTTGTATGTTTCTTGAAATAAGTAAGGTGGATCAATCTAGAATCCACAAGTCATTTATCTAGTCATCTAGCATGTCCACTCTTTCAGTCTGCCCTCCCTCCCATCTACTTAGCCAGTTGTTCAATCAGCTGGTCAGGCCACGTTGGTCAGTTAGTCAATTAGCCATCAGCTGTTCACACAGTCACCTTCTCTCCACGTAGTTTCTGACTAACATGAAGGAGTAAATATAGTGAAATGCCATGTTTTTCAATAAACTTGGCTAAGAAGAGAAGAGCAGAAGGGTGGTGGCTGGAAAGAGGTATGAGGTCAAGGAAGGGGTATTTTTATGGTTTTGTTTTAAGATATTCGAAGCTTCGGCATGTTTAGATGATGAGGAAGCTAAAGATACATGAAAGAGAAAAGAACAACTGATCAGTCCCTGAGAAGGCAGGAGGGGTGATTTAGAACACACAAGGCTAGCTAGCAGTGGACAGGCAAGAGAAACCCCACACCCCACACCATCCAGTATAAAGAAGGGAAAGACAGATGGGTCTGTGGTTTTTGTTGTTATTAATCCTCACCCGAGGATATTTTTCCATTGATTTTTAGGGAGAGTGGAGGAGAGAGAATAAGACAGAGAGAAACATTGATGTGAAAGAAACACATCGATTGGTTGCCTCCTGCACGAGCCCCGAACAGGGCCTGGGCCAGGGAGGAGCCTGCAACCAAAGCACATGCCCTTGACCAGAATCGAACCCTGGACCCCTTTGGTCCACAGGCTGATACTCTATCCACTGAGCCAAAATGGCTAGGGCTGGGCTGTATTTATAAAATGTGGTGGCAGAAAGTACAAAGACTGCTTCTGACATATGACTATGTTGCTCAAACCAATATTAAATTTTCTGTTCACATCTTATTTGAACTGTCAGCAGCATTCAACACCATTTTCTGGAAACACTTTTTTCTGGGCTTTAATGATACCCCCCTCTTGGTTGCCTTGACCTCACCGGCAGTTCCTTTTCATTCTTCCTTGACGGGCTTTCCCTTCCTCACCAGAACACTAAATGCTGAAGAGCTCTAGAGCAGCGGTTCTCAACCTGTGGGTCGAGAACCCTTTGGGGGTCGAACAACCCTTTCACAGGGGTCACCTAAGACCATCGGAAAACACATATATAATTACATATTGTTTTTGTGATTAATCACTATGCTTTAATTATGTTCAATTTGAAACAATGAAAATACATCCTGCATATCAGATATTTACATTATGATTCATAACAGTAGCAAAATTACAGTTATGAAGTAGCAACGAAAATAATTTTATGGTTGGGGGTCACCACAACATGAGGAACTGTATTAAAGGGTAGCGGCATTAAGAAGGTTGAGAACCACTACTCTGGAGGTTGATCCTGGGCTCCACTCTCCTCCCTATTTATATGTTCTCCCTGGGTAATTCCATTGGTTTTTTTTGTTGTTGTTTTTTTAAAATATATTTTATTGATTTTTTCACAGAGAGGAAGGGAGAGGGATAGAGAGTTAGAAACATCGATGAGAGAGAAACATCGATTGGCTGCCTCCTGCACACCCCCTACTGGGGATGTGCCTGAAACCCAGGTACATGCCCTTGACCAGAATCGAACCCAGGACCCTCTAGTCCGCAGGCCAACGTTCTATCCACTGAGCCAAACAGGTTAGGGCTAATCCCACTGGTTTTAAATACTCTCTCAAGTAGAGTGTGCCATTACCCTCTATATCCTTTCCCTGTACTAGCAATACAGTTTTTATCTGGGCATCTAATCATCCAGCTAAAGAGTATATTCTTCAGCCTCCCTTGCAAATAGATGTGGCCATGTGACCACATTCTGATAGGAGGAGTGAAAAAATATTTGCAACTTCCAGGCTGTGCTTTTAAAGGTAAAGACATCTTCCCCTTCCCCCTTTCCCAACAGCTAAAATGTGGACTTGATAGCAAGACAGGTGGTGGCTAAGTCTCTGCCATACCAGTAAGAAATAAACAAAAATCTAACTTATTTAAGGCACTATTATTTTGGGTCTCTCTGATTCAGCAGCTGACCTGATATCCTAACTAAATACCATCCCACATGCCAGTCACTCTCAAATTTTTATCTTCAACTCTAACTCTCCCTGGAACTATCTAGCTGCTTACAGGCCATGTCCTCTTCGGCTTCTCAAACTTAACATGGCCATGAGAAGTCTCAATTCCACCCCTCCCAAATCTGCTTCTCCCTCAGTGTCCCCCGTATCAGGAAAGAGTACCCTCATCCAAAAACCTAAGAGTTATTGTCGATTCCTTTCTTCCTTTCACTGCTCATATCCAAGCATCAGCAAGTACCATAGTAAACCCCAAATCTAGCTTTTCTCCATCACTAATACTACCACATAGTCTAAGCCACTGTCATCTCTCACATGAACTGAAAACCTCTTAACTGGTCTCCCTGCTTCCACTCCTGCCCCGCCCACCACATTCCACTCTCCATATAGCAGCCAGATGGCCTTTCCAAAATGGAAGAAATATTGTGTCATCTTCTCTCTTAAATGGCTTCCCATCATACTTAGAAAAAAATCCAAATTGTTTACCCTGACTTAGGTCTGCCTCCTTCTATAACATCGTCTTGTATCCACTCTTCTTGCCCAGTACTCTACAGCTACCCTGGCCCATCTTTCACAGGTACATTAAGCTTATTCCTATCTTAGGGTCTTCATAGTAGAGTTTTCCTCTTCTCCCTGATCCTCACATAGCTAATTCCTTGTCATTAATATCTCAGCTTAAGTGTCATTTCCTAAACAAGGCCTTTCCTTATCTAATCTAATGTAGCCCACATATTACCTTTTGTTATAGTCTGGACAGCACAAACTATCATCTCTCCTCCCACTAGAATGGAAGTTTCATGAGAGCTCAACCCATTTTAGACTAGTTTACTACTGAATCCCAATGCATAACACATAGTAGGTGTTTATTAAATGTTTTCTTAATGAATGAATTAATGAAGTAGAAAGAATTTTCATCTGGTGGCGTCAATTTTCTCTGAGGTAGGGAGCAAAACAATACTTTGGGAATGAAAAGGAAGAAGGTCAAAAGATAATACAGAATAATGCTTTAAACAATAAAGTATTTAAATAAAAATAAATTTTTTTTATTGCTAAAAGTATTACAAAGGGTATTACATATGTGTCCTTCCCCCTCCCACCCCCGCCCTTGACAATTACCCTGGCCTCCCTTACCCCCCAGTGTCTTATGTCCATTGGTTATGCTTATATGCATGCATACAAGTCCTTCGGTTGATCTCTTACCCCCTTCCCTCCTGCCCCCCAACCCTCCCGCCTTCCTGCTGTAGTTTGACAGTCTGTTCGAGGCAGCTCTGCCTCTGTATCTATTTTTGTTCATAAGTTTATAATGGTCTTTATTATCCATAAATGAGTGAGATCATGTGGTATTTTTCTTTCATTGACTGGCTTATTTCACTTAGCATAATGCTCTCCAGTTCCATCTATGCTGTTGCAAATGGTAAGAATTCCTTTCTTTACAGCAACATAGTATTCCATCATGTAGATGTACCACAGTTTTCTCATCCATTCATCTACTGATGGCACTTAGGCTGTTTCCAGATCTTAGCTATGGTGAATTGTGCTGCTATGAACATAGGGGTGCATATATCCTTTCTGATTGGTGTTTCTGGGTTTCTTGGGATATATTCCTAGAAGTGGGATCACAGGGTCAAATGGGAGTTCCATTTTTAGTTTTTTGAGGAAACTCCATACTGTCTTCCATAGTGGCTGCACCAGTCTGCATTCCCATCAGCAGTGCAAGAATGTTCCTTTTTCTCCACATCCTCTCCAGCAATTGTCGCTTGTTGATTTGTTGATTATAGCCATTCTGACAGGTGTGAGATGGTACCTCATTGTTGTTTTGATTTGCATCTCTCGGATGATTAATGACTTTGAGCATGTTTTCTTCTGTCTCTTGGCTTTCTGAATGTCCTCTTTTGAAAGGTGTCTATTTAGGTCCTTTGCCCATTTTTTGATTGGATTGTTTATCTTCCTTTTGTTAAGTTGTATGAGTTCCCTATAAATTTTGGAGATTAGGCCCTTATCAGATATGACGTTGGCAAATATGTTCTCCCATGCAGTGGGCTTTCTTGTTGTTTTGTTGCTCTCTTTCTAATTCTTCGAGATGTAGAGTTAGATGATTTACTACCATTTTTTCTTGTTTTTTGAGATAGGTCTGTAGAGCTATAAACTTTCCTCTAAGGACTGCTTTCATTGTGTCCCATAGGTTTTGGATTGTTGTGTTTTCATTGTCATTAGTTTCCAAGATGTTTTTAATTTCTTCTTTGATCTCATTGGTAACCCAATCAACATTTAATAACATGCTACTCAGCTTCCAAGTGTTTGAGTATTTTGAGTTGTTTTTATTGTAGTTAATTTCTAATATTATGCCACTGTGGTCTGAGAAGATGATTGGTATGATTTCAATCTTCTTGAATTTGGGGAGACTTTGTTTGTGACCCAATATGTGGTCTATTTTTGAAAATGTCCCATGAGGCACTTGAAAAGAACGTATATTCCATGGCTTTGGGGTGGAATGTTCTGAAGATGTCAATTAAGTCCATCTAATCTAGTGAGTCATTTAGGATTGCTGTCTCTTTGCCGATTTTTTGTCTAGAGGATTTATCCAGTGATGTCAGTGGTGTATTAAAGTCCCCTACTATGATTGTATTGTTGTCGATCTCTCCCTTGCTATCTTCCAGGAGTTTTTTTGTTTTTGTTTTTGTTTTTTGTTACTCAAAAAAGCTTCATTTTCAAATTTATTTAGCTTTCTGACTCTGTACTTGTGCCTTCAACACTTTCACAACGATTTTCTGCTCCTCAATAAGGAAAGCACGCTTGATCCTGTCACGGACACATTTAGCACCCATGGATCCACCGTAGGCCCTGCTGACGTGTTTTTTCGTCTTGGACAACCTCATTAGAACTTTAGGTCTCACAGCATGAACCCCGTGAAGTCGGCCTGGGCACACGCCACACGCAGATTTGGGTGCTTTCCCAACCTTCTTGGTATAAAGGTAAACAATCCTATTACCAGGGGTTCGGGACAGCCTGGTTTTGTTGGAGGCTGTGTTGTAGGACAGCTTCTGCCAGTATGTCAAACGGTGGACCAATGGTGAATACCTAGACAGAAGTCACCATTCCTGGAAGAGCCCAGGAGTTTTTTTATGTATTTGGGTGCTCCTGCATTGGGTGCATATGTGTTTATCAGAGTTATATCCTCTTTTTGTATTGATCCCTTTAGTATTATGAAGTGGCCTTCCTTATCTCGTGTTATGGCCTTCACTTTGAGGTCTATTTTGTCCGATATAAGTATTGCTACCCCAGCTTTTTTTTCATTTCCATTTGCCTGAAAGATATTTTTCCATCCCTTCACTTTCAGTCCATGTGAGTCCCTTCTTCTGAGGTGGGTCTCTTGTAGACAGCAAATGTATGGGTCATGTTTTTTTATACATTCGGCCACTCAATGTCTTTTGATTGGAGCATTTAGGCCATTTACGTTTAAAGTTATTATTGAAAGGTACTTGTTTGTAGCCATTTCTATTTTTTGTGCCTGTTTTCTTTCTGATCTTTTTATTCTTCTTTTTATACCACTCCCTTTAGCATTTCTTGCATTGCTGGCTTGGTGGTGACAAACTCCCTTAGCCTTTTTTTGTCTGTGAAGCTTCTTATTTCCTCTTCAATTCTGAATGATAGCCCTGCTGGATAAAGTATTCTTGGATTCAGTCCTTTGCTTTACATCACTTTGTAAGTTTCCATCCATTCTTTTCTGGCCTGATGTGTTTCTGTTGAGAAATCATTTGATAATCTAATGGGAGATCCCTTGTATGTAACTTTCCGTCTCTCTTGCAGCCTTTAAGATTCTCTTTGTCCTGAACATTTGCCATGGTAATTATGATGTGTCTTGGTGTGGGTCTTTTCGGGTTCACCTTGTTTGGGACTCTCTGTGCTTGTGTGACTTTTTTCTTCCCCAACTCGGGGAAGTTTTCTGATATTACTTCTTCAAATAGGTTTTTTAACCCTTGTTCCTCTTTCTGTTGTTCTGGCACCCCTATTATTCGTATGTTGTTTCGTTTCATGTTGTCCCATAGCTCCCTCAGGCTCTCCTCCTGTCTTTTAATTTTTTTCTCCAATTGCTGTTCAGTTTGGGTGTGTTTTGTTTCCCTGTCTTCTAATTCGCTAATTCGGTCCTCCGCTTCTCCTAGTCTACTGTTGAAACTTTCAATGGTGTTTTTTATTGCAGCTTTATCACTCTTCATTTCTTCTTGGTTCTTACATAATTTGATTTTTTTCATCCGTTTCTTTTTGATTCTTACATAAGTTGTTGATTTTTTCCTCCATCTGGTTTATGCATTCTAGGATCCTTAATCTGAAATCTTTTTCTGTCATGTTGCATGCCTCTGTTTCACTTAGCTGCTTTTCTGGTGAGTCCTCCTTTTCTTTCCTTTGGGGGTTTCTTTGTCTACCCATGTTTGATCTCACCGACATATCTAGATGTTGAGTCGTTCAGGGGCTGCTCCTTGGGTGGCAGTGGCTCCTCGGGCTGTGGTTGCTCCTTGGGTAGTTGTGGTAGCATCTGCTCCTCAGTTGGCAGCAGCTCCTCTGGTGAGTGCTGTTCACTGCTGTGGTGGCTCCTCTGGTTGGTGGGGGGAGGCTTCACACAGAGCTGCTGTTCCTCAGACAGAGGATATGGCTTCACACACAGCTGCTGTTCCTCAGACAGTGGATGTGCTGATCACAAGGCTGCTGTTCCTTGGATGGGGGCGGGCTACACACGCTGCTGCTACTCCTTGAACTGCGGCGGACTGCTCATGTGGCTGCTGATCCTTGAATGGGTGCTGGCTGCACGCTGCTGTTGTTCCTCTCATGTGGTGGGCTGCTTGTGGGGTTACTGCTCCTAGAACCGGCTGCTGCTCGTCGGACAGGTGCAGGCTGTTGTGGCTCTGCTCCTCGGACCGGTGCATGCTGCGTAGGGCTGCTGTTCCTCAGATGTGGGCGGTCTGCTCCTGTGGCTCCTGCTCCTCGGACCGGGGTGGGCTGCCGCTGCTCCTCGAATGGGGCCAGGCCGCTCGCAGAACTGCTGCTCCTTGGATGGGGGCGGGCTGCTCACACAGCTGCTGTTCCTCGGACTGGGCAGGCTGCTCGTGCAGCTGCTGCTGCTTGGGCGAGGGCAAGATGCTTGTGCAGCTGCTGCTCCTTGGACTAGTGCAGGGTGCGGGCTGTGCGCAGCTGCTGCTCCTCAGATGGGGACGGGCTGCGCAGGGCTGCCGCTACTCAGACGTAGGAAGACTGCTCGTGCGGCTGCTGCTCCTCGGACAGGGAAGCGGGCCTCTCACACAGCTGCTGCTCCTTGGACAGGGGCAGGACACATGAGGCTGCTGCTCTTAGGATCAAGGCAGGCTGCTCACGGGGCTGATGCTCCCTGGACAAGAGCACGCCACTCACTTGTCTGCTGCTCACGTGGTTGAAAAAATAACGTGAAGAGAAGTAGGAAATAAAGGAACAAACAAACAAAAAAAGAGAACAAAGAAAGAAGCAAAAAAAAAGCAACAAACAAAAAAAAAAGGGAAAACAAAGAAAAAAGAAAAAAAAAGCTAACAAAATAATAAAAAAATAAAAATGAAAAATTGAAATGTCATTCCTTTGGCTGGCTTAAGATCCCAGTTTTCTGGAATGTCTGTGATTTTGTTGTTGTTGTTGCTGGGACTCCAATTCTTTTTCTATGAACTACATATATGTTTTCCATTAGCTATAGAAATATATTTGCATATAGACAGTATTAGAACTCAGACTAATGTTAACCAGTTAACTGCCACGATATTTTGAATTTAATTAAAAAAGGTCTGCCGTTTGCGTCTAAAGATGCTTATGGCATACAAATGGTTAATGATAGGATAAGCCCGGTTAGCAAATTCATTAATCATCCTACTTACACTTTAGTTATTAAGGAGGCATCTTATTTAGAAATGCCATTTAGTCTGAAGCACTGACTAAAGGGATTCTACTAGCTCCAGAAAATGAAAGGCTAGCACTCATATACTGAGAACACATTCTCCCTTCATCACAGCCATCAAAGACCACAATTAACTAAGAAACTCTTAGCTCTAACTGATATTACAAAGACAATAAAGCCAAGCCAGCATGGCTCAGTGGTTGAGTGTTGACCTATAAACCAGAGATCATGGTTTGATTCCTAGTCAGGGCACATACCTAGGTTGCGGGCTCAATCCCAAATGTGGGGTGTGCAGGAGGCAACTGATCAATGATACTCTCTCATCATTGATGTTTATGTTTCTACTAGAGGCCTGGTGCACAAATTCATGCACAGGTGGGGTCCATCAGCCTGGCCCGCAATCGAGGCCTATCAGGGGGCTGGCCGGGGTGGGGGAAGGGGCCACGGGAAGTTGGCTCTGGGAGCGCAAAGACCACCAGGGAGCAGCTCCTGGGTTGAGCATCTGCCCTCTGGTGGTCAGTGCATGTCATAGTGACTGGTTGACCAGTCATTTGGTTGTAATGGTCACTTAGGCTTTTATATATATAGGTCCCTCTCTCACCCTTCCTCTCTGAAATCAATAAGAATATATTTAAATATATGTATATGTGTGTGTGTGTGTGTATATATATATATATATATACATATATATATACACACACACACATATATTACACACATACACACACACAATTAATAAACAAAGACAATAAAAATGTAAGTAGAGCCTTAAAAAGTTTGGTAATTACAGTGTGCTTTATGTAAATTTTAAGCTACATTTGGTCATTAACTTCATTCACTCATTGATAAAAATGTATGTCATCATACATTTTGTAACAATTCATATATATCTATTAAGCCTAGTCAGCTGAAATATAAGCAAAGGTAGATACCTGTTTCTCTTCCAATCTGCCGTGTTCCTAGATTGATCACAGGTGTTCCAAAAGCTCCAACCTCTCGTACCCCACAACTGCTGTTCCCAATCACACAACCAGCGTGGGCAACCAACTGTATAAACTGTTCAAATGGGACATGTTTAACTGCACGAAAATTGGGATGATGCTCAATGCCCTTCTTCCGCATCACTCGAACCATCTCTTTGCTCCCTGTGAAAATGAACAGAACCAACTATTACATGGTTTATGAGAGAAACAATTTTCATTGGCTAGTATAACCCCACTTAAAGAAATCTTCCCATAAATACTCATAACAGTTATTCAGGAAATAGTCATTTTAATTGTTGATCTTTTCATGAGTGATGACTAGTTGTCTGGTTAGCTCTCTGCTTCAACTCATCTAGAAACTTTAAACAGCAACAGTTTGGACTTTTCAAACAGCACCCAGAAAGCAAATACCTTTTATAAATGCCCCAGTAAAAGTCTTTACCTTAAACAACAATTAAGAGGCTCAAGACAAGCCACTAGTTTCTATTTCTGAGGCTGGGTGTTCCTAAATGGAAAGGTCTCAGGCTCGACCCATCAAGCTGACAACAGCTCAGTGGGATAATTCTCCCACTTATGTGGATTAAGCTCCAAGAAAATACAGATAGATTCTGTTACTGTGGCTGATATCTTATTTTAAACTAGAGGCCCGGTGCACGAAATTCATGCACAGGAGGGGTCCCTCAGACCAGCCTGCACCCTCTCCAATCTGGGACCCTTCGGGGGATGTCCAACTGCCTCTCCCAATCCAGAACTGCTGACTCCTAACTGCTCATCTGTCTGCCTTCCTGATCACCCCTAACTGCTCCCCTACTGGCCTGATCACCCCTAACTGCTTCCCTGCTGGCCTGATTGCCCCTAACCACCACTGCCTCACCCCACACCCAGGACCCAGGACTCTCTCCTCTTGCTGGTTTTAGGCACCCAGGACCCAAGCTTCCCTGCCTCTGGCTGGCTGCAGGCACCCAGGACCCGGGCCAGCTTTGCCCGGGTCGGCTGCAGCCACAGGCACCTGGAACCACAGGGCAGGCGCCCGAGACCGCAGGGAGTGCAGCTTGTCCCTCTCCCAGGCCGCAGCCCTAGCCGCTGGCGCCCAGGACCGAGGGACAGGCAGCTTGTTCTCTCCTGGGCTGCAGCCCTAGCCGCTGGTGCCTGGGACTACAGGGTGGGTGGCTTGTCCCTCTCCCAGGCTGCAGCCTGGCTGGTCCCCATTCCTCTCTCGTGAGCTCATTTGTGCCTGGCTGGTCCCCATTCCTCTCTTCCCAGTGTTGAGTGTCTGAGCTGTTACGGCGTGAGGGTGTGATGACCATTTGCATATTAGCTCTTTATTATATAGGATGTGTGATTTTAAAAAATGTTACAGATATATGAGGGAGAGGCCTCTCTGCTTGCCTCTCTACTCACCCTTCCCTAGCTACCAAGGGAGGCAGAGTTGCTAATCTGGTTGGTTAGAAGGCAGGACAGCAATCACACTGCATTCCCCAGTGGGCAGTAGCCACTGATTTAACAAAAGCTGGGAATGCAGTGTTCTCTCTCATTTTAACTTTCTCTGTGTAGTGAGATAATAGAGCCAGGGTCTACTCTTTAGCACAGGCCCAGCCATGCCTATAACCATTGCAGAATGCCAGAAGGTGCTACTATTCCAAGATTCAAATTTGGGCTCAGTTGAAGGCTTGTTTTTGGCCTTAAGCCTAGATTAGAGGTAGTAATCATGTTTTCCTGAGGGTTCTATATTACGGAACTGGGCACTAAACAGATAATGAGAAAATGATGCCTTGATTCTTATTTCCCTATTGTTCCTTGTGTATATTTTATCAAAAACTCCGTGAGAAGGAAATGGGAGTGGTAGGCATGATATAGGCATTCCTGGGACCTTTTACTTTCAGAGGGGAAAAATATTTCTAATTTAAGGTATATACAATCAGGAAAGTATATTAAAAACAAAACACAATTGGCAATGAATATTAAACAAGAGAGATATATAATTACAAATATTTACACAGAAGTTTAAAGGATTATAAAAGAAGAAATATTAAGGTTTCAGAAATATTGTTAAATTACCTGGACAAAATCGGGGTTGTGGGTTAACTTTTTTTTTCCCAATTACCACTAAGACAAGGATTCTTTCAGAGAATGATGATGACATCATGACATTGCAGAAAACGGTCCTGCCTCCTTTTCCACAAAGTGCCTAACAGCTCAGCAGTGAGTGGTGTCAGCTAATAATGAATATTTGAAAATTCTTTATGTCAGGCACTTCTCATTCATATCTCATATCTCCATTAACATGGTTAAGGTCTCACTAGCACCAAAGCCTATAGTACCACCCACTGGTAGGTGATCAATAAGGTCAGGCTTGGGGATCAACTGGGGACTCTAGATCTAAATTGTTTAAGCTCAAGATTACTTTAAGGTACAGTTAATATAAAGAAGAGAAGAAATAATAATATGGCTATTTTACTGTGGTCAGTGGAGTCATTACTTTAATAAAGACACTTTCAACTTCTAAGGTTTGTCTCTTTGCTATTGCATTTTCTCACTGGTGTAAACTGGAGGGAAGAGATTTAATATAAAACTAGAGTGAAGATTAGAGAGATTTTTCTTTTTTTTAGTATTAAGTTTCTACTAGACTTTACAAAAACATCACAATCTCTTCAATCTGCTACAAAATTGGTGATCCTTTGAAAACTGCAACGCATTTCAGAATACAGCAGCCTTCAATATAAAATGAGCAAGACAGGAAGGGCAGTCAAAAGAAGACATAACAGAAACGTACAACTGGAAAGGTAGGTGGCACCAATTACCTGCATCAATATTTGGAAACAGAACTAGGGTCCGCTTGTTAAATGAGATAAGTGCATCCAATGTTAACTCAAACATTTTAATGGAATGCTTAATGTCAGTGGTCACGGGGTGTTGTAGAGCAACAATGTAATCTTTAGGTTTTACATCATCACCTGTTTAAAGAAAAATCAAACCACATTGCTTCATTGGTTATGAATCTCAAAGGAGGAAGAAGAAAATTCCAAAAGGCAGATCCCAGTCTGTGCTTTTACAAATGATAAGGAAAAAAGGTTGTTATATTTTAAGCCAGTCATCCAAATTGGGTTCAAATGATAAAAACTTATAGCAAAAAGTTCAAGAATTCGACAAACTTAACATTTTAAAAAGGTGCTTGCTACCACAAACAAAATATATGACTTTAAACAGAAGACACTAACTAGAATTCATTCTTTCAAGTCCAAAATATTCCAAAGCATTAGAAAACTGAATCTTCCCAATTTCAAACTAGTGTCTTTAATGAATTATCAGCAATATCAATGAATAATATGTTGCAAATCATGACATTCAGAGGTTGAATGGGCATTAAATATATTTCATATAATACATAGGAGCTTCCTCTTACCATCACCCACCGAATTCAATAAATGGCTAATATTTCTAACTCTGTTCAAAGAATGAGAATGGCTTCACTTATCCCAATGCTAGGTAGGATACCAAGGACAGTTCCTCAGCAAAGATTTAAAAGTGTAAATGGGGCCCTGGCTGGTTTGGCTCAGTGGACAGAGCGTCGGCCTTCAGACTGAGGGGTCCCAGGTTCGATTCTGGTCAAGGGCATGTACCTTGGTTGCGGGCACATTCCCAGTGGGGGGTGTGCGGAGGCAGCTGACCGATGTTTCTCACTCATCGATGTTTCTAACTCTCTATTCCTCTCCCTTCCTCTCTGTAGAAAATCTTTAAAAAGTGTAAATGGGTCAGATGGACAGTGCAATGCCAAAGAACACAGAACATTTATCAATAGGGCCTATATTATCCCATAAAATGAGCTCCAGTCACTTATTTTTTAATGAGAGTATATTTATTTGTGATATTAATTTTAATGATCAATTTTACAATGCATTATATATTAATTTCAAAATTCAAACAATAGCAGTTATTTTTTATGATTTAATGGTAACAGAATTTTTACTAAGAATCTTCAGTAGTAACTGATTTAAAAACTATAGGTTCCCGCCCTAACCGGTTTGTCTCAGTGGATGGAGCATCAGCCTGTGGACTGAAGGGTCTCAGGTTTGATTCTGGTCAAGGGCATGTGCCTTGGTTGTGGGCACATCCCCAGTGGGAGATGTGCAGGAGGCAGCTGATCGATGTTTCTCTCTCATTGATGTTTCTAGCTCTCTATCCCTCTCCCTTCCTCTCTGTAAAAAATCAATAAAATATATTAAAAAAATAATAAAGGTTCCCAAATTATATTTAAAAAATTATTGATTCTATATTATGTTCCAAAATAGGGCTAGGGGGGCATAATTATTAAATTTTTGAGCAAAGTAGAAATTTCTTTGTGCAAAGGCCTAAAAGAATCTATCAGAATCAAAAGTCTAGAAAGATGAGTTCAACATAAATTTAAGTAATTCACTAGATATAGATCAGGGCCTTTAGAAACTATGGGGAGAGCTAGACCAGCATGGCTCAGTGGCTGAGCATCGACCTATGAACCAGGAGGTCATGGTTCAATTCTCAGTCAGAGCACATGCCCAAGTTGCAAGCTCGACCCCCAGCGGGGGGCATGCATGAAGCAGCCAATCAATGATTCTCTCTCATCATTGATATTTCTACCTTTTTCTCCCTCTCCCTTCCTCTCTGAAATAAAAAAATAAAAAATAAATAAAAAACAAACTATGGGGAGAGAAACAACAATGAAAGAGATAAAAGATAAGGTACAAGTTGGTCCCGCTATAAAGCACATTTCTATAATGTGAATTAGCTCATCTGTGGTTGGTAAATAAAGGAAGGATGTCAGCCTTTAATGTATAGTTTAGTTATTCATACATGATTCCCCATGGCTATATACAAATGTAAATATACACAATGTTGCTAATATTTTTATTAGGAGGAAGACAGCACCTGTCAGAGGGCCCTTTCACCCCACATTCTTTCTCTTGGTTCAGTGTGCCCATGTACTCTGTCTTGAGAACACTTTTGGGACAAGTGTCTCTGACCATGGCTGTGCGTGTGTGTAGGGGGAGAGGGAGACAATTTTACTTTGAGTGAAGATGTCAGAGAGGTTCTGTGGTCCCATGCAGAGGATCATTCTATATAATTTATGGCTACAACTTATTGCTAAGGTGAAAGTGGGAGATGAAGAAAAATTCCAGCAGTTAACCCCAAGAGAACTTCCATTTCTCATTTATTTTCTCCTTTAAGTGTGATTAAGAAATATCTGCACTATATAGAAAATAACCATATAATGCGAAATTGCACTTTGTAACTCAAGACTCTATCTGGAGCTAGATTCTTTATAAAAGAAGGATAGCTACAGAGCAAAAACTAGTGAAAAAGAAAACACAGGACAATAAGCTGGAGCTACCCATCTCTGGCAATAATACATTTTGTGCAAAGCTTCTCAACGCACAGCTTCTGACATTATCACTCTGCCTTTATCCCCAGAACTCAGTCAGCAGTCTCAACCCTTCCACACAACCCTTTCCATTAAGGTACCATCATTTTGTTTTGTGTTCAAGTTCTATATTTACTGTGGCATTTCTTTCAACATTGGGAAATTAACATGTCTTTTCAACTTAGCTAATATTTTTATTAGGACTGTTATTTATTAATGTTCTGGTTACAAAGTTGCAATCCTATTTTTCCTGTAAGTAAGGGATAAACATCAGAAGAAGCGGGTACAGACATTGCACAATGTATCATTGCTAGGGGTAGGTGGCTTGGGCTCATTGTCTTGTTCCCACTCACCCCATCCCAAAACACACACTGCTGTTTTTTAAATCAAGTTTTTGCTCTTTTGTCATCTTTCTTTTCATAAACTGCTCAAGTGGTTCCAAATAGAACTTTAAGCCCTACAAGTACAAGCTTGCTACATTCTGCTTTATAAGGATTATTTTCTATTCATTACAGGTTTTTCAAAAATCCAAAGTTTGTCAGAATACATTTAAGAGCTAACAATATAATCAGAACATAATGAAAGAATGTTTGCTTAGAAGCATACAAAAAGAAGAGACTAAAGAGACAAGTTTCTTCCACTAGCATTATCTAGACAGGGTCCTTAATAACTACAAATCTGTCCAAGAATAAGAAATATGTAGAATGGATTAACTTCTATAATACGAAAGCCGGATCCCTTTCCTGTTTTAATGTGATCTGATTTAAAATATACACAATCACTTAAAGTACACAATCACCTATTATTCATTAACTTCATTTTCCAATAGTTCTACCTCTTTAAAAAGGAGAGCCCTAAGTACCTCAACAGATAATTAATCCTGGTTTGTTCTCTAGATAGTACTCTATAATAAATTAACCAAATGAAATTCTATTTGTAACCCTATTTTCTTTGCCTCTGTTTAGCAAAAGGTAATTCCAGGAGGCTAGATCAATGAACATTGAAGATTTCAGACCTTAATGTTTATTTACATATATAACAAACTCTGGTGGTACAACTATGACTTTTGCTTTTAATCATCATCATCATCATCATCATCATAATCCTTTTTCATAAATACTTATGGCTTACTAACTGCTTTCAACATTTATTATCTCATATGAGTATTCCAACAATCATGTAACAAAGACATTAGAAAAAAATAACACATTTTTAATGGTACTAAAAACCAAAATAAAGGAAAACAAACATAAAAACACCCATAATTCTACTAACCAGAAATAAATATTATAAATGAATTGGTGTACATACTTTCTTGAACTTTCCACTATGTTACTGTTTTCATAAAAATGGCATATTATACATAAATTTTGTAGCTTGCTTCCCCCCCTTTTGCTATTTCAGGATCTATCTCTGTAACTAAATATTCACCCATCACATTATATCTAATGGATTAAAAGCATTCTACTGTACAAATATATCATAGATTCAATCCATTGAGCCTACTTTACAGAAAAGATGAGTCTCGAGAGGTGAAGTCATACCATAGAGTAAGATCTATGAACTAAAGCCTTAGCCTTCTGATTGCTAATGGCATATTCCATCCACAGTAGTTTCTGGAAGGGCTAAAACATAGCCAATACTGACAAACACAACCATTAAGACTGAATAAAGTCTGATACATACCTAGCCACATGCGAATGATGCTCATGTAGTCCTTGTTCTTGGCACAGAGGAGTTTGTCATAGGAAGGACAGCCTGCCAGAAGGATGCGATCATGGTCCTCACACATGGATATCAGGTGTTGTTCTGCGCTTCGGGTGCAGCACACATGATAATGAGCCAGTTTTGTTATAGCGTGTCTAATGGAATCGTCAATGGTCCCACTGACTTCCCCACCTTCAATGTGAAGGATTCGGATGTTCATCAAGGCAGCAGATGTTGCCAGTGCCAGGGCATCAAACCTGTCTCCATGGACAATCATGATATCAGGCTTCAGGCGATTAAGGACATCTGGTAGCTTCACTAGGGCCAGGCCTACTGACTCAACCATAGCTGCCTCATCTTCCCCTCTAACAATCGTGTGTAGCCTGGTGTTAATGTCGAAGTCATCTTGCTCAATCATGCGGTATGTATTTCTGAAGCAAGAGAGAAATAAAGATGTGAGAGCATGTTCTTAAATACAGGACCACAGCCCTAACCGGTTTGGCTCAGTGGATAGAGCGTCGGCCTGCGGACTGAAGGATCCCAGGTTCGATTCCGGCCAAGGGCATGTACCTTGGTTGTGGGCACATACCCAGTAGGGAGTGTGCAGGAGGCAGCTGATCGATGTTTCTCTCTCTCATCGATGTTTCTAACTCTCTATCCCTCTCCCTTCATCTCTGTAAAAAAAATCAATAAAATATATTAAATAAATAAATACAGGACCACAAAAACGTGAGAAAAGCAATCTAAAAGCAACTCTGAAGAGAGAAATATTTTATAAAATTTCCTTGTTAAATAAATTAAAGTATAACTTACAAAAAATTAAAAACAGACCATAAATGCATAGATCACTTGATTAATTTTTCTACCTGCATTACCCTGTAGCCACCACCCAGATTAGGACATAACCATCCAGCATCTTGGAAATCTCACTTGTGCCCCTCTCAGTGAGTACCTGGAGGGAAAACTATCTGAGGGAGAATTTTTTTATTAGGAAAAAAAAGACCAAAATTTAAATTGGTCATGACATTTTCTTTTTTTTCTATATTTATAAATTTTTAAAAATAAATATGCTACTTAATAGGAAAAAATGTTACTTATAAAAGCAAAGCTCATTTTAAAAACATAGTAGGGAACCAGGACACCAGACATATCACAACAATACCAATTTCTGAATGATAGGAATTATCACCTGAATTTCCTTGTATGGTACTATCAATGCAGCCTAGTTCTGACTGGAGCAAAAATGTAAGTTTCACAGCATAAATTGGCTGTGAAATGCCGTTTCAAGCTTTAGTAACCACAGTAATACTCAATGTCTTAAGGTTTCCTGTCAGTTATGATAAGATTCTAAAAGATATGGCTTTTTTTCTAAATATATAATACAATTATCATTTAAAAATTGGAAAATACTGAAAATTATCATCCATAAACCTACACTCAGTGTTATTTTGTTTTTTTCTAGCCATTTTATGCATAATATTTTAACCTGGTTGAGATTACCTACAATTTTGTAATCTACTTAATTCACATAATACTAATTTTCTCTGATCATGGTGGATTCTTTACATACATCATTGTACATTATATGGATATCTAGTAGACATTTCATAGATTCCTTTGGATTTTCCTATACAAGCTATGCTGCCTGTAAATAAAGACAATCTTTATGTCTTTATATATCTTGCTTTATTGTACTGGCTGTTATATCTAGCACAAGTTGAAGAGAAGTGGTGAAAGTGGAAGTCCTTACCTTGTTCCCAATTTTAGGAGGAAAGCATAAATTTTATGTTAGCTATAGGCTTTTCACAGGTGTCCTTTATCCATTCTATCCATGCTTACTACAAGTTTTTATCATAACTAGCTGTTTAATTTCATCAAATGTTTTTTAATATGTATTGATATGATTGTATGGTTTTTTCCCTTTATTCTGTTGAGATGTGAATTATACTAATTGATTTTCAGATGTTAAAATTTCTGAGATAAGCCCACTTGGTGGTAATGTATTATTGGTTTGCCATTTCATCTAAATTGATTATCAATTTTCTTAGGCTAATATTCCCTTTTATTCGCTTTTTAAAATCTTTATTGTTGGAAGTATTACATATGTCCCCTCTTTTATTCTTTTAAAGGCTGCAATATTTTGAAAGAAATAACTTTTGACTCTGTTAATTTTCTCTATTGTTTAATCTATTTTTATATTTCATTGATTTCCACTCTATTACTTTCTTTTTGTTTACTACAGTGGAAACAAATCACTGACTCTAAACTTGTCCTCTTTTTAATATAGTATTTAAAGCTATAAATTTCCCTTTAAGCACTGCTTCATTTACAACCACAGATTTGGTATACTATAATATTTATTATACAGCTAAAAATATTTTTTTAACATTTATTTTTATTTTTTATTTTTGTTAATCCTCACCCGAGGATATTTTTCCACTGATTTTTTAGAAGAAAGAGGAAGGGAGGGGGAGAGAGAGAGAGAAAGAAACATTGATAGGTTGCTTCCCGCATGCGCCCCGACCAGGGCCGGGGATTGAGCCTGCATCCAAGCATGTGCCCTTGACCAGAATCAAACCGGGACCCTTCAGTCCCCAGGGCTGATGCTCCATCCACTGAGCCAAACCGGCTAGGGCCAAAATATTTTCTAATTTCCCTTAGGATTTCTTATTTGGCCCATGGCTTAAAACTCATAAATAAAACAACCAACTAAAACATGGGCTAAAGATCTTAACAGACCCTTCACCAAAGATGATATAAAGATGGCAAAAAAAGCATACGAAAAGATGCTTCACACCTTATGTCATCAGGAAAATGCAAATGAAAACAATGAGATACCACTACACACCTATTATATTAGTCAAAATCCAGAACACTGACACCACCAAATGCTGATGAGGAATTGGAGCAACAGGAACTCTACATTCGTTATTGGGGGAAAACAAAATGATACAGCCACTCTGGAAGACAGCTTGGCAGTTTCTTACAAAACTAAATGTACCCTAGTCATACAATCCAGCAATTGTGCTCCTTTGTTTACCCAAAGAAGCTGAAAACTTATGTCCACAATCCATCCAAAAAGCTGCAATACAGATGTTTATAGTAATATTCTTCAGCGCTAAAAAGAAATTACTATCAAGCTATTAAAATACATGAAGGAAACTTAAATGCATATTGCTAAATAAAAGAAGCCAATCTGAAAACACTACATACTGAATGATTCCAATTCTATGACATCCTGGAAAAGGCAAATCTATGGAGATGGTAAAGAAAAAGTCAGTGGTTTCCTGGGGTGAGGGTAAAGAAGGGATGGATATGTAGAGATTTTTAAGGCAGTGAAACAACCCTGTATGATACTGAAACAATGGGTTCATGTCTTTATAGATTTGTCCAAACCCACATAATTTATACCACCAAATTGAACCCTAACGTGGGTTTTCTTAGGCAGAGTTTCACATTTTTAAAAGCTATGAAATTTTGAGCTGTCCATAAATTTCTTCTCTACTCTAAGTTCTTAGAGAAAATTGCTAAATTGATTTTTGGAGGCAGGTTTTTATTTATTTGTTTTTGCTATTGTTATTATCTTGTTTTTAAAGAACAGTCTGAAAAAAACAAATTTATTTTAACACAGCTGTTTTCTCTCTTTTTTTTAATATATTTTATTGATTTCTTACAGAGAGGAAGGGAGAGGAATAGAGAGTTAGAAACATCGATGAAAGAGAAACATCGATCAGCTGCCTCCTGCACATCTCCTACTGGGGATGTGCCCGCAACCCAGGTACATGCCCTTGACCGGAATCGAACCTGGGACCCTTCAGTCCGCAGGCTGACTCTCTATCCACTGAGCCAAACCGGTTTCGGCAACACAGCTGTTTTCTCATTTAATATTGTATTTCTGACCATCTTTGGAGATTGCATTAACATTTTCATGCCACAAGGGTGCACTAACTGCTACTTATTACATGTAACAAAATGAATGTTCATCTTTGGTTTATATATTCTGCTCCTTCAAAAATTTCCCAATTTTCATTTTTGTATTTCATCTCTGATCAACAACAAACCTAATGTCATCAAAATAAATATCAATGGTAATGGTAATATAACATTTTACTTTACCTAGTAAATAAATTAGATTTTTTAAATCTTGTTCCATATCTACTACTTTATATGCTGTTGAACTATATACCAGTTTTAATGTCGAATTACCATTAGAACTCACAAAACAGATAACATTAAATCACATATCACACAATATATAAGTGCCATTTCTCCTTAATATAACAAATAATAATATTAATACCTATTTATCAAGCATCCATTAAGCAGCATCATTGTCATGAATTCTCCATATCACTATCTCCATTCTTCACAATAACCTACATCAAAGGTTTGCACTCCATTTTATAATTGAGGAATCTGAGGCTCAGAGATGCTAAGCTACTTCCCTAAGGCCACATAAAAACTAAGTGGTAGAGATTTTAAATGCCGTTGGGAGTACAAGTACCTTCCTCCTCGTCTTTGCTCTGAAAGGAAATGGAATAGGAAGTAGAATGAGTGACACAATATCAAGGAACAACTGTGCTAAGTGCTGGGACCTGTGAATAGGACAGAAGAGGACCCTGCTCTCATATTCTGACAGTCTGCAGGTGCCTGCTGAAGACTTACCCAGATCACTGCTACCTGGAAGTGGCTGATATATCGTGGTGCAAACTTCTGAGGAGGAACCACAGGACAGCATGGAGCAGCAACTGAACACAAGGGCAGAGACACGTGGACGGAAAGGCCTGGGCAGAAGGGCCCTTGGTGGGAATAAGTCAAATCCAGCCACACCAGAGCCAGCCCAGCAGGAGCCCCTCATGGTGATGAGGGCCTTGTGGGATGAAGATGGGGACCAGCAGATTAGCTATCAGGTTGGTAAAGAGGATCCCTTCTCTGTTACATAGAGTGCATCATACGAGGTGCTCTCCAAACCCATCCTGGAAGAGGACGTATTTCTTAAGTCCTTCCACTGCCTGAGACGTGGGTCAGAGCAAGAGTTTTCTCAACAGGTTTTTGATGATGCAAACTCACTTTCTGAATGTTCCTTGCAATACATGGAAAAGGGGGCAAAACAAGAACTTCCTCAACAGAATGTGAGAGAGAAATCACTTGTTGAGCATTCTGAGCACATGACAGGCAAGAAGCCTCCTCCTGGAGAACACCCAACACTAGGCCTGGTAGATCCTACCTGGCTTGTAGAATTTGCTAGAAATAAGCCAAGAAAAAATGGAGAATGTGATGCTCCAGAAAAATGTGGTTGTCCTCAGAGTGAATGCACAAGAGTGTTGAAGACGAGAAATTCCCTAAGAAAGCATCTCCACCTCATTCATGGCCCCGCAACCACATGTGTGGAATGTGGGAAAGCGTTTCCTGAGAGCTCCAAACTAAAGACGTTTCATGGCTCATCCTGGAGAGAGGCCTTTTCAGTGAACTTTTAAAGGGTGTGGAAAACGCTTTTCCCTGGCCTTCAACTTGCATACACTTGTGCGCATCCACACCAGGGAGAGGGCTTTTGTGTGTTCCTATGAGGCTGTCACAGGAGCTTTGTCCAGTCAAATAACCTGAAATCTCACATCTTAACTCATGCAAGACAAAAAATAATCAATAAAAAGAAGATGGAACAAAAATCTTTAAACAGGGAAAGCATTTTAACAAAAGAGTGATTGGGGACAAATATGCCTCATTGATTACTTTCAGGAGAGAATATTTGAATCAATGTTGCAACCCTATAAGGCATATTTTTAAATGTTACTAAGATGCTCCTTTTAATTGTGATACCATTCTAAGAACATTGTGTGCACAATGATAGTGTGCTTCCAACAGGAAGGTCAGTAAAAAACTTACTTCAAAAGAGTAAAACAAAACAACCTAAGTGGTAGAACTAGGATTTGAAACTAGATCCACATAGCAGTTCCTGGATCCAAGCTCTCTCCAGTACACAATGTTACAATGAAGAGTATCTTAAGAAAATGCTTTCATCTTACCCATAGTCATCGATCAGGTGAGAGCCAAGCACCACGACATCCAGATCAAAGAACTCAGGTTCCGTTTTAATGCCAAACATGATCGGTGCAAGTTTAGAATAATCAGCACGGTTGCAAGTAGCAACACAAACCCGAAGCTTCCGATTATTCCCATTCTTCTCCATGACTTGATTTTTTCTTTTTGAAAGGTTCTTAAAATAGAGTTCCTGAAGTTACAGAAATAAAAATGATTTATGATCAGAATGAGAGGTCCTAGATATAAACAGAATTTACGATTATAAGTCCTTATCCACTGTGTAGCATGGTGATTTTTAACCTTTTTTCCCACCATACTTGTGAGTGACACAGCCACTGGTATATCCGGAGTTATGAAATTCCAGCTGACTAATTATAACTTCACCCCTTTCTCTCACAATTAAGAAAATATACTGGAAAACACCTGGCCGGAGTGGCTCAGTTGGTTGGGCGTCATCCTGTGCACCATGCACCGAAAGATTGCCCATCGATTCCCAGTCAGGGCACATACCTGGGTTGGGAGCTCCATCAGATCCCCAGTCAGGGAACATACAGAAGGCAACCGACAATGTTTCTCTTTCTTTATCTTGCTCTCCCTTCTTCTTTCCCTCTAAGCATGTCCTCGGGTGAGGATTAAAAAAAAGAAAAAATACTGGAATGCAATTAAAAAAGAGTGACATAAATCAAATATCATTTAAAAGGCAAGGAAACATCAGGTCTTTATTAGTTAAAAATTACTTGCCATACCTCACAATTGATCCCAACATAGCAGACTATTGCAAAACTTTGAGAATTACTTATCTAGTTCAACTCTTTCACTAACAAAAAGGAAAACACAGGTTTTGAGAGGGGAAATTACTTCCCCAAGATTCAGTATCACATCCTGTAAGGGACTAGAGACTGGAGCACGACATTCGTGCACTGAGGGAGGGTCCCTCAGCCCGGCCTGCGCCCTCTCGCAGTCCAGGACCCCTAGGGGTATGTCTGACTGCCAGCTTAGGTGCTCTCCACAGGATCCTTAGCACTGCCACATCCACTGAGAGGTCCTTAGCGCTGCCACAGAGGCGGGAGAGGCTCCTGCCACTGCAGCTGCACTTGCCAGCTGTGAGCCCAGCTTCTGGCTGAGTGGCGCTCACCCTGTGGGAGCGCACTGACCACCAGGGGGCAGCTCCTGTGTTGAGCGTCTGCCCCCTGGTGGTCAGTGTGCGTCACAGTGACCAGTCATTTCCATTCAGTCGATTTGCATATTAGGGTTTTATTATGTAGGATGATACCTATTCAACTTCACACCATACACCCCGTATATATAAAGCACTGTGATCAGTGCTGATGAATAGAAAGATGAATAAGACAAAAATTAAAACACAACAAAAAAACAACAACACTACCTTTAAGGCCTCATTAGCACCTGTAGCCAGTGATTACAAACTTCACAACTCCAAATGCCACCAGAATTTCCTGTCCCACAGGCACCTTAAAGTCACTGTCACAAAACAAACTCATTTTCTTTTCTAAACCTGTTTCTCTTTCCTTGTTCTCTTAGTTATGAGCCTTCCATTCATCCAAATGCTTTGACATTCTTGTCTCCTCTGTTCGTCACAGTGTGCCTCCTAAGGCCCAATCAATTACATCTCCTGAATATCTTTCAAATCTCTCTCCTCTCCATCCCAATCCCTCATTTTAGGTCTGAACTATGGTAACAGCTATCAAAGTAGTTTGCCTGTCTCTAGCTTTGCCCTGCCTCCCGCAAACTTTCCAAGTGATCTTTCTAAAGTTCATAAATCTGATTATCATGCTAACCGGGATACATCACCTATGGACAAAGCCCAAATTTCTAATTTGGACCTAGCCTATCCTTCCATCCATTTCAAATGCCCTTACTCTGGGCCGAAGAGCCTGAAGTTCAGCCAGGGGGTCTCCGTATCTGTGCTTTTCTAGATGCAAGTACCTCTCCCTAAAACTTCCTTTCCCTCTTGACTGAACTCTTCCTCATACCTCAAAACAGTTTAAGTGTCACTTCCTCTGGAAAGCTTTCGCATACCCCTCATTCCTCCTCACCCAGCCCTTCTAGTTGCTGCCTGCCTCTGAGCACTGGGCCCTACCATACAGATACACACTATTGTTCTCCTCTGCCTTCCTGTCTCCCTACCACTCTATACCCTTCTTTCAAAAAGTAAAAATCAGGGACAAGGGATAAAATTTCACTTCATAGGTTGATCTCAATGTTTATCTTTCAGGAAGTGTACCAATGTTTAGAATTTGCACTTAGGAATCCAGAAAAGCTTGAGTAAAGATGCCATTAAAAAGGGAGCTACCTTTTAGATGCCTGGCTGAAGTGGCTCAGTGGTTGAGTGTCGACCTATGAACCCAGAGGTCATGGTTCAATTCCTGGTCAGGGCACATGCTCAGGTTGCGGCCTCAATCCCCAGTGAGGGGTGTGCAGGAGGCAGCTGATCAATGATTTTCTCTCATCATTAATGTTTCTATCTCTCTCTCCCTTCCTCTCTGAAAACAAAACAAAACAAAAAAATTTTTTTTAAACAGAGCTCCCTTCAGATCAGGGTAAACTCTGAAATTCAGTGGAAATCCTATCAGTAGCCCTCTGTTGTTGGTATCTCATCTCTCTTAGGTTAGAACTTCCGTGATCACACAAATTGCCTATCACTGGGCCATTGTGAATTTACAATCTCAGTAAAAGCTAATTCCACCTAATAGAAAGCATTTATAAGATAATGAGCATTCTGTCAAGAATTGTACAGTAATTGCTCACTTAATATTATCAATAGTTTCTGTGACTAAGTGAAACAAAACCAATTTTACCATGGGCCAGCAATTTTCAACTCACGGCACACATAAACTACTGAAATTCTGCAACACAACAAAAAAATATATTTTTTGCCAATTTGACAAAAACATTGGTGTAATTTTTATTTACTCAGATATTTCAAGTTTTAAGGATTCTTGCAACACACCAGTTGAAAATCACTGGCCTATGGCATCTCATCAACATTTTAAGAAAACAATGCTGCCTTATTAATAAGATCTAAGCATTACCTCATAATTAAAGAGAAAAACATATTTTTCTAAAAGTGTCTGTCTTAGGTGTTCTTGTACATAATCCTCTTTCCACTCATTACATTTAAGCTGAGTAAATTGTTGGTGATATTTACTTTGCTGGGTGAGGCAAAGCACATCATTCATGGCTGGTCGATTTGTATTTATTTTAAAAGAACAGTAAACATCTAGCAACATTAAAATGCTTAGTATTTACCAGGTAACTCAAAGGTTATTCTACCAAAACTGAGAGTAAACTAGCTATATAAATAAACCATGAAAAATACAAAGTTACTTAGGCCAATCCGATAAAGTTTCTACAAGAAATGTCTAGCATATAAAGGGAATAGATAAGACTTGCAAATCTTATTTCTTGAATTACATTAATGTTTATTGTCTTTACCCAAACCCCTAGAAATTAACTTGTTTCAATAGCATTTTAATCCTTTATTACTATTTGGGGCAAAGTAATTAGGTTTCTATTGCCTGAAGATGTATACAGTGTGTTCACTTAAGAATGATGGCTAAAGTAGAGCAATGTTCAGGTGTGCTTATATAGTATGTTGCTGTAGGAATAATTGATGACTTTTAAGCCATACTATATTTTTAAAGTTAATTTGCACAAATATATTCATATCTGTTTTGTCCAATGCAGAATTTAAAATTGAGGAATAAATAAGCTTGAAAAATTTTAAATCAAGGTGATTTCTTATATGCAGATGCTTGATTCTAGATTTTGAAATACTTGATGGTCCTCCACATTTACCTTGGATTCTTTTGTGTGTGTTTTAAATTTATTGAGGTGATATTGGTCAACACGAACATATAGATTTCAGGTGTGTGTTTCTATGTTACAAAACCTGTATATTGCACTGTGTGCCCACTACCTTGGATTCTTATACTTTGGCTTCAAACAAAAGCCCATGATGGTTTTGTCTTGTGTGTAAATGTTATTTATTTAGCATAGACATTAAAGATAACTTCCTGAAAAAAAAAAGTTACTTAAGCCAAAACTTTTTTAAGGAAAGAAGTTAAATCTTAAAAAGAAAATAATAGGCCCTGGCCGGGTAGTTCAGTTGGTTAGAGCATCATCCTGATATGGCAAGGTTGCAAGTTTGATCCCCAGTGAGGGCACATAGAAGAATCAACCAATGAATGTATAAATAAGTGGAACGACAAATGGATGTTCCTCTCTCATTCAAATCAATCAAACCCAGCATTCAGGACATTGCCCACATCCAGCGTTTGCCTTGTGTCTGTTCATTTCATAAACATCTATGAGTGAGAACTTTCTGCCAAGAGAACATGACACTGTAGGCGTCCCCTTCCCCTTTTCACTTTTTGCGGTTTCAGTTATCCGCGGTCTGAGACTATTAAATGGAAAAATCCAGAAATAAACAATTCTTTCTAAAATTTTAAATTTCACTATGTTCTCAGTGGGGTGATGAAAACTCACCTCACCCCACTCCGTCCCAGTGTGACTCATCCCTTTGTTCAGTGTTGAATCCATGATATATATGCTCCCCAACCTTAGTCACCTAGTAGCAGCCTAGGCTATCTGACTGTCACAGTATCACACTGCTCCTGTTCAAATCAACTTCATTTTACTTAATACTGGTCCCAAAGAGTAAGAGTAGTGATGCCGGCAGTTCAAATATGCCAAAGAGAAGCGGTCAGGAGCTTCCTCTACGAAAACGTGACAGTTCTCAACTCAACAAGAAGATACATACTGAGGTTGCTAAAATCTACAGTAAGAATGAATCTTCTATGGGTGAAGGGGGGAGGGGGGGGAGAATGCGTGCTAGTTTTGCCGTCGCACTTCAAACTGCAAAAGTTAAAGGCACAGTTCGTAAGTGCTTAGTTACATGGTAAAGGCAGCCCTAGACAGTTTGGCTCAGTGGATAGAGCATCGGCCTGCGGACTGAAGGGTCCCAGGTTCAATTCTGGCCAAGGGCACATGCCTGGGTTGGGGGCTTGATCCCCAGTAGGGGGCGTGCAGGAGGCAGCTGATCAATGATTCTCTCTCATCGTTGATGTTTCTATCTCTCTATCCCTCTCTCTACCTCTCTGAAATCAATAAAAATATTTTTTTAAAAAATAAATGGTAAAGGCATTAAACGTCATCATAGATATGTATACACAGGGGAAAAACAGGGTTCCATGCTATCTGCTGGTTTCAGGCATCCACTGGGGATCTTGCAACCTGTCCCCCATGGATAAGGGGGGACTACGCTTTCCTCAGTGCAGAGAGGATGAGACTCACAGAAATCAGAAGGACGGGGCTATCTGAAAGTGTTCTGAAATTCAGAACCCTATTCCTGAGCGATAATTCCGTTTGGCTTCGACAGTCCGGTTAATCAGCTGCCTATATTGCTAGCTGTGCCCACCCCGCCTCTCTCCACCAGAGGAGCACAGAATACTTTCCGTGCCGCAGGAGGTGTGCAGTGTGCTCAGGACGGGGTGCGTCTGTGCGTGCACGCGTGCGGGTAACAAACGCTTATCAAACTTCCGAGGAAGCGCAGACTCAGAACTCAGTCCGGGTTGGGCGCAGACCTTCCCAGCCATCTCTCACTTCAACCTTTATCCCCAGGGCAACCTGCCTAGCAAGTAGCTCTCCGCCCTCCGATGCCGTTAACGGGCATTACCGTGCAGGGCCGCCCGTTTTCTTCCCGGAGAGCACTGCTCCGGGAGCGTCGCGCCGGCCTCCCTCCCACCGCCCCCATCCCCAACCACACACACAACTTCCCTGACGGTACCCGCCCGGGGCCGCCCTGACGCTGCCTGCGCCACCCGCCGCCAGGTGGGGCCTATAACGGGACTACAGAGGGGCCCGGGCGGGTAGGCCCGCGGGAGAGGGGGCGAGCCCGGGCCGGTGTGGGCCGGAGACGGGGGGAAGCGGTGCGAAGCCGCGGGCTGGGGACCGGAGGAGGAGGAGGAGGCTCTAGAAGCCGGGAGGATGCTCTTCCGAGCCCGCGCCCCGCGTCCCCGGCGGATGCGTGGCTCTCACCAGTCGCTGGTCCGCGGCTCCCTCCCGCGCCGCCGCCGCCGCCGCCGCTGCCACGCCTCGAGGCGGAGAGCCGGAGGCAGCGCCCGTCCGCAGGCTGTGCCCAGCCCGCCGTCGGCTTCCGCAGCGGGGCCCACGGGTCGCTGACGCGTCGCTGGACCCCAGCCCGCACCCTGCACACCCTCCCCGGCGCGAATCGGCGAGCGCGCCCTTACGTCACCTGAGAGCTATCCCGTGATTGGCTGGGCCCTCCTACGCCCCACCTCCTTCGCCAAGGGTTTCTGGGGAGGCGGGGCGGCCGCTGCCTTCCGTGGTCGTGGCCTTGTGGGACCAGCCAGCCCCCGCCCCCGCCCCGCGGGCCTCCCGGACGCCTGGGAGGGAACCCGAGTCCGCGCTGGGGTAGTTATCTTGGCCTCCCACGCCCTCAGGCGTTTCACAGGCCGGGACCGGAGCCATGCTGTCGTGCAGCGGGCCCGGAGCCCTGACTGCTAGGGGCTCTGATGGCGAACACTAGCGACCGGCACCCCGAGCTCCGCCCAGCCGAGAACAAAGCTGGGGGGAAAAGCGGTGGCAGGGCGCGCACACAGCTCCCGGTGATGAATTTGTAATGGTCCTGACTCACCACTGACAAGCTTGGAGTTGGTGATAACAAAACATTTTTTAAAATTTTATTTTTTTTACAACCATTACATGATTTACCGCAAGTGAAACTCAACAGTCTTAACAAACCATTGAAAGTTCGGACTTTGGCACCTTGATTTTTCCATTAATGCCGAATCCCCAGCAGCTAGCTGGGAGCCACTGAAAGGTCCCCTCAGGCACAGAAGGACGAACATTAAGGGATGTTGTGCAACAAAGTGTCGTTGGCTTTCTTTTTCAAATGTCACTTTGAAATATCACTTTGGAAGGAGGCACAACAAACGTGGTGTCACTGATTGCATCTGATAGGGCTGGGAGGAGTCGGCCTTTTCACTAAATTCCTATTTATAATATCTTTTGTATTTTGTAGTATATGCACATATCCGAATGAAAGATAATAAAGTTAATTGAAAAATAATGGTGGCAGAGAAACGCAATTGAAGTGGATAGATATGAGATTTAGTTTGGAAGCAGAATAGATGAAATTTAGGGATTAGGTGTGAGGGATGACAGAAGAAGAAAACAAGGATGGCCCAGGTGTTTGGCATTAGTACTGAGTGATTGGTGCCACTTACCAAGGTGCGAAAAGCTGGGGGTGTGCCCAGGTGTGGGGAGTTAACAGCAGTTTTAATTTGGGATGTGTTATGTTGGAGAGACCTATGAGATGCCATATGCAGCTACTCAACAGGCAATAAGATATACGAGTCTGAATACAGAGTCACCAGACTATAGATGATGAATAAATTTCCGACTATTGTTGTAACAAACTTAGTGGCTTGAAACAACACAATTGTTTACCTTATGGTTCTGGGACTTAGGAGTCTGAAATGGGTTTCACAGGGCTAAAATCAAGGTAGCAGTGTAGGCATCACATACACAAAAATTGTAACTGCCTTTCTAGGCTGCAGGGGGAGACTCTGTTTCCTTATCTTTTCAGTTTTTAGAGGCTGCCTACATTCCTTGACTTGTGGCCCCTCTGACCTGCTTCCCTTGCCACATCTTCTCGGACGCCCTTGCCTCCCTTGTTCACATAAAAGGACCCGTATGATTACAGTGGGTCTACTCAGGTAGTTCAGAATAATCTTCCCTCAAAATCCTAATTTAATCGCATCTGGAAAGTCTCTTCTACGTACGGAAACATTCACAGGTTCTGAGGATTAGGATGTAGACATCTTTGGGGAGGTATTATTTGCCTACCACAGGAGATGTTCAAGAGGGGAATATAAGTTTTTAAAATGTCTTATTGATTTTAGAGAGAGGAAGGGTGAGGGAGGGAGAGAAACAGGGATCTGCTGTCTCCCGCATGCCCCCTCCCAGGGTGGAGCCTGAAACCCGGGCATGTGACCTGACCAGAAATGGATCTGGTGACCTCTCTGTTCATGGGACAATGCTCAGTCAACTGAGTCACAACGGCCAGGGCTGGGCATACCACTTTTAAAGTCACATGCCATCCCAGCAAATACCCAGAACAGAACGTCACTTTTTTTCTCTTGAAGTTAAGAAAAATTAATTTTAAAAACAGTGTTGATGTTCAGTTTTTTTTAAATCTGGATGTTTATTAAATGAATGTATGTAGTTTATAAAATTTTTAATTGTACATTTAAGATGTGCATGTTTTTTGTACGCATATTATAAGTACAATATGTTTTTTAAACATTGTTTCAGATTATAACTAGGAATATAAATACTTTTAATAATAGGTAATACAACCCTGGCCAGGTGGCTCAGTTTGTTGGAGCATCATCCATATACCAAAAGGTTGCAGGTTCGATTCCCAGTCAGGGCACATATCCAGGTTTCCGGGTCCATCCTCAGTAGGGGCTTGCAGAGAAGGCAACAGTGAATGTTTTTCATTCACAGCAATGTTTCTCTCTCTCCCCCTTCCTCTCTCTCTAACAAACAATAAAAGCTGCCCTAGCCGGTCTTCTCAATGGTTAGAGCATGGGCCGGTGAACCAAAGGGTCTCAAATTCAATCCTCGGCCCCCCATTGGGGTGTGTGCAGAAGGCAGCTGGTGGATCTCTCTTTTTCTCTCTCTCTCTCTCTCTCTCCCTCCCTCCCTCCCTCCTCCTCCTCTTCCTCTCCTTCTTCCTTTCAACTCTCTCTAAGGATCAATGAGGAAAATATCCTCAGGTGAAGATAAATAAATAGATACTCATAACAAGAAGAGAAGCCTTTTTATGAAATTTGTATTTCAGGACCATTAATCATTGTTCATATCCCCAATCACTAATCAGTTATCACATCAGCCAATCAGCTTTTTAGAGCACCTGTGGTGGTGAGCTGTCCCTGTGCTAGCTTTCCCAATTACAGAACAAAAGTACAAATAAATACAATGACTGTGTAAAATACTGCCCTTTATTGGGATTTTTAAATGTATTGTATGGGCTATGCAAGTATTATTTATTACTTATCTACCTGCCAAGGAAATGAGGTAAGCCAGAAAGTGTCTAGTCACCCCTGACTAATAGGAGTTCAGAAAGTTTAATTGGCCCAGCAATTCCAGCAGAACAGGAAAAGTGTTAAAAACGAGTTTGCCTTTAACTTTGGCTCTGTTATAAACTGTTGGATCAACTACATTATGTTCTAAAATAACTGCTCATTAAAGAGTTCCATGGGGAGGAAAGAACAGTGGGGCGGGAGGAAGAGTTAGTAGGAAGTATGCTCTTTTGGACTTCAAAGGATCAGGCTGAGATCAAAAGCATTCAGACCAGCAATAAGCCTTTGGGAAAGTTCATGCTTTCTCACACCGGCCGGGGAGCCAGCCAAGGCACTGGGCCAGGACTCCTGGAGCTGATGAACAGCCAATTAGTACTGGGCTGCAGCTAACAGTGAAGATGGGGTCCCACATGCCATCCCTTTGGAGGACTGAAGTGAGCTCTCGATACCTCTGTGGATGCTTAAGACACATCCAAAGATACATAATTAATATCTGTAAGTCCAAAGCATGAGCAAAAGGCCTCCACCTCTCTCTTCTCATGTCTTTCATTCCCCTCCTCTGGAATGAATCTAATTCAACCTTTCAAATCATTTCTGTTGTTCCTCCCTCCCCTGCTTCCTGTCCCTAAATGTGGCCAGTCCCTGAATTACACCTCTGCCTCTGGTCCTCTACACACACCATCGTTTGGAATGTCTTTCACTCTCAAGTCTTCCATTTTGACTTCTGTGCAGATAATTCCGTGGTTGTATATACTCATGCTAGTTCTGGGCCCATAATTTCAACTGCCGGCTAGACATTTCCTCATCTCATACTCAATATATAAAATTTAGTTTGGTGTTTTTCCTCTTGACTTCCCCATTTCTCTTAATGGTATCCCTTGCCACTTTCATTCAGACTCAAAATCATGGAGTCATATTGTAATATTCTCTCCTCCTCTCTCTCTTGGTCTCTGTTTCTCTCTCTAACTTTTAACATCCAATCTCTCAAATTCTTCAAAATGTGTTTTGTGGGAGTTTTTTTGGCATCTACTCTTCCCTCCCATTTCTAACATCACCACCTTAGTTCATTCAGATCTTTATCTTTTTATTTCCTTAATTCTGAGATGTCTATGTTTTCACGATTTTACATACTTAAACTCAAGATTTATTTTTAATCATTGTACACATTTAATGTAGAGATTTTTTATTGTAATTAAGCAAATATGGCATCTCAGACCTGGATTACTGTGCTTCTCCCTGCTCTTCCAGCCTGCATTCCCTGCTTCTCGAATCTGTCCTGCACACTACTGCCTGATTAATCTACTTAAAAGCCTGCTTTCACCAAGTCATTGCTTTGCTTAAGAAAAACTTCCATGTCTCCCCATTCCCTGCTGGGTAAAGTATGCCTAGGGGGTCAACTTGGCATTGAAAGTCTCCAACGATCATGATCATGCCCTGACCTCTTCCCGGCCTGACTAACATGACTCCCCTCCCAGGTCCTTCTGCCCTGGACAGATCGCTGCCTGCCTCTGTTGATGTCACTCCTGTTATGCCCAGATTTCAGGATCCCCAAGAAACCACACCAGGGAGCCAGCCTGTCCGATGTAAAAGCATAGGAGTCTGTATTTGAGCTAGCTCGGCTCCCCCACCTTGCCGACACAGCAGCAGGAAGCAGAGAGAGAGCGAACTCTGTGTGGAGAAGTGTTTTATAGGGGGTTGGAGTAAAGGGAGGAGAAAGGGCTGTGGGCCTTGCCGATTGACCAGGCGCAAGTCGGTGTCTTATTCCTGGGTGTGGCTAGCAGAGGCTTAGACTTCCAGGAAGAAGCTCCTTGCCAAGCACATGGCCAATGTAAGATGGAGGGTGTAGCACTTACCCTGGGGCAAGATGGAGGGCCTAGCCCTGGCCCTTTCAACTCCCCACAATTAAAAGGCGATTCCTCAGCTGCTTATACCCTACTCAGACTTCAAGTCCTTCTCTGTTGTGAAGTTAGCTCTGTTAGGTATACTTGTCTCCCTGATACATCCTTATCCTTGAATCGTGACTTATTTAAGAAATACAGTCTCATCAGCATTGAGTCAAATGAGGAGATCACAACTCTTATCGAAGAGTCATTTCCATCCCCATTCTTTTCCCTCTGGCTAGTCCAGTTCACTTGCATTCAACTTCCCCCATCTCCCCGCTGCCAGCACCGAAGCTAATGATCTTAGTAGTATTACAACAAGGTTGCTTATCTTTATAGTGAATCGAGTGTAAAAGAGCATGGTGAGTTGAGGAACAAAGAGAAATTTAGTGGTGTTATAAGATAGATGTGTGGAGGCAGAAAGCAGCTGGACATGCAGCTGAGATGTGGGGTAAGGCCAGGTCAGTGGGGGCCCTGAGTGATGTCATGCTAAGGAGGCCAGGCTTTCTCCTCGCTAGAATTGGGAGGTTTCTTTAATCATCAGAGTGACATGATCATATTTGCTTCATTAGAGTTGTGGAAGATGAGCTGGGAAGAGGAGGAAGGACTAGAAGAAGGGAGGCCAGTTAAGAATTAATATTTCAGGACCTGAATTAAGGTGATGGACATGGAAATGAAGTGTGAGCGAGAGGACAGACTCAAAAGAATGTGGAGAAAGAATGGACAGAAGTTGGTGGCAGAAGGAATGATGATGAAAGAGAATAGCTGATGTTTCTACTTCAAAAAACTGGGTGACTGGCAATGCTCTCATCTGAAGGAAAGGAGAAGCAGGCGTGGATGGGCTAGAGGAGCCGAGAAGCTGAGCTCTGATTAGGACATGTTGAATTTGCAGCACCTAAAGGAAATTTTCGTAAGGTTGAGGACCTGTAGAAAGATATGTGATGAGGCATAATTCATCCCCCAAACTTTATATCTATTTTTTTAAAATATATTTTTATTGATTTCAGAGAGGAAGAGAGAGAGAGAGAGAGATAGAAACATCAATGATGAGAATCATTGATTGGCTGCCTCCTGCACGCCCCCCACTGGGGATCAAGCCCGCAACTCAGGCATGTGCCCTTGATTGGAATCGAACCTGGGACCCTTCAGTCTGCAGGCCGACGCTCTATCCACTGAGCCAAACCAGCTAGGGCTATATCTATTTTGAAATCCATTGTTACTTCTAGCCCAAGGCACCCAACTGCATTTCTTGTCCTACCTGTCTCACCAGCTTTTCTAAGGCTCCTGACTCCTGGTCTGTTATACATTTACTCTTGGCCAGTTCAGAGCTCTTTCTATACTACTTTACACAAAGCAGTTATCTCAATCTTAGACAGTTGGACTCTCAGACATGATTAAATTTACTTTTACAGGATAAAGTTCTGCGGAAATCCGGGGACGTCATTTTATTGTGTTTAACTCTCAGTGGGGCTTTCCTGGCCCTGTGCCCTCTTCGCCAGCTCACTTTTTCCAACTGTCCAGTCTTTCCTACCCTCCAGCTGCTCTTCTCTTAACCCCTTCTTTACACTTTTGGTCACTGTCTCATTCTTGAAACTTCCTTTTTCCTGGGTTTCCATGACACCTCCTGATTTTCCATCTACCTCAAATCTCTCTATACTTCCTCAAACGTCTCCTTAAAAGTTAACGTTTCCTAGGAGCCCCTATTTAGCCTTTCTTTCATCTCATTTTAGTAAACATCTAGTGTGACCCCATCCTCTTGCATGGCTTAACACAACCAGTGAAATTTGTTTCTAAATCTGAATCTCTAGCCCAGTCTTCTCCATTCAAACGCAAACATCCAACTCCTTTGCGGGCATCGTCATGTGACTGAGTTCCACAGGCACTTCCATCAGCTCGCTAAAATGAAGTTTTTTCTTCTCCATAAACTTGGGCTTTCTCCAGAGAATGGTATTATCACCCACCTCTAACCTGGGAGGAATCCTTGACCTCTCCATCTTTATCTCCCAAATCAGTCTATCATGAAATCCTATCAACTATAGATTTTAAATGAGCATTTTCCTAGAAGAGAACATGGTGTGATTGAAGAGAACAAGAAGGGGGCAAGAATAACATGAAAAGGGGAGAACTAACCTGACAGGAGGGAAGTTTTGCTGAGGAATATCGGAAAATATCAAGTGGGAGGGAACCTGGGAACAGAGCTTAAAGGCGATACACAGTATTTCAGAGTTGAGGTATGTGGTCATAGAACCACCAGATATCAGCAAGTGGGTGAAATGGTCATTCCAAGGCACATTTTTTAAAAGTCAGCCACTTGAAAAATGCAAGTCAGAGCAACTCTTACCTTTGTAACTAGAAACAACCATTTCTTAGGTTTTATTGAAGACATGAGGGAAAAACTACTAAGAAGTTCAAACTAGAAGTTCAGAAAATCTGACCTTGAATTTAAATGTAAGTACAAATGCTACTAAAAAATAAATTTTCATTGAAGGAGGCAAATTGAAATTGGGCTTAATAGTATAGCTAGAAGTAGACTATGTTGAAAATAATTGCAAGAATGATATTTGATTGAAAAGTGCTTACAAGCCATTCCTTAACTATAGATCATCTTTAAATTGAAAAAATATATATATATATATACATATATATAATCACCAAATTGAAATGTGATGATGATTTCCTAAAACATCTGAATTTCCACATTTCAACAAAAATGTAGGTTAAATAAATGACATTATAATATAGCACACTATCTGACATACTGATCAGCATGGCCATTTCCATTTTATTTGGGCATTTGGATACCATATAACACAGAGTAAGTGCACTCCCTCCCTAACATGGCTAGTTAGTAGTTGAATAACTGGGAGAAAAAAGCACAGACCAGGCAGCTCCACGTAGCATGCTTCAAAAGCAAAGGAACAAATAAAAAGAGTTGCAGCAAACTTTCACTTTGAGAAATAAACTACATTTATGAAGCAGAAGGTTCCAGAAGCAGGAGCAGATCCACTTCCCTGGATGACAGAATGAGGACTGTGAAGGAGAGTTCGTGTCCAGCTTTCAGTTTAGACATGCTGGGAGGCCGTGCGTTTCAGCGCAGCAGCCAGGAGACGAATGGGAACCAGAAAATGACCGGCATGAGTTGGCAGTGATGATGGATGTGACCGGTTTAGAACCAAAGCTTTCCTCTTCTCCCTTTGCTTCCGATTGCAGTTTCCATGACAAAGCTCCCCAACTGCTCAGTTACTTACGTGAGGTCCTGGAAAGCCCAGCTCCTGGTAAGAACACACACTGATTTCCATCCCGCAGCACCAGCTCTGGACCCAGCGTTGTTGAGTCGAGGAGCAGGGCAGCTGTTCGTTCTGTTGGTTTAGCTGCAACAGAGCCGTCATTAATAAGCGTCTGATTTCCCGACTAAATCCTGGGCCCCGCCTCTCTGAAAAGGAAGGAAAAAATATGTGGCTCTAAATTGTTCCTGTCTTCCTGGACAGTAGCTTGCAAGGAGGAGGGCATTGAGTGTCTGAGTGGCCCTTCCCTGTTTTTGATATTTCTACCTGATTTTATTTTCCACTAGAAAGATTAGTTTCTTCTTGAGTTTCATGAAGACAGAAACAAAAAACGACATTCGAAGTCTCAATAGTCTTTTCACATTGTTTTCACACATGACCCATTCAAAATATTTATTAAGATACCACCTTAAGCCGAAAAGTAAAATAAAGACATTAAACTAGGGATTCAAGTTTTCTTAATAGTCACAGGCCTTGACATATTGAATACCCTTAGTTTCAAGAGATTGAAGGGAAAAAATTAATATTGTTGCATTTTATCTAAGCTACATTAAAGCTGTTTCTTCATTTTTTAAATATATTTTTTATTGATTTTTACAGAGAGGAAGGGAGAGGGACAGAGAGTCAGAAACATCGATGAGAGAAACATCGATCAGCTGCCTCCTGCACACTCCCCACTGGGGATGTGCCTGCAACCAAGGTACATGCCATTGACCATGCCCTTGACCGGAATCGAACCTGGGACCCTTCAGTCCTCAGGCCGATGCTCCATCCACTGAGCCAAACCGGTCAGATCTGTTTCTACATTTTATAAAAGGTGTACTTTGCCCTTTGGTGCTCAGGGACCTCCCATGACCTGGGTGGGGTACAGACTAATGATCTGCTATTTCTATATGTTTGTTCAAACACATCACCAGCTTAGCCTTATATACCATGCAACTTTACATTCTACCTCAGGAAAGCTAAAATAAAAAAGTCAGCGCAGCCGGCGTGGCTCAGTAGTTGAGAGTAGACCGATGAGCCAGGAGATCATGGTTCAATTTCCTGTCAGGGCGTATGCCCGGGTTGCAGGCTCGACCCCCAGTGGGGGAGTGCAGAAGGCAGCTGATCAATGATTCTCTCTCATCACTGATGTTTCTATCTCTCTCTCCCTCTCCCTTCCTCTCTGAAATCAACTTTTTAATATAGTTTTTTAAATATAGTTTTTAAAGTAATCAATTTTTAAGAAGAGAATACTTTATACTGCAGTTTTTAAGGACTGATGAATAGGGCTTCTGGTCAGGATGGCAGAGTAGATAAACGCTGGACTCACCTCCTCTCACCACATCAAAATTGCAACTAAACTACAGAACAACCCTCATGGAGAACTGCCTGAAGTCCAGCCAAACTACGAAGTCCTATAACGAAGGATGTACCATATGGAAGAAGCCACATCAAGACTGGTGGGAGGGGTGGAGACACAACCCGCTGGCCCCACACCTACCTGTGCAGTTAGAAACGGGGAAGGCTATCTTAGCGGCATGGAGGTTCCCCATGAGGAGCAAGGGGTCCCAGCCCCATACTGGATCCCCAGCCAAGGGTTCCAGGACCTGGGAGAGAAGTCCCCTAACTTCTGGCTGTTAAAACCAGTGGGGTTGGTGGCTGAGGGAGAAGGAGAGCTGCTGGAGTTCCAGGGGTTCCTCTTAAAGGGCCGGCACATGGACTTACTGATGGATTCATTCGCTCTGAGCTTCAGCGCTGGGGTAGCAGCTCAAAAGGTGCCAGGGACATATGGAAGGAACTGAATTGCCTGGCTTTAAGGCAAGGGCTGGAGGGGCAGCTTTCTCCCAGACAGAAGTGCTAACAGAAGCCACCATTCCTTTGCCAAGCCCTTCAGCTGCAGGCCAGTGCCATATATGAGTCTCTATTAACCTGGCCAACATTGTTTGATTCTCCCTGGTGATTTCCTGAGACCCTGCTCCACCCAACTTTTGGACCCACCCAAGCTACTTCCCATTGCTTTTCTATACTAATGGCCTGTCTTGGCTCATCCTGTGGACTTTCCTAAAATCTCTCAAGGTTCACAAATTCCAAACAAGCAGAATCTGGCCTCAGCATGCCCCGTATCTCATGCTAAGCAGCCCAAGCCTGGCCTAGTGGCAGCTGGCCTCAGTTTGCAGCTTAGCCTCTCCCAGGCACCTCCAAGCCCTGCACAAGTTGCAACCATCTGCAGATCACTTTGTAGCTCATACCAGGTGGCCCTGGGCGAGGCACAGGCAACAACTGACCTTGGCCTGCACCTCTCAGGAAGCCCCAGAACCAATACATTCAGACCACACTAGAGCACCACCCAACCACTTTCACAAACCATGATTCTCTCTCATCACTGGGATTTCTGTCTCTCTTCCTCTCCCTTCCTCACGGTGAAATAAATAAAAACAGATTAAAAAAAAAAAAGAATCTATAGTATTCAGCCCTGGCTAATGTGGCTCATTGGTTGGGTGTTGTCCTGTGTACCGAAAGGTCTCCAGTTGATTCCTAGTGAGGGGTGTGTAGGAGGCAGCCGATAGATGTTTTGCTCTGACATCCATATTTCTCTCTCTCTCTCCCTTTCCCTTCCCCTCTTTCTGAAAATCAATGAAAAATCTTAAAAGGGGGGAAAAAAAGAACTTACAGAATTCAGATATATGGTCTTTACTATTTAACTATTCTACTATTATGATGCTCTTTACTATTCTTTTTCCCTTGATTCTTTGCTTTTCCATATAAATTTTAGAATCAACTTGCCAAGTTCTATGAGAAACTTCTATTTGAATTTTTATTGGTTTAATTAATTTTTACTTTCTCTGTCTCTATAGACTGAAACCTCCTTGATGACAAGAGTTCATGTCTGTTATGTACTTTTTAAAAAATATTTTTAAATTGATTTTTTTAGAGAGAGGAAGAGAAATGGATAGAGAGATAGAAACACTGATAAGAGAGAAACATCAATCAGTTGCCTCCTGCATGCCCCCTACTGCGGATCAAGCCCACAACCCGGGCATGTGCCCTGACTGGGAATCGAACCCTGACCTCCTTGTTCATGAACCGACCCTTCGTTCATGAGCCACACCGGCCGGGCGTGTCTGTTTTGTTCTTACTGTGCTCCAGGCACACAGCTCAGTGCCTGGAGTATGGTGAGTGCTCAACAAACATTTGCAGAATGGTTGGATGAATGAACAGATGAATAGCATAATGACTCAACATAAAATGTTTTGTAGGCATGTAAATTTTTATTTTCAAAGTATAGTTAATTATGGGAAAATGTTCACAAGATATTAAGTGAAAAAATTAGGCTTCAAAATTTAAAATGACCCTACTATTGCAAGATATATATATATATATATATATCACTAAGAAATAAAAAATAACAGTAGTTGTCTAGGTAGTAAAATTGCAGATTGTTATTTTCTCATTTATGCTTTTCTAAATTTTCTACAACTTGAATATAGCTTTATAATAAAATAATAGACATTGTTGGAAAAAAACCAAGATGGCGGCATAGGTAAACACCGGAGATTGCTGCCACAAACAACCACTTCAAAAATACAACTAAAAGATGGAACGGACATCACCCAGAACCACAGGAAGGCTGGCTGAGGAGAGATTCTTCAACTAGAAGGAAAGAGAACAGCATACCGAGGCTCAGAGGAGGTGCAGTGTGGAAAATACAAAGGTACGGAGGTGCGCGTGGAGCCAGCCGGTGGCTGAGGGCACGGTTGTTGTTTTCAATTAGGAGTGAGTCTCAGACTCTGAGCTCCAGATCCAGGCGAGTCTCTAGGGACTCAGACTCAAATGGGAGAAGCGGGATTGTCTGGCATCAGTCGGAACGTGAGGGCAGCTTTCTCTCCGAGGTTTGCAGCGGTTGCTGGGGTTTTGAGAAGCAGAGCCTCTGGGAACAGCGGGACTGAGAGCAGCCATAACTGCTCCCTCCACCCGCCCTGTTGATCCTGTGTGACCCACCCCGCCCAAGCCCTGCGCAGAGCCATTTGCCAGATAGCCTCAGGCAAAGGCTAGATTAGCACCTCTCCAGAGGACAGAAGTTTTCCCACTGCAGATACAGCTGATTCTCACAGCCAGTCGGCCTGGAGGTCAAATCCCTCTAGTATTAACTACAACAATCAAGGCTTAACTAGAACAAGACTGCGCACAAAGACCACTAGGGGGTGCACCAAGAAAGCATAAAAAAATGCGGAGACAAAAAAACATGACAGAAATGGAGGATATAGAGCTAAAAAACGCACTTTTGAGGGCTTTCAATAATTTGCTAGAAGCTGCCGATAAACTTGATCAGAGCCTCATGAAATCTAATGAGACCCTTGATGTTGTGATAAAGAACCAACTAGAAAGTAAGCATACACTGACTGAAATAAAGAATATTATACAGACACCCAACAGCAGACCAGAAGAGAGCAAGAATCAAGTCAAAGATTTGAAATAAGAAGAAGCAAAAAACACCCAACTGGAAAAGCAAAATGAAAAAATAATCCGAAAATACGAAGATAGTATAAGGAGCCTCTGGGACAGTTTCAAACACACCAACATCAGAATTATAGGGGTACCAGAAGATGAGAGACAGCAAGATATTGAAAACCTATTTGAAGAAATAATGACAGAAAACTTCCCCCACCTGGTGAAAGAAATGGACTTACAGGTCCAAGAAGCGCAGAGAACCCCAAACAAAAGGAATCCAAAGAGGACCACACCAAGACACATCATAATTAAAATGCCAAGAGCAAAAGACAAAGAGAGAATCTTAAAAGCAGCAAGAGAAAGAGACTCAATTACCTACAAGGGAATACCCATACGACTGTCAGCTGATTTCTCAACAGAAACTTTGCAGGCCAGAAGGGAATGGCAAGAAATATTCAAAGTGATGAATACCAAGAACCTACAACCAAGATTACTTTATCCAGCAAAGCTATCATTCAGAATTGAAGGTCAGGTGAAGAGCTTCACAGATAAGGAAAAGCTAAAGGAGTTCATCACCGCCAAACCAGTATTATACGAAATGCTGAAAGGTATCCTTTAAGAAGAGGAAGAAGAAGAAAAAGGTAAAGATACAAATTATGAACAACAAACATGCATCTATCAACAAGTGAATCTAAGAATCAAGTGAATAAATAATCTGATGTACAGAATGAACTGGTGATTATAATGAATCAGGGACATAGAAAGGGAATGGACTGACTATTCTTGGGGGGGAAAGGGGAGTGGGAGATACGGGAAGAGACTGGACAAAAATCGTGCACCTATGGATGAGGACAGCGGTGGGGAGTGAGGGCGGAGGGTGGGGTGGGAACTGGGAGGAGGGGAGTTATGGGGGGAAAAAAAAGAGGAACAAATGTAATCTGAACAATAAAGATTTAATAAAAAAATAGACATTGTTAAAAATAATGAAAGAAAATATCACAATATTTAGAGTTTGGGAGGCAGTGCTGTGTAAGTCCATTAGGTTGAGACACGAACTTCTAGTTAAGGTTGGAGTTTTGTCAATATACAAAAGGAAATTTTAAAGTTTACTTTTACTTAAGAATAACACACATACAAGAAAAGGGCACAAATCTTAAGGTGATGAATGAATTATTACAAGGCAAACACCCTGTGTAACCATTGCCCAAAGCAGAAAAATGGACAGTGCCAGCACCCCAGAAGCCAGCTCGGGGTCCCTGACTACTCCCTCCCTCCCCCGGGAGCACTCCCTGGGTCCTGCAGGAGCCCCAGGCTCAGGCTGCCAGGCAGGCCCGGCAGCCACTGGAGAAGCAAGCAGAGACACCTCTAGGGGAGGGGAGAACCTACTGCCACCCCAACCTACCTCCCCAACTGGAGCACCCGGCCAGCGCCAACGTGTGGTACCGACTTCCCAAAGGAGGAATGCAAGGACACATACAACAAAATTCAGAAACACCTCCAGACTCACTTTCCCTCCCCTCCCCTCACTGCGTCCCCCTGGGACCCCAGAGAAGGGACAAGGTCAAGCGCCACCACAGCAAGGAGACAAGGCAAGAAAAATTCTTGCAAAGGGAGAGTAAATCCATTTCTTCCAGCCCCGCAGAGGGTGAGAGGAAGCTGGGCGCGGCGAGGGGGAGCTGAGAGAGGGAGCAGGGGAGCAGGACTGTGTTTTGCCCTCCCAGGCTGGAATCTGGGGCGTAGTTGTGGTGCTGATGGGTTAAAAGGGGATTTTACCTACCTCGCCATTTGGGACTCCTGGCTTCGTCGGTGTGGGCTGTGTCACCACCACACCACACAGTGGTTTGTAAACAACAGAAACTTACTACTCACACTTCTGGAGACGGAAAGTCCGAGATCAGGGTGAGGTCTGCTGAGAGCCCTCTTTCAAGTTGCAGACAGTGAACACCTCGACTTCTTGCCTCCTCCTGTGCTGGAGCAGAGGGAGAGCCCATGCTGGCCTCTCTCATAGGAGCACCAATCCCATGCCCCACCAGGGCTGCCCTCTCCGGACCTCATCTACTCCTAATTACCTCCCCAAGGTCCCCCCTCCTAACACCCTCACGTTGGAGGGGGGAACAGGGGGTTAGGGGTTTAACATATGAATTTGGGTCAGGGGACACAAACATTAAATTCAGAACAATGCCTCACAGGTGGGCCCCTCCACCCCTGCCCTATCGACGTGGGGTGGCTGCAGTAATGAAACGGATGCTTATGACATGGTTAGGCAGACGGAGGAGGCTTGCGCTAAATTTCCTCGCTTTGAGTAGCAAGGGGCTAGCGATCCCTGTGGGAGGGGAGATTGTGAAAACTTGAGACGTCCCTGAAATATGGGGATGCGTGTAAAAATATTTTGCAATGACTAATCCATAGTTTTAGTTCCCGATATGAGGCGCCATGGGTGGCGGCAGACTTGCTCTCTGCAGGTCTTCCTTTCCCAGTGCTTTCATTTCTTTCCGTTTTCTATCGGATTAGGATGAAAGCTGCAGACAAGGGATTTCTTCTTCTTTTTTTTTTTTTAATATATTTTTATTGATTTCAGAGAGGAAGGGAGAGCGAGAGAGATAGGAACATCAATGGTGAGAGAGAATCGTTGATTGGCTGCCATCTGCACACCCCATACTGGGGATCAAGCCCACAACCCAGGCATGTGCCCTGCCTGGGAATCGAACTGTGATCTCCTGGTTCATAGGTCAACGCTCAACCACTCAGCCACGCCGGCCGGGAGAGGGTGATTTCTTATCAAACCCCCACAGTAGCTCAGCAGATGGACTCACCCCAGCTTCCCCAAGACAGAGAGCTTCCCAAGAAACGTCCCTGTGTCTCCTCCCCCGAGTGGAACATTTCCTACACATGGGCTCGCTCTTCTCCATGCAGACAGCGAAAGGAGCAAGGCTGTGAAGTCAGCCGGAGCTGGGTTTGAATTCAGGCTCTGTCACTGACAGCTGCTTGGTCTTGGACACATTCTTACATTTTGTAAGGTCGATGATCCTTCTACAGAGATAATAGTGAGAGGGCTGCAACCAGGTTGGAGACACCTATGAAAAATGTACACCCAGCGCCCGACACGCAGTGAGTTCCCTTCTCCCCAGCCCCGACGGACGCAGGCTCCCGCGGGCGATGCGGGCACTGGGGGAGACAGCGTCTCTCAGTCTGATGACTGGCGTATCTGCTTGTAATGTTACGTCACTTACATTTTTCCAGAAATCAACATTAATTCTTTTTTTTAGCTTAGCCTTGTCCTAACCAATAATGTTTGTGAAATCACAGGCTTAATTTTCTAATTATGTATTTTTCCAATGCACACTAAATGCATTTAGTCAGTCACTTTAAGAGATATTCAGAGTGCCTTCTTTGCTCCCAATAGGATTAACATGCTGGTTAGAGATCTTTTTTATTTTATTTGAGAGAGTCAGAGACAGAGAGAACAACAGCAATTTGTTGTTCCACTTACCGTATTTTTCCGTGTATAAGACGCTGTTTTTTCCTAAAATTGTTAGACTTAAAATCGAGGGGCATCCTATACATGGAAGTCAGCCAAGGAGGGAGGGGAGGTGCGTAGCTGCCCAGACCTTGTCAAACAGGCTTCCTCTAATCACCAGCCTTATTGGTACTGACATCAGCTGATGCTGTAATTGGAGGGGGAGGGGGAGAGTGCGCAGATGCAACAGGAACCGGAGCATTCTGAGCCCATAAAGATTTCAAAAAATAAAAAGATAAATACCGGGCCCTAACCGATTTGGCTCAGTGGATAGAGCGTCGGCCTGCGGACTGAAGGGTCGGTCGCAGGTTCGATTCCGGTCAAGGGCATGTACCTTGGTTGCGGGCACATCCCCAGTAGGGAGTGTGCAGGAGGCAGCTGATCGATGTTTCTCTCTCATCGACGTTTCTGACTCTCTATGCCTCTCCCTTCCTCTCTGTAAAAAATCAATACAATATATTCAAAAAATAAAAAGATAAATACCGGTAAGCAATTGTCTTACTCTACAAAATTCAAACTGAATGTAATCAGCTATGCAAAGGAACCTGGAAACAGAGCTGCCACCTTCAGCCTCTGCAAGAGAGCGAGGCCACATAGCTTGATTCCCGCTCGTTCCCTTTTGGAGCCTAAGACTAAACATAGACATGTCCAAGGCCTTATGACAAGGCCTCCGGGAAGGTCAGTGGGAACAACTGGGGTTTCAGAAAGGAAGCGTGATCCCTGGGAGTCAGGAGGTTCAGAACAAGGAGATTCATACAATGAGACACAGACCAGCCGCCTTGCTTTCTGCTGGCAGGAAGCAGGCTAGTCAGCTGTCAGGGCAACGTGCAGACAGGGACCTGGGTTCAGAGAGATGTCACTCAAAGCTCAGCATCCTAGACCTACAGACAAGCGGGAGACTTGGGGGCCAGGTGAGAGGGAAGTGAAACCACTGACCCAGAGGGCTTCAGGAGAAAGAAGGGCTCACACACACACACACACACACACACACCCCTTTCCCATTCCCCGCCGCCCCCCCCATTGCCTTTCTCTCTCCGAAGCTCCAAGCGCCCTCTTTTGCTTCTGTAACGTGTTTCCCAGCTGCTCACTTACTACCTCTGAAACTTTCTAAATTTCTTTTATGATTTGAAAAATAAAAAAGGAGAAGAAGAAGGGCTCTGGAGGCACGGCCTGTTGGGGTGACCGGAAGCTCCTCCATGTCGAGGGGAAATAAAGACCCCGGAAATGCCCAGGGCAGAGCTGGAGGGCCCTCCGGAGAGTCCTTCTTGTCGGGCAATAACAAAACCAGTTGTAAACACCAGTGGGTTCCTGCCGGCAGCCGGCAGGAAGCTCTCTCTTATTCCGAAAACAGGGGCGCTTTCCTAGCGCTGCCCCAAGTGCTGCGGGCCTGTGACTGGGCAGACCTGGCAGCAGGTGAAGAGGAGCAGCAGGTGGGCCACCGCCTGGCTGTCAATCACAGCCGGGCTCTCAGGGGCGGAGTGGGTGCGTCTGCACCCCCAGAGCTAGGCAGGAACCCCAGGTTCTGCCTTATTACCAATGGGTATTGGCTAACAAGCTGCAGAACCCTAAGAGGCGGGTCTGGGCCCTGCGTGCATGTGTGTGTTCCATGGGGAATAGGTTTATGAGTCAATAAAATAAAATAATAAAATAAAATAAAGCGTGCACACTGAGGGGAGGCGGCGAAGACAGGAGGGCAGGGTAGGGTGAGCACTGAGGTCAGGACCAGAGAGCCAGAGGGGGGGTAAGGCCCGAAGAGACCTCCGTGGCTGAGCCAGCAGAGCCGAGATGTGCAGGATCGGCATGAGCTGTTCTGCATTTTCCAAGACATGGTGTCTGAGCGGAGGTGTTGAGCGAGTGGAAGGCGAAGAGGCCCAGAGAGGCCAGACTGACAGGAAGAGCCCGGGTGTGGGAGCGCGGGGCTGGCCGTGGCACCGACCTGAGGCGGGTGGAGAGCACCCGGCACCGCCGCCGTGGTCGCCTCCTCGCTCTGCTGTTGGAGAGCAGGACAGTGTAAACCTTCCCCCTCCAGATTGCATTTTCTGTTTCTTAGCAATAGACTCATTCTTAGGGAAGATAGTGGAAGCATCGAGGAGAAGACAACCCAGCTTTTAACTTCTGGCATCATGCCCTTTCGCATCAGTAAACATCACAGATGCGGCGGAGGGCTCCCCGCTTTCTGTTCCTGCTGCGGGGCTGCCTTCCAGCCTGGAGCATGCGTCCCTCTGAGAGCCCCGGAACTGAGGTCTGGATGTAGGAAGCAGGCAGCGACGTGGACTGAATTTAATACTGAATTCCCTCTGTCTTGCCCAGGAAGGGTGGGGGTGTTGGCAGGCTGGCTGGGAACTGAGGCCTAAATAAACGGGATCTAAAGAAGCCTCCTCGCTGTACTTATGTAACTAAGAGCACCTGCCCAAGCATTGGCCCAGTTGTTCTTGTTTAAGACTTTAATCGTGCTGGCTGTCATTTCACCAATCTCTTTATTGAATTGTACACCCGTACTTACGGTGTGACCTTTCAATCACGATGGCTCATGAATCATTACTGTAATTTTCCACTTACATGACTTGATCTACAGGTGGGTGTTGCCATCCTTACTCAAATAGTACCTCTGTTCACCAGCAAAATTAGGACAATACGTAACACCCATGTCCAAGATTCCCTGAGGATTGAGATAATACATGTAAGTCACCCAGCACAGTAATTGACAATATACATAGTAAATGGTTTTCCCCCTCCTTTCTAAATTCTCATAAAGCATCCGTTTAAAACTCCATTTTGAATTTTCAAAGTGTTGCCAACAGGATCCATGGTTAGAACTTCTGGAAACTACTTCTGGTCACTAATGAAAACTGTGGCATTTCCCTTCTTCCGATAACCAAGAAGCTGGAAAACCTGTAGGAATTAGCAGTGTTCAAGTATGGTTCAATGCCTGGGCTGCGGTCTCGATCCCGAGTAGGGGGCGTGCAGGAGGCAACCAATCAATGATTCTCTTTCATCACTGATATTTCTCTCTCTCTCTTCCTTTCCCTTCCTCTCTGAAATCAATAAAAAAAAAAAATTTTTTTTTTTTAAAGGACTGTGTTGAAGGAGAACTTGAGGAACAGAGAGGTAATGAGGAAAGAGCAATGGTTTTGCTAATACATGCATAACAAGTTGATACCCAAGTGCAATAAAATGCAATGTTTGGGGTGCTGTCATAATTCTTCCCTCCCCCATATTACTATTTTGTGTCATAACTTTTTTAATCACATGAGCATTTATTCCAATACTGTTGGCAGTATGAGAGAGCAGCAGAACATCCACAAAATTCTGCTCTGCAGCCCCCCATAAGCCAGCTGCTTATATAGGGTAGGACAGGGATTACATATGGAAGCAAGAATTACAAGCATGAAAAAAAAAAAAAAAAAAGAATCACAAGCATGGTGAAGTAGGAGGCTGGGATGGGATTCCATTGTTTGGGCAACAAAGTTGTTAATCTTTCCATGATGATAGGCAGTTCTTTTTAAAAATGTATATATTTTTATTGAATTCAGAGAGGAAGGGAGAGTGAGAGAGAGACAGAAACATCAATGATGAGAATCATTGATTGGCTGCCTCCTGCAGGCCCCCTACTGGGGATCGAGCCTGCAACCCGGTCACGTGCCCTTGACTGGAACGAACCTGGGACCTTTCATTCCACAGTCTAACGCTCTATCTACTGAGCCAAACCAGCTAAGGCTTGATAGGCAGTTCTTAATTCCCCGGTCCAAGGTTGACTCCCAGGTCCTAAGGGCATACAACTCCCATCCAGGTCAGAATGTCCTTTCTTTAACCAACACAAGGCAATCACAGTTAACAGAGCATGATTAATATTTCCCATAACCATAGCTATTCCCCAGTATTCTATTCCTGCCCCTAACGTTTCCCCACTGCTATTCTATCATCTCATATCTATGAGATTAGTTTTAGATGAAAAGTCTCATCCTGCTGGACTGTATCTGCTTCTGCCCTGAAAGCAGTTCCCGGGGATGGAATACACCAAATGCAGGATCTTGGATATGTTCTCTATCAACTGAGACTTGTCAGAAAGATGAAAACAGCACATCCCTTTAAGTCCCTCACAACCAGGGTTATGCTGCAACAGCAATAATCTATGGCTGCCCAATTTTCTAGAACTGCCTCCCTGACCTGGCGTGGCTCTTGATTGATCCCATTTGTAGCCCTGGAGGTGGCATTCAGGGCTTTTACCAGGCTACAAGCCAGCCGGGCCTACCAGTGCCAGCATAACAAACGTGGTCAAAGCAATACAGTCAGCAGGCTCCACAGGTGGAGGTCGTCACTGCAGGCCTTGAGAAACCCTCTTTGGGTTCAGACCCTGGGATGCTTCTGAGGCGTAAAGACAGTCAGCCGTCCTGAGGAACAGGCCCCTGGTGCTGTCAGCAGGATAAATAGTTACCCCACATCTCAGAAACCAACCAGCCAGCCGCTTAGTGTGTCCATTACCATAAGGGAGGGTGAGATTGTCAGAACAATTCATATTGTGGTTACGAGATATTGAAAGACAGCAACCAGAACACTCAGTAACAGTCAGTGTGTCCTTCTTTACCGGGACCTCTTCCAGTTTGTTCACTCTGTCTGACATGGATTTTACTTTTCACATTTCTGACTCCTTCCCTGAAGTAAGCTCCTTAAGGGATGTTTAGGGAACATTAGCTAAATGAATGAATGAATTAAACCCTGGGTGAAATGGGTAAACCAATCCTAACAAAAAAATCAGACTTCTTGCTCACTGTACATGTGACTTTAAAAACCACCTAACTTGGTGAGCTTCTATTTCGCAATTTCAGGCATTTGTGTACTCTGGAGCAGCCGTTGCCAACCGGTGGTCCGCGGACCACTGGTGGCCCGTGAGGTCTGAAATGTTGGCGACCACTGCTCTGGAGTGTAACATTTGGATAGCCCTGACACCTCCTGCAGTAAAGATTATGTAAAATCTTTACTACATAAACCACTGTGGGCATATTTGTTTTCTGGGTGTGAGTCAGAGTAGTAACTTGATAGTCAATTTGTCTCATCTTCTAAAATCCACGTGTATAGTTAATATTTTTCTAAAATTCACACCTGCAGTTAATTTTTTCCTATAAACCACACATTTAGTTAATTTTTTTCCAAATGAAAGCTCTAGGTTGGGAAGAAGGATCATTACACCTAGCAAGTTAATGAGCACAAAGAGCAGCCACTTGGGACTGTAATCCGGGAACTTCCCAAAGCGGCCAGTGTGGGGGAGAGAGTGAGGCAGTGGAGCGCTCCCCTGGCCTTTTCTTGAGCATTTCTTGAACAATTCACTTCCACAACCTGGTTTTCTATTTCCTCATTTTAAAAAGGGGGTGATGCCCTGACTGGTTTGGGTCAGTGGATAGAGCGTCGGCCTGCAGACTGAAAGGTCCCAGGTTCAATTCCGGTCAAGGGCATGTACCTTGGTTGTGGGCACATCCCCAGTAGGGGGTGTGCAGGAGGCAGCTGATTGATGTTTCTAACTCTCTATTCCTCTCTGTAAAAAATCAATAAAATATATTTTTTTAAAAGGGGGGTGATTTCCCTACCCATGAGGAGCAAAGAGTTTGGACCATACATCCAGCACCCCAACTTTTAAGACTGTCATGTGAAGGACAGGCCCCAAACTACCTAGTTCTGATAGCCAAGGGGGCCTGCATCCATGAGCCCCATAGCACTAGACCAAAGAAGCAGTTTCTAAATGGGTCTCCCAAAGCCATATATATATATATTCAATGCAATCCTTATCCACAGAAATAAATACACAGAAATAAATACAAAATTCACAGAAATAAATACAAAATCCTAAAATTTGTATGAGACAACAAAAACCCCAAATAGCCAAGGCAATATTGAGGAAAAACAAAGCTGGAGGCACCAGACTTTCTGATTCCAAACTATATTACAAAGCTATGGTAATCAAAACAGCATGGCATTAACATAAAAACAGATATATAAACAAATGGAACAAAATAGAGTGCTCAGAAATAAACTCACACATATTGTCACCAATGTCACCTCAATAACTTAAAAAAAAAAGCAAACCCACACAGATATAATCAATCAGTTTTTGATAAAGGATCTAAGAATGCAATGGGGAAAAGACAGTCTCTTCAATAAATGGTGTTGGGAAAACTGGACAGCCACATGCAAAAGAATTAAATAGGACCACTACCACCCTAACCGGTTCAGCTAAGTGGATAGAGCATCAGCCTGCGGACTGAAAGGTCCCAGGTTCGATTCCAGCCAAGGGCCTGTACCTTGGTTGTGGGCACATCTCTAATAGGAGGTGTGCAGGAGGCAGCTGATTGATGTTTCTCTCTCATCGATGTTTCTAACTCTCTATCCCTCTCCTTTCCTCTCTGTGAAAAATCAATAAAATATATTTTTAAAAAATAATAATAATTAAAAAAAAAAATAGGACCACTACCTTATAACATACCAAAAATAAACTCAAAATGAATTACAGACTTGACCTGAAACTATAAAACTCGTGGAAGACAACATAGGGGGTAAGTTTCTATTGGTCTCAGCGATGATGTTTTTGGATTTGACACCAAAAGCAAAAATAACAAAAGCAAAAATAAACAAGTGGGACTACATCAAGCCAAAAAGCTTCTGCACAGGAGAGGAAACCATCAACAAAATGGAAAGGCAACCTATGGAAAAGGAGGAAATATTTGTAAACCATACAGCTGGTAAGGAGTTAATACCCAAAATATACAAGGAAGTACAACTCAGTACAAAAAATACAAATAACCCAATTTTAAAAATGGGCAAAGTAGGGGGGCGAGGGAGGTATAAGAGGGTAGAGGGGGATAAATGGTGATGGAAGGAGACTTGACTTGGGGTGGTGAACACATAATGCAATATACAGATTATGTATTATATAATTGTACCCCTGAAGGGGCCTGCAGGGCCTGGGGGCAGCTCTTGCATTGAGTGTGTGCCTCCTGGTTGTCAGTGTGTGTCATAGTGACTGGTCATTCCACTGGTTGTTCCACCGTTTGATTTGCATATTAGGCTTTTATTATATAGGATAAAGCTAAAAAAAAAAAAAAGTAAACAAAAAAAGAACAAGGCCTGGCATTAAGTAGGCACTTGACACTACGTACATGGTTCTATCCAGGGATGAAGTAACGAGGGCTTGGGCCAACTGGAAAAAAGAGTTCAGATGCAAGAAATATTATGAAGAAGCGTCTTCAGAACTTGGAGAGAAGACCAAGGCAATGTTAAATGTAGACAAGGCGAGAATGCCAGAGATGTAATAAAACTCACATGGCCATAACCAGGTCAGAAGCATAAACAATGGTGAGCCTATACAGGGGAGAGGGATTCAGGTCACTGTGGGCAGGAAACGCACCCACGGGCCTCAAAGATTGACAAACATTCTCAAGGCTGAAGCGGGGACACATTTCCTGCTGAGGAGTTGGTATGAGAGTAGGCAGACCAGGCTCCTGGAGCCAAGGGTTTCCATAGGACGGTCCCACCTGCTGAGCAGAGGGCCCCGGCCACAAGGAGAGGAGGGCAGGTTTCCACCCTTCAGTTCTTCAGGCCAGAACTAAAGCTCTGGCTATTTTGTATTTATAACAACCAACCCAAACCCACAGGCTTATCAATAGATTTCTTTCTGATACAAGCTACCTTCTTTTGAGAAGCATTTCTAGAAAAAACAAAAAGCATCACATGATCATGGCTTTAAGACCATTTAAAAAGAGATCCCGTTTCCTCTTCCTGCAAGCAGCCCGAGGTGAGCTCTGAAACCGGTTCGCTAGATCCAGAAAACCTCACAAAGTCATGCAAATCATGCAAACTGTTTTTTAAAATATATATTTTTTTTATTGATTTTTACAGAGGGGAAGGGAGAGGGGTAGAGAGCTAGAAACATCAATGAGAGAGACACATCAATCAGCTGCCTCCTGCAGGACCCCCACTGGGGATTGAGCCCACAACCCAGGCATGTGCCCTCAGCTGGAATTGAACCTGGGACCCTTCAGTCCACAGGCCAATGCTCTGCCAAACCGGTTAGGGCCATGCAAACTCTTTGTGTTCACTTTAAGAACACTAGTGAAACTGCTCAGGCCATCAAGGGTATGCATGTCCGAAAAGCCATCTAGTATCTAAGGATATCGTTTTATAGACAATGTGTGCCATTCCATTGTTACAACGTGGAGCTGATAAGTGTGCCCAGGCCAAACAGTGGGGCTGGACACAGGGTCATTGACGTTATTAGTGCTGAATTTTTGCTGCACCTGCTTAAAAACGCAGAAAGTAATGCTGAACTTAAGCGTTTCTTTTTCCTTTTTTAACTTAAGGGTTTAGATGCAGATTCTCTGGCCATTGAGCACATCCAGGTGAGCAAAGCTCACAAGAAGAATTTCCTGAGCTCATGGGTGCGCTAATCCATGCACAGCTCTCCCCCATACTGAGATGACCCTTACTAAAAAAGAGCAGATTGTTCCTAAACCAGAAGAGGAGGTTACACAGAAGGAAAAAGATATCCCAGAAGAAACAAAAAACTTATGGCATAAAATAAATACTAATAAAAGTTAAAAAAAAAAAAAAAAGGAATACAGTGATTGTGAGCTGAGATTGGTTTCATCCACATACACAGTGTCAGGTCAAACACATACCTATGGATTCAACAAGCATTTGGTGAATGGGCGAAGAATGAATGAATGAATGAGTGAATGAATGAAATACCTGAGGCTGCCTTGATTCCTTCAGAGGTCTGGTGCAGGGTGACCAGGATGTGGGCTGGGGGCCAGATGAGCCATCTAGAAAGAGGTCTGTCTTATGGTCAGGTTTTTAAATTCGTTGCAAAAAAGCAGAAGCAGATACCTGCCTTTTGTGGGTCAGCGTTTGCTCTGCCTCGGAGTTCTGTGTGCAGGAGATAGCGTGACCTTTATTTCCCCTGTATCTGATCAAAGAGGCTTTCTGGTGAATGTTCAAAGGACACAGAGACAATAAACATATGCCAGCGTCTGGCCCCAGCAGGGAGAGGTTTCGGGTTGTATCCTTTTCTCCAGTGTTAGTAGCGCCTGTGATGGGGAAGGCACCATTACATCTTTGCCAAATGACGTTTGAAGCCCCTCATGTCGGGGTGCACCAGGCGAGAACCCTTGAGCAGCAGACAGGAAGGCCAGGGGAGCGCTCCGCTGCCTCCTCCCTCCCCCACACTGGCCACTTTGGGAAGTTCCCGGATTACAGGCCCAACTGGCTGCTCTTTGTGTGCATGAACCCTTTCTAGAGCTGAGGGAGGCAGGGGCGGTCATTACTATTCTGAGAGAGGCCCCGGCCTGGTGGATGCCCATGGGCCTGGGTTTGGAGTCTGACACTGCTTGTCTCCCAGCTGGGTCACGGTAGGGGAGGAGGGCAGGAGGGAGTTATGGACAACCCCTGCCTCTTGCCAAGTCAGTCTTACTCTGAAAATGTCAGCCCTCAGTGCTGTGGCAATAGCACCTAGGAGAGGACAAAGGACTGGGGAGAGGGATCGCGGGAGAGGAGAACAAGGGGGGGGGCCTGGCTGTGGGGTCTGGACCAGCACTACCCGGCAGAGGGCGTGTTGCAGGCAGAAGCCTTGACTTGGGGGCTCACAGATAGAACTGAGAGTGTCTGTAAACGTAGTAAGGAAAAAATTACACCCTGATTTTGACTAACCTCTACCTACCATTTAGATATTCCTTCCATTGAGAACGTAGGCCACAAACCATCGTGTACTAGAGAACCTGTCACTGTGTCACAACTAGAGTCACAGATACTTTCATATTATGTTACAGTTGTTGCAGAGGTCTTGAAATTTCACTGACATTCATCACTTTTTCAACATTACAGCCGTGATGAGCCAGTGTGACTCAGTGATTAAGCACCAACCTATGAACCAGGAGGTCACGGTCCAATTCCAGGTCAGGGCACATGCCTGGGTTCCAGGCTCATTCCCCAGGAGGGGGCGTGCAGGAGGCAGCCGATCGATGATTCTCTTTCATCATTGATGTTTCTATCTCTCCCTCTCCCTTCCCCTCTGAAATAAAAAAATATTTTAAAAAATCACAGCCATTATTAGGCCTACTGCTAGATCTTGGCATTTAATGCATGAATAAAGTAGCATTTATTTCCCATATCATAAACATGTGTATATTTTGATAACTGTATTTCCACATGACTAGTTCCCTCTAAGGTCTGTGTGCTTGTTTTATGCATTAGAAGCATCGTTCTGAGAAGTGTCTATTGTCGCTTCACCGTCCTGCCTGAGGAGTGAGTTTATGGCCCACCGACAGGCTAAGAACACAGAACCCCAGCCAAACCCAGCCAGTAAAGGGCCGGTTCTGAAAACACCAGATTTGTGGAGTTCCATTTCAACCTTTTCAGAAGACACAAAGCCCTTTGTTGCTGTGTGTTGCCCTGGGCCAACTTAGAACAGGATGGAGCCAGGGAGAAGGATGGGAGGAGGGCCTTGGAGACCTAGAGAAAAGGCCAGGGCTGACGCTCCCCACCCCCATCTCCAACACACTGTACACCGATCTCAGCACAGAGATCTCAGCACGTACGTCAGAGCTGAACCAGCAGCGGCCTGGAGACACCAGGCCCTTCCTTAGGTGTCTCTCACTCCGCCATCAGCTGGCTCCTTCCTGCCTGTTCCTCACCCCTAACACCTGCCGGGAGCTGCCCCGCCTATTGACAAACACCCCCAGGAAGGTCTGCTGCTATTTGATCACTGAGTGTCTGAGCCAAAGCTCAGTTCCAAACATCCACTTGAACTTTGCGGTTTCCCTGTTTCATTAAGAAGACTGGCCATGAGTCAAGGACATGTTGACTCTGGAGCCACCCCATTTCTCTAAGTCGGTTTTGGGGGTTGGAAGGGTGTGGGCAGGAGTGAAGAGGAAGGCGTGTGGGCCAGAGGGGAGAGGCTGTGCTGGCAGCTGTCTGCCCAGGGACCGCCCTGGACGGCCCCCTCTGGGGACTGCCAAGCTGTGGGCCTAGGGCTCCAGCACCGTGTCTGCTGCACCAGGAAGACTTCCCTAGTTCCCCGGCTGATGTGTAGATAAGGAGACGTGGGCTGTGTGGGAAGATCACTGCCATGTGGCAGAGCCTCCAGGTTCCGAGCAGAGGTTGGCACAGGGCCAGAGGAGGGAAGAGTGCTCTCTCATTCTTCTTAGGAACCCAGTGCTTTAAACAAAACAGAGCCTAGCCCGGCTGGTGTGGCTCAGCGGTTGAGTGTCGAACTACTAGTATGAGCCAGATCCTGGTTCAATTCCCGGTCAGGGAGCATGCCCGGGTTGCGGACTCTATCCCCAGTGTGGGGTATGCAGAGGCAGTGGATCAATGATTCTCTCTCCTCATTGATGTTTCTATCTCTCTCTTCCTCTCCCTTCCTCTCTAAAATCAATAAAATATATATATATTAAAAAGCCCCAAACAAAACAGCCCTGTCCCTGCGCCCCGCCCGCCCCCCCCCCCCCCCCCCCCCCCCCCCCCCGCCATTTACTTGCTGAAGTGCAAGTAGGTGCATTGCTGGTTGGGGGAGGGTGAAGGAAAAAAAGGTCCCCTTGCATGAACCACTCATGGAAAGAACATGGTACCAGCTACTAGGAAGCTGGGTCCCAGCCCTGGTTTGCCTCTAGCCCCTGGTTGACCTTGGGTAAATGCCCTTGTCCTAGTGTGCCTCAGTTTCCTCATTGGAAAGTGAACCAACCACTGAAGATCAGTGGATGGGGGATGAAGGAGGAGGCATAGGAAGCTTGAGGAAGGAAGAAAGTAGGTGAGGGTTTGGGAGCTGCGCTCAGATAGGGAGAACTGAGGGAGCAGTGAGGTCTGAGCACGCCTCACCAGGGACAGACAGGACTCTCAAGGTGCCCATGTCCCACTGATGGAGGTCCTAACCACAGTCCTGCTCCCAGTCCTCCTCCCACTCCTGGGCATGGCAGCCAGAGAGAAGAAGCATCTGGTGCTGGCAGTTCTCCTGCAGCAGAGGAATGAATTGCTAGCTGCAGTCCTACCCAACCAGTCAGAGCCCTGTGTTTAAATGAAAGAGAAGAGGGAGGTAAAGCTTGTTTTTTGGTAGCTTCCATTCATTCATTCATTCATTCATTCAGTGCTGTCTTTGATAGTTTCCTGCTTCTAAAAATAAAACATGCTTATTATAAAAAATTAAAACATAATGAAAATCTAAAATACATGAAAATGATGTTTTCTTAAGATGCAAATTAAAACAATGAGGTACCTTTTCACACATGTCAGAATGTCTACCATCAACAAATCAATAAACAAGTGCTGGTGAGGATGTGGAGAACAGGGAACCCTAGTACGTTGTTGGTGGGAATGCAGATGGTGCAGCCACTATGGCAAACAGCAAGGCGTTTCCTCAAAATATTAAGAATGGAACTGCCATTTGATCCAGTGATTCCACTTGTAGGAATATATCCTAGCACACTGCGTACCGCATAGAAATCTCTAAGACATACGCCAGGGACCGCACGTTTTTGGGCAAACTGCACGTTATTTAAATCATCGTAACTACAGATCATAATGCACTTTAGGTGTTGTTTTTCAGTAATTATAACATTTTTATTTACAAAAACATTTAAACAACTAAAGTTCCTAGTACTTTTTTAATGTATGGTACTGAGTAAAACATTTTCCTCTATGAAGAGGGACCAAACAAAATTTACATAAGTATCTAGATTCACTTCTTTTTCCTTGGGCGGCACAAACTCTGCAGGCTCTCGTAGGAAATTTTTTCTTTCCACTTGCTGGAATACATGTAGGTTCATGCTGCTTCATATCACCTGACAACCTTTTGGGTGGATCTTTACGAGGTGCTCTCCTTGCACCCCCAGGGGAAGGGCTGGACAGATTTGTCTCTGGTTCCGGAGAGCCTTCATTATTGTCAGATGGGGCGCGAAACACGTGAAAACTCGTGAGCGATACGCAATGTGCTAAGAAACCTGAAACACCAATTAGAAAGAATATATGCACCCCTATGTTCATAGCAGCACAATTTACAACAGCTAAGATTTGGAAACAGCCCAAGTGCCCATCAGTAGATGAGTGGATAAAAGAAATGGTACATTTACACAATGGAATACTAGCAGCTATAAAAAAGAAGGATCTCTTACCCTTTGAAATAGCGTGGAGGGACCTAGAGAGTATTATGCTAAGAAAAATAAGTCAGTCTGAGAAAGACAAGTATTACATGATCTCATTCATATGTGGAATCTAATGAACAAAACAAACTGATGAACAAAATAGATCCAGAGACATAGAAGCACCGAACAGACTGTGAAATCTCAGAGGGAAGGTGGGGTGGGGGGATATGGAGAGATTAACCAAAGAACATACATGCATATATGCATAACCCAGGGACACCGAAAGATGTCCTGGGGGAGGGGTTAATGGGGGGGAAAAGGAGGGGCATCTGTAATACTTTCAAAAATAAAGATATATTTTTAAAAAACCAACTTATCGTCAGTGGAGAAAATACATAATCTGAGGTAGTAACATTGTTATTATGTAGAAAGTACTATATTAGAGATGGGAATGGAGGGCTTCCTGGGAGGAGAGAACTTGGAGCATGTAGCACCACGGAGTGTGTGTAAGGGAATCATAAATAGTTTCCATTTGTAGGATGTAAAGTGCAAACTTGAGAGTAGTAAGAAATAAGCCTTGAAATGCAGGGAGTCCATGAGGGTCCTGGGGACCATGCTAAGGACTCTGGACTCTACCGAGGTGATGGGGAGGCACGGGGAGCTCCAGCAAAGGAATGACATGTCAAAGTTTGCCATATGGAGGGGGTTCAAAGGGAAAACTAATTGGATCATCAAGGATTCTCATAGACCAGATGGAGCAATCTAAATGGTCAATAGCAGAGAAACGTTTAAGTGAATTTTGATAACCTACACAATGGATTATTATCCTGTTATTAAAAATCACGTTTGCAAAGACTATTTACCCCTTTTTATCTAACATGCTGGGTATCCAGCAAGACCTCAATTTTCTATTTTAAAAAACTATCAGAAAAAGCAGTACGTGCCCAGCTGGTGTGGCTCAGTAGTTGAGTGTCAACCTATGAACTAGGAGGTCACGGTTCAATTTCTGATCAGAGCACATGCCCAGGTTGTGGGCTTGATCCTCAATGGGTGGTGTGCAGGAGGCAGTCGATCAATGATTCTCTCTCATCATTGATGTTTCTATCTCTCTCCTGCTCCCTTCCTCTCTAAAATCAATAAAAAAAATATTTTTTAAAAAGAACAAACAATACGTATGATTCAATAGATTAGTAATTAAGAGAGAAAGGAAGAGAGCCTAAACCAGGGTAATGAGAGAAAAAAATAATTTAAAAAAAGGATTAACAACAAAAACTTGATTTTAAAGCTAAATGAAGTTGCATTTTATTTATTTTTAAAGTTTTCATTGGTTTTTAGAGAGAGGGAGCGGGAAGGAGAAAAACACTGATCAGCTGCCTCCTATATGCACCAGGGATTGAACCCACCACCTGGGTACGTGCCTTGACTGGGAATTGAACCATGCATGGAACGATGCTCAACCAGCTGAGCCACACCAGCCAGGGCACGCAGTTGCATTTGAGAACAGGAATGAAAAAAGGAGAAGCAGGGAGGGAGAAGGGGAGGGAGGAAGGGAGGGAGGAAGGAGAAAACAGTTTAAACATTCAAAAACCACTTAAACTGTTAGAAGTCCTACTCAGTAAGGAATAAGTACAACATTGCGCAGGGAGGAATGAGTCTCTGAGCTGTAGTGATCCTGAACTGTCTGAGAAGCAGGCTTCCTTATGTACGCTTTCTGCAAGTAAAACCATTAAAGCACATTTTGGACGTTTATAAGCCCCATCAATCCGTCTGTATGTCAAAGGCTTTTATTTGAAACTTGGTTTTGTACAACAGTGCCCCCTGGTGTGGATGGCATGCACAAATACTTACCTGTTAGCAGTATGAAGGCAATTTTTGAGAAAAATTATTGCTGCTCTCACTCTAACTTAAAAAACAAGTTTAAAATATTTTTTCGGATGAGGGATGTGTTAGATTTAGGGAGCTTGTTTAGGTTTTATGCAATGCAACACTGGGGATATCGATGTACCTGGCATGGCTCACTTAAGATGACAAAGATTTGTTTGCCCGTATATTTTGTAAATACCACTGCCATAAGACAGCACGAGTTTTGGGTTTCTTGACATTCTGGGTCCAACACACTCTTTCAAATATGCTGGAAAAATGAGGGAAACAGTCAGGACTTTTCTGAATGCTTCTGTCAACTGAGTACTGGGACCAATCAGAGGGGGCATCCCTTCCCTTACGCCAAAGAATGACCATTTCCTGAAAGACAAAATAATGTTGGAATCTATTATTTGGCCTCAATTTTTTTTTGTATTTTGTTTCTACTTTCCTTTTTTTTCTTTTTTTTTATTGTTTTATTGCTTAAAGTATTACAAAGAGTATTACATTTGTCTCCTTTTTTTCCCCGCCCTTGACAATCCCCTGGCCTCCCCTACCCCCCAGTGTCTTATGTCCATTGGTTATGCTTATATGCATGCATACAAGTCCTTTGGTTGATCTCTTACCCCCCCTTCCTGCCCCCCAACCCTCCCTGGCCTTCCCGCTGTAGTTTGACAGTCTGTTTGAGGCTGTTCTGCCTCTGTATCTATTTTTGTTCATAAGTTTATAATGGTCTTTATTATCCATAAATGAGTGAGATCATGTGGTATTTTTCCTTCATTGACTGGCTTATTTCACTTAGCATAATGCTCTCCAGCTCCATCCATGCTGTTGCAAATGGTAAGAATTCCTTCTTTTTTACAGCAGCATAGTATTCCATCGTGTAGATGTACCACAGTTTTCTCATCCATTCATCTACTGATGGGCACTTAGGCTGTTTCCAGATCTTAGCTATGGTGAATTGTGCTGCTATGAACATAGGGGTGCATATATCCTTTCTGAATGGTGTTTCTGGTTTCTTGGGATATATTCCTAGAAGTGGGATCACAGGGTCAAATGGGAGTTCCATTTTTAGTTTTTTGAGGAAACTCCATATTATCTTCCATAGTGGCTGCACCAGTCTGCATTCCCACCAGCAGTGCACGAGTGTTCCTTTTTCTCCACATCCTCTCCAGCACTTGTCATTTGTTGATGATAGCCATTCTGACAGGTGTGAGATGGTACCTCATTGTTGTTTTGATTTGCATCTCTCGGATGATTAGTGACTTTGAGCATGTTTTCATATATCTCTTGGCTTTCTGAATGTCCTCTTTTGAAAAGTGTCTATTTAGGTCCTTTGCCCATTTTTTGATTGGATTGTTTATCTTCCTTTTGTTAAGTTGCATGAATTCCCTATAAATGTTGGAGATTAAACCCTTATTGGTGATAACATTGGCAAATATGTTCTCCCATGCAGTGGGCTTTCTTGTTGTTTTGTTGATGGTTTCTTTTGCTGTGCAGAAGCTTTTTATTTTGATGTAGTCCCATTTGTTTATTTTCTCTTTAGTTTCCAATGCCCTAGGAGCTGTATCAGTGAAGAAATTGCTTCGGCGTATGTCTGAGATTTTGTTGCCTTTGGATTCTTCTAGTATTTTTATGGTTTCCCATCATACATTTAAGTCCTTTATCCATTTTGAGTTTATTTTTGTGTATGGTGTAAGTTGGTGGTCTAGTTTCATTTTTTTGCATGTATCTGTCCAATTTTCCCAACACCATTTATTGAAGAGACTATCTTGACTCCATTGTATGTTCTTGCTTCCTTTGTCAAATATTAATTGAGCATATTGGTTCGGGTTGATTTCTGGGCTCTCTATTCTATTCCATTGATCTATATGTCTGTTCTTGTGCCAGTACCAGGCAGTTTTGAGAACAGTGGCTTTGTAATACAGCTTGATATCTGGTATTGAGATCCCACCTACTTTGTTCTTTCTCAGGATCGCTGCAGCTATTCGGGGTCTTTTTTTTTATTCCAGAAGAATTTTTGGAGAGTTTGTTCTAGGTCTGTGAAATATGTCGTTGGTATTTTAATGGGAAGTGCATTGAATTTATAGATTGCTTTGGGTAGTATGGACATTTTAATGATGTTGATTCTACCAATACAAGAACATGGTATGTTCTTCTATCTGTTTATGTCTTCCTCTATCTCTTTTTTCAATGTCCTGTAGTTTTCTGAGTAGAGGTCTTTTACCTCTTTAGTTAAGTTTATTCCTAGGCAACTTAATTTTTTTGGTGCGATGATAAATGGGATTTTTTTTTAGTCTCTCTTTCTGTAAGTTCACTACTGGTGTATAGAAATGCCATAGATTTATGGCATTAATTTTGTATCCTGCTACATTGCCAAATTCATTTATTAAGTCTAATACTTTTCTGATGGAGTCTTTAGGGTTTTTTATGTATAATATCATGTCATCTGCAAATAAGGACAGTTTTACTTCTTTTCCAATTTGGATGCCTCTTATTTCTTCTTCTTGTCTAATTGCAATGGCTAATACTTCCAGTACTATGTCGAACAGGAGTGGTGAGAGTGGGCATCCCTGTCTTGTTCCTGTTCTTAGGGGAAATGGTGTTAGTTTTTGTCCACTGAGCATGATGTTGGCTGTGGGTCTGTCATATATGGCTTTTATTATGTTGAGGTATGATCCTTCTATTCCCACCTTGCTGAGAGTTTTTATCAAAAATGGGTGTTGGTTTTGTCAAATGCTTTTTCTGCATCAATTGATATGACTGTGGTTTTTTTCTTTCAATTTGTTTATGTGATGTATCACGTTTATTGATTTGCGGATATTGTACCATCCTTGCATCCCTGGGATAAATCCTACTTGCTCACGGTGTATGATCTTTCTGATGTACTGCTGGATCCGATTTGCTAAGATTTTGTTGAGGATTTTGGCACCTATGTTCATGAGGGATATTGGCCTGTAATTCTCTTTCATTGTGTTGTCTTTACCTGGTTTTGGTATTAGGGTGATGCTGGCTTCATAGAATGAGCTTAAAAGTGTTCCTTCCTCTTGAATTTTTTTGTAGTAGTCTGAGGAGGATAGGTTTTAGTTCTCCCTTGAATGTTTGGTAAAACTCCCCTGTGAAGCCGTCTGGTCCTGGGCTTTTGTTTGCTGGAAGCTTTTTGATGACTGCTTCAATTTCTTCCATAGTTACTGGCCTATTGAGATTTTTAGATTCTGCCTGCCTGATTGAGTTTTGGAATGTTGTATTTTTCTAGGAATATGTCCATTTCCTCCAGGTTGTCTAGTTTGTTGGAGTAGAGTTGTCCATAGTATTTTTTAACCATCATTTGTATTTCTGTGGGGTCTGTTGTTATTTCGCCTCTATCATTTCTGATTTTGTTTATTTGGGTCCTCTCTCTTTGCTTCTTGGTGAGCCTGGCTAGAGGTTCATCAATCTTGTTTATCCTTTCAAAGAACCAGCTCTTGGTTTCATTGATTTTATGTATTGTTTTTTGGTCTCTATGTCATTTATTTCTGCTCTAATCTTTATTTAATCTCCTTCCTTCTGCTCACTCTGGGCTTTTCTTGTTGCTCTCTTTCTAATTCTTTGAGATGTAGAGTTAGATGATTTACTACCATTTTTTCTTGTTTTTTGAGATAGGCCTGTAGAGCTATAAACTTCCCTCTCAGGACTGCTTTCATTGTGTCCCATAGGTTTTGGATTGTTTTCATTGTCATTAGTTTCCAGGATATTTTTAATTTCGTCTTTGATCTCAATGGTAATCCAATCAATATTTAGTAACATGCTATTCAGCTTGCAAGTGTTTTGGGTTGTTTTTATTGTAGTTTATTTATAATATTATGCCATTGTGGTCTGAGAAGATGCTTGGTATGATTTCAATCTTGAATTTGGGGAGACTTTGTTTGTGACCCAATATGTGGTCTATTTTTGAAAATGTCCCATGAGCACTTGAGAAGAACGTATATTCTGTGGCTTTGGGGTGAAATGTTCTGAAGATGTCAATTAAGTCCATCTGATCTAGTGAGTCATTTAGGATTGCTGTTTCTTCGCCGATTTTTTGTCTAGCGGATTTATCCAGTGATGTCAGTGGTGTATTAAAGTCCCCACTGCCAAAACCGGTTTGGTTCAGTGGATAGAGCGTCAGCCTGCGGACTGAAAGGTCCCAGGTTCGATTCCGGTCAAGGGCATGTACCTGGGTTGCGGGCACATCCCCAGTGGGAGATGTGCAGGAGGCAGCTGGTCGATGTTCCTCTCTCATCGATATTTCTAACTCTCTATCTCTCTCCCTTCCTCTCTGTAAAAAATCAATAAAAATATATTTAAAAAAAAAAATAAAGTCCCCTACTATGATTATATTGTTGTCAATCTCTACCTTGCTATCTTCCAGGAGTTTTTTTTATGTATTTGGGTGCTCCTGCATTGGGTGAATATGTTTATCAGGGTTATATCCTCTTGTTGTATTGATCCCTTTAGTATTATGAAGTGGCCTTCCTTATCTCTTGTTACGGCCTTCACTTTGAGGTCTATTTTGTCCGATATAAGTATTGCTACCCCTGCTTTTTTTTTCATTTCCATTTGCCTGAAAGATATTTTTCCATCCCTTCACTTTCAGTCTGTGTGAGTCCCTTCTTCTGAGGTGGGTCTCTTGTAGACAGCAAATACATGGGTCATGTTTTTTTTATCCATTCAGCCACTCGATGTCTTTTGATTGGAGCATTTAGTCCATTTATGTTTAAAGTTATTATTGAAAGGTACTTGTTTGTAGCCATTTCTATTTTTTGTGCCTGTTTTCTTTCTGAACTTTTTATTTCTTCTTTTTACACCAGTCCGTTTAGCATATCTTGCATTACTGGCTTGGTGGTGATAAACTCCCTTAGCCTTTTTTTGTCTGTGAAGCTTCTTATTTCCCCTTCAATTTTGAATGATAGCCTTGCTGGATAGAGTATTCTTGGATTCAGTCCTTTGCTTTGCATCACTTTGTAAATTTCCGTCCATTCTTTCTGGCCTGATGTGTTTCTGTTGAGAAATCATTTGATAATCTAATGGGAGATCCCTTGTATGTAACTTTCTGTCTCTCTCTTGCAGCCTTTAAGATTCTCTCTTTGTCCTGAACATTTGCCATGGTAATTATGATGTGTCTTGGTGTGGGTCTTTTTGGGTTCACCTTGTTTGGGACTCTCTGTGCTTGTGTGACTTTTTTCTTCCCCACATCAGGGAAGTTTTCTGATATTATTTCTTCAAATAGGTTTTCTAACCCTTGTTCCTCTTTCTGTTGTTCTGGCACCCCTATTATTCGTATGTTGTTTCGTTTCATGTTGTCCCATACCTCCCTTAGGCTCTCCTCCTGTCTTTTAATTTTTTTCTCCAATTGCGGTTCAGTTTGGGTGTGTTTTGCTTCCCTGTCTTCTAATTCGCTAATTCGGTCCTCTGCTTCTCCTAGTCTACCGTTGAAACTTTGAATGGTGTTTTTTATTGCAGCTATATCACTCTTCATTTATTCTTGGTTCTTACATAATTTATTTTTTCATCCGTTTCCTTTTGATTCTTGCATAAGTTGTTGGTTTTTTCCTCCATCCGGTTTATGCATTCTAGGACCCTTAATGTGAATTCTTTTTCTGTCATGCTGCATGCCTCGGTTTCACTTAGCTGCTTTTCTGGCGAGTCCTCCTTTTCTTTCCTTAGGGGGTTTCTTTGTCTACCCATGTTTGATCTCACCGACATATCTATATTTTGAGTCGTTCAGGGGCTGCTCCTTGGGCAGCTGTGGTAGCAGCTGCTCCTCAGTTGGCAGCAGCTCCTCTGGTGGGTGCTGTTCACAGCTGTGGAGGCTCCTCTGGCTGGTGGGGGGAGGCTTCACACACAGCTGCTGTTCCTCAGACTGAGGGTGTGCTGATCACGAGACTGCTGTTCCTTGGATGGGGGCGGGTTACACACGCTGCTGCTACTCCTTGAACTGGGGCGGACTGCTCACGTGGCTGCTGATCCTTGAATGGGGGCTGGCTGCACGCTGCTGTTGTTCCTCTGATGTGGTGGGCTGCTTGTGGGACTACTGCTCCTCGGACGGGGGTGGGCTGCTTGCGAGACTGCTGATCTTTGGACGGGAGTGAGCTGCACGCATGGCTGCTCCTCCTCGGACGGGGACGTGCCACTCACCCGGCTGTTGCTTGCCGGACAGGAGCAGGCTGTTGTGGCTCTGCTCCTTGGACTGGTGCGTGCTGCGCAGGGCTGCCACTCCTCGGACGTGGGCCATCTGCTCGTGTGGCTGCTGCTCCTCGGACCTGGGTGGGCTGCTGCTGCTCCTTGAATGGGGCCGGGTCGCTCGTAGAACTGCTGCTCCTTGGATGGGGGCGGGCTGCTCACACAGCTGCTGTTTCTCAGATTGGGCAGGCTGCTTGTGCGGCTGCTGCTGCTTGGACGAGGGCAAGATGCTTGTGCACCTGCTGCTCCTTGGACTAGTGCAGGGTGTGCGCAGCTGCTGCTCCTCGAATGGGGGTGGGCTGCACAGGGCTGCCGCTCCTCAGACGTAGGAGGACTGCTCGTGCGGCTGCTGCTCCTCGGACGGGGAAGCGGGTCGCTCACACAGCTGCTGCTCCTTGGACAGGGGCAGGCCACATGAGGCTGCTGCTCTTAGGCTCGAGGCAGGCTGCTCACGGGGCTGACACTCCCTGGACAAGAGCACGCCGCTCACTTGTCTGCTGCTCACGTGGGTGAAAAAATAATGTGAAAAGAAGTAGGAAATAAAGGAACAAACAAAAAAGGAGAACAAAGAAAAAAGCAAAAAAAAATGCAACAAACAAAAAAAGGGAAAACAAAGAAAAAAGCAAAACAAACAAAAAAAGCTAACAAAATAAAAAATAAAAATGAAAAATTGAAATGTCATTCCTTTGGCTGGCTTAAGATCCCAGTTTTCTCTCTACTTTCCTTCTTAAGTAACACAGTCAGCATATATATAAGTAGGTTGCCTTTATTTTCTTCCTCTTTTAGTCCAAGGGAAGGAATCACACAAACATGTATGGAAAATGACAAGCAGAAGCTTCTCTTTCCATTATTATGCTGACAGTAAGTTGGATGTAAGCTGTCACTAACATGGTCAATTATCTCCAACTGTCTACTGTGATCTTATTTCCTGTATCTTATGGTTCACATATCTACACTAATAAAAGACAAACATGCAAATTGACCGTGCCTTTGCTACGCCTTAAGCCATGCCCACCAGCCAATCAGATCGACTATATGCAAATTAACCCAACCAAGACAGCGGCCAGCAGCCACGGAGCTAGAGCAAGCAGGAGGCTTGGTTGCCCCAATGATGGAGGAAACCAAGCTTCCCGCCCACCTGCCCTGGCTGGCTCTGAGCTCCTCTCAAGGCTACAAAGTTTCAATTATAGAAGGTAGGTAAATCCCAGAATTAAAAAAAAAAAAAGGAAGAAAAAAAGGAGAGGCTGGGAGCTTCTGTCACCAGCGGGTGGAGGGCTTGGCCAGCCTGAAAACGGCCCTCAGCCCCTCATCCAGACTGGTCAGGCACCCCAGTGGGGACCCTCACCCTGAAGGGGGTGTGACCAGCCTGCAAACAGCCATCAGCCCCTCACCCAGGCTGGCCAGGCACCCCAGTGGGGATCCCCACCCTGAAGGGGGTGTGACCAGCTGCAAACACCCATCAGCCCCTCACCCAGGCTGGCCAGGCACCGCAGTGGGGACCCCCACCCTGAAGGGGGTGTGACCAGCTGCAAACACCCATCAGCCCCTCACCCAGGCTGGCCATGTACCCCAGTGGGACCCCCATCCTGATCCGGGACACCCTTCAGGACAAGGCCTCTATCCTATATAATAAAAGGGTAATATGCAAACTGACCCTAACAGCAGAACAACTGGGAATGACTGGTCACTATGACACACACTGACCACCAGGGGGCGGACGCTCAATGCAGGAGCTGCCCCCTGGTGGTCAGTGCGCTCCCACAGGGGGAGCTCTGCTCAGCCACAAGCCAGGCTGACAGCTGCCAGTACAGCGGTGGTGGTGGGAGCCTCTCCCGCCTCCTCAGCAGCGCTAAGGATGTCCAACTGCAGCTTAGGCCTGCTCCCCACTGGCAAGTGGACATCCCCCGAGGGCTCCCGGGCTGCCAGAGGGATGTCTGATTGCCAGCTTAGGCCCAATCCCCCGGGGAGCAGGACCCCCCCCCCCCCCGCGAGTGCACAAATTTTTGTGCACAGGGCCTCTAGTAAAGAAAGAAATCATTACCAACTTAGGCTTCTCTACTGTTCAATAAGCTTATGCCACAAATATGGCTAACTTGGCTATCTTTTAGGCCTTTTTACATAATCACTAGAGGCCCGGTGCACAAATTCATGGGGTCCGGCCAGCACACCCCAATGGGGACCGATCGGGCCCGGCCGGCCAGGAGGAGGGGCCAGCCGGCCCTGCCCCTGGTCAAAATCTGGTTGAACTTCCAGTCAAGGGGACAATTTGCATATTAGGCTTTTATTATATAGGATGTACCACATGTTAAAATACTAGTTGCTTTGTGTTTCAAAGATGTTTACACAAATGCAGAAACAAAATTGGAATTATAGTCTAAAAATTAAATCTAGCTGCTAGTAGCTCAACAGCTCTATCTTCTTGCTGGAATCTCCAACCCCCTCCCTCAAGCACACACAACCCCTACCCTTCCCACACAGTAACATAACACAAGAAAATATGTTAAGTGTACATCATACATTTATTACCAACAACCCTCTCAACTCCAAAATTGGGCACAGGGATTAAAAATAAAAATTCATTGCACTACTTAGTAAAGCATTACTAGTAACTTTCATAAAAAATGTACAAACTTTGTTAAAAATTTATCAAGCCTTCAAATGATTTGGTTACAGATATTTATAATACATACATTTAAAACTATGTTAACTGATACAATGGAATATGATTTGAGGAAATGACTCAGCAAATGATTCCAAAAAACACCCCTGTAAGCTTTCATAATCTGAAACGAACAGCAAAATGAGGTAACCCAATGTACAACAGGGGGAAAATAGGTTCCTAATGAAGGCCTAAAGACATATATGAAAAATATCCGCACAAGTGAATTATAGATCTCATTCAAAATATTTAAGAGGCCCAAATTTAAGAATCTTAACAAATCACATTTGAGAGAGTGTATAAAATCTAAATATGCTTCCACATTTTTAAAATTTTGCTTAAAAAAGAAGAAGAAAAATCAGGACAGAAAATCCTAATGAGATCTCGATACCTGGAGGCCTTGACTTACTTTTTGTTTTGTTGTTTTGGGGGGTAGGGTGGGGGTGGCTGGCGGGAAAAAAAAAATCAAAGATGATAATTCATGTCAAAAACAAAAAACCCCAAAACAAAACCCCATAGTAGAGTTAAGATGGTAAAGCCAATATTATTTTAGGAGGAAAGAGGAAGAAGGCAACAAACCAACATCTGCCTGCTATCTGGTGCATCACCCAAGGTGACAACAGCTGGAACAAATCAACTGCTCTTTCTCTTTTGCTAGCCACAAAGCTGCTCATTTTGGTGAGTCTGAGCTGGTTCAGAGCACATGCATGTATACTCCTAATATGTACTAACCACTTAATAAGCAAGTCTGCACACATCTCTAAGAGGCCATGCAAAGAAAAGACATTCCCAAAGAGATCAGTCACAAGAGCCAACAATTCAGAATTTTACCAATAGACCCTGCTGCCTCCTAAATTGCCAACTGCCTCTCAAAATTTTACTGGGAAAGGGATATAATGACAAGAATTCATTGTCAGAGGGAAGGAAGGAAGAGCTACTTTTCCTAGTCATTAGTACAATGTGCCTTGTTAATTAGGTATCTATATAAATTAGAAAAAGTGCTTTACTTGCATGCTTCAATAAAATGAATACTGAGTGTAGTAGTGTTATGTTAGATCTGTACAGATAAAAAATTTTTTGCAGCTATATAAAAGAGTATGTATAAGATGGGCTTTTGCCATTTTAAACATGATTTTTTTTAATTAAAAAAAATAAAGAGTAAACTCTACGTGATTTGTAATGTAGCTGATTATTATGCCAATAATTTTGGTCTTGAACAAACTTTATTCATCAGGAATAGGTGGGGGATATCCTAATGATTTAAAAGTAACATGTGCGTTTTATCACTGTTTAGATGTATTTATGATGCATTGACAAATTTAAGGGCAAACAGAAAGTATGCAAAATTCTATTTGTATGACTAGAGGCAACAGTGTCTGGAAAAGGGCAAAATTGTGCTTCCGTGTCAATTGACTTTACTGAACTCTAAGCTGTGATGAGCTTATAGAGATTTCAAGGGAAGGCAAGTAGCATGGCAGTAATAAGTAGTTAACACTGTCTGAGTAGAAGACCAACACAGAGCCAACTGAAAGCTGAGTGAGGCTGGCAGCAAATCATCACAATCCTGACTGGAACTACACAGCTTGTGCTACTGCAAAGCAATGACATCAACCGCAGAGAAGAGGCAGGCAATGCTGAGCACACAAAGAATGAGAGAGGAATCTAAACACTGCTGGAAAACTGAATTTAAACAATCTGCATTATGCTCAATAAATCTATTAAAAAACCCCACACAGCTATGTATTGAAATATTTCAGATCAACTAAATGAAGGTCAATTCCTGTTTTACAGCATTATTTTTTATACAAAAATCATATCTTCATTTATACTGCAAGTATTTTGGACACCTGTTATATAATATTTTTCTCATTCAAACAAAACAAAAAGGAAAACAATAAAACATCAAAGCACATCAGGTCTAAGGAACTAGAGCTGTCACAGCACTTGATCCATCCTGGAATAGAGGGTTTTGATGAGAAGCACATTTACTGAGAGAACTAGACAACTTTCAGAATTGGAGCTTGGCAGGTGAATTAACACAAACAGAAATACAGTTTTCTTAAAACAACTTAGTTGCCCATGGGAGCTTGAACAAAGAACATATACCAGAAATCAAGCTGAGTTAGCTAATAGATTTTGTTCTGTTGGAAGTCAAGGAAGTGAGACTTCATGGGACCAGTGGTATTCTTAGAAATATATTACTCAAATATCTTCAGAATAGACTACAAATCTAAACATTAAAAAAAAAAATCACAAGTACTTCCTGTAAGAAGCTTACTGGAAATGTAAAGGAAAAAACAAGTATCAACATTCAAATCATTGATTGAAATGCTAATATTGCTAACTGACGATGTATGATATTGCACCTTCTTTTTGGAAACAGCAAGTTGGAGATTTAAAAAGTTTTCAGAACAGAATAAAAAGATCAGGTTCATGGAGTGAGATCTGTTGCACCTTTTTTTCTTAAGTGACCCACTTGGACCACCAATGAACAAAAGGTGACAGCTGCCTGAAGCAGAGGAAGGCGGCTTTTCTCATTCCATTCATTGGGAGGGAAGGGGATGGAGTATTCAATGCTTGTAATTGATGCACCCTTAGCAATCAGTGTGCAACAGCAAACACAAGGGAGGAAAAAAACCAGTGTACAGTACTAGTGCTGTTTAAATAACACACCAGATTATACATTGCAGCATAATTAAAACTACACACACATTCTTGGTACATGCTGGTATATAGGATCTCATACACACATTAGCTACCATGCCTGCACACAAGTAGTTACACATTCTCTCTCACACACACAGAGATACATTTATCACCAACAGCCATACGTTGCATTCATTTCCACTCACAGTTTCTGAAGGCTCTATATAAGGTAGATTGCTATTCATCTGGAGCTACCACTTCTTATAAAAGCACATGCTAAAAGATCACGTCCACTGTAATCTTGCAGCAACACTCGGAATGATCACACAAAAACCAGGGAATGTTAGTGCACACACAAAATTAAGCTAAAGAAAAAGTCTTTGGAGTTCCAATCACACGGTTAGTATAACAATCCCATAATTATGAAGACTAATTGTAAGCTTTTATAGTTGATTAAGTCACACAGTGCAAAGAAAGGTCCATTGACCCTTTTGGTAAAGGGAGGGCTGGAAGCCACACAGATTAAGTTCAATGGATAGTCCGTATATACATGTGATGAGGAACACCCAAACTAAATTTGTGCTCTTAGGTTGGTCATTCTGAATCCCGATGCACTTCTGAAGCATCAGCTCGACAAATTGGGCAAGTACGATTTGCCTACAACACAAAAGAGAAAACTTGTCTGAATTGTGACTTACACAATGAAACATATTAAAAGCAATGGAACTCTTTTTACTCCCCATATAGTTTCTACATTCTTTGTTCTTTGAAGAGGGTACAAAGCAATCATTTAATCTGTCTTTTAAAAATACCCCATTAAATCTCAAAAAACTAATAACCTATGATTGACTTTTTTGGTTTTATTTTTGATTAATTTTTTTAAAGGGTCTACCTTCACCATACAGACATTATCCATAACTAGTTCAGACAAATTTAATTAACTGGTTTAAAAAACTCCATCTCAACAAATGACACCACATTTGCTGAGTTGCTAAAGCCAGCAACCTAGGCATCCATCCACCTGCTCTCTTTCTACAATCCATATTCATCAAATATTCTAATTTCTTTATTATAACAGCTTTCAAATCAGACCTTTTCTTTTAATTGCCACTATTTGTTCTGTGTATGGCTCAGAACATCCTTATTCCATCTTCCTGACTCTCAGAAATTATTCCTTGTAGTCCATTCTCTAAACAATGGCCAGTGATCTTTCTAACACACAATCTCACTCATCTCTCTTCCACATCACTTTCAAGGTATCTCACACTTTACAGTGACTTCACAATAAGCTGGTCACTGGTTACATTTCTGAACATTTGTCTCTTCTCTTGCCACTAGCATACACTAGTTATCAGCCACATGGAACCTGTGGTTTTCTGATTATTCTCTCTTCTCACATGTCAGGGCTGAGTGTATTTAATGCTTTATTTTTCTAAAAAGTTCAGACTCTTCACCTTCAGGATTCAGTTTGGGCTAAACTGGGTACCCTTAATCTGTGCTCATCTGTCTTCCTTACCAAACTGGGAAGTTATCTAACCCAATATTATTATCTCCTAATGAGAATATTCTAAAAAATTCCCACACAACATAAAGTTAACTAATTTGTGTCCTTTGTACTTAAAAAAATTTTTAATATCTACAAAAGAAAAAAGGGTCAGAATTAAAAGCACTAGAGGTTTGTTCCCATGTAAATCTCTAACAAAGGAGCTCCAGTGAGGTCCCCTTCTAACCTCAGAGGAAAACTGGCATAATGAACCCAGGCCTTACCCCTATATACCATGAGAAAGTTAAGACATCCTTATATAATAAAACCTTAATATGCAAATCGACCGAACGGCAGAACGATCGGTCACTATGATGCGCACTGACCACTAGGGGGCAGACGCTCAACACAGGAGCACCACTCAGCCAGAAGCCAGGCTCAGGGGCTGGTGAGTGAGAGCAGCGGTGGTGAGAGCCTCTCCCACCTCCACTGCAGGCAGGCGGTAAGGAGTGAGGGGTCCCGGACTGTGAGAGCCCCAGACTGCAAGGGGGGATTGAGCCTGGGCTAGCAGACATCCCCCAAGGGGTCTCTTTGTAGAAAGAGAGCAAGTGGATGCCTATGTTGCTGGCTTTAGCAACGCAGCAAATGGTGGTGTCATTTGTTGAGATGGAGTTTTTTAAAATTCTATATTCCCATTACCCAGACTCAACAATCCATGGCTAATTTTATTTCACCTATTACTGTCTACTTCTAAATACCAGATTATTTTCAAACAAAAATAAAAGCTCTAGTACTCATTATGAAAGACAGATAACCACTTTTCAGGTTTTACAAAATCACTCCCATGATGATGATTATAGTTCTTTTTTTAAAAAAAATATATATTTTATTGGTTTTTTACAGAGAGACAGAGTTAGAAACATCGATGAGAGAGAAACATCGATCAGCTGCCTCCTGCACAGCCCCCACTGGGGATATGCCCGCAACCAAGGTACATGCCCTTGACCAGAATAGAACCTGGGACCCTTCAGTCCACAGGCCGACGCTCTATCCAGTGAGCCAAACCGGTTAGGGCTTACAGTTCATTTTTGCTGGCCTTTTCCCTTCATTTTTAGAAATCATATTGAAAGCTGTGTTTGAATTTTACCTCCTTTCCCACCCTCCACCAATGATGGACTTACTCTACATGAAACCATGCTCAATAAAAAAGAAAATTCAATGTTATTCTCTTCTCAGGTGCCATCACTTTACCTTAAGCCATTTGTCGACACACTTGGCATGGAACTCGTGGTTACAGGGTAAAACTCTAAGTAGCTGCCTTGACTCAAAATCACACATGCACACTACACACCTAAAAAAAGCAAAAAGGTCATTTAACCATAAAACCTATTGGTTCTGTTTTGTTATGACTACTGAAGCCCCCCCAAAAAACCACTTACCATCTCACTTATCAAAATGTCATTTAAATTCTAAGACACACACACACACACACACACACACACACACACACACACACAAAAATCATGATATTAAGACATGCAGTAAAAGTGCTTTTCTTTACTGAGAAATCATCAGGAAAATCTCCGGTTTAACATCCAAGCTAGTCTTTTTTTTTTTTTTTTAATTTTTATTCATTTCAGAAAGGAAGGGAGAGGGGGAGAGAGAGAGAAACATCAATGATGAGAGAGCGTCACTGGTCAGCTGCCTCCTGCATGCCCCACACTGGGGATTGAGCCCACAACCTGGGCATGTGCCCTTGACTGGAATCGAACCAGGACCCTCCAGTATACAGGCCAGTGCTCTATCCACTGAGTCAAACCGGCTAGGGCCCAAGCTAGTCTTAACACATTGCGGACCAGTGGTTTCATTGCTAGCTTTACCCAGTGGCCATCTAAGTTTCTATTGAACGAGTACAAAAAATGTTTTACATAAATGTTAAAGGCACGCTTTAAAATTAAATACCATTGCATTTTGAAGTTATTTATTACATGTCCTTACAAGCTAATATCTTTTTAAAGTATTCTTGTGATTGGCCACAAGCCTTAGAATAGAAAACACGGGAATTCTCATGATCCATCTGCAATGTGTAAATACAAAAAGTACTATGATAGTCAATAAAGGGGTGCTAGAACTGGATAGTATTATGCAAGTTGGACTATTACCTCACACAATACACAAAAATTAACTAAAAAATGGAGCAAAGGCCTAAATGTAAAAGCTAAAAATTATAAAATCTTAGAAGAAACACAGGAGTAAATCTTTGTGACTTCCAAGTACGCAATGGTTTGAGATACTGAAAGCACAAGAAACAAAAATAGATAGGTAAATGGCACAGAGGTGTAGATGGTGGTGACCTGCCTCCCATGATGAAGTCAGAAAACAATTACATGTTAACAGATGACCTTCTTCCTCTCCTGTACCTCCGATCTCCCCTCCCTCTGATGACTCAGCCAACACACCATCACCACCACCTCTCAGCCAGTTCCAAAGTGCTCTCAGTTTTCCCAATGCTGATAAGTTAAACTACATTGTACATATATTATTTCTACTTTGTATAGACTGTGTACTTATCATATCATTCTTGCTTTTACTGTATGTTAGTGTTACTTTATGTTTTATGTTTTTTGGTATAATTTGGTAGGTTATTTTTTGGAGCTATGAATGCTAAAAAATTTTTCCATATAGATGAATGGTAACTGCTTCTTCACTTCATGTCATTTGGTTTATGAAAGGCTCTACTTTTGGAGCAAGGGAAATCTGTACATAAATGTTCACAGCAGTATTATTAATACTAGACAAAATGTGGAAACAACCCAAATGTTCAATTGAGGAAAGGACAAACAAGATCTAGTGTGTCCATACAATCAAATATTACTTGGCCATAAATAGGAATGAAATACTGATACAAGCTATGACATGATGAACCTTGAACACAAGCTAAGTGAAAGAAGCCAGATTAAAAAGACCATCCTATCTAATAAAGAGGGAATATGCAAATTGACCATCACAAAGATGGTGGCACCCATAGCCACAAGATGGCAGTGCCCAGTCTCAGCTCCGCCAGAGTCCCCCAGTCCTTTCAGCCCTGCCAGAGGGGTGGCAGGCTCGTGGTGTGGCTGGACCTGCCCTCAGCCCCTCAGGACCGGCCTGAGGCGCAGGCAAGCCTTGGATGGGTGGCTGTCCAGCCGCCCAAGGCCACCCGAGGCTCAGGTAACCAGGGCTGACCAAGGTTTGCGCTGCCGGCAGTGGCAACAGCAGAGTGTGATGGGGGCATCGCCTCCCGCCCCTAAAGGCTCCTGGACTGTGAGAGGGCACAGGCTGGGCTGAGGAACCTCCCCCTCCAGTGCATGAATTTTCATGCACCGGGCCTCTAGTATATTATATGACCCCATTTATGTGAAATGTCCAGAATAGGTACCTCTATAGAGATTTTTAAAAAAATTAGTTGGGGTTTGTGCCAGGGTGAAGAGGATTGGAAAGAAATGGGGAATGGCTGCTAATGAGTAATGAGTTTCTTTTTGGGGTGATGAAAATGGTATAAATTTGCTTGTGAAGATGTTTGCAAAACACTGAATATACTAAGAATCACTATAAATGTGAATTATATCTCAGTAGAGTTGCTATAAAGAAGATACTATAAAAAGCAGAATCTTTAGGTAAAAACTTTGAACTTTAATTGTATGAGACTTTAATCATATATAAAATATTACAGTTTGAATCAGAGACCATAAACTTTACAGGCAACCTAAAAATCCAGAACAGCACTGTCCAATAAAATTTTCTGAAGTGACGGAAATGTTCTACATCTTTCAATACAGCATCACTAGCTAGTGTTACTAAGAAACTTAACTTTCAATTTTATTTAATTTAAGCAGCCCCATGTGGCTAGCTGCTACCTAACTAGACAACATAGGCCAAGGTTATGAAATAGAGGTTACTTTATCAAGTTATCTATGGCTCTCATGCTTTTATTTCATAAAGGTAGAAAAGAAAATTTAACAGAGCGGTATCAGAAAAATGTACTTACAAAGTCTGTTCTGACTGGTGGTTGTTAGGATTGAACCGATATGAAGGAAGTTGTTCAATATCTGCTTTAGTCAGTCCTCGTGGCTTAGCTTCTCCTAGTCGCTCTGCCAGGTTTAAAAGGGCCTGTTGTGGAAAAGGAAATATACTTTAACTTTCTTTAAATTTTTCTATAGCAGTAATTTTTTAAAAAACTACTTTTATTGTGGAAAAATTTAAATACATACTAAAGAAGAGGTACAGTATAATGAAATTCCATATTCCCATCACCCAGGCTCAATAATCCATGGCTAATTTTATTTCACCTATTACTGTCTACTTCTAAATACCAGATTATTTTCAAACAAAACTAAAACATGGTATTTCATTAATAAAATAGTTCTGTATGTATTTTTAAAACAGTCTGTCAACTTCAGCACTTTTGACATTTTGGGCTGGATAACTTTTATTGGGGGGGGCTGTTCTGTGCACTGTAGGATGTTTAGCAGCATCTCTGCTAAAGGCCAGTAACACCCTCCCACCCAGTTGTAACAATCAAAAATGTCTTCATATGTTGCTAAATATCCTCCTGGGGATAAAACTATCCCCAAGTTGAACACCACCACTCTAAAAAAGGAAAGATTTTTTAAAAGGGAATAAATCACATCATCATCATCACACCTTATAATTCTTTGTCAAATGTCTGTTTCAATTACTTTCAAAACACTTTTAAAAATAGTTTATTCAAATCACGATCCAAATAAATCCATCTGTTCCCATTGCTTGATACTGTCTCAAGTATCTTTTTTAAATTTTGTATTTATTGAAGAAAACAGGTCAATGGCCTGTAGAAATTCTCAGTCTGAATTTTGTTGACTGAACCACCCCACCCTGACTTGAGTTTTCTTGTCCCCTGTATTTCCTATAAATTGGTGGATTTGAGTATTCAATCATAGCTTACCACACCTAATTGTCATGTTAGCAGCCACTGATGGAACACTGCATAGGTTCACTTATTCACTAAAGATGGTAAAATGGTAATATTCTAATTCTATCATTCTTTCTTCATTTATTAGATGAAATACTTCTATACTGAGCAACTGCCCCATACCAAATTGCATTTAGTAGTATAAATTATATATAAAGTGCAGGATGAATAAGACCACTGAGTGTGTTTTCTTAAGTATCACTATGAATTCATGAATATTAGCATAGTTGATGTTTCAATATATCGCAGCTATTATTCTTACTGGTTTTATAAGTACCTCCTTTCTCCCAGTTTTCAATGGCTCTAATTATTCATTTGCTTTATCCTAAAATCAGGTAGCCCTTTGTGTGCTGCTTTCCCCCTTTAAAGGCTGCCACAGGGTTAAGAGAATGGGTAACAAAGAAATGATGACAGATGAGAGAACAAATAATTTCTAAAAAAAAATCTCAATAACTAATGGTATATGTTTTAATATCATGACACTGCTTTTGGTACAGTTTCATTTGGAGAATTAGGTCACCTAAAATTGCTTCCCCTTTGTGAACATGAATGCCCCTAAATTCTTCTAAATGCTAGACAAGTTGTTAAATTGGTGCTGATTACAATTAGCATATAAAATTTATGATATAGCTTATCTATATTTATACCTCTACTATATAATAAGACACTTAGGTCAACTAATACAAATATGACAATTATATTCAATAAAATGTTCATTAAGCCCTTATTGAAAGGAGAATGTAATGATAACCAAGCTCTCAACAAGATAACTGAAGGCACAACATGATCATTACATATGGTTTTATAAGAACAAAAAGGAGGGAGAGAGACATTTAGATCTGATAATGGACTAGAAATGGCTTTCATAGAAGTAGTTTCAAAATGTAGAGGAAGGGGTAAAAATAATTAGGCAGAAGGATCAAGGGGAGTAAAAGCACACAGGCAAGAATGTATAGGGTAGACTAAAAAAGTGGTGAAAACTCTGGACTAGGGAGTGTTGTAGGTGTGCACACTATTGAGATAAAAGAAAAGCAAGCACGATTTTCTTGGTTGAATTAAAGTGTGACTTTGCAGAAGATCAAACATATTCAATCCAAAATATAGTCTAGAAAGGATTCCAATGCTAAGTACAAAATATCTTCCCTACACTGGGATAGTATCACTGTTTTTCCATTGATATATGTATATAATTTGTTCAATGAAAAGCTGTCCTTTCAGTAGCATGAAAGAAGACTCAATTTCAGTACCTAAAAGAATACCTAAAAGAGAACCAACTCCTTTCCTTACCGCTCTGTACAAAACTAACATAGTGTTCTAGAAACAAAATCAGGAAATTACTACAGTCCCTTTCTCAAGAATCTGGGAATGGAAGCCAAAGGACACTGCAGTGTGATTATATATGTAGAAAGAAAGTGATATAATGGCATTCTGAAAACTACAGAAGAATATAGCATTTGGCCTGATCTCTTCCACATGCATTTAAAAAACAAATCAAAGATGCTTTAAGATTGTTTGTGTGTGAGATCTCTCCTCCCTCTCCCCAGGTTCAGTTCACCTAAAAAAAAAAAAAAAAGTGTTCCAGCACAGATGTCCCAATTAACGATGGTTTGGCTTACGATTTTTCCACTTCACAATGGTGCAAAAGCGACATGCATTCATTAGAAACCAGGTAGGCTAAGCTATGATGTTCAGTAGGTTAAATGCATTTCAATTTATGATATTTTCAACTTACAATGGATTTATCAGGACGTAACCCCATCATAAGCCAAGGAGCATCTGTATTCATACTGTATAAATAGAAACTACGTGAGGCTGGGGTGAGAAAGATAGCTGGCAGTATCAAAACCAAGTCATACATACAGTCACTCACATTCAACATACCCAAATCCGAATTTGCCTTCCAACCCCTAAACTGCACCTCCTATTCCTATCTTCAAATACTATAACATCAACATCATCTAAATTAGATGATGTCATCTACCTGACCTACTGTCATCTTCTGCCTTCTTTGTGGGCTACTACAGTTTTTGTAGAGCATCTTCTTTTGCAACCCTCCCACTCACACCCCTAACTCTACTATTAATTCAAATGTTAAAAATGTCTCTGAAGATGTACTTTTTTCTATTTGCAGTTCCTATAGTTCGAAACTTGCATGGTTTTATAATTTATTGCCTGACCTATTAAATAAGTTTCCCCACCACCAACTTCTTAACCTCTCCCATCTATTCCTTCATGCTACTAGCAGAGTTCTGACTCATACAAGTAGAGATCCATTAGCACCAAAAAATGTAGCGGCTCCTTCATCCCATAATATTCAAAATTCTGTCCATTCTCTAGCAGGACACTCAAGGACAACCAGTCAAGCTTTCCAATCAAATCTCACGTTAGCCACAGACTATATGCAATTCCTCAAGAATATCCAGCACTTCCCTGCTTCAACCTTATGCACGAAAACGTTTTCCCATTCTTCAAGAATCAGCTCAAACACTTCTGGCTTCCACAAAATCTTTGAGAACATCAATTTATAATTCACTGTTTTCTCATTTACATTCTCTCATAGGAGTTGAGTTGTATGTAACTCTAATAGAGTACCAAAAGTCTCTCTATCAGAGCTGTGTGGTACATGACAAAATATCCTTAAGGATGCTGAACACTTCTTTCAAACATATTTGTATCTTGAAATGTACAAAGGATTCACTTAATAATGTTTAATTAGATGAATGAGTTGAGTATTACAGTGCTTTTTATGCACACAATATTCCCCAACTTAATTCAAAGTTCACCTACTCACCTCGTAATTTTCTACTTCTCCATCTTCCACATCCAATTCAAAGCTGAAAGTTGGGCCTACTGCAGGTGGCACTGGAAGCATTGATCTGCAGTGAAAATAACCAACACGAGCATTGATACATTACTACATTACTTCAGTGAACAGGAAAAACAAAGTCCAGTGGTATAGGGACAAATGGCTGGGGTCAATCAGTGGCAACCCTTTAAAAAAAAAAACTGACTTCACTAACAATAAACAAAAACTGACACTTAAAAAATATCATTTACAATTGCATAAAATCACATAAAATATTTGGAATGAATTCAACAAAATATATGTAAGACCTATACAATAAAAACTGCAAAAATACTGTAAGGATAAACTTAAAAAGAATAGAGAAATATGCTGTGTAAGTTAACTGACTAGACGAGTCAATATTAAGATGTCAATTTTCTCCCCAACTGATCTACAGATTTCATGTAATCCCTACCAAAATCCTCAGCAAGCCCTTTATAAAGTAGAAACTAATTTGATTTAAAAATTTATATGGCTCACACAAAAGACTTTAGATCATTTCAGAACTAAGTTGGGAGACTTATCCTATCAGATTTAAGACTTACAATAGAGCTACAATGATCAAAATAGTGTAAAATAGGCACATGACCTTAAAGACAGCATTTCCTAGCTTTCCTACCAGTTAATTATAGATAAGACTACATTCTGGCCCATGGGATTTGGCAGGAATAATACATGGAACTTCTAGGAAGTATTCCTGAGAGGAGGCAGGTAGGCAAAGAGATCCACTTTCATTTTTACTGGCTAGAATGCTGACTCAAGAGCTGGAACCTGAAGAGCCATTTTAGATCGAGGAAGCCATAGGATGGCAGAATCATTCCTCAGAGTTATGGGACTAAACAAATCATATCTGAATTGCCTACTTCTGGACTTCATTACATGAGAGAGAAATAAAGATATATTTAACCCATGAGTGCTTCTGCTACAAACTTAATTCTAACAGAGTATTTATTTTCCTTTTTTTAAATTAAAAAAACATCAAATTGTTGATCCATTCACTTATGCATTTATTGGTTGCTTTTTTCACGTGCCCTGACCGGGGATCTAACCTGCAACCTTGGGGTATTGGGACAACGCTCTAACCAGCCAGGACCTCTAACAGAGTATTTATAAGGCATAGAAATAACTTCTCTTTCTCTCTTCCACTGAGAGAAACAGCAGTATCAAAAGCTGGATAATCAAAGAAGATGGCAAGTGATGCCAGTTGTAAAAGTAGCAAAAATTTTAAACTTTCCTACCTTTAGATTTGGTAAACCTATTTTATGGCTCAAGATTCCCGCCCCCCCCCCCCCCCACTTCTCTCTTGTCATTGACTCTTCTCTTTCACTCTTAAATAGCCCCACCCAACCACTAACATTAAATACAAACAAATATTTAACACTCTAAATTATACACCACATAGAAGATCCTCATAAAAGAAAGAGAATCTCAAGAATGCCAAATTTAGAACTCATTAAAATAAGAAAGAACTTACAACACATATGGTAATAAGCTGGGATGATAAGGGGGAGGTGGTATTGGCTGCTGGGATCGGTATCTACTTCGTCCTGTGAGCCTCCGGGGCATAAATGGAGGATAAGGCTGTAGGAGAAAAAAATGTTTAGACAATTTAAGACCATTTTACTTTTATAAATATTTAATGTCAAAGTCTCTTAAAAAAAAACCCAAAACAACCAACAACCTAGAAAGTTCTTTACTATTCAAGTGGTATTTAATATTTCTTAAATGTTCACATGGATGCAATGACTAGTTTAAAACATCTGTATATTTCTAAATACACTTTTCCAACACCAATCCATTCAAAATTCTAAACATGTAGAGTTACATTGAAATAACTCAAAACAAGTTACCAAAGCAAATAATAACATTGAATGAAAACTTACTACTCCAAAGGACACCTCTTGATGCAGAGGATCATGTGCTAAGAACTGCAAAGGAGCAGATGGGGGTAATGTTGGGGGATGGGCTGAAGAAGGGTAAGTGAAACCTCCTACTGGAAGATGTTCTCCTAAGAGTTCCACTTCGTTTTCTATCCTTTGCAGAGGCTGAGGGGGGAAAAAGAAACTAATGTACTTCCAGTGTTTAAATACTGCAGTATAATAATAAAAATCACAGACACACACAATATTTTTGAAGTCATACATTTCTTGATGTTCACATGAACCTACATTCATACATGTGGACATACATAGTAAAATCTTCCTGCCTTTAATTGAATTTCAATAAGAAAGTTTTTGAAATATGTCATTAAACATTTCCATTTAATTGACTAGACATATCAATTAAAAGATACATTTATTTCACTATTTCAACCTTCTCTTAAGAGCAGGAAAGTCAAAAAGTCATGTAGTAAGCCAACTGCATGGCTAAAATTACAACACATAGGATACACTGACCTACTGTGGATACACAGGATTTTCAGACACTTAACTCTTAACATGAAATCGAACACGGTGTATATCTATTTATAAATCAAAACCAGAGCTAAATGAGATAAGATACAGTAGGCATTACACTACAGTAGAAAGTTTATGGGCTTTGGCATTAGATTCTTGGCATTGTCACTATCATTGTGACTTATGTAAATTGCTTAATTGGAACTTCAATATTGTCATCTATAGAACTGACACGTCCATAGCCTATTTCAAAAGTGTGTTGTAATCACTGAGACAATGTACAAGTAACACATAGAACACATAGTGTATGTAAAGCAATAGCATGTGGGATTAAAAAAAAAATAGCTTACTGAATATAATTCACATACTGTAAAATTCACCATAAGGGGGAGTACAAGTCATTTTTGTATATTCACCACTAATTCCAGAACATTCCTACCCACCCCCCCCCACCCCCCAAAAAAACAACAAACCCCATGCCCATTAGTAGTCAGGTCTGCTATCCATTTCTCCTCAATCCTCCCCAAGGTTCTGGACAACCATTAATATCTACCTTCATTTCTATAGATTTGCCTATTCTGGAATTTCGCATATACAGAATCATGTAATATTGTGGCCCTGGTATCTGGCTTCTTTCATTTAGCATTATGTTTTCAAGGTTTATCCATCTTATAGTTTGTGTGTCATACCTCACTCCTTTTTGTGGTTGAATAATAATCTACTGTATAGATATACCATACTTTGCTTATTCATTATCACTTGATAGACATTTGCACTGTTTCTATTTGTTGGCTATTAGGAAGAATGCTGCAGTTCCTTTCACAGGACTAAAATCTTCCACTCTAATCATTTCCATATGTTCTCTTTCCTATTCTCTTAATGCATGATTCAGATGTTCAACTTGGCTGTCCAAAACACAAGTGGGCCTTCTTCCTGTGCTCTTCCTTCCATTTATACAGTACTTACCTCCTCCAGACCCCTAAAATAATATGCCTCTCAGCTATATTCCAGTCCCAGGGCAGAATTAACTATGTTAACAGACTATCTCATCTACCTTTTTGTGAGAACACAATAGAAAACAAGCCTCCAATAAAACCAATTGAGGCTCAGAGGGTTACTTTACTTGCATAAGTGAATATTATCCTAACAAGTATAAACAATTTTATAATATTTTCACTTCCATTTTAGAAATACATTAAAGGAAAAAAACAAGAAAACTGACTTTTTCTTCACATTTACTTCATGAAAGATTACAGATACGAAGGAACAAATTTAAATCAGACAAGTGACATAAAATAACTAGAAAAATTTAAGAAACCAAGGTAATTCTCGGCTCATTTATCTATATGAATTTGTATGTCTTTGAAGTCCTTAATTCGTTTAAGAACCAGAAGAATGGTTAAGGGAGAGAGATCAACCAAAGGACTTGTATGCATGCATATAAGCATAACCAATGGATACAGACACCAGGGGTTGAGGGCATGAGTGGGAAGGTGGGAGGTATTGGGGAGGGGTAATTGGGGGGGGGGGGGGGGGTAAGGACACATATGTAATACTTTAATCAATAAAGAAAAAAAGAACCAGAAGAATGCCCAAGTTAAAATTTTTAAATGGTAACAATTTACATCTACTAAATTAATCTACCTTTTAAGTCTAAACATCCTGTGAATATTAAAGACATAAAAGTAGAAATACCTACCGATCGTGATTGCTGTGTTTGGAAAGGGACAAACTGGCCTGGTGGTGGCAAATGAGGATGATGATGAGGAGAAAGGTGAGGAGGATGTAAAAGAAATGGATCACTAGAAATAAGGGGTGGGAATGCAGCATATGGTACTGGTAAGTGCTGAACTGAACAGGCTTGCAGCATCTGTAAGAGAAATTGTTATTTTCTTGTTGAAGGTATCAGAATACATAATTAAAAACAAAACAAAACTCTATACAGTGAGATAGAAAGGTTATTGCCAAGTCCGCCAAAATGTTTTAATAACCTATATCAGTGGTCGGCAAACTGTGGCTCGCGAGCCACATGCGGCTGTTTCGCCCCTTGAGTGTGGCTCTTCCACAAAATACCGACTTCTGCGCATGGGCCACGAAGTTTCAATCGCACTGTCCGTGCGTGCCCGCACGTGGTATTTTGTGGAAGAGCCACACTCAAGGGGCCAAAGAGCCGCATGTGGCTCGCAAGCCACAGTTTGCCGACCACTGACCTGTATTAATAAAATACTAGTGTATGTTTATCTCTATTAGTAAAATACTGGTAACTAGTAATTATTCTGTATTTTATACAGTTCTTACAAATCAGTCAAAACACCCAACTTTTACTTTAGTCTTATTAACAAGTATGAAATGGGAGAAAAACAGAGGAATCTCTCTCTACTTTAAGATGCAGTGGATACTGCTTTCCAAGAAGCTCTCTTTGGAAATTTTTTATTTCTAAGATTTTTTTTATTTATAGGAGCCCAATTCACAACTAAGTGATTTAAGGTCTCTCAATATTTTAAGTCTACTGACTTAGCACACTGGTTCCATAATCTTGATTGAGAAATCAAGCTTGGGTAAATTAATGTTAAAATGGGTTGGTATTTGTATATAGGTGTTCCTTTTAATCTCATATTCAAACAAAGGTTTAGGGTTGTATTAATATATTTAGTGAAGTACTTTACTTTGAAAACATAATTGACCCTTTGGGTCATTTAAATCCCTTGGATTTCAGCAATCTCATTTGTGAAATATGGAGGCTGGACTAGGGGTGGGGGTGGTGTTGGTAGATTCAAAGATAAAGTTTAAGTTTAAGATGCAGAAAGAAGTGGGTGGAAATCTCTGTTCTCTCATACTAACTGTCTCTATTAAGCAAGTCATTTTCATTTCATCATCTAGAAAACGGGATACCATTTTTATCACAGACTTTCTATAGTGAGGAATAAAAAGACCAAGCATTCAACGTACCTGTCAAAACACCGTAAGTGCTGAGACTATTACTGCTGATCACTAACTAGACTTTATTACTAACTAGTCTGATATCCTATATTAATAATCCAAGGCTAACCTAAATTAAGATTTAATTATAAACTGTGCTGATATATGAAGGAACATGCTTTGACCTTCAGGATATCCAAATATGTACAATTTAATTAATGTAAAAACATACCAAATTTTAAAGCTAATTTATTAAACTGTTACTATAACAAAGCTATTGAGATAGCCATTGCAACAAAATAGCCTTTTTTAGTTGGGAGTGAAAAGCTTCAGAAGCCAGTCTCTTAAGTTTTGTTTACTTACATAACACACGTAGCCATTCTACAGAGGAGTGCCCAGACTTACCGGAGGAGGCACACTACAGACAGGGAGGTGCTGTCCACTGAAAACCACAGAGCATCCTGGGACCTGCTGTGTACTGCATGCAGGGATGTGCTGGCCTGTGCAGAGCGGAATCCCATGTGGTGCCACTGTTGTTACTGTATAAGAAACAGGGACGGTGCCCTGATGGAGCTATTAGGAAAGAAAAGCAAAATGTTAGAATTTTAACTGTTTGAATAAAACATTAACTATTGAAAATCAAAACCTGGTCATTTATTGATTCTCCTCAGGGGCACAGTTTTCATAATGTACTTTTCCAACAGTTTCAACTAAACTATTATTTGTCATTGGATAGAAAAATTGTCTGTTTCAAAAGCAGTTTATGATGCCCACAGAACTGGGACTAAACTCTTCTCCCAAAAAGCTATCCTAAAAAGTCCAGGAAAAAAAATGAAATGCTGTATTAACTCTTCTACACTGCTGAAAACTCTTCTAAAGAGAAAATCTGGAAAACCAAGATGGATGCATAGGTAGACACCGGAGATTGCTGCCTTGCACAACCACTTCAAAAATACAACTAAAAGACGGAACGGACATCATCCAGAACCACAGGAAGGCTGGCTGAGTGGAAATTCTACAACTAGAAGGGAAGAGAAAAGCATACCGAGACTCAGAGGAGGTGTGGTGCGGAAGTAAAATACAGAGGTACAGAGGCGCATGCGGAGAGGGATGGCGGCTGAAGACACGGTTGTCTTTTTCAATTGGGAGGGAGTCTCAAGCTCTGAGCTCCAGTTCCGGGCGAGTCTCTGGGGACTCAGACTCATACGGGAGAAACGGGACTGTCTGGCATCAGTTGGAACTCGAGGGCAGCTTTCTCTCGGAGGTGCTTGCAGTGATTGCCGGGACACTGAGAAGCACCGCCTTTGAGGGCAGGACTGAGAGCAGCCATAACTGCTCGCTCCACCCTGTTGATCCCCTGGGACCCTGGCCCGCCCAAGCCGGGCAGGGAGGCTTTTGCATATGAAAGGCCTGGCCCTTTGCAATCTGATAATTACCTAACAAACTGCAGCTGGCCCAAGGCCCTAGGGCAACTTGCATTGTGTCACTGCTGGCTCCTGCTGGGTAGCCTCAGGCAAAGGCTAGATTAGTACCTCCTTAGAGATCCAGGAACCAGTGTGCCTTGTGGTCAGAGTGGGACCATCCAGATTACAGCTCCTCGGATCCATAAAGGACACACTCAGGGGGCAGACTCAGTGAGCACCAAAGCCCCACTGAAGCAAGTCTTGCCCCGGAGGGGTGTCTCCAGCACAGAAGTTCTCCCACTGCAGACACAGCTGATTCTCACAGCCAATTGGCCTGAAGGTCAATTCCTCCCAGTGTTACCTACAACAGTCAAGGCTTAACTACAACAAGTCTGTGCACAAAGCCCACAAGGGGGTGCACCAAGAGTGTCTACCCCAGGTAACTGGGGAGGCTGAGCCACTGGGCCCTATAGGACACCTAGCACAGAAAGCCACTCTATCAACACAGCGAAGCATAAAAAAATGCGGAGACAAAAAAACAGGACACAAATGACAGAAATGGAGGAAAGAAAACTATTGGATATAGAGTTCAAAACCACACTTTTAAGGCTTTTCAAGAATTTTCTAAAAACCGCCGATAAACTTAATGAGACCCTCAAGAAATCTAATGAGACCCTCGAGGTTGTGATAAAGGACCAACTAGAAATTAAGCATACACTGACTGAAATAAAGAATATTATAAAGACTCCCAACAGCAGATCAGAGGAGCACAAGAATCAAGTCAAAGATTTGAAATAAGAAGAAGCAAAAAACACCCAACTGGAAAAGCAAAATGAAAAAAGAATCCAAAAATACGAAGATAGTGTAAGGAGCCTCTGGGACAACTTCAAGCGTACCAACATCCGAATTAGAGGGGTGCCAGAAGAAGAGAGAGAGCAAGATATTGAAAACCTATTTGAAGAAATAATGACAGAAAACTTCCCCTACCTGGTGAAAGAAATAGACTTACATGTCCAGGAAGCGCAGAGAACCCCAAACAAAAGGAATCCAAAGAGGACCACACCAAGACAATCATAATTAAAATGCCAAGAGCAAAAGACAAAGAGAGAATCTTAAAAGCAGCAAGAGAAAAACAGTCAGTTACCTACAAGGGAGTACCCATACGACTGTCAGCTGATTTCTCAACAGAAACTTTGCAGGCCAGAAGGGAGTGGCAAGAAATATTCAAAGTGATGAATGCCAAGAACCTACAACCAAGGTTACTTTATCCAGCAAAGCTATCATTCAGAATTGAAGGTCAGAGAAAGAGCTTCACAAATAAAAAAAAGCTAAAGGAGTTCATCACCACCAAACCAGTATTATATGAAATGCTGAAAGGTATCCTTTAAGAAGAGGAAGAAGAAGAAGAAAGGTAAAGATACAAACTATGAACAACAAATACACATCTATCAACAAGTAAATCTAAAAATCAAGTGAATAAATAATCTGATGAACAGAATAAACTGGTGATTATAATAGAATCAGGGGCATAGAAAGGGAGTGGATTGACTATTCTTGGGGGTGGGGGGGGAAGGGGTATGGGGGATGTGGGAAGAGACTGAACAAAAATCGTGCACCTATGGATGAGGATAGTGGGCGGGGGGGGGGGGGGGGGGGCGGTGAGGGCAGAGGGTGGGGTGGGAACCGGGTGGAGAGGAGCTATGGGGGGAAAAAGAGGTACAACTGTAATAATCTGAACAATAGAGATTTAATTTTAAAAAAATAAAGAGAAAATCTGGGGAAACGACTGCTTGCATCTTCTAATACCTGGCCACATCCAATAGGAAAAAATGTTTTGTTTAATTGCAACTAGTGAAACAATGAAGAATAGTATTTTTTTTATTTTTTACAGAGAGGAAAGGAGAGGGATAGAGAGTTAGAAACATTGATGAGAGAAAAACATGGATCAGCTGCCTCCTGCACACCCCTTACAGGGGATGTGCCTGCAACCAAGGTACATGCCCTTGACCGGAATCGAACCTGGGACCCTTCCGTCCGCAGGCTGACGTTCTATCCTCTGAGCCAAACTGGTTAGGGCTGAAGAATAGTATTTTTTTTTTTTTAAATATATTTTATTGACTTTTTACAGAGAGGAAGGGGGAGAGATAGAGAGTTAGAAACATCGATGAGAGAGAAACATCGATCAGCTGCCTCCTGCACACTCCCCACTGGGGATGTGCCCGCAACCCAGGTACATGCCCTTGACCGGAATCGAACCTGGGACCTTTCAGTCCGCAGGCCGACGCTCTATCCACTGAGCCAAACCGGTTTCGGCTGAAGAATAGTATTTTTAAAAAATTAAAATCATTTGCTTCTCTTTTGGTCAGTCTTATTCTCATACTACCTGTCCTACGACAATGTTAATAACATATACTCTGCACCTTTCTCCATAAGCATACAAACATATACAAGCATGATTACCCACAAATTATTGTCATGTTTGTTTTTGTTTTCTTAATAGAAATGAGACATTATCTTGCAACTTATTTTTCAATTAATATTCTAGATATCTCTTCAGAGTTAAATGCAATCATTCTTTTTGATACTAGCCAGATATTTCAAGTAAACTCACTTAACACAATCCTATTTTTCCTATACTAATGGTCATTCTACTTTTCACTCTTTTGCCAATACAAATATAATCCTATCCTATACAATGAAAGTGTAGTATGCAAACTGTCCCCTCGACCAGAGTTCTTCTGGGAGTTCGACCAGGGGGCGGGCCGGCCGCGGGAAGGGAGGCAGGCCCCAGCCAGCGGCAGTACCTGGCCGGCAGCCGGCAGCTGCTAGGGACCCTACCAGTGCACGACTGGGCCTCTTTAGTTGTAAAAAATGTCATTGAATACGGTATATATATCCTTACATATTAGTAGCTTTTATTTGTTTCAAAGGTATTACTGGGTAAAAGGATAAATGTATTGCCCTGGGTGGTAGGCACACAATGCAGTGTGCAGATGATGTTTTATTGAGTTGTACACGTGAAACCTGTATGGTTTTGCAAATCAATGTCACCCCAATAAATTCAATAAAAAATAAAATTTAATTCAAAAAAAAAAAGAGAAAGAAATAAGCACCTATTGCTTGTCATGTGTAAAAAAACCCAAAAAACCCCAGTCTATGTTTTATCTTTTGCTAAATGCTTTAAAAAAACAAAACCAGGGAACTTATATGCATACTAGATGCCCAATGCACAAAATTCATGCATGGGGCTAGGCCCTCGCAGCCGTGGCTTCGTCCGGAAGGTTGTTCGGCTATCTGGTCTTATTAGCATGTTATGCTTTTATTATTATAGATTATAGATATGAACACAGACAATAGAGTGGTGAAGGCCTGGGAAGGGCGGGTACAGGATGTCAATGGGAAACAAAGAAACAAACAGGGACATCTGTAATACTTTCAACAATAAAGAAAAAATGTTCTAATTTTTTAAGAACAAAAATTTTTCTATCATGATCTTCTATTTAATATTGAATGCAGTTTAAGTGTAGTTTTTGTAATTTCCTATAAAAAGTAAGTTTACAGTTGTAAGCAAAACAGTTTATTATTTATTATTTTATTACTAGAGGCCTGGTGCACGAATTCGTGCACCAGTGGGGTCCTTTGGCCTGGCCTGTGGGATTGGACCCAAACCGGCTGACAACCCCCAAGGGGTCCCGAATTGTGAGAGGGCACAGGCCAGGCCAAGGGACCCCACCGGTGCACGATCAGGGCCAGGGAGAGATGTGGGAGGTTGGCTAGCGGCGGCGGGGGGGGGGGGGGGGGAGAAGGACACCACGGGAGGGCTCCAGGGCATGTCCAGCCTGTCTCAGTCCTGACCAGCAGGACCCCAGCAGCAAGCTAACCTACTGGTTGAAGCATCTGCCCCCTGGTGGTCAGTGCATATCATAGCCAACGGTTGAGCAGCCTTAGCACGTCACTAGCATGTTACGCTTTGATAGGTTGAATGGATGACCAGGCACTTAGCATATTAGGCTCTTATTATATAGGATGATAGCTACATTTTATATTTTTTGCACTTATTAACAAAATATTTTTCTGTTATATTGGAATTAATCACCTTGAAAGACTTCCTAATGTTTAACTTATCCTGCATTTCCAGAGTAAACGCTAACATTAATTCTTTCAGTAATTCTAATAGATTTTTATATCTCTAGCTACGATTTATTATTTAAAACATCTGCAGCTGTATTCAAAAGGGAAACCAGTTGATAGTTTTGTATTGTCTACGAGATTTCATTATTAAGGTTATACAAGTTTCATTAAATATACTTGGAAGCCTTCTTTTACTATGATCTGGAATATTTTAAATTGGAATGTAATAAATTACAGACAGTCCTCAGGTTGATGTACATCATTTTGTGGTTACGTCACCATCTCCCATATATTTATATTAAAAAAAAGTTCCATTATTTCGATGTATGTACATATGTGCCTTATGTTTTTTATTTATTTACCACAAGTAAAGGTCAGGAATTGTTATCTTTTAAATTTTTTTTTACTGTTTCACTTCATTATTGCTGTGTATGTGATCCATGTGAGTGACGTAGGTGCTTATGTAGGTGGGTTCCAACTTACGGCAAAAATCACATTACATCGTGCCTTAGGGAACGGATCTGTGACATATCCTGAGGACCTACTGTATTGGCTGGCTCTTTAGAGATTAGACAATTCAGATGTAATTTCTAAAGACAGGAGTTTTATTATTTCTTTAACTAGAGGCCTGGTGCATGAATTCGTGCACCGGTGGGGTCCCTCAGCCTGGCCTGCATCCTCTTGCAATCTGGGGCCCCTTGGGGGATGTCGGAAGCTTTGGTGCATGGATTTAGCCCAATCCCTGCAGGCCCCAACCCTCCTTCCCCCGAGATTTATGTCTGTTCCATGTTTCCATATCTGTGCGTTGAGTGTCTGGTCCCTGATGGTCTGTGTGTGTCGTAGCTACAGGTCGAATGGTTCGACACTTAGCATATTGGACTTTTATATACACACACACACACACACACACACACACAAACACACACCACACACACACACATATATATATATATATATATATATATATATATATATATATATATATAGATTCCTGCCACAGCTATTGGTCTGTTTAGATTTTCGACATCTTAGGTTGTTTTAATATTTACATATATATTTCATTTCTCAATATATACACCCAACACATAATTTGTCTTAAATGAGATCTCATCTTTTCTGAAGTGTGGTCTTCTCCTTTTCTTTGATTTCATATTTAACCACCTTCTCATTCCCTTCACTTTAGTACATACAACCTAAGTCCAGTATATACTTCATATTTTTCTTTGTGTTCATATGTAGTCCAACATAAGCATATTTAATTGTCATGTTTTACAAAATGGGACATAACACTGTCCTCAATTTTGCTTCTCTTGCTCAATATCTTGCAGATATTGCTCACATTCCTGGCAGAATTCTGATTAATTCCTTGTAATATTATATTCCATTGTATGAAGAAATTATTTATTGTACTTTTCTACTAATGATAAGCAATCACTGTTTATTCCTACTTTCCATTTCTATGAATTTGCCTATTCCAGACATTTCACATAAATGGACTCTACAATCTGTGGCCTTCCATGACTGGCTTCTTTTACTTAGCATGTTTTCAACATTAACCTATGGTGTAGCATGAATTAGTACTTTATTATTTTTGAGTAATAGTCATTGTATGGATATAACATGTTTTATCTACTCATCAGTTGATCAATGTAAGTTCTTGCTTTCTGTACATTTAATTTGTATTTAGGCACTATATCAAAATCTTTTAAAGTAGAATCTGTTTTCTTCTACAATTATATGAGGGTGAGAAAGATACAATTATTTCTTTCAATTTTTCATATCCATTAATTACTACATATCTTATTGCATTTGGTAGAACTTCTACTATAACATTAAGTAAAAATGGACAGAGTAAAGTAAGCATCTCTGTAGTTTCCGATTTATCTCTCACCAGTAAGGATACTTGCTGTTAGTTTTATTTAATTTCCTTCTTATTTTATTTTATTCTAGTTTTTATTAAATTTTTGTTGTTTTAATCCTCACCTGAGGCTATTTTTCCCCGCTGATTTTTAGAGAGTGGAGGGAGGGAGACACAGAGAGAAAAACACTGATGTGAGACACACATCAGGGCCGAGGATTGAGCCTGCAACTGAGGTACAAGGTAAGAGGTACATGCCCTTGACCAGAATCGAACCTGTGACCTTCAGTCAATGAGCCAACTATCAGTTTTTATTACTATTTTACTGACTTTTCAACATCTTTTGATATAATCATGTATGGTTTTCCTTCTCTTATTTGTTGATGTAATATACTTTTATATTAAACGATCCTCTCTTACTTGGGAATAAATCTCATTTGGTCATAGGTTATTTTTCTTTTGATACATTGGTAGATGGTGTTTTCTATAGGTCTGTTGAGAAAGTCCTATGTATTTGAGAGTTTTTTGAGGGGATTCCCACTTTTATTTTAGTATTAGAATTACGCTGGCTTCATAAAATCATTACAAAAATTACCTTTAAAAAAAGCCTGGAATCATTTAAATATTATTAAAATAAGTGTTTCTTGAAGATTTGAGAAAACAGCTGTGAAGCCATCTGGTCACTGTGCCTTTTTAATGGTAATCTCTAGTTAGCCTTCACACTACTGTGGTAATTCCAATTTTCCTATTATTCTTGAGTCAATTTTTAACTTCAAGTTTTTTTTTGCGCCCCCCCCCCCCCCCGCCAGGGTTATATATAAAACTTCATTATCATAGTTAGTAATGAAGTAATATACTTGAGCACTTATACTTGAGTACAATATACTTGTACTAGTTGAAGTGCTCAAAATGAATTAACTCATAATTCTCCCAACATCCCTTATGAAATAGGTGCTATTTTCATTTCACAACTGAACAAAATTCTTTGAATGTTTCCCATGTGTGGATATATGTCTTTTAATTAATTATTCCTACCCTTCTTTACATTTGTCCTTTGTTCCTTAACCAAGCTCACAAGAGGTGTGGCATCCTTATCAATTTTTCAAAGCATTTTGATCCTAATTTTTAAAAGTACAACTTTCTTCCAAGGGAAGCTGTGTAGAATTTACATTTCAATCCTTATAAAAAAAAAAAAATAGAGGCCTGGTGCACGGATTTGGGAACTGGTGGGGTCCCTTGGAGTGGCCTGCGGGGATTGGACCATGGCAGGCGGCTGGGAAGGAGTCTGAGCCCGAGCCCGGGCCAGGCGCTGCTGCTAGGTAGTCTCGATAGCCAAGAGCCCTGCATCTGGTGCCCGTTGGTTAGTTGATGGTCAGTGTACATTATAGTTACTGGTCGACCTATCAAATGGTCGACTGGTTGCTTTGGCTTTTATATATATAGACTAGAGGCCTAATGCATGAAATTCGTGCCAGAGTAGGCCTTCCTTCCCCCCCGGCTGCCGGAACCGGCTTCCCTCTGGCACCTGGAACCCAGGCTTCCCTCCGGCCGCCGGCAGGTGTCCGGGACCCGGGTTTCCCTTGCAGCCCCAGCTTCATCCAGAAGGTCCCCCAGAAGGACGTCCGATCTAATTAGTATATTATACTGTTATTATTATATATAATAAACTTGTCTAAAATTGCTTATTAGGTAAAACTGTTTTTGATAAAATTAAAAGAAATTTACAATAAAATACAAATAAGTTCAATAAACTGCCACCAACTTTTAGCATCTGTATTTCTTGGACATTATGTCATCATACCTGATCATGTATGTCAACCATTACTGCGTTCTGCTGGGGTGGATGAGCAGCAGGGTGTAACAGACGGGGGGATACATTCGGAGGGTGGAAGGCTCGAGGTTCCTCTATTGCTTGCTGCTGTGCATAAGGGAGATGGTGATAATTTTCATCTTGACTAATGGAATTATGTCGAGACAGTCGATCCCTTCTTCCTCTCTGGCGTCTGACAGGAGGACTGTTAACAGCAAATATAAAAAAGGTCATTATAATGTTGAATGATGTGATGTATCAGGATTCTGTATTATCTCTTTTAAAAAATCCATCAGTAATTTATGCGAAGGTAAGCTTGAGTATTAAATAATTGCTATAGTTCCCTATCACCTATAAAAACTTACAATGTAAATAAAATGTTTTTAAATTAAAATACAGTTAATATACAATGTTATCTTATTTCAGGTGCACAACAGTTATTCAACATTTAAACACTTAAAGAAATTATTACTATAAGTTTATCATAACCATTTGATAACGTACAAGGTTATCACAATACTCTTGATTATATTCCCTGTTGTCATACATTACATTCCCGTGATCTGATTTTAAAACTGGAAATTTGTATTTCTTATTCTCCTTTACCTTTTTTGCCCTCTATTTTATTCCCTTCCCTTCTAGCATCCATCAGCTTAATTACATTATATTACATATACATTGCAATGTGTGTATTTTTAAAATAATGAAAATAAAATTGGTATTCAACTCTGAAAGTATTTAGAAATCAATAGCTAACTACTGTCACTTTTTTAATTGCATGAAATTTCTCGTTTATAGACAAAAATTATCAAATATCAGCAATTTCATATGGTTTTAACCTATTATTTTTCTCCCTTTATTTTATAAGCATTATATAACAATTTCTTTTTTAATATAGTTTATTGATTTTTTTTTACAGAGAGGAAGGGAGAGAGATAGAGAGTTAGAAACATCGATGAGAGAGAAACATCGATCAGCCGCCTCCTGCACATCTCCTACTGGGGATGTGCCCACAACCCAGGTATATGCCCTTGACCGGAATCGAACCTGGTACCCTTCAGTCCGCAGGCCGACGCTCTATCCACTGAGCCAAACCAGTTTCAGCTATATAACAAAATTTAATCTCCACATACCTTTGTCCGTATTCATTTCACATATGCCTAATGGGAACTTTTACATTTGTCTAAAACATACAGAAAGATATATTTCCTATATGCCCAAAATGACAATTTTTAAAATAAGTAGAAAATTCATGAAATAACTAAAGAACATTTATTGACAACTACAAATATAACAGAATTGAGTAAATGCTGAGAATGGAAATGATTGGGAGATAGTGTCAGATAAATAGTCCAATAATACACAGGATTTTCAGTTAGAATCTGATTATTGAAGGAAATCACTTTTACTCTCCCTGCACTAGTCATCTACATAGTTTAACACAAATTTAACAAGTATTTTGACTAGACTTTCATTTTCTATTTTCCTATAATTCCACAATTTATTTCAACTGCTTTTTACAATGGCTCAGCACCAATGCAACTTGAAAAAGCAGCAAGTCTCATTATAATGTACTCAATATCGGTAACAGAGGCTAAACAACCACCTCATAGACACAGCAGCACAGCCACCTCAGAAATCTTTATTGATGTCAGGTCATTTCTCTCTCAATTGTCCCACTTTGTACCTCTAAATTTGTTTCCTCTCACTCCCAACTGCTCAATCTTAGAGAAAACAAAGAACACTCCTTTGTGGCATTAACTCCTCAATAGTGCTCTTGATACCATCCCCCAGGTTATTGCTACATGAATTGCTTCTTTCATTTTTATTAGCATATCTCTTTTTTTGCATTTTTCCTTCAAAATCTATATATTGTACTTCATTGAATTTAAGATGCCATCCACCTTAAACTCACTTTTAAAATGTTTTTTTCTGAGATAATTTTCATATAGTTTCGCAAAACCCTCAACTAGCATTCCTTCATGCTAATATCTTCCACTAGCTTAGAAAAATTATCAAAAGAAAGAAACCTCAGCATCACACCATCAATTAATGAACAAGATGTATTGAGATTTTATCAGTTTTTCCACCAATGGCCCCGATCACTGTTTTGAAATCCAAGGCAGGATCTTATTATTGCATATAGTTTTCATGTTTCCTAACTTAATTTCTCCAATCTGTCACATTTTCTCAGTCTTTCTTTATCTTTCATGACCTTGAAACCTCTGAAGACATAGACATTTACTCTTTAGAATGTTCCTCAACTTGGGTTTGTCTGATGTTTTCTCATGATCTGCTTGAGGTTATACATTACTGGACAGGATACAGAGGTGACATGCTCTTTCAATACATCATAGTAAGGAGCATAGTACATAAGTATGCATCATTGGTATATATTTATATATCACTGACCACTTGGCTAACTTGGTGTCTGCCAACACCCCCTACAAAACCATTCTTCCTTCATAATTACTAATCTGCTTCTACTGAAAGTTTGTCAATAATTTTACATGTATGAATGAATGGTCAACAATCATTATGGTATTCTAATAGTGATTTTCTAGTTCCCTTATTTCTTCTACATGTATTAATTGGAATTCTTTAAGGAACAGCTGTCACATCTTTCCCATATATTTGTTTACTGTTATTTATAATCATGTGCTCATGGATATTTATTTTATTATCCTATCTAATAAAAGAGAAACATGGTAATTAGCCGTATGGCCGCTACCCTTCCCATTGGCTAATCACTGAGATATGCAAATTAACTGCCAACCAAGATGGCAGCCGGCAGCCAGGCAGCTGACGCGAACAGGGAGGCTTGCTTGCTTCAGTGACGGAGGAAGCCAGGTTCCCCGCCTGCCTTGCCGGCCTCTCAGCTGCTCTCTAAGAAACACTGTGATAAATATAGAAGCTAAACAAAACCCCAGAAACCTCCTTTCAGTCAGCCAGGCTTCAGCCAGCAGGACCGCAACATTGTTTCAAATACAGAAGGTAAACAAAGGCCAGAAACCTGCTTTTAGCAGCCGAGCCTCAGAGCTAAAGCTGGCCTAGAATAAAAAAAAGAAAAAGAAAAAAAGGAGCGGTTGGGTGCTTCAGTCACCCGCCTGCCTGAAAACGGCCCTCAGCCCCTCATCCAGGCTGGCCAGGCACCCCAGTGGGGACCCCCACCCTGATCCAGGACACCCTTCAGGGCAAACCAGCCGGTCGCCACCCGTGCATCAGGCCTCTATCCTATATAGTAAAAGGGTAATATGCCTCCCAGCACCGGGATCAGCAGAGCCGCGAGGCCTCCCGGCACTGGGATCAGCGTGACAGGGGGCAGCGCCCAAACCCCCTGATCGCCCTGTAGCTCTGTGTGTGACAGGGGGCAGGGCCACAACCTCCCTATCTGCCCTGCTCTGTTCGTGACAGGGGAAGGCCCCCCAATCCCCTGATCAGCCCTGCTCTGTGCCTGATAGGGGGAGCTCCCCAAGCCCCTGATCGCCCTGCGGCTCTGTGTGTGACAGGGTGCGGTGCCCCAACGCCCCCCCCCCCCCCCATGGGCCCTGCTCTGTGTGTGACGGGGTAGAGCCATAACCTCCCCAACGGCCCTGCCCTGAGTGTGACAGTGGCGGTGCCCCAACCCCGATAGGCCCTGCTCTGTGGGTGATAGAGGGCGGCGCCCCAACCCCGATCCGCCCTGCTGTGTGTGTGACAGGGGGCGGTGCCCCAACTCCCCTATTGGCCCTACTCTGTGAGTGACAGGGGGGAGCTCCTCAACCCCCTGATCGGCCCTGCTCTGTGCGTGACGGGGGGAGCTCCCCAACCCCCTGATGGGCCCTGCTCTTTGCATGACAGGGTACGGAGCCCCAACCCCCCTGATGGGCCCTGCTCTGTGCGTGACAGGGGGTGGCGCTGCAACCTCCCTATCGACCCTGCCTTGAGTGTGACAGGGGGCGGTGCCCCAACCCCCCAATCGGCCCTACCCTGAGCGTGACTAGGGGTGGCATCGAAACCTCCCAATCCACCCTGCTCTGTGCATGACAGGGGGCAGCACCCCAACTCCCCAATCGGCCCTGCTCTGAGCCCGACCAGGGGCTGCACCTAGGGATTGGGCCTGCCTTCTGCCACCCAGGAGCAGGCCTAAGCCAGCAGGTCGTTATCTCCTGAGGGGTCCCAGACTGCGAGAGGGCACAGGCCAGGCTGAGGGAGCCCCTCTCCCACCAAGTGCACAAATTTTTGTGCACCGGGCCTCTAGTCTACACTAATAAAAGAGAAAGATGCAAATTGACTGCAGCTTTTCAATGCCCACCAGCCAATCAGGAGTGAGTATGCAAATTAACCCAACAAAGATGGTGGGTTAATTTGCATACACAGGCGCCGAGCGGCCAGAGATGGATTCCGCACTGCCCCAGCCACTCTGGGCCTCTGGGCAGTGTGGGAAGGCGGGAAGGCGGGAAGGCGGCTCTAGGCTGGAGTGAAGGCGGTGCCGGCAGCCAGGGGAAGGAAGGCCCATTCTTGCACGAATCTTCATGCATCGGGCCTCTAGTTTTGGTTATAATATACACTACTGTTTTATTTTGTTGCTGAAATTTTTTCAACTTTATCCAATGGGAGCACTTTCAAGTTCAGTTCCTGTGACCTTTCACTATGTCCTTATCCTTTTGAGCACTTCCTTAATATCTGACACCATAATATGCTGCGGTTTATCTTATATTTTCCCTACACCAACTCTGGAATTAACCAGGTCTCCAAAGAGCCTTGGAATCTTTAATTGCAGAGTGGCTGATATTTTGAAGCCAGGTGTGCTCACTGCTACATGGGAGTCATACCACTGTCTCTAGTCTCTAAGAGAACATAACAAGAAATTTTATCCATGCATACTAACTCATGTATTTTGCACATAACGTATCTTTATATCTGTACCAGTATTTTATTTTAATTACTTACTAGAGGCCCGGTGCACGAATTCATGCATGGGTGAGGTCTGGCTGGCCCACCCCATCAGGGGGAGGGGCCGTGGGTGGTTGGCGGACTGGCCCCACTCCCTGGCCGAACTCCCGATCGAGGGGACAATTTGCCTTTTATTATATAGGATTTGAAGAGCTAATTGGCTTTAATTAAGTAATTCTGAATACAGCAGCAAGTATCCCATATAGCAACTAGATGGGTGCTATCTGCAAAAATATTTTAAAGGACTGTTTTATGTATCACAAAAAAAGAAAAATGTTTTCTTTTTTTTTTTTTAAATATATTTTATTGATTTTTTACAGAGAGGAAGGGAGAGAGACAGAGAGTTAGAAACATCGATGAGAGAGAAACATCGACCAGCTGCCTCCTGCACATCTCCCACTGGGGATGTGCCCGCAACCCAGGTACATGCCCTTGACCGGAATCGAACCTGGGACCTTTCAGTCCGCAGGCCGACGCTCTATCCACTGAGCCAAACTGGTTTCGGCGAAGAAAAATGTTTTCAATTAAATTATGATATAGCATCATCTTTAAGTCTTTATTTGATGTTAAGATGTGTAAGCTTTATATTCTATATATTCTTTATATTCTATATGCTCACATCACTCATCTCCTGATAAAAATCTCAACCTGCCTATACACTTTAAGAGCCCCCTTTTAGATTCATTTTGTTATCACTTGCTCTTACTCTCACTTCCCTACTGTAAAATAATTTCAATAATGCTCACACCAAACACAAATTAAGATCCAAGTCCTCATTCTGACATGTAAGTCCCTTTACGATTTTGGTTCCTATCTTTCCTGTATTCCTCTCATTAAATCTCTGTGTGTCTTTGTGATAGAACATTTAGAAAGAACTATGAGAAAAATTTAGAAATGAGAAATAGTGATAAAAGATGGACAAATATTTCTTTCAGTTGACTTTACAATGGTGATAGATATTTACTTTGTCATTTTGTTTTAGGTTTATCACTTGTAAATAGTGCAAAGCTCTTTCCTCCTGCCTTCTGTTGGACTGAATTTTCTATGTATGCTGTTATCTGTTTCATTGTGTGGAAGCTATACATTCTAGTTCTATTCTTCTAGTATTTTACCCTTAATTTTTTTCAATCCTCACCCAAGTATATGCTTATTGATTTTTAGACAGAGGGAGGAGGAAGGAGGGAGAGGGAGAGAAGAAAGCAGAGAGGAGGGGGGGGGGCAGGAAGGAGATGGTGGGAGAGGGAGAGGGAGAGATTAGTTGCCTCTCGCACACATCCTGACTGGGGATCAAACCTGCAACCCAGGTATGTGCTCTGATCAGGAATCGAACCTGACACCCTTTGGTGCATGGGACAACACTCCAACCAACGGATCCACACCAGCTAGGACTACATAAAAACTTTCTTTCCCACATTTTCCATTTTGCCCTTTTACACTACAGTCTGGGAAGATTCCTCCACTTGATATTCCATAAATGAAGACACTTTTTTTGTTCATTTATTGAGTTTTTAATTTTACCAATAAGAATTTTAGTTGATTTTTATAAAATCAATCTGCTCGCCCTAACCGGTTTGGCTCAATGGATAGAGCGTCGGCCTGTGGACTCAAGGGTCCCAGGTTCGATTCCGGTCAAGGGCATGTACCTTGGTTGCGGGCACATCCCCAGTAGCAGGTGTGCAGGAGGCAGCTGAATCGATGTTTCTCTCTCATCGATGTTTCTAACTCTCTATCCCTCTCCCTTCCTCTCTGTAAAAAATCAATAAAATATATATAAAAATTAAAAAAAAAATCAATCTGCTCTTACATCTCTCTCATATTCCACTTATTCTAAGTCTATTTTGTTCATTCCATTTCTTCAAGTTATTTGTTTTATTGAGTTCAGTGCTCTTCTTTGATTGTTGGGTTTTCCTCAAATGTTTAGTAATTTTCTTTCTGTGTGTTCATCTTTGTAGTTGAAATTATGCTAGACTATTGTTGAATATTGAATCTATTTGCACAGCCTGCTTCTGGAAGAAAATCTGGCAGTTAAGCTTATAGCTAGCCTACAATTGAAGTATTAAAGGGGGAATGGACTAAGGAGAGTAACACACTGCCGGGTAGAATATAGGCTTATGGGTAGCTGGTTTTCTAGGTAAGTGCTCTCCGCATCCCTCCTTTGTATTACCGTGAATGTAGAGCATGATACTTTTCTTCAATTTGAGAACCCAGAGCTAGCTCCTACTACCATGTGGAAACAGGCACGTCTAACACGCCCTTTCTAGTCCAGAGCATTTCTTACGATCTAATAATTGCATTCCTAGGCTTTTGAAGAGATATAAAGATTCCACCCATAAAGTCTTCCTAACTCAAGATTTAACAATATTTCTTAGGTTATCAACAAATGGAACATGAAAACAGCTGTCCCACCCTAAAGATGCACTATTTCACTGGAAGAAGAAACGTATGACCTTAGACAACAACCAAAGAGGAAGAAGCTCAGGAAGAAATGTATTCCCCTAGAAAGGAAAGGCAAAGGCCAAATCCCATGAAAGAGAGGACTGAGAGTTGAACTAAACACCAATCACTCTTCATAGAAAGAGTCCACACTTTTGTAAGAAAGCTAATTATGCTCCCAATTGCCTTGGAAGATACAGAAGAAATAGCAACAGAGTGGAGAAGAGGTAGCTCATTTCTAGGATCTCCTTAATCTTCTTCCTATTGTGAATGATAAAATGCATTTTTCCATATTCAGGATTATAGGCTGGCCTGCAAAAAGTCTTCAACAACCATAAGGTAATTGAATTAATATATAATGTTATGAATTGATTTTAGGTAAATCACTTTAGCCTCTTTCAATTTCTTTTTCTGTTGACCACAAGCTAAATAAATTCTCACAATCTAATGCCGAAGTCTAAACTTATAATATCATTTTTCATGTTTGAGTGTACAAGTACATATGTGTTGATGTGCTTATAAAATGCCTACAGAAAAAAACACACAAACTTACCAATGGAAGAAAATTTAAGAAATAAATTGTAATCAACTAACCTTCTTCTGTTGCGTGCAGGTGTGTTGCATCGTTCCCCTGAGAAGTGATGTTGACTTGGTCGAACTGAAGGGGGCTGCCTATTTGATGTCATCTCCCATGGTCGCATTGGTGGTGAGGGAGCTGGTGATGCTGATGTATAATCAAAGACTGAATGAGAGAGGCGCTGTCTCTTGGGACTTGGACTATCTTCACTCTGCCAATGCAACAAAAATCAATCATCCAAATAAGACCTTTTAAGGATTTTAAATTACTGTGTATGCAGTTATTTAAATATATCAGTGGTTCTCAACCTTCCTAATGCTGCAACCCTTTAATACAGTTCCTCATGTTGTGGTGACCCCCCAACCATAAAATTATTTTCGTTGCTACTTCATAACTGTAATTTTGCTACTGTTATGAATCGTAATGTAAATATCTGATATGCTATATGTGTTTTCTGATGGTCGCGACCCACAGGTTGAGAACTGCTGAAATGTATTTACCCTCAAGTGTAAAGGAGGGAAAAAATACACCATAAACCAAAATTAAATACCTTTAAAGAAAAAGATTCTGGGGGACAGAGGAGAAGAGAGATAAACAGTAATATCAAATGAAAAGTAAGTCTGTTTCTTAAAAATAATCATAAAATTCATCAAATAACAACATACAAGGTACACAATAGGGTAATAAGCAATTGTATGGTATTTAACCATCTCTTTAACCCCTTGAGTGCCGGGGAGCGCAATCGCGCTCCTCCTGCCTTTCGCCAAAAGTGCCGGGAGCTCTATCTCGTTACTCCTGCAGTGTCCAGTTCTAAGTCTGCTTTTATTAGTGATGGTGATATTGCTAAATATGTCAATTCTTGCTGTGAAGATGATGATTTTGTGGAAGATATTGAATATGTAACTTCATTTACTTGCGATTCATAATTTTTTCCCTAAACTGCTGTAAAATCAGCAAAAATGCCTTGGCAATTTTAGCATAGTTCCTAGGATATTGATTGGCACTCAAAGGGTTAAAATCTCCATTCAACTGAGAAATTCCATTATGCTCTCCCATCAGTTAACAGCTGCTCTTTTAGGAATCAATTTGTAGCTGAGAGATCAATTTAGGAGGGGGTATAATTTAAGTAGGCCCTTGACTTGATTCTAAACCACACTCCTCAGCATCCTTATTTCTGTTGTTTAAGGCCATTACATTTATTTTCTTTAATAAAAGTTACCTGGATAGAATAAGGCTTATATAAAACAGACAAAAAGAAATAGTCAACAGATCTAAATCAGCAATCTTCAACCAGTGTGCCACAATAATTTTTAAAACATGCATTACCTGGATATTTAGTTGGGGCACTGACCTTTCTTTCCTTTAGATTGTCAAATTTAAAAAATGACAACAGCCAATACAACAATAGCTGTCCGGTGCAAATAAATCAAAATTATACCTCTTTTGGATTAAATCAGCAAAATATGTATTTTTTGGTGTGCCACAGAATTTCAGTAAGTAGGTTCTGTATGTTATGAGATGAAAAACAATGAAAAATTGATGATCTAGATTATCACTTCTCAACTAGAATGTCACAGCATTTTTGGTAAAACATGGAGTTTCAGATAGATCATGGGAATGGATGATTCAAAACTTACATATGTTACATGCTGGCACATAGTTTCAAGTTTTCAAGAATCATAGCATTGCTTACTAGCTATAAAACTGGTATGAATCACTTCATTGAATTAACTCCCTCCACACAACTCAATTTCCCAATTGAGCCTCACCAAAACTGTCAAAATTACAAATGAACTCAGAGTCTGATTAAGGCTGTGTTCCTAAAAGAACCTCTCCTAACTTCAATCTACTCTCGGCCACTTCTAATTATTTGGGTAATACAGCACTTTTGATTGTAATATAATTGGTACCTGTTGCTAGCAAAAAAATCAGTAAGTATATGGTGTTACTTACTACAACATTAGATTTTAAGAGATAACATAAAACAGAACTGACTAAACTATTAGGAAAGAAGCAAACTGCTAAGTGGTTATTTTTGATCATTCCAAATATTTTAACAGAGGTATTTCCAAAAACCACATAATTTTCCTTCTATATTTAAGAATATTATTTCAAATTTGTCATTGTAACTAAAACAAAATAGTTTTCAGAACCATATACTCTTTGTAACTTTTTGCCACACTAACCTTTTCTCCCTAGATTTAACAGTGCTATTACAAGTATACTTGTTTTGACCCCTTGATTTTAGTAAGAACTTCAGTTATGTTCTGATCATCTTAAAACTTAAAAAATAAAAAATAACCATTGAAATTTAGATATTTTATTTTTTAAAAAAATGTCAGAATGAGCAACAATTTTTTTTTTAAGAATGAGCAACACTTTACCAAAAAATCCTCAGTTTCCAACAAAGGAAAGAGGGAGTAACCTACAAAGAAACAAAAATTAGATTAGCATTAGACTTCCCACAGAAAACAAAAGCTAAAAATGCTCTGAGGGAAAATGATATAGAGTTTTATATTCCAATCAAACTATTAATCTAGTGTGAAGGCAAAAACAATGACCTTGCCAGATTCAAAGTTGCTTCTCAGGCCATGGCCTGTGTGGCTCAATTGGTTACAGTGTCATCCTCAGGGCTCTGGTTCAATTCCCAGTTAGGGTACCTATCCAGGTTGTGGGTTCATTCCCTGGTTGGAGTGCCTATGAAAGGCAACCAATCAATGTTTCTCTCTCTCTCTTCCTTCCTCTCTCTCTAGAATCAATGAAAAACTTATCCTCGAGTGAGGATTTAAAAAACAAAGTTGTTGGAGGGATCTGGAGAGTATTATGCTAAGCGAAATAAGCCAGTCAGAGAAAGACAAGTATCACAAGATCTCACTCACATGTGGTATCTAATGAACAAAATAAACTGATGAACAAAATAGATCCAGAGTCAGAAGCATGAATCAGACTATGAAATCTCAAGAGGGAAGGGGAGGATAGGTGGGTGGGAAGAGATCAACCAAAGAACTTGTATGCATAGATGCATAACCCATGGACAGACATTAAGGTGGTGAAGCCTTGGGGGGGGGGGGGGGGGGTAGAAGGGGTCAATGGGGGGGGGGGACATCTGTAATACTTTCAACAATAAAGATTTAATTAAAAGAAAAACAAGTTGCTTCTCACATATCTGTTCAGAGGAATTTACTTGATTGATTTTATGTGAGTGAGCAAGCTCTTCTCTTTCACGTGAGGAAATAGATACAAACTAGAGGCCTGGTGCACGAAATTCGTGCACGGGGGGTGGGGTGGGGGTGGAGGGGGGGGCCCTCAGCCAGGCCTGCACCTTCTCGCTATCCAGGACCCCTCAGGGTATGTCGAACTGCCGGTTTAGGCCCGATCCCACAGGGATCCTGCAGGGATCGGGCCTAAACCAGCAGTCAGACATCCCTCTTGCAATCTGGGACCGCTGGCTCCTAACTGCTCGCCTGACTGCCTGCCTGATCGCCCCTAACCACTCTGCCTGCCTGCCTGATGCCTCTAACTGCTTGCCTGCCTGCCTGCCTGGTCACCCCTAACCGCCTCTGCCTCGGCCCCTGCACTGGGACCCGGGCTTTCCTCCCTCTGGCCGGCTACAGGCACCGGGGACCCAGGCGGCTTCGCCTGGGCAGGCACCCGGGACCCCGGCAGCTTCGTCTGGGCCCCAGCTTTTGTCAGGAAGGATGGCCGTAATACGTCGGGTCTATCTGGTCTAATTAGCATTTTACCCTTTTATTAGTATAGATAAAGGAACCAATAAACAGTAGAAGTGAAAAGAAATTACAGGATGATGGCAGGTCCAAAAAGTAATAATTCCAAATTAGAACAAGAAGTCAGAGGACTCTGAGAAAAATACCCTAAATAATGTGGATATCAAAAACAGTAAGAACTTGGAAGTTCTTAATGAAATGTAAGCACATGGATCTCTTGCCATAAGAAACATAAAAAGCAATCTGAGTGTTTAGGAAAAACAAATCCATACCATTCTGTCACCTAAAGCATTCTTTGAGTTAACAGTTTGAAAATTCCATCTCCTCCTCAATGGGCCAAACATGCTACCTGGTTCTGCAACAACTATATAGATATTCCTAATAATATAAAGGATGTCTAATGGTTTTCAATTATTATAATTAACTGAGGACAAGGCAAGAAATATCACTATTATAGTTAGAGAATAGAACAGCCCTAACCTGCTAGCTGAGTTGGTTAGAATGTTGTCGCATTACACCAAGGTTGTGGGTTCAATGCCCGGTTAGGGCACATACAGAATCAACAATGAATGCATAAATAAGTGAAACAATAAATCGATGATTTTTTTTCTCTCTCTCTCTAAAAATCAATCAATATATAAATTTTAAAAAATAGCAACATTGTAAACTTTGATATGATATAAAGACTTCTGTGACAAAATCATGGACTAACTGTGAAAATCCCAATATAAATATCTAGAAATAATGGCTTAACACAACAAAAAATACTTTTTAAATGCACTGCTGAACTCAGGGGAAAAAAAAGGAAAAAAGAGGAAATTACTAAGGACCAGAAAGAAAGAGGATAACTGACAACCAGGTTTGGTTTTTGATGTTCCCAGGGAGGACAGAGGACAAAGTCTTATCATTAAGACCCCTGCACAGCCAAACTTTCCAATACTTTCAACAAAAGAGAAGACTAGAAAAAGTCAGCTCACTGGTAATAGAGAGTCCATAACGACAGAGATGTCTACTCAGTTTGGATTGGTAATTGGAAGAAGGATTACTCCTCTAAGAATTTAAACCACAGGTTAGCTTGTCACACCAAGTTTGGGGTTTAAATTTTTCAGTGCCCATGTTATCTATGAACCTCTAAACTTAGAAATTAATATACAACTGGTCCAGAACTAGGCTACCAAAAGGATGCTTGACAGAAGTAAAAGCAAAGCAGAATTTAAAGGGATACTCACAACTTATCTAAGCCAGCAATTTTCAACTAGTGTGGCACTAGAATTTTTAAAAGGTGCAATGCCTGACCTCTTTTCCTTTAGATTGTCAAATTAAAAAATGACAGCAGCCAGATGTGAGGACAATCTGGCTGTGACATCTGTCACCCATTGACCACCAGGGTTGATTCACTGGTTACATGGGTTTCCCCCTACTCCTTCACCAATCCATGTGCGTCCCTCCCGAAGCTGCATGTTCCATTGAAGAGGATGACCTTTCCCCGAGAGAAGAGGACCAGTCTTCGACCAAGGGTATATAAGTAGCTCCCCTGCTAGAACTTAAAAAAACAACAACAACAAAAAACAACAACCAACACAATAGCTATCTGGTGTTAATGAATCAAAATTATTCCTTTTTTTTGGTCATATTTGGCAAATATATATATATTTTGTGCCACAGAATTTGAGTAATTAGTTTATGTGCCACGAGAAAGATTGAAAATTGCTGACCTAAGCCAGTGGTTCTTAAACTTTTGTATGGGTCAAAAAAATGCCAGATTGTTGGGCCCACTCCCCAGTCTGATTCAGAAAATTTGAATTGGCCCAATAATTTGCATTTCTAACATGATCCCAGGTAATATTTGCTACTAATGGCCTGGGACTACACTTTGAGAATCACTAAACTAAGAGATAAGGGACTCTCTTAGGGAAAGTCCCTAAGAATGAATTCACCATGACAGAAACATTGGTTTTGAATTCTCAGAAGTTCCTGCCTCTCTCTGTTGATTCTGTGCCAGTGGCTGACTTTTGAAAGTACCAAATGTTGACAACCTAAATCCCTAAGATGTTGATTCAAACCAGGTACAAATACTATACTGGTAGAGTACTGTATTGATATTACAGTAGAGAATTCAGGTGCAGGTTTAGGGATCAAGGGAGGGGAAGAGGGGGATGAAGGAAGAACGTGAGGAAGGACAGAGGAAAACTAGCTAACTAGTTTTTATACTTAGTATTTAACACCTGATAAAATGAGTATAGGATTATATCTCTTCTTTTTTAAAATATATTTTTATTGATTTCAGAGAGGGAGAGGGTGAGAGAGAGAGAAACATGAATGATGAGAGAGAATCATTGATTGGCTGCCTCCTACATACCCCATATTGGGGATGGAGCCCGCAACCAGGGCATGTGCCCTTGACTGGAATCGAACCCAGGACCCTTCAGTCCACAGGCCGACGCTCTATCCACTGAGCCAAACTGGCTAGGGCTATACCTCTATTAATACCAAATCATCATTAAAAGTGAAAACAGCCTTGGCCTATATGCTAAATGGTTAGAGCACCGACCCGAGCACCAGAGGGTCGTATGTTCAATTCCCAGTCAAGGGCACATACCTGGGTTGCAGGTTCAATCCCTGGCCCCAGTTGAGTGCACAGAGGCAACCAATCAATATGTCTCTCTCACACTGATGTGTCTCTCTCTGTCGCTCTCACTCTACCCCTCCCTTCCCCCTTCCACTCTTTCAAAAAAAAAAAAAAAAAAAAAAAAAATCAATGGAAAAAATATCCTCAGATTAACAACAAAGAAGTGAAAACAGCCCTGGAGACATAGGATGCATTCCATGATTCCAAAAAAGCTAATCAGAGATTATTAAATGCTAAATGCTATGGGAAAAAAAACATTTAAAACACACACACACACACACATATATACACTCACATATATATGTAGCTGACCCTTGAACTCAGGGGATAGGGGTGCTGACCCACTGTGTATAACTTCATCAAGCCCCCCACACACATAGATTCCCAGCTGTGGATGAAAAAGCATTTGACCCTTGAGCAACACAGGCTTAAAAATGTGAGTACACATATACTAGGCTTTTTTAGAACAAATACCTGTACTGCTTTTGATATATGATTGGAAGTCCACAGATGCAAAGAGCACTGATCTATGCCATTTTATACAGGAGATGTTACCACCTATGGATTTTGCTATCTGTGGCGATTTTAGAACCAATTCCTTGGATACACTGAGGGACAACTTAAGTTTTTGAGGTATCAAAAATTACAGGAGAATTTTTGACTGTGTTGGAGTTGGTACCCCTAATCCACATGTTGTTCAAGGTTCAACTATATGTAGTTCCACTGAAGCACTATATTTTATACACCATGAATCTGTAACTGTAATTTTAAACTGTAAACACAGACCAATAAAATAAAAAATAAAGCACAAGCATAAACCAACGAAAACAAAAACAATATTAAGAATAACCTGAAATCAAGAGATTCCTCTGAGATAACAACGTGGAGTTATTCTGCTGACAGCTAAAACTCATAGACTAGAAATATAAATTTAGGTTTTTATTATATAGATGGTAGGTTAATGAAGCTGCAGGCATGGACAAAGTCGCCCAAAACAGTTTATACAGTGAAAACAGAGGCCCATACTAAACCTTGAAAAACTCCAAGTAATTAGTTGGTGAGAGGAGAATGCAATATGGTGGTGGAAGCCAGATGAATAAGAGTTACAAGAATTCAACTGAGGTGTCATGTAAAATCAGGGCTGAAAAATATCCACTGTATTTAACAACAGTTAAAATTTCACCAATGTGAAACTAGTTCTTTAATAATCTTCCTTATGAATTTAAGGATAACTCTGTAAAGTTCTAAAATAAAAAATTTCTAATATTTTGGCTGGATTTTTATTAAGTCTATAATTTCTTTATTTCTTCATATGTATAAATTGTCAAAATTTCAATCACTTGGTTAACTTTAGTAACTTTACAAAAAAGTTATTACATAGCTGTCATTAAAATATACACATACACACACATCTCTGAAATTAAGGACTGTGCCAGACATAAAATTTCCACAATGTACCTTATTATTTCATGAGAGCATACTATCTTCAATCACAATTGTTAAATTGGATGGAAATACAGAAACTGCTAATTTGTAAAACTGTAAGGGATTAACAGCAAAGAAATGAAATTTTGGGGGTTGATGAAACTATTCCACACCTTGATTGTGGTGGTTCCACAATCCATAAGCATGCATATATATATCAATCACACACACACACACACACACACACACACACACGAGGCCCAATGCATGAAATTCGTGCAAGAGTAGGCCTTCCTTTCCCCGGCTACCAGCGCTGGCTTCCCTCTGGCAACCTGGACCTGGGCATCCCTCGCAGCCCCAGCTTCGTTCAGAAGGTCGTCCAGAAGGACATCTGGTCTAATTAGCATATTACACTTTTATTATTTTATTTATTTATTTATATATATATATATGCCCAGCGACCCAACGGCAGAACGACTAGAGTGCTGTAATGCGCACTGACCACCAGGGGGGCAGACGCTCAACGCAGGAGCTGCCCCCTGATGGTCAGTGCACTCCCACAGTGGGAGCGCCACTCAGCTGACTGGGATGAGTGGTGCTAGCGGGCCAATCCCCATAGAACACGCCCCCCCACCAGTGCTCGTGCACTGGGCCTCTAGTTTGTTATAATTCACAGACCTCTACACTAAAAGGGTAAGTTTGCCCTAACTGGTTTGGCTCAGTGGACAGAGCATCGGCTTGCAGACTCAAGGGTCCCAGGTTTGATTCCGGTCAAGGGCATGTACCTTGGTTGCAGGCACATACCCAGTGGGGAGTGTGCAGAAGGCAGCTGATAGATGTTTCTCCCTCATCGATGTATCTAACTCTCTATCCCTCTCCCTTCCTCTCTGTGAAAAAATCAATAAAATATATTTTTAAAAAAATAAAAGAGTAAGTTTTACCGTATATCAATTATACCACAATTTAAAATTTTTTTTTTAATTATGAGACACTTTGATTTTTATTTTAAATACAGCTTATTTTTTATAGAGAAGGAAATGCGCCACTTTGGTAAGAAAACCTGAGCAATAAATACAAAGCTATCCCTTTTACAGAAAAATTAATATACCGACTAAATGTACATCAGGAAACATACAAGCATATTCATGGCAGCATAGCTTGTAATAATAGTAAAAAAATGGAAACTACGCAAATGTTCATCAAAAAGAGAGGGGATAAACTATAGTACAGTCATATAATAACTGGAATACTAAAAGAAGGAAACTAATTCATCAACACAGCCACATGCATCAATATAGGTGAATCTCAAAATGACAAAAATATACAAAGTATGATACCATTTATATTAAATTTGGAAACTAAATAGTATACAGTATTGAGGGATACTGTATGTGATAAGGCCATATAGAAAAGCAAAGGGATACTTAACACAAAATTCAGCAGAGGTTTATCCAAGGCAGCAGATAGATGTAACATGGAAGATCACATGGAGACTTCAAAAATATTGGTAACAGTTGAGTTCTAAGCTGGATGGTGTTGTGTGTGTTTTTTTAAAAATTATACATGTGTTTACCGTACACTTTATAGTTGCATATATGAAATATTTCATAATTTTAAAAATTAGAAAAGCATGCAAAATTGGAAAGGTATTTACTAGACATAATACAATATAAAGCAAGCAAGTAAAAAAGAAGCTAACAAGGACAGTGACAAAACTGATAAACTGTGAAGATGAATGACAAAAAGAGATCAAAACCAAGATGAGCTTTTTGTTCAAAAACTGGGGTTGGAAACCTGGATCCAGGAGAATTGTCAACTTTCCTTCTCCTCTGTTACCATTTCAATTATTAGCCACATACCCAAAACCATGCTTAGAATGGGAAAAATCAGTAATTTCTTTTTCCCTAGAGAAGGCTGCAGGGAAAATGATATCCTAGAAAAGATACTAGTTTTAGCTAAGATAAGAAAGTAGAGAGGTGCTTTAAGGAAAAAAAAAAAAAAAGAAGAAGAAGAGGTAAGTGAACCTGTTTAAAATGAAGTATTCCAAAGAGAAGGAAAGGTAGAAAGAGTTGGGAGGGCAGGAACTTGGGGGAAAAGCCATGAGTAAGAAAACATGAATACATTAAACTTTCTGAGGACAGAACATAGCTGAGTAAGGTCTCTTTTTAATGTTGCAACCAAGTTTTATAAGGATGAGAAGAATAATCAGAACTAAAAAACCACACCTAATTTTGGTATAAATTAGTTGAAGGTATCTGACAGTATCTCAAAGGAGATGTGAGAAGGACATACTCCTTTGCTTCATGCAGAACAGTGGGAGGGCAATAAATGGGCAAAGAAAATCTCCAGTCTCCTTTGGTGACAAAGTACACTGAGGGCCTTGTTCTCAAATTAGAGAAAAATAAGATGTAAGTTAAATTAGGACTATAAGTAACAATATCTTTCACCTTTTTGAAACACCCAAATAGAATCAGCTCTAAGTCCTGTTTTATTTTCAAAACATGGGTATAAATCTATTGCAGTTGGCATTTCTCTGAGTTTAAATTAAAGTTAATGTTGAGTTAAAGCCTGAAGACTCAAAGAATAAAGAACATAGAAAACATCACATAACTGTTTTTTGGTGGCAGTAGCGAAGGTACTAAGTCACTTTTCCCTTATTGGTCTAAATATCAAGGTATTACAGTCTAATGCCATATCAAAAATGGCATTCAATATGCCATTCAGCTCAATACAGAAAATGGTATCTCTTAACATGTACTGCATTGTGTTTAAAGAAATACTTATTGATATGTAACGGGCAGTAAGTGGGCAAATATAGTAGATAAGAAACAGAAAAAGTTGGATTTGAGTCTCTGCTCTGCCTATAACTAGCTATGTAATTGGGCATATTGGTGTGCTTTTCCAAGCCTGTTTCTTCATCTAGAAAAACCATCCATGATTAGTTTATTATGAGGGTTAAAAACAAAATGAGATAATACATGCAAAGCAGAGAACCTGGCACAAATTCCAACAAGGAATATCAGATAGAAGAATGCTGAATCACCTAAACAGCTAGCTTCAGAAATTCGACATCTTCAATTTAATGTTTCACACATTCCTCTTTCAAAACTACGTAGTCCCAAGCTGCAACCTGTCACTTCCACACAAAAAGAAAATGAGCTGGCTTTTTGTAAAACTTCTAGCCTTATTAGCAACTCTCACTACACCTCAGTAGGTTTATATACACATGTACAAATACGTAACATGGGCACATTTGCTAACAAAACCTTAGCAAACAAGAAGCAATTCTGTAACTGAGTTTCCTTTGTGGTACCTATGGATTAATGGATTAAAAGTTTAGTAGTTAATGAGTGTGTATATATATATATATATATATATATATGCATACATTAGTAATTTTGTTAATAACAATGATTTCAATCCATTCACATCTCATTTTCATTTAATATGTAACGAAATTTTAAATCACATTTTACCCACAGGTATCAAAACTCACTGATGGCAACTAACAATGTTTTCTCTCTAAAATATGCATTAGTATATAACTCTGAGCACTAAGCAAATTAGTGACAGCTTTTTAAAAAATGTTATATGCTTCCATTTTTCCTTGCTTACACAATTTCACATATTCTGTAATATTATTTTCTACTAGCCTACAGAATTTGGCCTATTAGGACAAGTGATTAAGACCAAAAGATAAAAAAACAAGAATATAAATGGTCAAAAAATAAACAGCAGCTCAAGAGAAGATAAACATTCTTCAGAAAAGCAGGCTGAAATTTTTATATTAAAGAAGTCCTCTAAGAAGAATACTTATTCCCACACAGAACAGAAAATAAGAAGAGGGAAGATACTGAGAATTTTATTTCAAGTCTTCCTAGAAACAACCTAGAATGTTATCTGTGATTTTCAGCCCTACGTAGGGAAAGGGTAAATATATAAGAACCTGGAAGAAAGCTTTGAAGTGAGCATCCTCTTGAACGGTAGTGTTCTGATCACTTGGGAGGAGAGGGAACAGGCTCTGAAGTCTCACCCTTTCACAAATCACCTTGTTAGGATGGCCAGGTAGAGGTGCTGAATTGGCCCCGGGAGATATCTGGGAAAAAGAGGGAGAAGAAAAGGATAGTTCATGGCTAGCTGCACCAATGTGGAGAATCATGCCTATGAAGGATAGTCTGGATTTTCTAGGAATCTGATTTAGCAGAGACTGGAAAAAAATTAAAAATTAACCTTAAACATCAAAACAAATGCTAAGGTCAGCAAAGGTTGCCTCTGGCAATGGATTTCTCTTACAAAAACTTTTAAGGCAAAACAGCACTGCTCAAGAACACAAATTCCTTCCTATTTTTCCCATATAATTTCTACTGATATCTTTTCTGTTGGTATTAATTCTGAAATCCTAAAGGATACAGACAAGACTTTATGCTAAGAAAAACTGAGGTAAAAAATTATATATCTTATGTACTCAAAGATAAGTGTCCACCTGAACTAAGATCAATATATTTTCTCATTTTATTTTTTAGTTAAACTTCCAAATGACTGTGCAAAAGAAGACAAATAATTACAGAACATTTGTGGCAAAACTTCTATAGAGATCATAGGCATAAAAAACAAGACCATGGTAATCTCACCTCTATTCAACACAAACCTAGCGACTTTCCTAAGGAATAAAAGGCCAGATCATAAGCCCCAAAGTAAATGACTGCATGTTTTAAATTCACGACTGGATTTCAGGTTAATCCTCTCAGATTCATATGTAAATATACTTCATCTGTAGCATTTTAAATCATGAACATCATGAGTATCACCTGTTCCACTGTGCAGCGGAGCGAACTTCCCCCTTGGGGTGAGGGTCTGTGGACCCGCCTGTCCGTACACTGAAGACCATGTGTTTTTAGTCTTCTTCACTGCCTCATTCATTCCCTTACATGAGTATCTATTCTGTGACAGGCAATAAACCAAAAAGAGGCATGGTTTACTACCTTCAAGAAGTGTATGCTATGAAAATAAAGCAAATCACTGTACAATATAAAGAGTATCATCTTTCTCTGATAATGATAGATACCAGGTGCTATGAAAGGATAACTAGCAAGCGACAGTCAGGAAACTACGAAATGTTCAGTATAGCTGGTCAATAAGGAAGTAGCTATAGAGCAAGGCAGAAACAGATCATGAAGTGGCTTGCTAGCTATTAATAATCCCGATATAATCAACTTACTTGGTTCTTTTATAAATTTTTGTTTCTGGTTTGTTATCAGCCTGGTAAATAGATAACCATGCCTGTTGGGTTAGGAGGAAAATTACTTCCAAAGATCTTCCTAGGAGTAAAAGCGAAACACTTGCAGGCAGTAACTTTAGAATTTATTAATATTGCTACACAAAATGTTTTAAACATAAATTTAAAGCTTATCTCTGCACTACAAACATGAATGTGCTAATATCCTTTACCACTACGATGAAGTACGAATTGCTGAATCAAGGAACAGTTACTGGCTGCCTCCTGTAAGCAAAGAGTTATGTTAGAAAGAAAGATAAAACACGAATCCCACCCTCAAAAAGCTTATTCTAGTTTGTTTGTTTTTAAAAAGGATGCAAGTAGCCAACTACAGGATAATGTTTAAAATGCCATAATACAGGAAAAAATTAGAATGCAAGTAGGAGCTTGGTTTATTTGAAGGTAAGAGTAAGAAAAAATTTCATAGGAGAAAATATATTTCAAATTCCTGACTCCTCAATCTAAGACATTCTTTTTACCACTTTTGGCAATTCTCTCCTCTTCTCAAAACAGTCAGTTCCTTTATGTCAATTTCACATTCTTTTGGCAATCTTCTTAAGCTTATAATCTACAAAGTATCTTTGAAGAGTTACTTTAATAAGGCCATCTGCCTTCAACTATCATACCTAAAGTAGTCTGTATGAATAGCACTCTCACAAACTGCTCCTCCAAGTAGCTGGCTGCGAAAACAAAATCAGAGAATCAGGTTTCCTTTCCTTAATTCTTGTTCCTTTGAAAACTGAAACTGGCAAACCCTGGCCACTAGGGCCACAGTTAATAATTTTGAAGCATAGTCCTCTCCTACCCGCAATATCTTTTGGTCAGAAGCTCTATTTGTCTATAAAAAGGGAGGACAAACAATACAGTGGAGAAAAGCTATATTCAATTCCTATAGTTAATACAGATCTGGGACAAAAATTATAGATGCGTTTGAAAAAAAACCAGATACCCCCACTGAATAAGATAAAATCAGGCACAATCATGTGTGTGTGTTGGGGAGCCATTAGAATTTTAAGATGGCCTCCAAGACTCCCACCTCTAGTGCACATAGTATGATCCCTCCCTCCCTGGTGTATGGGTAGGACTGTAAATACAGTGAATTTTATTCCCATGAGTAGGTTAAATCACATGACCTAAATTATACAAACTCCTTCACAGAGATGAAGGGATTTTCAGATATAATTAAAATTCCAAGTCGGTTGGTTTGATTTAATCAATCACAAAGGGTAGATTATCCTGGGTAGGCCTGACTTAATCAAAGAAAGCCCTCAAAGAGGAATAGATCCCTTCCTGAAGAGATTCTGCTGTCAAACCCATAGAATAAGATGCTATGTTGTGAGAACGCACATTAAGAGGGCCACGAGGGAGAGACCTGATGGGTCAGGAGCTGAGAGGGGTCACCTGGCAGCTAGCAAGAAAAATCACAAGAACCGTGTTATGCCAACAACCAGTAAGCATGGAAAAGGACATCAAGTCTCTGATGAAATCACAGCTCCCCTCGGGTAAGACCTTAAACAGAGAGCCCCACAGCTAACCTATACAAGGACTCCTGATCCAGGCAAACTGTAAAATAACAGATTTGTGTTTTAAGCTACTAAATTTGTGGTAATTTATTACACAATAGAAAATTAACACTATATATGTCAATTGTTGTACCACATTCAAAGGAAAGTTTCTTCTCTGGAATTTTAGCTATATTAATTTGATTATAAAAGATATAAATAAGACATCTTAAAGCAATAAGCAGTATTAAAAATCTTAATCTTGTAATAGCTAACTTCAAATAAACTGGACTCTCTGATCTTTTACACACTGCCAGTCAGGATTAGTTGATTTGCTTAAAGCCACACATAAATACTAAGAGCTAAAATTTAAAGGCAAGCCTATCTCCTCTAAGGTTCATACTGAGCCCACAAAACCACCCTATGGTTTAAGAATTTTAAAAGTAACACTGTTCTTTATAATATAGTTGGTTTAGTAACTAACAATTATTCCCCAAGGCCTGTTTAAAGCTATATTGTTTTAGTTTTTTTGGGATTAATACTCACCCGAGGATACTTTTCCCACTGATTTTTAGAGAGTGGAAGGGAGAGGAAGAGACAGAGAGAGAAAGAAAAACAACTATGTTGAGAGAGACATCCATTGGTTGCCTCCTGCATGTGCCCCACCTGGGCCGGGATTGAGCCTGCAACTGAGGTCCATGCCCTTGACTGAAATGGAACCCAGGACCTTTCAGTAGTCTGCAGACTGATGTTCTAGCCACTGAGCCAAACCAGCTAGGGTTATAATTAAGTGTTTTTAAATATATTTGTTTCCTTCTACATTGTTTCTGACATAAATTTCCATTACTGCTCTAATTCTCCCTCAGTAAAAATTACTGAGGTTATACTATATCTGAAAATTGATACAATTCTATTTTTCTCTAACATGCAAGTGTTGAACATTACAAAGACATGGTAACTTTAACCTTCCCCAGAATGCAACTTATATTTAAAGATTCATGCCAAGAGAACATCCCTGAGATGGGATTAAACCTGCAACTCACACACTTCTCATATTTAATGTTTATTTAAATATTAGAGATCTGGTGCATAAAATTCATGCACGAGTAGAGTCCCTAGACCTGGCCGGCGATCAGGGCCGATCAGGGCCTTCCAGCTACTGACTGGGGCCTCCTTTTGCTCCACGCCACCCCCTGGTGGTCAGCGCACATCATAGTGAGCAGTTAAACTCTTGGTCGAACTCCTGAGGGGACAATTTGCATATTAGGCTTTTATATATATAGATAATTGTATGGCTAATCCACCCAGCATAACTGAGAAAAGCAATGCTTCACAAAACGAAAAGTTATTTAAAATAATTTAACCTTTTGAGTACCAACACATTACTATTTTAAGACATCTTCTGTTTATCTTTCGTTTAATGTGGCCTTTCCCTGATTGGTAACCATAATATAATCAAGAATTTAACCTTTGTCTTAGAGGGTGTGATAATTATCATCAGTTATCGTACTAAAAAAACACATAGAAGTTAGGTCCAGATATTGTGCCAGAACTTGTTTCCTCCAAAATAGCTTGTGAATACAGCTTGCTTCTTCATTCATTTACATTTTTCTGATAAAGGTGAGACACAGGATGTGCAGGTGTATTAAGTAATGTGCTTTCTACATAATAAAGTGCTCAAAGCCCTAACAGCCTTCTCCAAAATAGCCACATTTATCTCTAGAGGGAAAAAAAATTATTCACTGTTACTTGCAACTGGTCAGCAGCATTCAAATCATAGCCTAATAGAAGAAGGGAAAAACAAAACAAAAGATGAAGAGTCTTTTTTAGTGTTGACTCCAAGTCCCTCACTTACTTACTCTGTAAGGTCCAGCCAGGTCTGCGTATCTAAAAATGCAGAGGTCAAATTCAAATTATCCAAATAGTCTCACTGTTTCCAGGGTGGCAAATGTTAATCACCTGGAAAGTTATCAGGTAGATTTTATTAACAATTCAAAAGTCTGAATCAGTAATTTTCCTCTGATAAATTCTCAGGTTATACTCCAAAACATGGGAAAAACCATATGTAAAACATGTTCATCACAGCACATTAATATCAATAATTTAAAAGGGAACTAGAAGTAACCTAAATGTTTAACAAGTAAGTTATTTGCTAAATAAGAGTATGGTACCCATGCTTGGTGGATTATTATGCAATCATTAAATCATTTAAGGACTGGTACTACCTACAGGGTGGGTGGTGGGAGGGAATCATTGCTGTCAAGCACTGGGGCAATCCTTTTTAAAAACAAACTACTATTCCCATTCTTGAGTTAAGGGTCCATGTATTTCTGGAAGCAGAGCAGAGCCAGGATTGGTGAAAGTAGTGGGAAGGTTCCACTCTACCCTTTCTCCCACTCCACAGTCCCATAAATTATTAGGGGGGGAAAGCAGGCATATTACATGTATTGAGAAAGTGGACATAAAGATTAGGAAAAAATTAAGAGTTACACATTCTTTTAATAAATTGTTTCTTTCCTTCCCTCCCACAAATCCAGATTTGCCTGTACAAGGATTATTCTCCCCTCAAGGAAATGTGTCTAAAATAATTTTACTTGGAACTGGTAACTTCTTAGTAGATTGCTAACTCTTCAAGATTTAGCTCTAAGAATTACATGGATTTAGAAAAAGTCCAGACCACAAGTAGTTCAAATAAATACAAAAATTGTGTGTGTATTTGAAAAGATGAAGTGTGACTATGCTCTTTATGATTCTTATTAAATAAAAATCATAACTAATTCAAATATTTATTGCATATTTACCATGTGTTAGATGCTGTGAATACAATGGGAAAAAAGAAACAGTCCTCGCCCTCAAAGATATTCAGTCTAGTGAAGCAATTCAACAGAAACTATAAATGAAGATAATTGGGCCCCCTAACAAAAGGGGTTAGAGCAGCGGTTCTCAACCTGTGGGTCGCGACCCCTTTGGGGGTCGAACAACCATTTCACAGGGGTCGCCTAAATACATCCTGCATATCAGATATTTACATTACGATTCATAACAGTAGCAAAATTACAGTTATGAAGTAGCAACGAAAATAATTTTATGGTTGGGGGTCACCATAACATAAGGAACTATATTAAAGGGTCGCGGCATTAGGAAGGTTGAGAACCACTGGGTTAGAGGAAAGTATTCAAATAGAGGGAGAAGGTAAAGTGTTTAAATCCTTAAAAAAAAAAGGAGCATGAAAAGATATCTGTGTGTGTGTGTGTGTGTGTGTGTGTGACTGTATACATGGCCCCTCTTCATCTATTTGCTCAAATTTCTCGCTCATCTATTGTATGTTTGCTTTATCTCCTCCAGATAAACAATATCAGATATAGGAACTTAACATTTGCTGAATGAACTAGACCTGTTGGGTTCAAATGTGTATTTACAATCTGTACACTCTCAAATAAAGCAAGCCATGAATTAACCGAAGTAGCACAGAAGTGAAAATGAACAGAGGCAATAGGAAAACAACCAGAAAACCAGTAAGTAGACCTAGACATTACAGAACAATCATAGGACTAATCAAGAACTATCTTCCCAGCAAAATGAATTACATAATGGTGGTGGCCTAACCAAAACTGGGGCAGCACAGAGAGAAATAGATAGAATAGACTGGAAATAGAAGACAAAGATAATCTTGATCAATAATCTTTCCATGCTGATCAATCATTTTGGAGATTTTTACCTAAGGATTTTTTAGCCATGCTTCCCACCTATGGCCTTGGAAAAAAGTAAAAAGTGAGCACAAATAAAATGTAACTAAAAGTCTGACCCAAAGCTGTTGGCAGAGAGACAATAGAACTACACTCTACATTATGATGCTATCAGACTTAGTTATATCTAACATGCTCTGTCCACCTTTCATCAAAAATCAGGCTACTCTAGTAAATTCCCAATTTTTATTCAGATTAACACTTGCAAACTTAATTTAGCTTTAAAAACAAACGGGTATATAAACTTCACAAATATACAATCACAAACTACCTTCTCTAGAATCACAAAAGATATCAAAGGTAGATAAACCACAAAAATCATTTAAAATAAACTCTCATATTTTACAGATGAAGACCCGAGGCTCACATGGCTAGTCTGTTGGCAAAACTGATTCAACTATAGATTCTAAAAAGCCACAAATTCTCTTGGAAATAGGCATTACAGAAAATGATAAAAATCAACTTAAAATCAAAGCCCTACCATAGACTGAAGGTTTAATAGGTTTTTCAAAAAATGAAAGATATTATGCTAGTGAGATATTAAGCCAGCAAAAACTGGAGAAAAGGGAAAATCCAGTTATTAATTTCATCTTTTGATTGCAGTACGTCCCAGCTTCACTGCCACTGATCTGATACCTATATTTGTTCTTGCGTTGTCACTTCTATATAAATCCAATTTCTATTTGACCGTATTCTCCAAAAACAGGAACCATTTTACCTTGATTCCAACTGTCCCTAGATCCTTATTGTTTTCATAAAAACTGTGTGAATGGATTAAAAAAAATTTAAGCCTAGTTACCAGGGCTGCTTGCTATTTAAAGGAATTTTGTGATGTGTTAACCATACTGCAATCAAGGCCAAATAGGCTCTAAAAAGACATATACTTACATTTTCGTACATTAAGTGCGCCTCCTTAAGAAAAAAATGCCATTCATATGATTTTAGCAATCGTTACATGTTAAGTATTCATGTTTCTATTTATGATGAAAGAATTAGCATGCCTAACTTCTGAGTATAGGCATACATCACTTTTGCAGCACAAAGAAAAAGCGAGGTCCCTTTCAAGTCTTACACACGACAATGTAAACTTTATTTTTTAGCCCTGAATCATCTGAAAACTCCCGGTTCAAAACCAACCTCTCTCATTCTTCAGCCCTGAAAAGAAGAACTTTCATCCCCTGAGAACAAAATACAGCCTGTCCAGAAACCCGCTGTGGCAGAAGGACGCGAGAAAGGTCCCTTCCGACTGGTTCCACGTTCTCCTGGGTGACATCATTTCACCTGCGCCTTGGCAAACAGGAAGGTAGCCAGAGAGCGAGGCCATCTGCCAGGGGCAGCTGGCTGGAGCTCCTGCTGGCTGGGCCCCACTCCTCGCCACCGCCTGGGAGACAAAGCGCGGCCCGGCCGCGCCCCTGCGAACACCGGACAACTACACCTCCGCCTGGCCGCAGCCCGAAGCCTCCCAACGGCCTGAGGGCCGTCCCGCCCTCGCGCGGGAACCAACGGCCGCGCCTCCCAGTACCTGCAAGGGAAGGCTCCGCCCTGCGGGGTTGCTCCCGTGGCCCCCAGCGGGCCCGCCGCCTCCTATTGTGACCTCTCGCCCAGCCAGTGGCCAGCTCGCCAGCTCCCTTGTCCCCGGGCCTCCTCACCCCCGGAACCCGGGCTCCGACCAAGGCGCTGTCACGGCGCTTCCTTCCTCTCGGTACCATCACACGGATGGGGCGCGCCAGGAAACGACAGCTGCACACCCGGAGCTGACAGTCAGCTAACGCCTCGGGGGCTCCATGCTCCCCACCCCCGCGCCCTAACTGCCGGGCTGCTGCCCCGCCCGCTGCACCCCACCGCAGGGCTCCAAGACCAGCTTCCCGAGCGCCGGCGCACTCCTCTCCGCTGCGCGCGCAGGCGACGCCCCTCGCACTAGGCCGCGTGACGCCCAGCACGCGGACCTCCCCCCTTCTGGGTTCTTGATCACCCCAGCCCCGCCCCCTCTTGGGAACAAACCTAGCGGGCCAGGGAGCTCGCAAAACCGACCAACAGACGCTCCGCCTCTTTCCCCCTCAGCTCAGCACGAGCCCCCTTTGTTTCCACCCCGAGGGGGAAGGGGCGGGGCTGCGGGCGACTCAGACTAGTTCCGGCAACAGACCGCGCACCACGCCCCTGCGCAACCGGGCTCCTGCGCAGCCCCGCCCCCGCGGCCCCATCTAGCCCACCTCCCTCGCTCTGTCCATTCCCACACTCCCTAAATTGTTGCTGTTGGTCCCTGCCTCCCACCTCCAAAACTCAGTAGTCAAACAGTGACTGAGCTCACTCAAATTCGTAATACATATTCATGTGGCCTGAGGAATTTTTATTGATGTAGAGGAAGGTGTCTCACAAAGGAGCAAGCATTTTCGAACCCAACTTACCTGACTGTAAGGCTTAATTAAAAAGTGACAGTTATTCAGACCTTGCTGAGAATGGGAAATGAGAGGTAAGAAGGCTGAAGCCGGCTTGGTGACCTGATCATGTTCAAGATCTAAAAGAGGAAGTAAGACCTTCCATAAAAAGCACAATAAATACAAGGAAAAGATAGTTAAGTGGTATCGAGAAAAGGATGGCAGTCAAGGGACCATTATGGAAGAAGTGGGCTTTAAGCAGATAGGAATTAGATGATGTCTTCAAGGATAGTGATCATATTTTACAGTGGTCTAATGGGGGAGGGGGGCACACAAAACAAACAAAAAACGGGTTCTTAGTTCTTTTGGCATTAAACAAGTCTCCTTCCCAGTTTGGTCTCAAGCTGCCTCTAGTAGAAGATTAGGGAATCAGACTAAAATGATGTTGGAGGACCCTCTGAACCTCTATGTATGAATATGGTAATTATCTGTATATATCTGTTTCCCAGATCAGGCTCAGCACTGGGACTCTGTTTTGACTCTGTAACCACCCCAAGGTCCAAACCTACATACAGCCTGAAACACAACAGCAGGTGCTTAACAACTGCTGACTCAAAACTCCAGCAATAACATCAAAGGTTTTTACAATTCTTGGACAAAGAAAAGCCAGAATGAGATAAGGGCCCCTATGAACATAACCCCTCCCCCAGCCCCAACCACCATTATATAACCCAGTTACAGAGTTGATTCTTCCCTCAAAGAACTCTGCCAATCTAACAAAGCAGCCAATTTGGAGATGATTACACCCAATTTTTTACATTTTTATTTTCCATTTCACGGTAAAGAGTCATAAATCCCAGCCACACGTTTACACCCAATGCAATCCATTTTTAACATTTGAATTCCTCATAACTCCTCCTCTGCTGCTGTGGATTGACCTGACATTACAGAACTTCCACCAGAATCTCAGATACACAAGCTTCCTTACACAATACCACCCTGAAACAGTTTTTCCTGTATACTGGGATATGGGCTATGTGTTGAGAGGGAAAAAGGAGGAAAAATACTGGGAAAGGGGAGGGAAATTATCATTTGAGAGTTGTCCAATCATAAGAGTCAGATTCCTCAAGTGCTGAATCTCAGCAGCAAAAATCTACTACAGTCCTCCAGGGTTCCTAACAGTTCAGTTTATCTGAATCCCCCTTTGTGAGGCAAATTCCTTGAGAACCCTTCTCAAATGGTTAAGATCTTAGCTACCTGGGCTCTTAAAGCTTAACCCAAGGAGTCTGCCTAGATGTAAACAATGTTCCCTCCCCTCAAGGTTGAATAGTTTGAAATTCGTACTGCAATTTCTTCTCTAATTGATTTTCTTAACCAAAAAATCTGGTGCCCTGCTAATAAATACCCAAAGATAAGTTTAAGGTGGGCCAATTATACCAGAGCATTTGTTCAACTCCAGTCCACCTATAACTTTATTTGGTGTCTGATTTTTAAAAAAAGGGAAGTCTTGTTAGAGGTGACCAATAATACTTTCTGCAGTGATGGAAATGTCTGACATCTGCACCATCCAAAAGGTGGCCACAGCTACATATGGCTACTGAGCACTTGAAATGGGGCTAGTGCAACTAACGTGATGACCAGATCAGTTAAATAGTCACATGTAGCTAGGGGACAGCACAGCACTTGTAGGAATAGTTGCTTGCAAGAAGAACTTCTTGAGAATTTTGACTCCAAGACTGCCCTTTAAAATTGGTTTTCACAACACATATGAAAAATATGAATGACTACTAAAAACTTCTTCCTGAGGTACCCAAGTCATTTATGTCCCCTCACATCTAAAATAAAAATACAGGTATCCCCCACATTTCAAAAGCCTGCTTTGTATCACTTCACTTTTATGGAAGAACTACATTAGTGCCTGTTTTTGCTAGCCAAAAGGAGTCTGAAGAGGATTTAGCAAAAATAGGGGATGAGCATTTGTTTTGCTGTGCAGAAAGAGTGGCACCACCAAGCTCTGTCATGGGCAGCTACACTCAGCATCTCAGCAGCAAGCTGCCATTGCTCTAAACTGTATCTGAGTATCTGTGCTTTATCTTGATTTATTTTGCACATTTGTTAGCAAGATGTGCACTTTATGCCACTTCAGCTTATGAAAGGTTTCACAGGAATACTCTACTTTAAGATAATGGAGGAAACCTGCATACTAAAACAATGCTTACCAAACAGGAAAATACTGAAGTTCTTTTAAATATGTCTGGTTACTGGGGTTGTCTACTCTGGTGTCCTACCATTCTAATATGTGTCAATAACACCTGATATTTTGATTGGGCTGCACTGGATCTAGAGATGATATAAGGGCTGCTGATCTCTTTACAATATTGAATCTTCTATCTATGAGCAAGATGCATCCTTATATTGTCTGAGTCACTAATTTTTTTCCATAATGCTTCACAATTTTTTGTAGCGGTCTTGCACATTTTTCTTAGCTTTATCTAGGTTTTCTATATAACTAGAAGCCCGGTGCACGAAATTCGTGCAGGGGCAGGGGGGCAGGGGGTGGGTCCCTCAGCCCGGCCTGCACCCTCTTGCAATCCAGGACCCCTCAGGTTATGTCCAACTGCCGGTTTAGGACCGATCCTGCAGGGATCCTGCAGGGATCGGGCCTAAACCGGCAGTTGGACATCCCTCTTGCAATCTGGGACCACTGGCTCCTAACCGCTAGCCTGCCTGCCTGCCTGATCGCCCCTAACCACTCTGCCTGCCTGCCTGATCACCCCTAACTACTCACCTGCCTGCCTGATGCCCCTAACTGCTTGCCTGCCTGCCTGATTGCCCCTAACTACCTCTGCCTGCCTGCCTGATGCCCCTAACTGCTTGCCTGCCTGCCTGATTGCCCCTAACTACCTCTGCCTGCCTGCCTGATTGCCCCTAACCACTCTGCCTGCCTGCCTGATCGCCCTAACCACTGTCTGCCTGCCTGATCGCCTCTAACTGCTGGCCTGCCTGCCTGATTGCCCCTAACCACTGCTGCCTCGGCCCCCGCCGCAGCAGCTTTGTCTGGAAGGACGCCCGGAAGGTCGTTCGGCTGTCCAGTCTAATTAGCATATTATGCTTTTATTATTATAGATTATTAATTCTAATAGTTTACCTGTATTCTTTTGAATTTTCTATACATACAATCCTGTTGGCAGAAAATAATGACTGTTCAGTATCTTTCTTTCCAACACATTTTCCTTTTATTCTTTTTCTTTTTTGGTCTTGATTTACTGTATTGGCTAGGATCTCTGGTACAGTGCTAAACAGATACAGTGAGAGCAGGCATTTCTATCTTATTTCAAAACAGGAAAACTTTCAACATTTCACATTTAAGTATTTTTACAGTAGGTTTTTTTTGTAACCTCTTTAGCAAATTAAGGGAGTTCTCTTTTATTTCTATTTTGTTTAAAGTTTAACATAAATGGATGTTTAATTTTACTTTTTTTTTTAAATCTATGAGCTAATTATATGATTTTTTCTGTTAATGTGTGAATTACAATGATTGGTTTTGGGTGTTAAACCAACTTTACATTTCTAATTAAAAAAAAAAAATGTCTTGCCTGGCCAGTGTGGGTCAATGGGTGAGTGTCAACCAATGAACCAGGAAGTCATGGGTTCAATTCCAGGTCAGGACACAGGCCTGGGTTGCGGGCTCTATCCTCCGGGTATTGCAGGAGGCAGACAATCAATCATTCTCTCTCATCATTAATGTTTGTCCCTCTCTGATATCAAAACATGTCTTATGTGTTGTTGGATTTGGTTTGCCAATATTTTGTTTAGGATTTTTATATCTGTGTCCTTGAATGAGGTGAGCTGTTATTTTATATTTTTGTAATGTCTTTGTCAAGTTTTGTTACAAAGGTTATAATAGCCTCAGAAAATAAAATCAGAAAGTGTTCTCTTTCTACTCCCTGGAAGAGTTTCTGTAAGATTGGTGTTATGCTTTCTTTAAATGTTTGGTAGAATTTTCTGGTTAGTCAACTGAACTTGGAATTAAATTTCTTGAATAATTATGGATTTCTTGTTAGATTTTCTGTCTTTTCCTCATTCTGAAACTCACAATCTGCTTCTAGAAAACTATCTCACAATCTTGTCAATTTGAAGGATACTACTGCTGGAAATATGTTTTCAAATACACTTTATAAGTAATACTTACACATAAATTTTACCTAAGTAATAGTAGTCTGCCAAACAGTAAATATAAAATTTGATTTTGTGCTCAATTTTTTTCATTTCTAGATATCAAAGAATCCTATATAATAAAAGGCTAATATGCAAATTGTCCCCTTGACTGGGAGTTCAGCCAGGGGGCAGGGCCAGCCAGCCAACTGCCCATGGCCCCTCCCCCCGGACAGCCCCACCCTCAATCGCCCCCCGTACTCCGATCGGGTAGGCCGGCAGGACCCCACCCGTGCACTTCGGGCACCAGGCCACTAGTATCTAAATAATAGTTATTTGAAGCAGCGGTCGCCAACTGGTGGTCCACGGACCACTGGTGGTCCACAAGGTCTGAAAGGTTGGCGACTGCTGATTTGAAGGACCTTTATACAAAAGAAATGATCACAGGCTGTAGGTTTCTTATCCTAGTCTACACACGTGTATCACAACACCTGACAGTATTTTTTAAATGGCTATTTCCCCCTCTAATAAGCTCCTCTGGGGCAGGTCCCATTTCTCCTTTGTATATTACTGACATCCATAATGGGAGAATGTTGGCTGATAGAAGAAACAAAAAAAAAGAAAGAAGGAGGGGCATCTCCTAGTTTAACATGTTGAAAGGCATGATTGAAAAGCTGAAGATAAAGAAGCACTTGTCCAGATGCCGAAGAACCATGCGCATGAAGGAAAAAGATCAGGAAAAGAAAAGCTACACACTTTTGGGCCCTGCCCTGCCAAAGAAAGTGCTGGGTAGAGAATGGCCTTCCTGCTGGAAGTCTGTGACCTCTATGATAAGAAGGCAGTTTCCCACTGTTAATACTGTCAGAAAAGGGGTTGTGCTACCATCATATCCACTGCCAAGTCTCCTGACTGCAACCTCATTCCAATCTCAACCACCACTGCTGAGTTAGTAGCCTCTACTCTGTTCTAAAATAGCATTAATCCTCTTAACTTTGCAAATATACATTTACTTGACTCTTTTGCCCATTAGACAGTAAATTCCTTGAAGCTATAGACTAAGCCTCACTGACTCTGGCAAGGGGTCTAGCACATGGCAAGAGCTCAAGAGTCTCATCAAAGATATGTAAATACTTTACCACAGTGACATTTCTAATGTTTTTATCAATAGGTAAATTCCCAGGGAGAAATGGGGGACAGAAACAGAGTGGGTAGTAAACGAGAGGAACAAGGACACAAAAAATTTCAAAATTTCCTGAAGCAAGTTCTGCTCATCCTCCTCCCCTAAAAGTTCCCCTACTTCTACCAAAACCAGTTAAAAGAAGTAATAAGATTAATCTACTCAGAGGAAAGGTGTATTGGTTTAGCACTATTCAGGCTATGCTGAATCTACAAGCATGACCAAACTTGATCTAATGTGAAACAAGCAGCATAGACACTTTCATCCCTGTTATCCCTGCAGAATGAAAAGGTTAATTATCAGCAGCTGCCAGTTATAATTGTAAAAGTGCATCCAAACTCACTGAAAACCTTCCATAATATAGCTATACTAGAGGCCTGGTGCACAAAAATTTGCGCACTTGGGGGATGTCCACCTGCCACCACCAACCGGTCACTATGATGCACACTGACCATCATGGGGCAGATGCTCAATGCAGAAACTGCCCTCTGGTTGTCAGTGCACTCCCTGAGGGGATCGGGCCTAAGCTGGCAGTCAGACATCCCTCTGGCAGCCCGGGAGCCCTCGGGGGATGTCTGATGGCAGCCTAAGCCGCAGTCGGACATCCTTAGCGTTGTCGAGGAGGTGGGAGAGGCTCCCGCCACCGCTGCCACTGCGATCACAGCCATCAGCTCAGCTTGTGGCTGAGCAGAGCTCCCCCTGTGGGAGTGCACTGACCACCAGGGGGCAGCTCCTGCATTGAGCGTCTGCCCCCTGGTAGTCAGTGTGCATCATAGTGACCGGTCTTTCTGCCGTTAGGGTCAATTTGCATATTACCCTTTTATTATATAGGATAGGCTTTGGCATAAGAGAGTGTCAGACCCACAGTGCAGGTGAGAGATGCCAGGCACTGCTCCATAGCAGAGGGGATAATGGAGGAAGAACTCTTAAGACAGTGAAGGCGGGAAGAAGCTAAAACAGATACAGGGTGAAAAGTCATCAGCCAGGAAGGAGTTCAAGAGGGATGAGTGAATAAACCAGATGCCCAGAATAAACCGAATTAGAAAGAAAAAAATAAGAGACGTACACCATGCCAGAAATGGAGTGGCTAGGGTGCAAATAAAACATGCATTATACATCATATATGTTCCATGTCTGAGCACAGTAAATGGGAAAGAGCTGACTCTGAGGCATGACCCTCCTTAACATGTACCTTTGAGGCAGAGATCTCAAAGTCCCCTTGCTCATTCTGTTCTGGTGAACAAGGCACATCGTAGGAGAAATTCTAGTTGCTAAGACTCTCACTCTAAATTGCTCCAGAAGCTTAATCTGAGTGTAAATAACACTCTGCTAATATAGTTTTACAAAATCCATTGAATAGTCACAGGCAAAGAAGGCACTAAAGGAAAATATGATCTGAAAAGCCAGTGATGGGCTGTACTTATACAAGGGCTTCAAGAAAATAATTAATGGTATATGCCCTGATTAAGAAACAGAGACGCGAAACACCAATCAGAAAGAATATTTGCACCCATATGTTCATAGCAGCACAATTCACCATAGCTAAGATCTGGAAACAGCCTAAGTGCCCATCAGTAGATGAATGGATTAGAAAACTGTGGTACATCTACACGATGGAATACTATGCTGCTGTAAAAAAGAAGGAACTCTTACCATTTGCAACAGCATGGATGGAACTGGAGAGCATTATGCTAAGTGAAATAAGCCAGTCAATGAAGGAAAAATACCACATGATCTCACTCATTCATGGATAATAAAGACCATTACAAACTTTTGAACAGTAATAGATACAGAGGCAGAGCTGCCTCAAACTGATTGTCAAACTGCTTTGGGAAGGCCAGAGAGGGTTGGGGGGCAGAAGGGAGGGGAGTAAGAGATCAACCGAAGGACTTGTATGCATGCATATAAGCATAACTAATGGACATAAGACACTGGGGGGGTAAGGGAGGGCAGGGGATTGTCAAGGGCGGGGGGTGGGGGAAGGACACACATGTAATACCCTTTGTAATACTTATTATAATATTTTTTTAAAAAAAGAATAACAACAAAAAAAAAGAAACAGAGACGCACAACTAGCTCCTTCACTTTGGGCAGAACAATGAAAAAGCATTGCTGAAAGGGACATGGTAATGAGAGAGAGTTTAAAATGTTTGAGATGCAAGAAACATGAGAATGTTCTCTAAGTGGATCAGACCACGTGAATATCTTGTAACCTCCCCCATGTTTGATGAGAACTGGATCTCCTCTAGGGAATCCTGGTAGATGTCATTAGTCACTAGAGAAATGCAAATTAAAACCGCAATGAGATGCCACTTCACACTCACTATAATTTAAAAGACAATCAAAAAGTGTTGACGCATTTTCTGGAATGCAAAATGGTGCAGGTACATTGGAAAATAAACCAATATCCATTAACTAGTGAACAGATAAACAAAATGTGTTAGGTCCCTACAGTGAAATATTATTCACCCATAAAAAGGAATGGAGTACTGATTCATGCTACAACACAGATGAGCCCTGAAATCATCATGCTAAGTGAGAGAAGCCAGACATAAACAACCACATATTGTGTGATTCCATTTACATGAAACTAGAGGCCCGGTGCATGACATTCGTGCACTGGAGGGGAGGGAGAGGTCCCTCAGCACGGCCTGTGCCCTTTTGCAGTCCGGGAGCCCTCAGGGGATGTCTGACTGCCATGGAGGCAGGAGAGGCTCCCACCACCGCCACTATGCTCGCCAGCTGTCAGCCAGCTTCTGGCTGAGCAGCACTCCCCTTATGGGAGCGTACTGACCACCCGGGGGCAGCTCCTGAGTTGAATGTCTGCCCCCTGGTGGTCAGTGTGCGTCATAGTGACTGGTCGTTCCGCTGTTCAGTCGATTTGCATATTACCCTTTATTATATAGATTATTACATAGAATGTGCAGAACAGGCAAATCTATAGTGACAGAAAGATCAGAGATTGTCAGGAGCTGGGGAGTGACTGCTAATTAGTATCAATGTGTTGTTTTTTTCAACTCCCAGTATCATTTATTTTTCCTAGAATCCAGATACAATTAACTGTAGCAAGACAATGCTCAATACTATTTAAGTCTCACTTTAGGTTTTTAAACTACGTCAGTATTTGTAAACAAAAATTTGACATACCAACAAATTTATTCAATATTGATGTAACTACAATATTTTATATGTAGCACATAGACTCTAATATAACAGAATTTGGCCTTTATAAACTAGCTTACACACAAAGTTACTCTTTGCTTATCTGTCCTAATCTATTTAGTGTTATACCGACAGACCTCCTTCCATTGTTTTTAATATGTAAACAGATGATTCCTCCCCTTAAGACAAAATGAAAAAGAAACAGAAGTTCCCATTCAGAAAAAACATTAACAGAATTATCCAAATCTAAAGTATCAGCAAATATAACACCAGAAATAGATTATGGG